>NW_027256881.1:89028696-89628696 GCF_029215685.1 Pituophis catenifer annectens
AACAAGCTTCAACCAAGCCTGGGACTTAAGACAGCTTACAAAGTTAGCTATGACCCCTGCATAGCCCCATGGGAGTCTAACAGCAGCCAATAAAATACATTTCTTGCACAGGAACAGGAAGCTCAAGGGCAAGGCCCAAGAGAGGGTATAAATAACCCTCTCTTCTCCATGTGCTCAGCTGCCCAGAACCTAAAACCCAAGTGGTCCTGTTCACCAATAAACCATCTTTCCAATCAACCTCTATGTTTCCAGTGTCTTTCTCCTCACTTGGAACTGAACCAGATGGATTTTTCTTCCAACAGAATGAATGAATGGACGAATGAAGGTTGGACTAGATAGTTATTAAATATGGAAAGGCAGAGAGAATCTATGCAATCAGCCCATCTTTTATACCAATGGCAAACAATCTTTTGAATTCTGGGTGCCATAATCAACATCACTTCTCAGGAGTCAAGGATTGCCAGAAATGGAATTGTGGATTTTTATTTATTTCTGCCAGAGATTTAAGGAATACCTTAGCTTTTCTGCCTTTCTGAGAACAACTTACATCTTAACACCATTCAGATGTTTCCTGATTCAGAATATTAGGAATCCATACAATCTCAGTTCTACACATATGGTTAGAGGCCCTATGGAGGCCTCAGAAAGAAAACCTGAAGCTGTATAGAGGCTTGGGTCTTAAGAGTCCACCCTATCATTATGTCAAATTGTGCATTCATGAAAGAACTCAGATAACTGAATGGTAAATTGTATACAAATAATTATTACTACTTCTTCTTCTCCATTCTCCAATTCACAAGCTTTCAAGATAGTCATTTGGGGCAGGTATTGAAATGGAGTGAGTGAAGGGGACATGCAAATCATTTGGCATATTTCAGGAAAGAGGCTCTTTATAAGAGATGACTTTCCATAAGTTTAAGCTTTGGAAAACAGCCAGAGGCTTTGGCAGTGACCTAGTGCTCTTGACTATGCTAATGTCCTTTCCAGAAGAACTGGAATGAGTAGGATTTGAAATGTAGAATTCAAGGAACAACCCTTGAAAAGATTCCCTTTTCCTCTATACACCACATCCTCCCTCTGAGCTGCAGTATTTTGTTCCCTGCTTCCTATTAGTGGTATTACTTAGAATGTATTCCTCTCCTTGCTTCAGAGCTATAGTAGCAGGTAGAAATGTTTATAAGAAAAGCACTTGGCTGCAGAGTGGTTTCCTTTCACTTTCAGAGCATGAAGGAGGATAGGATATGTGGAGGGGGGAGGGCAGCTATGAAGTTTGAAAGTTTTTTCTCTCTTAAGCACTCAGATTGCTACTTTTGGCAGCTGTATGCACTTAATGGGAACTAAAATGTAGATGGAGAACCACTATCAATTCATTTTATTTATGTTTTGTGTAGAGCAGAGGTATAAGGTGGTTTTTGTTGCACCAGGATTTGCAGTAACTTAGTAGGTGGAAGAGTAATTGGGTGTCATTTCCTCCTGATACAGCTGGGTAGGCACATTTATTGGTTCTTCGTATTCCTTGCATGGTTTTGTTTTTTTTTTTAGCCTTTTGAGACTTGGAGAATTTGACATTTATTATTTTTTTTTAAGAAAATTTATATTGCCGCCTACTCGCAAGGAATGCAGATCAACTTCAAACTGCATTGTGGGGATTGGAGATGGGTGGTGTTGGCATGAAAATGCCCCTTGGTTATTGTGAAAAGGAGCGTAGCTAGCTGGTTGGCTGAAAATATCAAAAGGAGTACATTCCAGTCCATACTGGAAATTTTGGCTACGTGGCCTACTTGTTCTTTTCTAAAGTTACATCTTTATGTTGATTGTTTTTGGAGAGTTATGCTCACTTCGTAACTTTGAGATTCTTTCTCTTCCTTTCTTTCTGAGAGATCTCTGCCCCTAGCCTGCGGCAAAGACTATCTTTAGCTTCCTTGAACTCATAGAACTCCCTCAACTCTATCACCCCTACTATGCTTATTCTATTAGATGTTATTTAGGTTGTCTCCACTCAAATACACTGTCAATGTAGGCAATGTGAAGCCCCTTAATGCAAACCATTATGGTCTGTAGCCTCAGTGTTTCAGAATTTTCAGTCTAATTTGCATTAAAGTAGAAATTGAAATTTCACATTGCTTTTGGATTTTAACAAAGTGATGCTATTGGTCTTGGCTCTAGTGGTGGTAGCACTACCTTTAAGTGCATTGACCTGATTTACTAAACTGCCATCATTATCATAATAGAACCTTGGCCTGATATTAGCTTAGTCACGTCCTTCGGTTTTATCAGCAACCTTCTGAATCAGATTGGCTTATGCCCAGCACACCCCTTGTAACTCCCACTGGTTGCATGATGAAAAAGAGTTGGATGAAATTCAGAAGAGCTCTTAACAGTAGCCTGGCACCGGGCCTGCTTAGGTTCATGACTATGATGAGAGATTCTTTTCCATGCATCTTTTTCTGATCAGCTTGCCAGTGGTAAATCAAAGTGAACATAGGCCAAAGCAGAGTACAAATCCAGAGTGAGTTCCACTTGGAGTCTTCTTTCTCTAGTTTAAAGATATTGACCCCCTGATTATACATCCCATTTCTCACTTACCATCCAGCAGGAGTTAATCAGGCAGTGATGATGATCATCATCACAGAGTTTGGCCCAGGATATCTGTCGGACCACCTGCAACTAGTATCAACCTCCCATCGCCCGGTGCATTCTCATAGAGAGGGCCTACTCAGGGTGCCGTCAGCTAGACAATGTCGGCTGGCGACCCCAGGGGTAGAGCCTTCTCTGTGGGCACGCCCACCCTCTGGAATCAACTTCCCTTGGGTCTTTGATTGGCCCTGGACCTTCGTACCTTCCACTGCGAGCTTAAGACATGGCTGTTTAAACGCCCTAGCCTAGACTGATGGGGTCTACTGTTTTAAATTGGTTTTAGTCTGTTTTAGTCTGTTTTAATGTGTATTTATTGGGATTGTTTCGCTGATGTGAGCCGCCCTGAGTCCTTTGGAGAGAGGGCAGCATATAAGTCCAATAAATAATAATAATAATAATAATAATAATAATAATAATAATAATAATATGCATTAACAGTCTTAAATTATAGGAAGGCAGATTTCTGATAGACACTAAGAAGTATATGGTATAGTAATATGTAGTATGGTCATAAATAAGAGTAATTTGATAATGGAACTGATTACTTGGGGAGCTGGTGGGTTTCCCTTCACTGGGATGTTTGATTTGGATTTCTGGGTGAAAAAGCAGGTTAGAATCAAGAGCCTGAACTTGCCCTTCCAAAATTTCTATGAATCTGTAACTTGAATAGAGACCCTTCTGTAAGGATCAAGCAAGGCTTTGATCAGCCAATCATGCCACCATTTTGATTTTTGGGATTTACTTATAGATGGCCTGAGTGTTATTGCATTTATATAATAAAAAGGAGGTGAATGGCTGCATTTGTTTCATATATATCATAATATAAACCTTGGTGGAGTAACCGAAAGTTCACCTTGACATACTTGTAGGATCTTTTTTCTGACAATGAAAGCACGGGGGGGGGGGGGGGGGGAAGAAACTACGGTATCTGCTAGAAAGTATATAAAATGTAGTTTTTAATTTTTTTAAAAAATAAAGTATCATTACAGAAATGAAAGAAAAAAATTTAACTAGACACATACAGTCTCCAGTTAACTGATTTCCTAGTATTTATGTAGCTAAAATATTATTATTTGTACTGAAGTAGAAGGGATGCTTACAAAAAAAAAAGTTTGCAGGAATATAAACAAAAATCGAGGAAAAAAGTGGACAAATCTGTGGCAGTCAACAATCATCTAGTCAAACAGTCAAATAAAAACTAATATTAATGAGAATAAAGTAGTGACTGACTATGGGAAGTTAAAATCTGACCTACGGTGGTATTGGTTGTATACAGTAAGATTTCTTCATCTAAATGAGAGGAAATAATGTTGTTGAGAAAAGAATTCATGATAATGTTGAACCAGAGACACTTAATCTTTATTATTGTTTTGTAAATTCTAGAGCTGGATCTTTGCAGTAGAAAAATCTTAAGCCGTACTTAGACCTTGCTGAGATGGCATTCCAAAGATATTTGCAGGCTTGTTTTGAACAGACCAAGGAAAGGAACAAATTGCTGCAGGTCAATTAAACCTTTGTCAGCAACATATTGTCCTGCCCTGATGAATTTGGAACAACCACAGATAAGTTTATTTGGTAGTCCAGCTGCGGTAATCCCCAGAGCTGGCAGACTTTCAGTTTCCAGATGCTTTTTTCTCCTCCACATGTCATCTGTTCAGAGATTAGCTCCTGTAAAGCAAATAATCTTCATGACTTTGCATTATTGTGTAAAGTGATTGCAAATGGGATATTGGCAGTCATTCAGTACTAATGGCTGAAGCCCAGATCAAATGAAGCATTTTTGCAACCTCATTCTTTGATTAGAGAATATTTATTTACACTTGTTTTTCATCTTCGGCTTGCTGATTTGTAGGCATAAAAATTGTAGGCCTGAGTTTCTGTTAGCTACAATGCCCTTGGAAGAAATCGAATGAGGTGCACAAAATGGTCAGTGTTCTATTAATTGCTGTTAAAAGGTCAGGAAATATATCTAGCAGGAACAAAATCAAAAACTCAAATCAGGTATCATTTATGTATGCTCATTTTTATTTTGTTTGTTTTGAACTAGTTGAAACCTGTCTGAATATTTAACTAAGGGGCCATAGGCCCCTTTAATATCTAGCTTCAGAAAATATAAACTGTCAATCTAGAGTTCAGCAGAAACCACACCACTATTATACAAAATGAGCCAACTTTTTCCAATGGTGATATAGAGATATATTTCCCTAAAGTGGAAGACAGAGGTACATATTCTGGGCAGCCTGAGCTGCACTCCTTATTGCTAACCCACTTCAGATGCAGCAGAGAATGCTGCTTCATTGCCAGCATCACAATATTAAAGTTCTATCAGGAGTTTTACTGTTTCTGTAAATGACACTGGGTAGTTTAATAGTAGTGGAAGTGTGCCATAGTTACCTTTAGTTCTGGAAGCAGTGGTGATCTCTACTACCTTTGGTGTCTGGACTAAGCATGGCTGGCTGGGGAATTTTGGGTGTTGAAATCCACACATCTTAAAGTTGCCAAGATTGAGAAACAGCGCAGTAGACAGTGATCAAGAATAAAGGAAGGTATAACCCAGCCACTTCCGGAAGACTACCCTGATATAAAGATATGATCTCTGATTTGTTAGCTGTTGTAGACAGGAATAAACGCCTTCCAGTTGGGTTGTTTGCATCTTTATATAACTCAGATAAGAGATTGACAGGCAAAGAATATTATTGCCCTGTGAGGGCCACGAAGAAAATGCTAAACATTGTCTATATGAAAACTCTCCCTTTTTCTCCATCTTTCTTTATCTTGATATGTCATAATTCAAAGGGAAAGGAGGGCTCATGACTGCTTTGGGTTTGGATCAGAAAATTCTATCTACACAGGAGACACAAAGCTTTATGTTAGCTCCAGAGAGAATGAATAGTTATTGCTTGTCTGTATACCATGTACAAGACATTTCAGTGTAGGAAGGAAATAAAGGACTGCAGAGCAAGCTAGTTGATAGAATGGATTTATTGCTATTTCTCTTTATCTAGCCAGAAGCAGTACAACCTGCACTGGGTTTTCTTGTGAACTGTGGGGAGGTGCCATTTTAGTTTTGTCAACAGGAATAATATCTCTGTCACCTGAAGGAAATACTAAAAACATGTCCTATCAGTTGAATGTTGCATTAATAAACCTCCCTGGTTTTTAAACGGAGATATGCTGAAAAGAATGATAGAGTGTTATGCAGCTTATCTTGCAGCTCCCACAATAGTGGCACAAGGAAAATTAGTTCCCCCTCTCCTCAATAACTGAGAAGAGGCAGCTGAGTAATATGACAGGTTTAAATTCAATTTGCTCTAACACCACAGGGTAAAACTGCAAGGAATCAACCTCTTCCTTTTCTAGAGTTCAGGAAGCAAGACGAAAATGAAGGACTGAAGAAATACAGCATCGTTAGAAACGGGGGTGGGCTGCTCGGGGTTCGCAGGGGTTCAGGAGAACCTCTAGCTAAGATTCTGTGCAGTTTGGAGAACCCCCAAATCCCACTCCTGGCTGCCCCTGCCCACCCCACCCTGCCTTTCCCAGGAGTCCCCACGCGGCCTGTTTTGGATGCAGATAAGTGCAGGGTGCGCATGGAGGCTCGGGGAGAGCGAAAAATGGGCCAAGGGCCTCCAGAGCCTGGGGAGGCCATTTTCGCCCTCCTGGAGGCTCGAGGAAAGCCTCTGGAGCCTGGGGAGGGCAAAAATGCCCCCCCTTGGTGCAGGAGGCCAATTAGGCCATGCCCATCATGGCCACACCCACCCAGCAACCAGACAGAAGAACCCCTTGCTAAAATTTTTGAAGCCCACCTGATTAGAAACTGTTGGAAAACTGAAGGCAGCTGTGGTTGTAGGAGCAGCTTCCTCAGTAAAGGTTGTCTTAAAAGGAAAGCTAGAAAAGAAAGTCTGTTAAAAAAAAGCAAGGACAGCCATAGTGGTTTGGCAGTGCTGCCTGTTTTTCTCTATTGAGTCTAGTGCTCACTGAAAAGCAGTGTGGACCAGCTTTCTGCTATCCAAATATCTCAGTAATTGTAACTGTGCTCCCAAAATATCTGGATAGCCTCCAGCTGGGAGAAGGCTACTAAGCCTATGCTTGGTTCAGTTCCCCCCAAAACCACAATGAGTCAAAAAGCAAAGCAAGGGGAGAAGCAGAGCCTTCTCACAAAAGGAGGGGGCTCAGGAAGGACCAACGTGTAAGGAAGATTGCAAAGCTGCACAATCTATAGGACTGCAAAAATGTTTGTGCATCAAATCAAAAGCATATTGGGCAGTATAACTCAAAGCATCAAATCAATATTTATAAGGTATCAACTCTTAAAAAAAAAAATCTTCCAAAATAAGTAGTAGCAGAAATAGCATGTGAAGTTATGAAAGCTGAAACAGTATTGTAATTATTTGCCCTAATAAATTAAGGAAAAATTTGCCGATAGAGAAGTGTGGATTATTTGCCTTGTTTGTTTCCCAACAAAGTTAGACTGCAATTCCCAGGGTTGGATGGAGAGACTAAAAGTTCAGTTCTATATATATCCAGCAACAAGAAAGCACAATTGACCTCCGTTGCTGGTCTCCATCCTACCTTTATTTCCACAGTTTTGGTTTAGTATCAATCAATCGTGTTGTGATTGTCCTTATGTCAAGATATGTTAAATCAGTTGGATAAATTGTCTAATTTTGCTTCTTTTCCTGTCTCTGGACATCCTTCGCTGGAAGGAAATTATCTACTAATCACAGGATTGCAACATGTAAGGAGTGGGGTTTGACATTTGAAGTCCTGTATTTCGTGGTGCACCTTTCCTCTTGATAGGTGAAGGTTTGCCCCATCAGGAAGAGAACTGAATGGGACTAAATGGAATCCTGAAGAAAGCTGAGTCACCAAACCATATACATAATGCCCAGAGATTGACTTCCCTGAGTTCTGAAGGGCAGCCAGACTCATGTTCTCTTGTTTTACCTTGCCAGAGAATGAAAGTTTAGCCTTCTTCTAAAGGTTGCCACCACAGCAAGCCTAAACAGCTGCTTAGAAGGCCTATGCAGAATTGGTCAAATTTGAAATGCTAGACATGCCATTTCCTGTTTACCAGAATGAGTATTTACATTCCCCACCCCCACCCCCCAAAAAACTCTGCTTTGTTTAATACATTTGCACATGTGAAGTTGGGACAAGATTTGCTTATAGCAGAGGAAGACTAGGGTCTATTCAAGCATAATTGCTCAGTAAGTACTCTGACAAAACACCCACTCACAGGAGAGAGAGAGAAAGAGAGAGAGAGACTCTCCTTTTGACTCAGTTGCACAAACAGCCTTTATGTTATCACCATTAGAGGATGAATAATACAGATAACCATTTCCAGTCAATAATCCTGCAATATGATCTTATATCTTTACTGGTATTAGCATTATGACATATGTTTTAAAGTACTAAATGACTAACTTTTCAGAACACCTTATCCTTCAGACTGGTTGCTTCTGCTTCTTCTTCTTCTTCTTCTTTTTTTTTAAGCAAAACAAATTTTACATGTGTGTGTGGGAACAATTATTTCCAGACTTTAGTTAACAAAGTAAAAAAATAACAAGGTATGTGCTGGTCCATGTTAAGCAGCACTTGCTCCTGAGGGGAATGAAAGAAAAACAGGTTACACTGTTAACAAAGTGCTATTTCTCTGAAATTGCTTCTGAGTCAGCCATTCTTCAAAGTAAAACTTAATTCTGGGAAATAACTCACCTTGTTCACCAAGAAAAACAAGCTGAAATGAAATGAGCAAAATTAATGCAATGTTAAAATTCAGTACAGTTAGGTAAGCATCAGTTCAGAATGAAATCAGAAAGCTAGTTTCATGTGGGGCATATTAAAATCAAACCATACCACAACTTGCCTATCAGTACAAATGATTGTTCCATCCCTTTGCATCATCCAGTCAGAATTAAGCATTTTTTTCCTCCCCATAATTTAAGTGGATGAGATTTCAGTGTGTTTTGAATATAAATGAATACTCTTTAATTTTTTCTCTCTCTTTCTCTCTCTCTCTCTCTCACACACACACATATATTTAAACTGTCAATCTAAGTCTCAAATTTGCTAGTTGCAATTAAAAGCTCAGTGTTTATCAAATCTATATTTAGAGAAAAGAAATCCCCCTTTTATCTCAACAATTTTAAAGAAAATGTGAACAGCGCATGTAAAGCGGAGCAGGGAAAATTATGATTTCTGATCAATGTGATATAAAGAATAATGGAAAGAAATCACTTAAAATCACAAGGACATTTCTGTAGAATATTTACATGTCTTGTCCTTTCTTCGCTAATATATAACTGGTCTCTATTGATTTTTTCACTACTGATATTAAAAAAACAAGGTCTCCAGTAAACTAGCTGCCAGCAATTCACAACTGGCATGAAAATGTAGGAAAGTGATATTTTATAAAATCAGTATTTTGTGAGAATCTGCTGCAATCATTCAGCTGTTTTGAATAATGTAGTTATTAATCTCTCTATATTATTTTATTTGGCATTTAAGTTAATTTCGTTCCCTATATTATTTCCTTCTTTTGCATTTAAATCTTTCTGCCATTTCATTACACTTGTGATTTTTTCCCAATTTTATGTTAACTTTTTTCTTCCTCAACAACTTCTACATTGTGAAAGAAGGGAGCTCATTGTTTTAGATACATTGAACAAATGGGTCAAATCTTATCCTGCAAACAAAAATCAAGCGTGCCTTTTCATCCACTTGTTTGATCAGTGATGATGCCATCTTTCCCCAATCTGCTGTCTTCTCGATAATCAACCAGTAAAGGAGAATATTTGTAGCTCGGGATTGAAATGAGGGGTCATTGATGCCCTCTGAACTTGGTTGTTTTCTGGCAGGTGTTTCTTTACCCAAACTAGATAATAACATAATCAGTGCTGACATGAAATCAGATATGAAATGTCTGCAAGAAAATAACCAAGTTCAGAGGGCACCAAGGACCCCTCATAGTAAATGAATTGCTAAATCAGAGGACCCCAGACTGAAGAAGATGAAAATAATTAGTGTGACCAATAAGAACCACTAGTCCTGGCTTAATTTTTGAAGTTCATTTTTATTAGAATTATTGGACTAGCAGGATTAGTTCTTCAAAATGGTTGTTATCTAGCACAGCTGTGTAGCATGAAATGAACAAATAATATGGAAGGGGCAAGGTATGTGAAGAATTTCAATTTGCAATACTGGCTTTATCACAGAAGTCTCTCCCACACACCAAGTGGAGTGTTTGTTTGTTTGTTTGTATCTTGCCTTTATTATTTTTGCAAGTAACTCAAGGCAGTGAACTTATCTAACACATCTTCCTCCTCCTATTTTCCTCACAACAACAATCCTCTGAGGTGGATTGGGCTGAGATCAGGGGTGGGTTCTACTTACCTTTACTACCGGTTTGCAACGGGATTGAGCACGTGCGCTTGCTTTGCTCGCGCATGCACCTTTGGTTGCGCATGCGCCTTTGCTCGCACATGGGCAGATCGCTTCTGATGATGTCAGAGTCAGTGGGTGGAGCCTCTATAGAATCAGTACGAACCAGGGGCAACCCACCACTGGCTGAGATAGCGTGAGATAGCGTTACCCAGCTGGCTTTCATGGCAAAAACCGGATTTGAACTCATGGTCTCCTGTTTTTTAGCCTGGTGCCTTAACCATTAGATAAAACTGGTTTTATATTTGACTGGAATAGCCAGGTAACCAATTATAGGTGAGATGAGTCCATTTTATTGCAGTTCTAAAACACGATAGTTTCCCCCATCCTGTGGAATCTCTCTAGCTTGGATGTCTCTCTCTCCCCCTCCCCTCTCTCTCTCTCATCTATTTTTTAAATCTCCTCTTGTAATTATCTTGGCTCAGAATTAGCTGCAGATTGGCCATTCAATATTTAATTGCAAACGATTTGATCATAGCCTGAGTACTGCAAACTCTTTTGTTTCTTCTTGTTTAAGAGGTAGATGGTGTATTATTTCATAAATGACTCAGGAAAGACACTCTAAATTGAATAGCAAGTATATCATAGTCTACTTATTATCAGTAGATCTGCAAAATAGCATGTTGCCTCAATGGCACAAATTAGTCATTCTCAGAGTGACTTTCTAAGTTGACATGGAGCTTCAGTAAGTTCCTTATTTATAGCAACTGCGAAAGTGAAACAGATCTGTGGTCCAGTTTACTCATGATATGGCTTAGGGCCTATAACACCTTTCTTCCATTCTCTATCGCCTCCCCTCCAATCTGAATCATTGTATCCCAGTTTCAGCAACAATGGTTCATAGTCTGGCAATCTTTTCTCTCATGTTCTCTTTATTTTTGGCATCCTCATCCTTGGTGTATTTGACCTGCTGCACAGATATTGTATCGTCTCCCTTAGCTTCTTGATGAGGAAGCTTTGGAGCCCGCTCTTAATTCTCTGTTCTGAACATATTTCAAAAAGGGTTTTGAAAGCATGTGTCAGATATAAATGCCTTATTCTCTAATGTGTAAATAATGTATATATGGAACATCAGGGGTTAACTTATTCTTTGGACTTTAATGTATTCATAATTCACCACTCCCATTCCTGGCTCCACCCCTTGTATATATAAGGAGCCATCCTCCCCATTTTCATTGCTTCTATCTTGAATATTCAGCGAATATAGAATGCCTATTATGATTAAAGAGAAATATATTTAAATCTCTAACTTCTATTATCTTTATTGAGTCTGATCCTGAAAATATTGCAACAAGCTGGTAGCAGAGGATGGTTAATTGACTCAATAAGTAATAAAAAATGTCCAAGAAAGATAGACCCAACACCAGGGCCTACAGCAAAGAAATAGAAACTGACCAAGAGACAATCAACGAATCCACTAATGCGATTTCGAGAGAATCCGAAGAATACACCACTGAAGAAGAAGAACTGATGAGTGAAAATAACGACCAGGAAGAAATCGAGATAGAAAATAACGAACTCAGGTCTGAGATATTAAAGATACTAAAAAGCCAAAAGAATGATGAAAGCCTCATCGCGGACCTCCAGGAGATGCTGAGAAACAGCGGAGCAGCGAGAGAGAAAAACGTCATTAAAGAAAAACCCAAAGATCAAAAAACTGTGAGTGAAATGACTACTGAGAAAATAGTTGTAAAAAAGAAAAGATGTGACATCGCGCGAAATTTTGAATGGCAGCCATCTTGTTTTCAACGAACTTCAAAAGAGAGTGAAGCGGAGCCAATCAAAACGCTCAGTTCAAAATTTCTGGCGCGAAAAACGCTATCAGACGAAGAAAGTGAAAAAGAAATCTCAAACTCTTCAGATGAACCAAAATCAGAAAGTGAAGACGATTTAACAAAGTCTCAAGTAAAGTCAGCAATGAAAACGCTTTTTGCTGCTTTTGGGCCAAGATTGAAAATTTCCAAGACATCAACAAAGAAGCAAGAAATCAAACCGACAACTCAAGACCTGCACGCTCCCATCCTGACTTCGAAAACGACGACACCCGAGCCCAGAGACCCATGCCGATTCCGTCCTACACCGCAGACAGAATCGAGTGCCAGCGCACACAAGAGAAAGAAAAGAACCGTCGCCACCACCAAAGCCCCAAAAACCGAGCCAGAGACCGACTCATCTGAAGAGGAGCGGATCGAGAGAGCTGAAATGGAGAGAACCTTCCACAACGGCGCCAAAGAAGAAATGAGCAACGCGCATGTGCAAAACTACGTAGACGGCCCCGAAAGACTTGAACTGGCCAGAGAATCGCGCAGACTCGTTACAAGCATCCCAATGCCGTTCTGTAATTTCCTGCACTTGAGAGACCACGGACTGCCTCAGGTTGTAAGTAATGGACAGAATAATGTAGGGAATTTACCCAGTGACTTCCCAAAACTTAGAGTTGATGGCATTAATTTACAAGAGTGGTACCAACAGCTTCAGGTTATTTTTATGAAAGAAAATTTACTATTCTTTATAACTAGTCCTCCAAGAAGACCTTGGACTTTAAAAATAGATTGTTTACATCATAGAGCATTTTTCATAATAATTTCTAGCGTGTCTCCTGCAATGTATCATAGCATCAAACCAAACCTAACTGTATCAGAAATAATTCAATGCATGTTTAATCTATTTCACAGCGATAGCGTAGCCACAACCACGAGAATGTCTAAGGATTTCTTTTCTTCTAGAGTGAAACCAGGGGTTTCTATAAGTGAGCATTTGATAAATCTAAACAGAATAAGAGCAGAGCTGCAATTGAGGGGGGAAGTGATTTCAGATCAAACAATGAAAAGTGTTATTATCAATTCACTTGATCCATCATGGGATAGCTTTATGTCACACTTAGATACCATTAATTTGGGATATTTATCAATAGAAAGTTTATCTAACAAATTGATAGCAGAAGACAATTCAAGAAAAAATCGTTTAAGTAATCAAACAGAACACAAATCTTTTAGGAAAGTAGTCTTTCAAGATAAATATAATGAGGCCTTTAGATGCCACAATTGTGGATCCAGGGAACACAGTAGAAGAGACTGTCCCAAAGTCCCAAGGGAAAGACATAGGCCAGAATACAGGAGCAAATACAATTACAGACAATCTTCCACAGATAGACACAAATATAGAAGTCCACCAAATTACAGAGAAAGTAGAGGGGGTAGAGAAAATTCAAAAGAGAGAAAATCTGGGTCACTAAATGGGCTAAATAAACAAGACAGCACCAGAACACAACAAGATGAGAACAATAATTGGCTTATTGATTCTGGTGCAACAAATCACACCACTAACAACAAAAGTATATTATCTTCATTTACAGAAGATAAGTTTGTGATAAAGGTAGCTAATCAAGAAAAGGTTCAAGTATTAGGCAGAGGAAATGTGACCTTGCCTGGTTTAGGGAAAATAGAGGGGGTATTATTAATCCCAGAAATACCTCACAACATACTGAGTGCCATAAAACTAAGCAGAGAATCTGACATCAATATAGTTTTCTCAAAGGGGAAAGCAACTATAGAAAAGAACAAAACAAATGTAGGCACTGTGATAATAAAAGGGGGTCTACCCTATCTGATAACCAAAGAAAGATGGTTACATAACATTGATTCAAATATGGAAGATTGTATTGAAGCAGATGATGAAAATGTCAGTAACAGTGACAATGATGAATGTAAAATAACTCATGATAACAAAAATACACACAATGAGAAGAAACCAAAAATAGGTAAACCAATTCATGATGAGTGTGCTCACATCTTACATAGGAAGTTAGGACATGCAAGCTTTCCTGTAGTACAAAAAATGACTGAACACGCAGAAGGTGTCAAAATAAAAAATTGTGAAAATTATTTGGAATGCTCAGTATGTAAATCCACCAAACTAAAAACCAGTCCCAGACCAAAAAAATCTAACAGATCAACCAACAATATTTTTGATTTGGTACATATGGACTTAGTTGGTCCATTAACTCCATCAATTACCTATAGAAAACGTTACTTCCTAACAATAGTGGATGATTACAGTCGCTATGGTTTTGTTTACACATTAAAGCACAAGGATGAAACCTTTCAGAAATTTAAGGAATTCTACAAACGCATAGAAACACAACATAATATTAGAATAAAACAAATTATGACAGATAGGGGATGTGAATTCATGTCTAAAGAATTCTCCCAATGGTTAAAGGATAGAGGGATGCTACATTTCACGTCCAATCCATTTTCTGCATTTCAAAATGGGATTGCAGAGAGAAAGAATTCCACACTACAAACCATGATTAGATGCACATTAGAGGATGCTGGTTTAGGCAAACAATTTTGGTCAGAAGCCTTACATTATTCAAATTACACTCAAAATAGGACATGGTCCAGTATTGTGAATAAGACACCATATGAGGTGATGTACAATAGAAAACCCAAATTAGCACACATGCACATATTTGGAGTTACTGCAGACGTACACATACCTAAACAATTAAGGAGAAAGGGAGAAAACGTATCCAGGAGATTAAGATTCATGGGATACGAAACTGGAACCAAAGGGTACAGATTCATTGATAATAATAACAAATTTATAGTATCCAGAACAGCTGTGTTCCATGAGCAGGCCAATTGGTCTAAATTGCACCTTAATGAAATATTTCCTAATAAAAGCAAAGATAATATATCTTGCGAGGAAGGAACAACAGAAATTCAAAGTATTAACAAAAGTAAGAACAAAACCAAAACTTGGACAAACAGTCAGCATAAAATAAAGACAGACACATTAACAAAAAAGGAAGCTAGATTTTTACATGACAGCCATAGCAAACCTGAAAGAAATATTAGAAACAATAGAAACCAAATACCAAATAAATACAAAGATTACATAATGCATATGGATAGAGAACAAATAACACCTAATACATATGAGGAAGTATTGAAACTTCCCCGTGAAGAAAGAGAAAAATGGGAACTAGCTATGGAAAAAGAGATGGAAAGTTTACAAGGATTAAATGTATTCACACCTGCGACCGCACCTAAGGATAAAACAATTATAGGTACCAGGTGGATTTATAAAATTAAGAATTTAGAAGGAGGTAATACCTTATACAAGGCCAGACTAGTTGCACAAGGTTATGCACAAAAATATCCAGAAGACTATACTGACACATATTCACCAACAGTGAGAACAGAGAGTGTCAAAACAGCTCTTGTAATAGCATCTGCACTCAATCTGGACGTGTTTCAGTATGACATACAGACTGCATACTTACATGCAAAATTAGATAAGGAAATATATGTAAGAGCACCACACAGTCAATACACTAATAAGAACGAAATTTGGTTATTAAATAAGAGTCTGTATGGATTGAAGCAATCTGGAAAAAGATGGTACGATTGTTTGGTAAAAGTACTTAAAACCATGGATTTCAACGCCACCACTGCTGATAACTGTTTCTTTGTAAAAAAAAGTAATGATCATATTGAATTTGTATTAATTTATGTGGATGATATTTTATATATTGGAAAGCATAAAGAAAGCAGGGAAATCTTTGTAAATAAGTTAAACGAACACTTCTCTTTGAAATCACTAGGTAGAGTGAACAAATACCTTGGTGTACAAATTAACAAAACAAAAAGGGGATTCAAACTTACCCAGAAAGATAAAATCATTGAACTCCTAAACAAATGTAACTTAAATAATGCCAAGACATGTGACACACCTATGCAAACTGATTTTCTCAGAAACATTGATGAATCTTCCCCTGAGTTTAAGGACAACACATTTTACAGATCAGTTATAGGTTCACTCCTTTATATATCCAATTGGACTAGGCCAGATATTGCATTACCTCTCAATTTATTGTCAAGATATGTTAGCAGACCAACCTTGTATCATTGGGAAGCTGTCAAAAGAATTTTAAGATATCTAAAAAGTACATTAGATTTTTGTTTAATATTGGAACCCAATAATGACAAAGAACCAAAAATTACTTGTTATGCTGATGCAGATTGGGCTGGTGATATATCATGCAGAAAGAGTACCTCTGGTTATGTTTTTCTATTGAACGATTGTCCAGTTTACTGGTATACTGGTAAACAAGAACTGGTAGCCACTTCTACCACAGAAGCGGAATATGTTTGCTTGTCTAAAGCTGCAAATAACCTTGTATGGTTCAATGATTTGATCACAGATATTTGGAAGAAACCTACTTTACCATTTATTATGCATGAAGACAATAAAGCAGCCATTGAAATATCTAGATCCGATGCAATTGGACAAAGGTCCAGGCATATTGATATAAAATTTAAGCACGTGAGACAACTATCTCAAGACGGATTCATCAAAGCAATACATTGTGATACTTCTGAACAATTAGCTGACATATTAACAAAACCCTTACCTTCTAAACAACACAAATATTTAACTTCTAAATTATATGTATTATATTGTCCTGAATCTGAATGTAACTGGTGTTGTATAACGAACCGGCATTTAGAGGGGGATTTGTCAGATATAAATGCCTTATTCTCTAATGTGTAAATAATGTATATATGGAACATCAGGGGTTAACTTATTCTTTGGACTTTAATGTATTCATAATTCACCACTCCCATTCCTGGCTCCACCCCTTGTATATATAAGGAGCCATCCTCCCCATTTTCATTGCTTCTATCTTGAATATTCAGCGAATATAGAATGCCTATTATGATTAAAGAGAAATATATTTAAATCTCTAACTTCTATTATCTTTATTGAGTCTGATCCTGAAAATATTGCAACAGCATGTTTATTTCCATCCCAAATGGAATAGAAGAAGCCATCTAACACTTGAGCCATACTGCAAACTCGGATCCTTTAGCAAGGCACACAAGATTCAATTCATATGCTAAGTTCATAAAACGATCCTTATTGTTGTTTTTTTGGATTTAGTATTAGAATTGAATTATTTTGCTGGTCATTTTGTTAGCATCAGAACATATTTATTTATTGGTGTTGCTTTAATGACTATAGTTTTTGTTAGATTACTATATGATATAAATGTTATACTGTAAGGATTTGTTCTTATCGACTGCCTTCAAATTGATTATTATGCAACTTATTAAAAAGTGATTCACTATCTCTGTAAACAGCACTTGTGTACTTATCAAACATAGCTGAATTAATTTATTATTGGAACATTCTTTTTGTTGCCAGCCTAAAATAGAAACTTTTATTAAGTGATGCTCCTCCTTGCTCTCCAAAAACCTTTCATTCTTTGTCATAAACAGCTTTCCGACTGATGTAATTGCAGCCAAAGCAAGAAGAAAATATGAGGGAGAAATGTCATACATAATGTTCTTTCCACTATTCTGAGCATGATGGAGCTGGATTGAAATCTGTTAACATTTATACCATAAGCAATTAGTTGGCATTTATGGTGCCACGAGATCCATTTATTTATTTATTTATTTATTCAGCCATAATGCACTCAGCTCTCCTTTTGGAGAAGGGAACATTATGGTGGTGCCTGCCTGAGCACAGCAGGAGTCAAAAGAATCTCTAATAGGGAAATATGAATGTGACATCATCTTGCAAATTCAGTACTGTCACTTGCATATTTTATTGAATTGGGGCCTGGGTGATATTTGCATGTTGATGTCATTGTGTGCATTTGGCTTCATTGCCATTTCTTGCAAATGTCCCTGAGTATAGAAGAGAATAAGTTACAGAATAGAGAAGTATTCTGAGATTTGAAAATAATGGGCTAGAAATCAGTGGTGAAATCCAAATTTTTTTATTACCGGTTCTGAGGGCATGGCTTGGTGGGTTTGGTTTGGCTTGGTGGGTGTGGCTTGGTGGGCATGGCAGGGGAAGGATACTGCAAAATCCCCATTCCCTCCCCACTCCAGGGGAAGGATATTGCAAAATCTTCATTCCCACCCCACTCTGGGACTAGCCAGAGGTGGTATTTGCTGGTTCTCTGAACTGCTCAAAATTTCCGCTACCAGTTCTCCAGAACCTGTCAGAACCTGCTGGATTTCACCCCTGCTAGAAATGTCAATTTGAAAAGCTTGATCATGTATATTTCTCAAGGTGTCCTCTTCCCTAAACAAATAGTCCAATTCATGTTCTTTTAATTGACAACGTTCCATGTTGCATGTGTAGATGCTTTTGGCTACGGTTGTCATTTTATTCCCTGTTTATCTTTATTGTACTTTTTAAAAATCTTGTTTGCTTTTATTCTGAGCCATGCAGAGTCTGTTTTTGAGTCACGCAATGTCTGCATTGTGTTGAATTGAATACTTATATGTTGATTTTCCACCTTCATGAGATGCACTATCCTGGATCAAATTAGACATTGTGAATTTGTCTATGGAGATTCTCAGTCATTTATTTTATTTATTTATTTATTTTATTTGTCAAGCATATACAAGTTAACAGATAAAAGTATAAACATGATTTTGAATACATGAAATGGATACAAGTAAAAAGGGACATTAGGACAGGGACGGTAGGCACGTAGGTGTGCTTATGCACGCCCCTTACAGACCTCTTAGGAATGAGATGAGGTCAACGGTGGACAGTGTAAGGTAACAGTTTTGGGGGTTTAGGGAGGAAACACTTTTTTTTCAAGGGGCAACTGGACTTTCTGACATTGTGAATTTGTTGTTGCACTCTGTGTAAATTCAGGGTTGTGGGTTTTTTTTTTTTTTTTTTTTTGAGAGAGAGAACTATCTGTATTTCTATATTTATGTTCCTGAGAGTGGAAATATATAGCCTGGACAAGGATTAGTCAACAGGTTTAAGCTTAAAACTTTAACATAAAGGTTTTTTTAAAAAAGAGATACGTGGAAGAAACTAGCTACATCTTATCATGAGATGAATCAGCAAGCAACAAACCCATGCTTATTGTACAAAGACAGAAATGATTAGCAGTCTCATGCACAAACAGGGTAATGGTCAGTCCTCAGACTGATAAGGATTCAGGACACAGTTTTATAAATAAATAACCACTTGCAAGTGCCTTCCTTATCAATGAAGAGACTTGCCAGTTCTTCAGCTTACAGAAAAGCAATAAAAAAATGAGAAAAACCTCTACTCTTATGTACTTTGATATATATTAGTTAAAAGGGACATGGTGGCTCAGTGGCTAAGATGCTGAGCTTGTCGATCAAAAGGTCGGCAGTTCAGCGGTTCGAATCCTTAGTACTGCGTAATGGGGTGAGCTCCTGTTACTTGTCCCAGCTTCTGCCAACCTAGCAGTTTGAAAGGATGTAAAAAATGCAAGTAGAAAAATAGGGACCATCTTTGGTGGGAAGGTAACAGCGTTCCGTGTGCCTTTGGCATTTAGTCATGCTGGCCACATGACCATGGAGACGTCTTCGGACAATGCTGGCTCTTCGGCTTTGAAACAGAGATGAGCACTGCCCCCTAAAGTCGGGAATGACTAGCACATACAGTATGTGTGAGGGAAACTTTTACCTTTACCTTTATATATTAGTTATAGATGGGAAATGAGTAAATTGCTTGAATTCTGATAACCCCACCTTTTTTTTCTTCATAAATCTGGGAGAATCATGTTTAGAAAATAATTACTTCTGGTTTTAAGCAGATGCTAAGGAGCTTGTGAATGTGTAAATAGACTGGAAAACAAAGAGGGGACACAGAATAAATACCTCATTCTCTTTCTACACTTTTGTGGCCAATAGATTGTGTAGTTGTGGTATTGAAGTCACACTTTCAGCAGACTTAAGGCTATCATGGAGAAAGAGAGAGCCCAGATTAGATCCAGTGTGCAAGCTGATGGCTGTATTTACAGAACATTTAACTCCATTAACTGCATGGCATAATTCTTACATGTATTGTACCATATAATACAGGAGTTGCTTAAAATTGTCCACATAGTAAATGGCAAAATACTTTTAGTCAGTGGAACAGTTCAGCAACATTACGCTTTGGGTTTATAGGGAGGGGGCTCTCCAGAAAATGTGAGTTAATTTTTCCAAAAGGTGATAAACGAACCTTCTTAGGTTCGATGAATCACTCATTCATTCAGCGAGTTAGGCCCTGGACCTCTGCCCTGATGACACCATTGCTTTCAGGGCAGATATCATAATAAGAAAATGTGCTTTAGAGTTCTGGTTGGTTGCTGGACTCAGTTTGAATTTCCAAAACATGGTATGACGTTTACTGAAAAATATGAGAACTTTTCACATACAGCCCAAGGCATGGGCATACATCATGTAAACTGATTCTGAAAACAAAATTAGGAGGCTGGTTGTCAGGGTTGGGAAAGGAATGAAGAAATTGCTCCAAGCCCATCTGTTGTACAGCACTGTTGTTAGCACTAGAAGCCTTCTGCCTGCATACTTTACTCTGAATTCTTGAGCAAAGAGATTAGACGTAGTGTCCTTAATGACCTCCAATGCGTTTCTATGGAAGTACGTTTATTTTAGATAATTTAGTAAACACTAATAGCAATAGCACTTAGATGCTTCACAGTGCTTTCACAGCCCTCTCTAAGCAGTTTACAGACTCAGCATATTGCCCCCAATAATCTGGGTCCTCATTTTACCGACCTCGGAAGGGTGGAAGGCTGAGTCAACCTTGAGCCGGTGGGACTTGAACTGCCAAACTGCTGGCAATCAACAGTCAGCAGAAGTAGCCTGCAGTCTGCACTCTAACCACTACACCACCATGGCTCTTAAGTTCCTTTTCAGTTTTGCAAAATACACCTATACTTCTAAGAATCTTGGGAAATGTCATTTAGCACGATCCCCTCTTAGAGATTCTTACCCTCAATCACCCTGGTGTTAATTTGGGGTATTACTTGTTAAGTCTCTTTCAATCTATAGCATAGAAAATCCTGAACTGTACCTATTTTATACTTTTATTCCCAAATTGTATAGATTTGGGGGCCAATCCTAAAAGGATAAAACTTCCAAGGGAAATGCCAAACTCCCTAATAACATATGAAAGTCTTTGCAGGGACATAAGTGAGTTCACTAAAATCTGGGTCTTAAAAAATATATTAATAGTTGATGTTACCTGTAACTATGAGTTGGGTATGCTGTAACTATGAGCTGGGTCTGGAAAGGAAATCTGCATATAAAATTACAGTGAACCATTATCTGTTTTTCCAGTTATCATGCCATATTAAAGAAAGCATCTTAAAGATGATTTTTTCTATATGATTTGGTTGTCCTACAATTCAAGAGTTCTGGATCAAATGTTTCATTTTCTGAAATCACACATTAGATGGTTCCTTTGGTAGAGTTTTATTATTTCTCTCTGTCATTAAAGAAGTTAAATGTATTTTCATAATAATGACTTTTTTTTATTGGTAGCACAAGGTTGGAGAGAATGAGAAACTGGAAACTGGCCAACACACTGATATTTCAAAAATGGATAGATATGGAATGAGCTTCTGTACAAGTAGAAAAACTGGCATGTAGATGACAAAATACAAATAACCAAAGGCAAATCAATACAGGTTTATTTGTGAACATAAAGTTTCATTTTATTACTTTCGATTGTAAAGCCAATTCTCACACTAATCTTGATCTCAGCTTCTAGAGCGTAGAAAAAAACCCAATAGATGTTCTTTCAGACAAATAAAGGCTTGTCAGTGACAGAACACTGATGATTTTGTAATCAAGTCTTTTTTCTCATTTCCAATGATATTTTTATTTCATTTTATTAAAAATGAATCAATTTTTTTTAAAAAAATAGGTTTGCTACATTTTTGATGCATTGCTTGAAAATATGCCCAGAAAGAAGGCAAAGAAAAGACAGGGTAAGAGAGAACATTTTTGGATGGTGATAATATTATCAGTTTTCTTTTTAGCAAATGAGTATTTTATTACTGATCCACCTACCACAGAAAATTTGTGAATGAGCAAACTGTCTTCATGATGGCCATTTTGGAAGAGTGTATATATTACGCCCTTAAAATTCCAAAATAACTTTTTTTTTGTTCTAAAAGTTGCCTATTCTTGTCAAAGTGAACCTAAGTATAGCTGAGAATACCTAACTTAACAGATCTCTAAAATATAGAGAATTTAATGTAAATGAGGTTTGGCAACTATTATAAGAAAAGCTGTCCCTGAATTGGCAGAATAATAGAAGTTCAGAACATGCCACTAAAAAGTTTGTGATTCTTCTATCTTTCATCAATATTGTTAATATCAGTTTTGCTTCCTTCTGCACCCTATTTTGTGTCACCTTTTTTTGTCAGCCTGCTCCTCTCCAAGTGGGCAGAGCCAATGCATCTTGAAGAAGATGCCAAGGTAGGGAAGGTTGGAAGTTGCATGAAGAAAATACTGGACTTAAAGTGAAAAAAAAAAAAAGTTTACTCCAGAGGGGAAGTTTATATAGCAATAACAATAGCACTTAAACTTATATACCGCTTCACAGAGCTATACAGCCCTCTCTAAGCGGTTTACAGAGTCAGCATATTGCCCCCAACAATCTGGGTCCTCATTTTACCAACTCTGGAAGGATGGAAGACTTAATCAACCTTGAGCCTGGTGAGATTTGAACTGCCAAATTGCAGTCAGCCAGCAGTCAGCAGAAGTAGCCTGTAGTACTGCACTCTAACCACTGCACCAACACAGCTCATGATATAGACATAGGAGCAGTTGCTCAGCAATGTGCCTGGCCTGTACCGTATCTGAAAAATGGATCTTTTTCTCTGTAGCCCTTCACCATGAAGCTATGAGATGGGCTTACTGAATCAAATGATCAATGAATCAAATTTGGCTGCTATAAAATTGTATTTGCCTTTTATTAGAGTTGTGGAAAATGTCATCCATAGGATGCAATTTTCTTGCAGTTGAGACTAAACTTAAAAAAAAAAAATCTCCTAGGAGGGAGATGTAGTTAGTGTTGCTATGATACCATTAGTATAGGTGAGACTAATATTTATTATGTGGGAAATTTTTCAGAGAATCAAGGCACCCATAGATTGCCGAATAAGAAACATTGGTCTACCCTGAGGGACAGAAGGTTTTAAAGGATGAAATGGATGCCTTAAGCCTCTGCAAGATATAAGGCACCCATTTTTCTCCATTCTACCAGTGGTGGGTTTCAAAAAGTTTTACTACCGGTTCTGTGGGTGTGGCTTGGTGGGCATGGCATGGCTTGATGGACGTGACAGGGGAAGGATACTGTAAAATCTCCATTCCCATCCCACTCCAGGGGAAAGATACTGTAAAATTTCCATTCCCTCCCCACTCTAGAGGAAGGTTACTGCAAAATCCCCATTTCCTCACGATCAGCTGGGACTCGGGAGGCAGAGAATAGATGGGGGCGGGGCCAGTCAGAGGTGGTATTTACCGGTTCTCCGAACTACTCAAAATTTCTGCTAATGGTTCTCCAGAACTGGTCAGAAGCTGCTGAAACCCACCTCTGCACTCTACCTCTCCACTCTTACATTGCAAGACAGGTATGGGGCTGCTTTGGGGGAGGGTTCAAAAGTTGGAGAAGAGCCATTTGGAGCCTGCAGGCTTTGCATCCGTGATTTAAGAAGTAGTTAGTAGGACCCTGACATACTTCTATGTGTGTAAGCCACTCAGAATCTCTTGGAACAGCGAGATGGGTGGCATATAAATTTAATAAATAAAATTATTTATTTATAAGTAAATAAATAAGATAAATAAAAGTAGCTCTCTGTCCCCCATTTATAGATTTCTTTAGGAGATAAAAACACAGAACTATATAACTATATAATAGCATATTTATTTATTTACTTTCTATAGCAGCCCTTGTTTCCAATAAGGACGGAGCACAGGGGGACAAGCAATAAACTAAATACCAAGGTAAGCTTCAGCTAGCATAATTTTGCTACACTCCAAGTAAGGATGTGCCTGCCATTTTGCTTTATGATCTATGGTTGCTGCTGGCTTTGATTTGCTCCTGAATTTTGAGAATAAATTGTGTGAATTATTTACTTAATCCCTGGTAGACTTCACCTACTCTTTTGTGGCTTCTTCCCCTCTAAGAGGAACACACAAACCTCACCAGAGGTGGTATTCAGTAGGTTCTGACCAGTTCTGGAGAACCAGTAGCGGAAATTTTGAGTAGTTCGGAGAACCGGTAAGTACCACCTCTGACTGGCCCCACCCCAACTATTCTCTGCCTCCCGAGTCCCAGCTGATTGGGAAGAAATGGGGATTTTGCAGTATCCTTCCCCTGGAGTGGGGAGGTAATGGGGATTTTGCAGTATCCTTCCCCTGGAGTGGAGAGGGAATGGAGATTTTACAGTATCCTTCCCCTGCCATGCCCACCAAGCCATGCCTACCGAGCCATGCCATGCCACATCCACCAAGCCACGCCCACAGAACCAGTAGTAAAAAATTTTGAATCCCACCACTGAACCTCACTTCTATAAAAGGAAGTGGGGGAAGAAGCACAGCTACTTTAACTCTCCCTTTTCAATTCATAGTACCATGTCGGAGTTAACTTGAAACCAAATATGGATGACTATGCCATCAGCCATCTCACATTCTTCTGTAGAGCTGTTCATGTGGGCAGGCTACCAATTGGCAGAAGGGAAATGCAGACAAGTGAGCAAACAGGGATCTGATCTAATATGGATTAGAAGTTATCCTCATTTAATTGCATCTGGAAATATGTTACGTGGGCAAGTACATTTTCTGGTTTCCAGCATATGTCTTGGAAAGGATATGCAATATTATCCTTAAAAATAATCTGGACTATTTGGTAACCGTAAATGCTTGTCCAAATATTACTAAAGTGGAAAACTGTATGCCTTCTAATGAATAACACTGAAACCAAGTGGAAAACAGAAGGAAATAAAAGTCACTTTTTTTAAAAAAAGGAGCACTTCTACATTATTCAGCACATTTTAAAACAGTTACTGATGTTAATTTTCCGTTGTCCTCATCCCACATTTATCCACAGCTCAAACAAGACAAATCTGTAATGTTTGTTAAGTAAAATAATAATAAAAAAAACATTTCAGGATGAATTATTAGATTTAATTCGAACCAAAGTTTTATCCTTCACCATTTTCCATCCATCTGTTTAGAATAAACTCCTTTGGAGTGTTATGAGTATGGCAACACATTTAAAAATTCCATATTCATAGCTCTCGTTAAAACAGTGAGGTTCTATGTTTAACATTTTTATTGGGTTATAAAATAAAATAGGATACAAAATATGAAAGTAAATAGGAAACCGGTGGGGAGGAAGAGGGGGAAGAGAAGTGAGGGAGGATAAAAAAAAAAAAGAAAAAGAAACATTGACTTCAACTCTCTCTGTTGCAGTAGAATAAGGCATTAATATCAAATCACAACTTTTTGTTTTTTCATAATAACATGAACAAGCCATTTCTATAAAGATCTATCAATCTAATCGGTAAAACCCAAAATCAAAGGTTCATTCTTTTCCACTTCAAGCACAAAGTTCAGAAGCAGTCTCCATGTGGAAATAAGAGTACCTATATTCTTTCTTTAATCAAAATAGTCAATTTTGCCATTTCAGCCAACTCCATCAGCTTCTGCAACTATTTGTCCATGTTAGGAATCGAAGTGTCCTTCCATTTTTGTACAGTAGTCTTGCTGCTGTCAACATATATAGTAACCAAGTTCCAAATTTTTTCTCCAGGTCTTTTTCCATTAGATCCAATAAGAAGATGATGTATCA
The DNA here is from genome assembly GCF_029215685.1 of Pituophis catenifer annectens. Classification (NCBI taxonomy): domain Eukaryota; kingdom Metazoa; phylum Chordata; class Lepidosauria; order Squamata; family Colubridae; genus Pituophis; species Pituophis catenifer. Next base: position 89,054,443 of record NW_027256881.1, read on the forward strand.
TTGGTATTTAACACCAGATAAGGTATTTATGATATATAAAGGTATGTTAAATGAATGTTGGAAATGTAAAAGTAAAGAAGGGACTTTTTATCATCTATGTTGGACATATGATAAAGCAAAAAAAAAAAAAAATTGGAATATGATTCATATTTTAATACAGAAAATTTTGAAAACGGAGATAAAGATGAAACCAGAATTCTTCCTTTCAAAACAGTGAGGTTCTAATCTACAGTAATATCCCATGGATATCAAACAAACTAATATTTGGTTCACTGCATAATCCATTATTCCCTGTACCTTTGGAAAGCATTTTCATTTACAAACTAAATTTGAGGGTAATAATTTTGTAAGGAATGGCGAGTGGCTCATTTGGGATGCAGAGAACATGTTGTCTATGTGCTTGTGAAATGATTGACAAGGGCTTAATCATTCACATAATGGTTACTAGGAAAGAATTAAAAATGAAGTTTCTGCTGGCATATTTATGCCCCTTTGTCCCCACTGAAGGCTCTATGCCAATGATGGCTAACCTTTTCGGCACCAAGTGCCGAAAGCGTGTGCGACCCCTCCATGTGCCCCACCTCCTGTACATGTGTGCATGCCACCCTGCGTGCGTCCCGCCCCCATGCATGCATGCGTGACCCCTGTGTGCATCCCGCCCCTCACGCATGCATGTGTGATCCCCACGCATTCACACGTGACCCTCCCATGCATGTGTGGCAGAGACCCAAAAACCAGCTGTTTGGCGGGTGGCAAATGTACATGCGTGGTGCTGAGCTGGGGCAATGGCTCGCGTGCCATAGGTTCACCATCACGGTTCTATGTTAATCATGCTTATAGCTGACCTTTTCATGGGTAGGTTGAAGTAGTCCTCTGACACCCATATTTGAGTTTCTAAGAAAGCATATGGGACCTGTTTGGGGCTTAGAAACATCCATAGCAATACAGTTGATGTTGGGGATGGAACTTTGCTTTGCAACCTGACCATTTTCTCATTTTTAAAAGATGAATTTTTTTTTTAAGAAATCAAACAGGCCACGATATCTGATGGGCACCAAAGATGGAAGCCATACCCATGTGTAACATTTGGAGCTTCAATTACAAGACAAAATGTAGCTCTAAATGGTGGCAGTCTGTTATAACCCATTACTTTGATTCATTACCAGGTTTGTAGTAAGTCAGGTGATATCCATAACTTTTCTCAGACAGCCAGAGTTTTTTTCCCCCCAGAGATTATGATCATAGTATTTAGCACAACAAAATACTGTTATGGAACTGCTAAGACAGAAAGCAAATTGCTTCATTCCTATTTTTTTTTCATAGCTATGGCAGCTACAACGGAACAGATTTTGATTCTTCTTATACCAGTTCCTCACCCACTGTCTATATATACATATATATTCCATTCTCTGGGAATTTTCCAGGTTTCCTAAATATGTAGGATCCTCATTCTAAATGTTTACAATGATAGGTGGTCCAACTCCTTTGGATTCCCAAAACCTTGATGTCCCCCTTCCAATTCAATTAACTTTTCCTAGGTAGCTTCAAACAAATCACTGGGCAGCTACCCGCTGTCACTAAAGAATCCCTGGAGACCTAGAGGTGTTCCTGAAAAGACAGAAGGCACTAGAGACAGCTATTCAGCTTTCTAACAGCATATCTTCTTTCCATTTCATTATTTTTTTAATGAAAGAAATTAAAGTCAAGGGGAGAAAGCAGCCTGATGTTCACCAAGGGAAGTAGAATGTTTATGGAGATCCTCAGTCATCCAGGTCATAGTTGTCCCAAAGGTGCTTTTTCAAGAGGCAACTGGACTTTCTGGTTTTTCTTTGAAGATGTTCCACTTCTCATCCAAGAAGCTTCTTCAGCTCTGGCTGAATGGAAGAATGGTGAATGGAAGGATTTATACTCCTTGCAGACAGCTGGTCATTTGCATTTAACAATTCATTTAGGCCATCCAGGGGCTTATCTGTGTTGTCAGGGTTACCTGAGTGGTACAAATGGGTGTGGAGCCTTCTTGGAACTGTTGAAAGGACTGTGTTGTAGACTAGGGATAGATGATGTTGTGAGAAGTGAAACGTCTTCAGAGAAAAACCAGAAAGTCCAGTTGCCTCTTGAAAAAGCACCTTTGGGACAAGGGAAGTAGAAGGAACAGTCTCACCATACCTTCCTGGACAGAACTGGAATAAATGAATGAAAGCAATGGGGAATATTTATCTGGAGTGCCTAGGAAGGCTCATTGTCGTTTAAGCTCTTAGTTTAGAAATGTACTGAAATGTGTGAAAGAAGAAAATTTATTTTTCTTTTATTTGATTTTTATCCCACCTTACTTTACAGGTAAATCAAGGTGGCAAACGTACATGGGGAGAATGATCCTGTATGTGCTTGTTTTATGAATTCAGGAAACAAGCGACGTTGTCTGTAACAGATTGTGCTTTTCTCAGAATGACAAAAAGCAGCCTTGGGGTGTTGTGTTGCAAATTCTGAACCCTTTTATGCATGCGTTTTGACGTCACAGCACATGAGCAGGAAGGGTGAGGCATGTTTTATGATGCTACAATGTTTTTGTCATTATTCTACTCACCTCCCTTCTATTTCCCCCTGCTGAAGCTGTAGGGTGCAACAGAGGTGGAGTCATGAATATAGAACAGGGCTCAACCAATCAGGCTATCTGTGAGCTCTAAGCGTCCTTTACTGCTACCTTAGAGATAAAAATATCCAAGATGGCTTTGTGTTCCAGCTTCCTTTTCTGGAAGGTTAAGCCATATAAATGCACTCTACGCAAGACACCTTTTCCTAAGCTGTCCCCAGATCTGTTACTGGATTTATATAAACTAAGCCTTCTCATTCACATGATGGAGCAAGCAGATTTACTGAATGAAAAGAAGTGGGTCAGTGGAAAAACATCACCAAGAGTGGGAGGGGGAAAGAGGCAAAGGAGCTTTAGATAGAGAACATCCTTACACAACTGATCCACTTGGAGCAGATTTCAGAGTTATTGATTTCAACCTGGATCTCTCAACCTAGAAACTTGCAGAGAGGTTTCAAAAGAAGTGAAGTGGAATGGGCACTGGTTAAAAACTAAATTTTCAACGCCCAATTCTTTCTAAGGGGTATTCCCTTACACACATACGGTACATACAATCCAGGAGCCTACTGATGCTGTTTGGTATCAAGCATATCCCATGCAGAATATTGCACTGTGAAGACGTGTATGAAATAATAAATAGAATTGCCCCTGTAGAAATGCTACAGAATCCTTATGCAATTCTTCTCTCTCTCTCTCCCCCTCCCTCCCTCCCCCTCTGAGAGAGAGAGAGAGAGAGAGAGAGAGAAAAGAATTGCAGAAGAATTTCTCTCTCTCTCTCCCTCCCTCCCTCCCTCCCCCTCTGAGAGAGAGAGGGGGGGAGAGGAAGGAAAGAAAGAAGGAAGGAAGGAAGGAAGGAAGGAAGGAAGGAAGGAAGGGGCAGACAGGCAGAGAAACTCACCCTCTTCTAATGAGCATTAAAACAGTTCATAACATATGTATTTTGTTTATACAACCCCAAGCAAACAGATTGTTTCGATTTGTCTTTGTAGAGATAAAGATGCTGATAGATAGTTGGTTGCTAAGGTTAGGATAATCATGAAAGAAAACCATATGCAATGATTACCAGAACTGTTTTTCAAATATAGTGATTATCCTAATTATTTTGAAAGTAAAGGGGAGAAGGTGAAAATTTCAAAATTTAAAAACAAAATGGGCACACCAATATTGCTCAACATTTTCTTCTGCCAAGTTTACTTTCCTGCGATCTTCTTCTCCAAACATTTTGAATTCAGACATAGAAATATTGGAATCACAGTAATAGAAAAAAATCCCTAAGAGAAAAACTATAGGAAGGAACCACACAGGAAAGGGATAAAATGTGCTCTCCCCCACTTTCATTAGTTTCCATATTTAACCAGAAATAGCATATTTAACTGGAGGTTTAATGGGAGAAAGAAAGAAAGAAAGAAAGAAAGAAAGAAAAAAAAGAGAAAGAAAGAAAGAAAGAGAAAGAAAGGAAGGAAGGAAGGAAGGAAGGAAGGAAGGAAGGAAGGAAGGAAGGAAGGGCCTTGAAGTATCTGGGGAAAAAGCCCTATAGTCTGTACACAGTCTATGATGGACTCCATCAGTCTATGTAGTCTATGATACACAAATAGCTTTTGGAAAATTGTCATTCTAAAGCTTGTTTCCTTTGAACAAAGAATGCTGTAATTTAAATTATTTTCCAGCTGTATGTGTTGTATGCTTATTGAAAATAAATGAATAGGGGCATTCTGTAAGATTTCAGCTGTGAGTCTCCTCTTGAATTAGAGCTGCCCGAACTATTACCAATAGTTTTGTTGTTGTTATTTTAAAAGCCTTCTTTATGTTAGCAATGAAGCAAATTGTTTTGGAATTCTCATTATGCTTAGTCTCTTATTTCTAATAAAAATGGGAAGAAATTAAGGGAGAGATCTTGTGCTTTCAGATGTAGAAGAGACCACAAGGCAAATGCGTACAAAAGCTCTATCTATCTCTTTGTAGATAAGCTTCACTTCCAAGGAGGAAGAACAGGGTTGAATGAGTTTTCATTTTCTTTTTTTCTCTTTTCCTCTGCCTGCAGAGGAGAATTCTTTCCATGGAAATTCTCCCTGAGATTCTAGAATCTTGATATTGCTCTGCTGTATGTAATAGACAGTAATGAATGAAAAGGGAAAAGGGCTGAGCTGGCATCACAACTCCCTCTACTTTTGCTCTGGTGGTGCAGTGGTTAGAATGCAGTATTGCAGGCTAACTCTGCTGACTGCCAGCAGTTCGATCCTGACTGGCTCAAGGTTGACTCAAACTTCCATCCTTTGGAGGTCGGTAAAAATGAAGACCCACATAGTAGGGTGCAATATGCTGACTTTGTAAACTGTTTAGAGAGGGCTGTAAAGCATTATGAAGTAGCATATAAGTCTAAATGCTATTGCTATGTTTGTGTAGAATGGTACAGAGCTCTGACTATGGGGATAGGGTGAAGATCTAAAATGCTGCCTCTTGGTACATATAAGAATTGAACCAGTGGTGGGATTCAATTTTTTTTACTACCGGTTCTGTGGGCGTGGCTTTGTGGGTATGGCTTTGTAGGCGTGGCAGAGGAAGGATACTGTAAAATCTCCATTTTCTCCCCACTCCAGGGAAGGTTACTGCAAAATCCTCATTTCCTCCCAATCAGCTGGGACTCAGGAGGCAGAGAATAGATGGGGGCGGGGCCAGCCAGAGGTGGTATTTACCGGTTCTCCAAACTACTCAAAATTTCCACTACCGGTTCTCCAGAACTGGTCAGAATCTGCTGAATACTACCTCTGAATTGAACTTCCCATGCTTATTCTTTCAGTTCTTGTCAGAAAGCTGTCAATTCTGCTCTCTAGCATGCAGTTTCAACTGGCTTTTGAAAATATCATAAGATCTGGACAAACAAATGGGTATCCTTTCTGTCAGAAGTAAGGCAATCATTTCTGGCTTGCAAAAATCTGAACAACCATTAGATGACAATAAAGGAATCTGGTACTCGGATGGAGTTCTGTAGCTCAGATCTGATAACCTTTGGCTAAGTGCAGTTAAAAGCTAACCATTTCTAAGAAAGGAAGCTACTATGCCATCTATGAATGACTGTACAGAAAGGTAAAAAATTTTTCTTCTGTCTCACAGAACTCTCATAAGTTAATACATGAATTGTATTTGCACAACATTGGAAAAGTGGAGAGATTCCTATCGAAGAGAAGGAAAATATTAGAATGTGCAGAAATGAATAGATTAACGTTAGCAATTAAAGAGAAGGAGCAAACTGAATATTATATGATATGGGAAGTATTTTATCAATGGTTGGAGTATAAAAATGGAGTTTGGAATTGAAGAAGACCAAAAATAAGTAGAAAATGTATTAAGAAAGAGTGATAAATAAGATGAAAATTGTTAGTATATGTATGAAGAGAATAATGATATTTGATATTAACAGGGTATTATTATTGAAAGATGCTAAGAAGAAAATGGGAAATTTTACAATATTTAAATGTGTAATGTACTTAACATATTATAAAATTAATGTTAATGAGAACGTGAAAGATGTGATAAATGATGAACGATGAAGCACAGAGATGTATGTACCCAGACGACACACTGCATAAGGAAAGATGGAATGTTTTATATTTGTTTTGTTTAAAATAAAAAAATAAAAAATAGAAAAAGGAACTCTCATAAAAGAAGTTTCTCATAGAACATAACCTTTGAGAAGTAATCTGTTAGAAACTTCTGTATTTCTCAGAGAACGTAACTTTTCCCAGAAAACTGCAGTGGGGGGGGGCACTGCACATGGGCCTTGAGTCTTGGCTATATCATTTATAACTTTTCAGGAGTTAGAAGACTCTTATCAAAGAGTTTTCTATCAAAGAAAACCTTCACCAAGGCCAATTATAATTTGGGCTATTCATTCTCTACAAGAATGACTATTTCTATCCATGACTTTTCTTGGATCTCCCACCCTGAAGTTAGGGACTTTACGGATGAAGGTGAATATACATGTCCCAAGATAATGTTGCAGGATCCAATCTGGCTCAGTCACTGGGACCAGAAGTTTTGCCTTCCGAGCTTTCAGACTTGTGCTGGAGCCCATCTTCAGGAAACTTCTCTCTAGCACAGTGTGTGCTGTTCTGTGTGTGGTATTTATAGTGCCTGTTATAAGTGGCTTTTTAGATGTTGATTGAAGTGTGTTGGTGGCTGGCTTTTAACTCATTAGCTGTCATTTGCTTGTGCTGCTCAGCCCTTGCCTTCTAAGTACTTGATAGGCTGGTGATAAATCAGCACTCCTGTTGACTGATGAGGGGCCTGTTTCCCAGGCTTCAATCACTTCCCTTGCTGTTTTTGTGCCTGCTCATCCAACAATCTTAGTAGTTGCAAAATTGAATGTATGTCCTTGTTCATTGCAGTGTGAGGCTACCAATGAGTTCGAGTCTCTTTGTCTGACCGCTCATCTGACTTTAACACAAGGAGTTAGACACAAAACCTACATGGGTGACAAGATAGTCTTTGCCTCATGTCATCTGTAGAATCCAGTGGTGGGATTCAGCCGGTTCTCTCCGGATCGCACGAACCGGTAGTGGCGACTGCGGGAGGCTCCGCCCACCCACCCGGATGTAATGCTTGAGTACTGCGCAATGTGCAGAAGGCCGGGTGCCTGCGTAGAGGTGGTGCTCATTTTTGCGAACTGGTAGGGAAGGTAAGTGAATCCCATCTCTGGTAGAATCCCCCAATTACAGTTTTTTTAAAAAAACATTAAAATCATATGAAGTGAACATAATGAAACCCCCTGACATTTCAGCACAGTTAACACTGTGGAACTTGAAATTTGCTTGTTTTTGGCTTAGCCCAATGCCTTTAATCTTTGTCTCCCAAGGTATTGTAGTCACATTTCCCCCACCTCCTATTACAGCTTTGTTTCTTGTGAAGAAAGTTGCCAGAAGGGAAAGGTCAGCCTTCATTTTTCCCTGCTCTTTAAGTTACTTTGTAAGAAGCCACAGAGATGGATAGCAAAACAGCAGCAGCACATTCTGAGGGCAAGCCCACATGCAGTGCTAGTACTTTAATTAAATCTAAACATAACAAAGATGTGAATCAGTTTTCTGTTTGAAAACCGTATGGCACAAATTAATTACTCTTTGGAAAATATGGGATGTGCGCAGAAATATTGTACCAGGGGAAAAGACTTGTTTACCGTCTCTGAAAAGAAATGGAATTTAGAATGGGAATAAAACAGGCGATGTTTTTGTCATGGGTTATGGGGTGCGGGAAAGGTGAGGATTGTAAATTGGGTAGGTGGGCACCAGTAGTGGGTTGCAAAACCTGTCGCTACCGGTTTGCTTGTGCGTGTAATTCTACGCATGTGCAGAAGCATCCGGCAGGGGTGGGCAGAGCCTCCTGCCACCGCCACTACCGGTTCTCCGATCCAGTTAGAACTGGTAGAAATCCACCACTGTTGGGCACCACTTGTGCATTTAGAACTTGAGAGCTTGTTTTTTTATCTGTGACATGCCTACAGTATTTTAGAATTTTCCTTTGCTTCCTGTTTTAAAATGGTGGGAAAACATGTCTTCAGTTTTTAAGAATTGTGGTTCCTAAAGGACTCTAAAGGCTGGGAATGATGGATGAATCTGCCTGAATGATATTCATCATTTTCTTCTCTCCAGTTGTCTCCAAGACAGGAATTATCTTTTCCCATTAGGAAGATGAGGGGCTGGAAATATTTGCTATGGTATCTACTACATTCTTCCTACTTACCTATGTTATATTCTATAGTCTCATTCAATTCTGTTCCACTACATTAATTCAAGATGACCTATATGCTAACAAGTGGCTTGTGTACCATTAATGTTTATTTTGCTTTTACATAATGCATGACCTGAAAATGCATTCAAGGTATGTTCCTACATTTTCCTCAATGTCTGGAAGCAAAGAACAATATTGGTTATTTGCATCGGTAGCACATTTGGAAGGGAAACATATATTCTTGGGAATACTTGAGAATAGTTTCCGGCCTTTCCCCATTTTCCTAGAACATGTTAGGAAGCTGCAGAAGAATTATGTGTTGTGATAAATTTCCTTCCTTCCTTCCTTCCTTCCTTCCTTCCTTCCTTCCTTCCTTCCTTCCTTCCTTCCTTCTTTCCTTCTTTCCTTCCTGCCTTCCCTCCCTCCCTCCCTCTTCCTTCCTTCCTTCCTTCCTTCCTTCCTTCCTTCCTTCCTTCCTTCCTTCCTTCCTTCCTTCCTTCCTTTCTTGAAATGATCATGGAATAAGCAGAGTAAATATTTCCTTTTTAGCACAACCCGAACGTGCATAACCAGAAATTCCAAACCAGGAATGTACCACCTAATCTTAAACTATAGAACACCTTTGGTGACAAAACAACACGATCCCCATACCTCACTGGGCACAATCTAGCAAGTTTTATGCATGATGAGATCTCTTGAACTCTGAGGAAATAATATTGAAATACATGCTTCATTTCAAAAGTTTTCAAAAGCTGTACATTGTCTGGTACTTTCCTGGATTCCATCGGCCTCCTCTGTAGGCCCCTATTTAATCTTTCTGGGACATACTTGGAAGATTCTAGTCCATTCCATGAAAGACCTTGACTGTTTTGTTTTTTTAAAAAAGAGAACAATGTTGCCAATGTACTTCAGACTCTTTCATTAAAGCTCAATCTGTGGCTCTTAGAACTATTTCAAAAAGTGTGCTGTAATGTTTAATATGTCAGAAGTAGAGATAATATCGCTCTCAAATGGAGTTAAACTCCTGGTGACTTAATGGACACCTCCAGGCACAGAAATTGTTTACCACAAGCTTCTCCTACTTTTTTTTTTGTTAAAAAAACTTCTCAATCTTCAGTACCTCAGAGTGGCAGCCCTGAGGTTTCCTGAAAGTCTCTCATCTAACTGCTAAGGTAAACTGCTTAATTTTCCTATATCAGACAATTCTAGTTAGATGCTGCCACTCACTAACGTGAAAGGTTGTATTAATAGAATTTTCACTTAATGGAATTTTTATAATATACATAACACGGAATAACATTCTAATCTGATCTCTCCCATTTCACTCATCTTCCTCGGTGTTAAAAAAGTAGCCCTCAGCACATAAACATAACTATCTACATCAAGTCTCAGTGATGTAAAATGATGATATGGACCTCAAGATTTCATGGCACAAATGGCTTAATTTATTTTATTTTTATTTTATTTTATTTCCAATTTATATACCGCCCTTCTCCCTGAGGACTCAGGGCGGTGTACAGCCAAAATTAAGAACATGAAATACAAATATTAAAAACAATTAAAATATATATAAATTTGGCCCCAAAATTAAAAATCACAAACCAATTAAAACATTTAAAAATTTCTTCTTAAGCCAGCCCGGCTTGCTGGAAAAAGGGTTTTAAGGGCACGACGGAAGGCACTGAGGTCATGGATTCTTCTTATCTCCGGGGGCAACTGATTCCAGAGGGTAGGTGCCCCCACAGAGAAGGCCCTCCCCCTGGGGGTCACCAGCCTACATTGTTTGGCTGATGGCACCCTGAGGGGGCCCTCTCTGTGGGAGCGCACGGGTCGATGGGAGGTCGTCGGTAGCAGCAGGCGGTCTTGAAGACAGCTAGGCCCTATCCAATGGAGCGCTTTAAAGGTGATGACCAACACCTTGAAGCGCACCCGGAAGACCACCGGAAGCCAGTGCAGCTCGTGCAGGAGCGGTGTTACATGGGAGCGCCATGCTGCTCCCGTCACTACCCGTGCTGCTGCGTTCTGGACCAGTTGGAGCCTCCGGGTGCTCTTCAAGGGGAGCCCCATGTAGAGAGTGTTGCAGTAGTCAAGGCGAGAGGTGACGAGGGCATGAGTGACTGTGCACAGGGAATCCCAATCAAGAAAGGGCCGCAACTGCTGAATCAGGCGAACCTGACAAAAGGTCCCCCTGGTTACAGCCATCAGATGTTCCTCCAAGGACAGCTGCATATCCAAGAGGACTCCCAGATTGTGAGCCCTCTCTGTGGGGGCCAAAGACTCGTCCCCAATAGTCAGTGATGGAGTCAACTGACTATATTGGAATGCTGGGAGCCACAGCCACTCAGTCTTGGAAGGGTTGAGCTTGAGCCTGTTCCTCCCCATCCAGATCCGCACAGCCTCCAGGCACTGGGACATCACTTCAAGGGCATCATTGGGGTGGCCTGGGGTGGAGATGTACAGCTGGGTGTCATCAGTGTACTGATGGTATCTCACCCCGAAGCCACGGATGATCTCGCCCAGCGGCTTCACATAAATGTTGAACAGAAGGGGCGAGAGGACCGATCCCTGTGGCACTCCACAGATGAGAGGCCTCGAGGTTGACCTCTGCCCCCCTGCTAACACAAACTGCGACCGGTCAGAGAGAAAGGAGGAGAACCACCGCAACACGGTGCCTCCCACCCCCAACTCTTCCAGCCGGTGCAGCATGATACCATGGTATCATGGTATCAAAAGCCACTGAGAGATCTAACAGGACCAGAACAGAGGAGCAACCCCTGTCCCGATCCCTCCAGAGATCATCAACCAACGCGACCAATGCCGTTTCCGTGCTGTGCCCAGACCTGAAACCCGACTGGAACGGATCTAGATAAGATGTTTCCTCCAGGAATTGTGGAAACTGTCATGCGACCAAACTCTCAACAATTATGTAATTGTGTCATGTGATCTGATGGTATATATGTATTTTTCTATCATCTGGTTGAAGATGCCACAATGTGGTTACTTCCTTCCCTTTTTGCCCCTTGGGATTACTATTCATATAAGGTCCCCCAAAGATTGAACATTTCCCTCTGGGGGACCTATATGATTGGGCTATTCATATGAATTCATAACCAAGCCAATGGCTCCCACCATTATACATAGGTGCTGATAATTTATACTTCATTTTGTTGTTCCTGGGTAGGCAGGTTATTTCCTTTTCTCTCTTCTGATAATGGTTACATTAATTTATTCCTAGATGTTACTAACAATTGAAGAAGATTACAACCCAGCTGCAAAGGAAGAGGTCACTAGAAATTGCTGCTATTGATCTTTCTCCATCTGTTTCTCAAAAGGGGGTTGCTATAAATTACTATGTGGAGCAGCTCCTAAGCAAATCCCAACATTTGAATGAAACTGTTGTCAGGCTGAACAATAGATCCTGTAGTTGCTTACAGATTATCTTCCATCACTCTGTTCCCTTAATATTCTAACTATGTAAACTGGTTTATTGAAAACCAATTATTCCACTATTCTGACATGAGAAAAGCAGGAATCATTCTATCTATCTATCTATCTATCTATCTATCTATCTATCTATCTATCTACCTATCTACCTACCTACCTACCTACCTATCTACCTATCATCTATCTATCTATCTATCTATCTATCTATCTATCTATCTATCTATCATCTATCTATCTATCTATCTATCTATCTATCTATCTATCATCTATCTATCTATCTATCTATCTATCTATCTATCTATCTATCTATCATCTATCTCATCCATTCATCCATCTCTAAGTACAGTATATTTATACATTTCCCATTATGACTCAATTTAACATTGATTTGATTGGATTTTTGATTTTGATTTCATTTCACAGCATTCTTGAAAATATACTTTCCCTGCTGGAAATGAGATCTTCCCCGCTAAGAAGTGACAGAAATGTAAAATGTAAATATGAGTCTATTAAATTAAATGAGGGTAGATAGTGACTCTTGCTTTTGGGTTTCTTTCTGGGAACCAGAGGTAATATAAGCTTATAAAATAAAATATAAATGTACAGTGGGAGATGGGACATGCTTCTATGTTTGTTGTGCTTTTAAACTGCAAGTGTACAGTATGTTCTTACACATGCATAAATGAATTGATGTAAGTAAGGGAGATATACGATGGATATGAGCAATGCAATTTATATTTACACCATACTGATTCTCCCGTGTAAATGCTGTACCCTGCTGTTTTCACCCAGTTGTGGTAATTTGTATTCTTAGAGTCCAACTGTGGAAAAAAAAATTGATTTGCAAATGACAGAGAAGGGGGAAGCCTTTAGATTCCTCCCATTCACAAGAAGGAGAGGTCTGAAAGCAAGATAAGGGCTTGGGTAGAAAGGTTAGAAACTAGGCAGTGGAAAAGAGTAGAGGTGGGAGGAATACTTAGATTAAATATTCAGGAAGCAGATTTAAGAGAGGAATTTGGGAGGCAAGTCAAAAAAAAAGCATAGCAATTAAAATTTCAAGGCGGGCAAGAGACAATGGATAGGTGATATTCTTTTTATTATTATATTGTTTTGACTTATTCTCCTTCTTTCCTATTTTTCTTGTAAATCATAGTAAAGAAAGTATGGAAGCGGGCAAGGGATGATAGATAGATGCTCCTTTTGTGGTTGTTATGAGTTACTTCTTTTTTCTCTCACTTTCTGTGTCCTTTTTCCTCTTTTAAGTAGGTGACATGATTAGAAGTTAGACAAGAAAGAAAGGAAAAGCTTTCTTTTATTAAAGGGTGATATGATCAAAAGCTAGAATAAGTGACAGAAATAAGAAGAGGGGGAATATTAGTATAGACTTTTTATATTACAAAATGAAAGTAATAACAAGAGAAAATGTGGAATAATTGAATAATGACAGACTACAAATTAATATAAGTATGCATTATTATTAGAAATATATAAGTGGATTGAATGTAAGGATTATGATTAACTTGATTAGCTTTATTTGTACTAGAATGTATGACACCCAGGTGCCACATTGTTCACACATTGATTTGATATTTTGATAAAAAAATAAAATCTTAGAAAAAAAAAGATTCCTCCCATTCACTTAATATTCTGTAAGAAAACTTATTGACTGTGTGAATGCCATAAGACAAACATAAATTGCCTTGTCAGATTAAGGGCTATACTACTAGGGAAGTCCTGGGACCCATTTCAATAGATGCCTTCAAACAGTAGCTGGGCAGCCATCTGTCAGGGGTGCTGTGGTTAGACACTGCTGTACTATGGGTTTGTATTTCCAGTGTCCCTGACTCTCCTATCTTATCATTAGAGCTAGTATGATAGATATTGAATCATACTGCACAGTTACATAGTAAACATCTCTACTCATAGGTTTTAAAGGAAGCCTTCCTTCTCTCTGTATCCAATGGGCTCTGGGTAATCCCCAACCCCTAAAGCAAATTTGAGATAAAGTTGCATAGGAATGGGGGAAATCGATGCTCTCATGGTTTCCATTACGTTGCCGGACAAATAGCCATGAATAAAATCTATACAGTTAAAATTAGGACAAAGACCTGTCACGTGTGGTGGCATATAGTTTGACGTATTTAGAAAGAAGGTGAATAAGAATTTTAAGAAAGGACTTAGAAAGTAAAGAAGTGACATTTTGGAGATGATAAGTGCAGAAAGGAAAAGCTCTCAATCATTAATAAATGTACAACATTTCACGTTACCCCTTGCTTTTAATTATCTTTGCTTTCAGCCATTAAGTGGACAACGTGAGCTTGCAAATTGCATATGGCTCTGTCAGCCCTTCAAGGTAGATTAGACAACGAAACTAATGCACCATAGAACAGTATTGCTTTTATTGCAAAGTAATAGCAACAAAATCTTGCAAGATTTATAGTTCTTTCTCTTCCCTCCAGTGGTGAAATCCAAATTTTTTTACTACCGGTTCTGTGGGCGTGGCTTGGTGGGCATGGTGTGGCTTGTTGGGTGTGGCAGGGGAAGGATATTGCAAAATCTCCATTCCCACTCCACTCTGGGGCCAGCCAAAAGTGGTATTTGCCGGTTCTCTGAACTACTCAAAATTTCCGCTACCAGTTCTCCAGAAACTGTCAGACCTGCTGGATTTCACCCCTGCTTCCCTCCCTGTATCTATATGTGAACTAAGAAGGGTCTCAGATGTTTTCCAGGTTACTTTCTTAGCCTGCAATCAGGACTCTTGTATCTGACTGTTCCCTTGGCAATGGATTTTCCTCCTCTTCCTCAAGGCCATTCTCTTATCCCTCCATAGGCTCCCAGGACTCCATTTGTTGGTAGATGTATACTCTATTCTCAAAAACTCCAAGTGATATCTGCAGCACACCCTCCTCCATTTTTCGCCACAACTACCAACCTGTGAAAAAGGTTGGCCTGAAAGTGAGTGACTGCCCAAAGTCACCCAGTGAGAAGAAGTTACCCAGGCTGAAAGAAGACTTGGATTTCTCCAGTCTATGGTCCAATACCTTACTTCTGCAAAACATCTCTGATCCTCAAATTCCCACTCACCCCACCTTGTAGACAAGAATTTTTCAAATGTTTCAGAGACACTGAGGAAATTTTAAGAGGAAATGTGCACATTGCCTTTAGATTTGCAAAACCTCCCACCCCTCAATTCCACTCCTTAAGTTCCACAAAACTGTATCTCTGATGGAGAACCATCACTGTGTGGTCTCTAAGCTGAGAAATCTTTCTGTGCATTAAAACATTGGCAGCTTGACTTAAAATAGGAAAGACATTTGCTTAAATTGAATGTCAAATTCCAAATCATCTGCTGAATTCTATTCAAGAGACACTTCCTCATGCACAGATTTTAATCCAAACTGCAATCCCAAGCATATTGATCTAGAGTGTGGTCCAGAAAGAACTAGGAGATTTATTTCTGAATAAGCAAGTACAGGTATTGTGCTTACCTGTCTTTGCATGAAATTTTGGTTTGATGTTCCATTCCTTCACAGACTGATTACATGAGAATAGCATTTAGGGACCCGCAGAGAACTGGGTGACCTGAGAATTTGAACTCAGAAGTTTTAAAGAAGAAAACAGAATGGAAAGTAAAATGAGAGAGATGTTATAATTTTTCATGATTATTATCTGTGTAGCATCTGGTAAAGGATTGGAAATTTGAGCAGGGTTTCTCATATTTCAACATATTCTGCCCTCTTTCACATCTATTCTTATCTGCATCTCTGCTGAAGCTTGGCTGTCATTCAGTAACCTTTGGAGATCAGCCTTTGTCAATATCATATAATTGGAACCCCACTAAATATGTACTGTACTTAGTCATATTTGTTTCACATTTCTTGCTGACTTCAGTAGCGTCCGAAGGCAGAGTGGCTATGGTAGTGGCTGTACAATACAGCGGCTACAGTACTGTCAGGAAATTCTAGCAGAGATTTTCATATAACAAGATGTTCCTGATGGAGCCAATCAATTGGTCCAACCTAGCTCACATTTTTGGCTGAGCTTCACATGACAGTGGTGTTCCAGAGTCTAAGGCAGAGGCACCTTTAAGGCATTTCATAGCTATCTGTTTCTTTTTTAAATTGCCAGCAATTGAACCAAAATCAGCCTGCAGGAGACATATGCCTTGACTGTTAATCAGTTATGGACCCTCCCTTCATAGTCAATGTGAGATGAACATCAATATCAGTGACCTTTTGTAGCCACCTTCTTCTATGTCTCATTGGTTGTTCCTTATTCACACCACAGCCTTTTCTGTCGTCTTCTGGTTTTTATTTGCTTTGGATTGTTACGAAAGCTAGGCTGCTAGAACACTTCCTTCCAAAACCCAGCCAAATCAAATAGGAACATGATTATTTATTTGCTAAACAGCACTCCAGTCTCACATGCAACTGTGCTTAAGTTGATACTAAATGAGATGTCTCAGATACAATTCCGTGTGTTACCCTGCATGAGCAGGATGAATTAAACTACATTTAATCAGAAATAATTATACATGGTTCCCTGAAATTTAAATGGGTGATGAAATAAATAGTACATGTGTTAGTAAGAGAGGACAATGTTCAGTTTTTTAGGATGAAGCTCTCACTGAAATGAATGCTTATCTTGCTTCAGGACATTTTATGGCAGAAAGGTGATGAAGTGCTTTATTATCTAAGCTGTTGCAGGTGCGAGTTAGTCTTCTAGCAAATAGCCATAAATTGTTTTCCAAATGTACTGATCTGGTTTCCTGATTATATGTCCTGACGAGGGATACATAGGATGGAGATTTACTGCTATGGTAGAAATCACTGTACAATCTTTTCTGGCCAGTTGGTTCCAGTGTCTGAGCCCAACTGAACCAAATGTTATGCCAAGAAACAGATTGTTGAAAAATAAGCCATGAGTAGAAAGGAGGGACGTGGTGGCTCAGTGGCTGAGATGCTGAGCTTGTCAATCAAAAGGTTGGCAGTTCAGCGGTTCGAATCCCTAGTGCCGCATAATGGGATGAGCTCCCATTACTTGTCCCAGCTTCTGCCAACCTAGCAGTTTGAAAGCACATAAAAAATGCAAGTAGAAAAATAGGTACCACCTTTGGTGGGAAGGTAACAGTGTTCCGTGCGCCTGAACATAGAGACGTCTTCGGACAGAGCTGGCTCTTTGGCTTTGAAATGGAGATGAGCACTGCCCCCTAGAGTCGAGAATGACTAGGACATATGTGCGAGGGGAACCTTTACCTTTACCTTTAGAAAGGAGAAGTTAACATTGCTGCATATGCCTTCCTTTCATTCTTGGATGCATTTGCTTTTAAAATGATTTGGTCGGTGGCAGGCACAATTTTAAGACACTGATCAGTAACCATAATGTCAAGATTATGCTCAGGTATAGCAAAACTGTGGATCGCCTTAGGGCAGCGGCTCCCAATTGTGCCAGGGACCAATTTCACAGAGGGTAGGTTTTTTGTGGACTGTGTTTGAGTCACGGATGGGTTCTACTTATCTTTACTACCGGTTCACAACGGGATCGCTTGTGCACGTGCCTTGCTTCTGTGCATGCGCAGATCGCTGATGACGACATCTGGGGCAGTGGGTGGGGCCTCCCACCAATTTTACTAACGGTTCTTGCGAACCAGTCCGAACCAGGGGCAACCCACCACTGGTGTGTGTGAGGTTTAGTGCCCTGCCTGGATCCTGCATCTGCATGGCTGGGGCTTTGCTTGCCTGTGCGGCCCAGTTCCTGGTGGGCCTCAGATCAGTGCTGTTTCCAAGTGATGTTAGATGTTAATTTCCATCATCCCATGAACAATTATTTCTTTTACAGGGAAGTTTGGATCTAAGTATGTTTCATAATAGAGATTCACAGACACCATATATGAGTTAATTAAAAAAAAATGTGGATCATTTTATAGGCTGACATCTCAAACCAATGCCGCCATTCTAGGCTGGGATTCTTTATGTGGTGGGCTAGTAGCAGCAGGTGCTAATCAATTTCAGCATCTTTCTAGTATCTACATTGGTATAAATCTCTTGCAATAATGAATTAGGCTGACGTCTTAAAGGGTAGTACTGTTTGGACCTCTGAAAATAAAGAGGTGCTACAAAGCAGGTTCTGTTTCTTTTTCTCTGGCTTCCACAATCCCAAATATAAAATATCTAAGCTTTGGCTGAATCATTTCCAGAGGTTTAGAATGCTAGACAGAAATAGAATTCCATGTCACTTTTTTAAAAATAGAATTCCATGTCAATTCCATGTGTCTGTGTCACATTGACAGTTGTTATGATGGCAACCAGAGCAACAATGATTTTATTTTCATCCACCCACAGGTAATCTGCAATTTTTTTTTTTAGGTTTAGAATTTTTAAAAATTATTTTACATTTTAACACACACAATTAACACAAACTTTAAACTTATAGAAAAAAAAAACTCTTTAAAAATAATAGAAATTAAATAAAAAAAACAGCGTCAAAGATTTAAAAAAGAGAAAATATACACGTAGTCATCAGTTTATGAATATACGCTATTATAATATAATCAATACAAAATGTTATTGTAAAATATAATATCTCAGCCCTATAATCTGCGAAGTGGCAAATAAGCTTTCAGTAGCAAGATAAAGTTGCAGGAAATAAAACATATTAAATCAAAACAGAGCTCTTTGATTCATAAGATCAAACTAAGATGGAACAAAGAAACAAAAAAGTAGTATATTAGGGACCAACTATCACTTAGATCTGAAAGGGAAGGTTGCAGAAAAACAGGAACATGCTATCAGATTAATAAAAAACTACAGAGGAATGTCAAATATCATGTGAGCTTTGGCTTAGGCAGGTCTGGTTCTTTCTAGATCACTACATCCAAGCTGCAAAAAAGGCCAGTTATTTGTTTATTATGTAAAGGCCATAGATGTGCTTGAAAAGCAGCCCCAGTTCCATAATTACTCCAAACCATTTTGCTTTATCATATTAAAGACAAGTAGTTGAGGAATTGCTAAGAGACAGATAATACTTAGACAGGAGTACGTAGCTTATGCAATGCTTATTTACATGTCATTCAAACCAAATATATGGAGTTTGTTTGGAAGGCTTTTATCAACATTGGTAAGATTAGTTGAAACTGTTTATTCAAACTAGACAGAGTACACTAACTCTGTAAAGTTTATAGCTTTGCTCAGCTCAAAGATTCCCGTTACTTCTGAAATAATCAGCACCTTCAAAGATATGTGATAGATAAGTATAGAAAAAAATATTAAACCTGAATATTCTAATTTGAAAACATAGATTGTGGCTTACAGAAAATCCTTCTGCAATAGGACAATATGACATATTTCTTGATGGGTTAAGATCTGCTGGTATGGTTCACAATCCTTATGGCATAGCACAGTTTATTGTCTTGAAAGTGCCACAAGATACTGAACTGGGTTTGAGAACAAGAGAATCATATTGCTTACTTCACATTTGTTTAGCATCAGTCGTATGATTAAAAAGGGGGAAATATATTGTTGATAGCAGAGAGCAGGTAATATTTACTTGTAACACTCACATCAATGCAGAATCAAAATCATTTTTTATACCTTGCCTACATATGGATCTGAGATATAAACTTTAGTTAGTTACCTGGTTCTTTGGAATTAATAATTGACCATCATTCACAAATATGGCAAAAGGCATTCTCTCTCTAATTCATAATATTTTATCCTCCACATGTTCAAGGGCATTATTTTACTAACATCTATCTTGCTACTCAATAACTAGTTAATTGAACTTTTTAAAAAAATCCTCCAAATTGGAAGAAAACTCCTGGGGTTGGTTAACTGCAATCTTGACTAGGAAGATTGAAGAAGTTACTTGGATAAGCAGTGAGATGTTTCAAACCAAAAGAAAAGAAGTCCAGTTGCCATGACTCAACTTCCAGACAATCTTGACTATTGTCATATATTCTGGATGGAGCTGCCTTTACACCAATTCTCCATGAGCTGCACTGGCTCCCTATTGGTCTCCGGTCACAATTCAAGGTGTTGGTTATTACCTTTAAAGCCCTACATGGCTCAGGGCCAGGTTATCTTCGAGACCGCCTTCTGCCACATAGCTCCCAGCGACCGGTAAGATCCCACAGAGTTGGTCTCCTCTGGGTCCCCTTAGCTAAACAAAGCCAGCTGGCGGGTCCGTGGGGGAGGGCCTTCTCTGTGGCTGCCCCAGTTCTCTGGAACCAGTTACCTCCTGAGGTACGGACCATCCCTACCCTATTGGCCTTCCGAAAAGCGGTGAAGACCTGGCTTTTCCAGCAGGCCTGGGGCCGTTGATCTCGCTCTTGTGATCTGGCGAGATCCGGCCATGAATGGCGTGAATGAGTTTTTAATGTTTTTAATATTTTTAATTTTTCAATGTTTTTTTTAAAAATTATTTTTAAAAATGTATTGTGAGCCGCCCTCAGTCTTCGGAGAGGGGCGGCATATAAATTTAATTAATTAAATTAAATTAATTAAACTCAAAAAGTAGATTAGGCTTTTTCAAAAAGCAAGGAAACCCCAAATTACTTGTGCTAAAAATATTGTAAAGCCCTTTCTAGGCAAAATACCTGTATTTCTACATTGGTTCCTCTTCCCTGGTTCACTGAGTCCTTCTGAGATTTGTCAACAATGGCCATAAACTTATATAGTGGCAACTCAGAATTCATCTATCTCACTAGCTGCTCAGATCTTTGGCATGCACTTACTGCTGGGATTTTTGAACTTTTTGAAATTGCCAGGATGATGCCACTCAAAGAAAACCATCCTAAGTTATCTGAAGAAATAATCAGACTGTTTACAAGAATTGCATTTTCAGTTGCACAGTATTGCTAAGTCATAGAAAATGTCAACCTGTTGGAGGACTGATGTAATTCTTATGTAACTCTGTTTACATCAACATCCTTTCCTCTTTGCTCAGCCTGAAGGTCTCCTGCTGTGGCAGTCCTTTTGACCCTCTAATGATTTCAGCACAAGGATTTTGTTGCACTTGTTGGCTCTGACTCTCACCAGCTGGGACTTAGTGGGACACTAAGAAAATCTTTCCATAACATCAGCATAAATCCAATTAGAAAAGGTCCAGTTTCTCTCCTTAACTGTATTATAACATTGAGTATAGTTTCATATTACTGCTGATAATGACATTCTGGAAAAAAATGGAGGCTCTTTAACTCCAGGTAAGCCAACATGCAATTTGTACATGGTTCTTGTGGCCCAAAACTCCACTAAAGAGACTTTGATTGTAGGGTTTGCTAAATATTCCAGATCTGCCACCCCTTCTAGGTATACCAGACTAGGTAATCTGTTCCATTAGAACAGGGGTGTCAAACTCAAGGCCCGGGGACCAGATCTGACCCACAGGATGCTTAGATCTGGCCTGTGGGGCTGCCCTGGAAACAGTGAAGGACTGACCCGCAGTGCCTCTGCCAGAGAAAACGTAGCTCGAGAGGGCCATGGGCAGCTCTCCCGAGCTCCCTTTTCACTGGCAAAGGGTTGCAGGAGGCCGTCGCAACAGAAAACGGAGCTCGGGGCCTGTTTTTGCTGGCAGAATGCTCGGGCCACCACAAGTGCCCTGACATGAGTGACATCGAGCTGGCCAAGCCCCTCCAGCCCCCCTCCTGAGGTCAAACACAACCCTGATATGGCCCTCAATGAAATCAAGTTTGAACCCCTGTGAAATAAGTCCAAGCACTTATTTCGGGGTTAAAAAAAATATAAGACAGGGTCTTATTTTCGGGGAAACACGGTATATATGTGGGAGGGACCATAGATGGGAGAGAAAACTCAAGAAGCCAATGCAATGGGGACTCCAGAAAGAAGAAAGAGCTGGTTGAAAACTCTCTGATTGAAATTTCTATTTCTATTTCTATCTCTATCTCTCTCATCTATCTATGGTTTTCAACCAGCTCTTCCTTCTTTCTGGAGTCCCTGTTGCATTGGCTTCTTGAATTTTCTCTCCCATCTATGGTCCCTTCCATGGCCACTGCAGATACAATACTGCTTGGGTTATTTAGTGAGGTCTTTGTCTGTGGATTTTTTCTAAATGTTCTTTGTATTTCTGCATACTTTGTAGTTTATAGAACATAGAGTTTCCCAAAGCTCATTCACCCATATGTGTTTAATATGTGTAATGGGAACATACCCAGGAAATATATTTGTGTCTACAATAATGCATACTACTATTATTAGCACCTGATCATATGTATTGCAGCCAGAGTGGCTTTCAGGCATCCCTATTAGTCATCGTGATACACACCAACAATGTTTCATGAGAACAGTAGCGGATGTGTCAAAGGCTTTATTAAAAGTTGGCCTTCCAAGTGCATATAGCAGAGGAGACATTGTCACTGTCATGTGTCTTTCTGTGATTTAATTTGCTTTTTATAGGCAAAGTATGTGATATTGATCAACTGAAAATGCCATTTCTTGAATATTTTAAACATTTTACATCCGTAACAAAATAGTGGGGTCTTGGGGGTGCTTTTATAGCTTTCAGTGCTGAAGAACCTGTGTTAATGGGAGACATTTACAGATGGATAATTTAGGGCACATCAAACAGATACCTCAACTACTGTAGTTTTTTTCTTTCTTATGCAGTATGTTGGGTGTTTTTTTAAAAAAGATACATATGGCTTTTTTAATGAGTAATGTGGCCAGTTGATGATTACTGTCTAAATAACTTTCGATACCACCAAAGATTATGATGGAAAAATTTCTACATACCTGTGTTTTACCCATCCATACAGTACTTGGTTTGGTTTATGTAGTATTGACAGATAAGCTTTCAAAATAGATGTACAAAATAGATTCTATGTGCATCATTAGGCTTCCTGGCCATTGAGAGAAAGTCTGTGGCTCAGTATACAGGATCTCAGGTTCAGTTCCTGGTATCTTCAGGTGGAATTGGCAAAGACTTTCCAAGATTTCACACATCTGCAACCTTGGGAAGTTCTTATCAGTTAGAACAGATAATGCTGAACTCAATAAGGAAGGAATCTTGTTTGATTTATGGCAACTTCCTGTGTGCCTCTTGGCTCTCGTGAGAGAATCTGATACACCCATGAGAGAGTGAGTCAATAACATATTCAAGCAAAAAGTGGACTAACCTTCCTCCTCCTCCTCCTCGTCCTCCTCGTCCTCCTCCTCCTCCTCCTCGTTCTCCTCGTCCTCCTCCTCCTCCCCCCAACCAAAAATATAATAGTGCTAATGAAACCAGAAAATAAAATGTGAATATGGAACTAGCTCAGTTCCTTTAACATATTATTAAATTTAGCCATCTATTGCTCCATCTTCTCACTATGTGATTTCTGTGAAATCAAGAGCAGGGAACAAATAATTGGAAAATATTTAAGCATTTTTATGAAGAATTTGTACAGGAGACTTTCTTTAGCTGAGTGATTTTCACACGTGTGCAAACAATTTAACAAACAGTACCCAACGGAAGGAAAATGTTTAAATAAGTACAATGACATAAATAGAAGTGTCCTTCTTACAGATATTGGTTTAAGAGTTTATGTTTGACAAAGGTAGCAAACGTCGTAATAAAATGCGAGGCATGTATTTTGGCTCACATGGTACATTCTGTGCATTGTTGTCTGAGAACAAGGAAATACTTAAAAGATCACCATACAGTGTTCTTGCCCCTACTATGATTTACCGGATTAATAAGTTACTCTTTATCTGAACTCTTTAGAAGGACTTTACAGAATATTTAGGTGAACTGAAAACAACAACAAGGTGCAGACCTGTGACATCATTAAACATACATCGTAATATGCCTTTTAACAATCAATTCAAAGTACAGTATAGTGACTTCTTTTATTTTTTATAGCTTGGTCTAATTTGGGAATGTGATGGAAAACACTTTCAGATTTATTTTATATGAATATGAATTCAGTTCTGCAGAAGGCTAAAAACTTTTGAGTCAAAGTTTTGACTTTATCCATAAATGAATAAATGAATGTGGTATAGTGGTTAAAGTATTGGACTAAAGTTCAATTCCCATGTGACCACAAATGTCACTGAGGGAATCTGAGTTGATTCTCAGCCCAACCTACTTCCTTATGTCTGCCATGTCCCTGCTCTGTGAGCTTGTTGTGGAGAAAGAAGGAAGGAAGGAAGGAAGGAAAGAAGAAAGGAAGGGAGGAAGGAAGGAAGGCAGGCAGGCCAAAGGCTATTCATTCAACATTCCCATTAAATACATTCTGTTAAACTGCCTTGGTCCTGATAACCAAAGTTACTTTTGGCTAAATCTTTAGGTGAAGAAGACTCACTGTGAGCAGGAATGAGCAAGTTTATTGGCCAAAGCAATCATCCATCATTCTATTGCAGTAGTTCTCAACCTTGGCAGCTTGAAGAGGGGTGGACTTCAACTCCCAGAGTTCCCCAGTCAGCAATGCTGGCTGGGGAACTCTGGGAGTTGAAGTCCACCCGTCTTCAGGTTATCACGATTGAGAAACACTATTCTATTGGTTCACTTCTAACAAGTATTCGTATATTCAGATTGTAAGCATTGGCTAGTTATGAGAAAATAACTTTACAGCACTCTGAAGGTTCATTGTTTTAATAACTGTTTTCTTTTAAAAAGTCCACAATTTGGCAGACAAAGTTTGAGTACTAAGATGAATGGATGGGGAAGTTTTGGGAGATATTTGAGATGCTGATTTAAAATCTTCTTACATAAACACTGGTAAACCATGCTCCTGTTTTTCATTGATCTATTGCCTAAGTTAGCTGACATGATTTATAGGACTCTGAAAAAAAAATCATAAATTTTATAGCCCATGGGCTGCAAATTGCTTATCTCTGTTTGGTAATAATAGAGATTGCACATAGCAAATTGAGAAGCTGAGTAAGTCAGTTGGAAAGAACTCAGTGTGAGGTGTGGCATACAGCAAGCTAGCAAGTTTCAGTTGCCACAAATATTAAGAAAAGCACTAAGAAATCCATGACAGTCCCTGTGACATACATGATATATATTGTCTTTCTCATTAATGGAAGGTGTACAATGTGTTGGGTGATGGAGGATGGAAATTTTTCCTGGATGGATAAAGAAACATCAATTTCCTCAACAGAGGTAGAACAGGAAGTTGTCATCACTGATAACAGTCATATAGAAACTGCCTCTGAGGTGAAGACTTCCAAACAAAATTCAGCAATAGGAGACTGAGAAACTTTGAATCTGTATGTAAAAGAGAGACCTTTAAGAGGCTATAAATGAAGTCTTATTTGATTTCCTCAACAAGTATCAGGAAATAGCATATCTGACAGGTGACTGGCTATTAAGGTATTTAGCTTCTGTGTTACATTCTCCAAGCTCATAAATAGCAACTGGAAATAAACTTTCTTTCTGTATCCAAATGCATTACTGCATATCTTATTCCTTTCATCTACTATATTTGATGTTTTTTTTGGTTCTGAACACACATATTGCTCAATCCACATTCATTTGTCTGAGACTAGTCTTCATTTAAGTGCTGTGAAAGAGAAACAGTTATTCAAGCAAAACCAACCAACTCAGAAATTCAATGGTTTTGTGATGTCCTCTTCTATTCCTCTGCATCTTTCTACAGATTCTTCAGGATGTTCATTTGGAGTATGTCCCACTGAAAATAAAGCTTATTTCTGATAAGGCTAGCAAAGGATTCAATCATATCTAATAATTTCTATTTATCTTTCTCTCTTAAAAGGTGAATCTGCTGTTGATTAAATAATATTTGATTTTGTATTGGCTTTTAAAAGAGGCTGCAGACATATATCAGTCATAGCAAAAGTCCTGTTCATGTGGGTTTCAAATAAAATCAAATAGCATGAAGGAAGATAATTTTAAAGCCTTTCTTTGAAAGGGTATTTGATTATATTCTACCTTTATAATAAAATGAACTGTAGGAAGATCTGTATACTTTTTTTGGGGAGATATTTGCCTTCTGTCTAGGTGGGGTTTAGTGAAGTGGGGAGCAACTGTTTTAGATAAAAGGTGTTTAAACTACTCTCAGATTCCCAAACCACTACGAAAGACAGCTTAAAAAACAAACAAACAAACAAACAAACAAACAAACAAACAAACAAACAAACACAAAGTAAAGGCTGTTGTAATTTTTTGGAACCATAAGAATTTGATTTTACTCCTGATGTCTAACCAATATGAAATGGCCAGTTTTGTGGTGGAAAAAATATCTGACCCTTTTAGTTAAAGACTGATGAATAAAATAAGACCACACCTAGAATACTGCATCCAGTTTTGGTCACCACTCTATTAAAAAGATGTTGAGACTCTAGAAAGAATGCAGAGAAGAGCAACCAAGATGATTAGGGGATTGGAGGCTAAACATATAAAAAAATGGTAGCAGGAACTGGGCATAGTTAGTCTAGTGAAGAGAAGGACCAGGGGAGACATGATAGCAGTGTTCCAATATTTGAGGGGCTGCAACAGAGAGGAAGGGGTCAAGCTATTTTCCAAAGCACCTGAAGGCCAGACAAGGAATAATGGATGGAAACCGAACAAGGAGTGATTCGATCTGGAAATAAGGATAAATTTTCTGACAGTGAGAGCGATCAACCAATGGAACAGCTTGCCTTCAGAATTTGTGGGAGCTTCATCACTGGAAGCTTTCAAAAAGAGACTGGACTGTCATCTGTCAGAAATGATGTAGGGTCTCCTGCTTGCGGGGAGGTTGGACTAGATGACCTACAAGGCCCCTCCCAACTCTATTAATCTGAATGATTCTGTTCATTTCAGTGGTGAAATGGGTCCACCATTTTTGATACATCGTATTACTTTTTACAGGCATTTTGGTCTGATTCCATATATTTCTATTCCCATTGGTTTGAAAAGCCCTTCATCTGATTGATTGGCATCTTCCTTCACACCCACATTCTTGCACAGTTAGTCCCTTTAAAAAACAAACAACTCTAGTCACGATCAGTCATTTCCTCTGAAACAGTAGCTGCATTGGTAGTCTTTTGGATTTCTGAGTTCATAAATGCAAATATAATTGCAGATATGAATTATACTCTCTTCACTTGATCATATTTTATTCATATTCCCGTGACACTATAAATTTTCAATGAATGTTTGCTTTTGGCTTTTTGTGTGAACATTTGCTCTATGTCATCCATTTAGCAAAAATTCTGTCACCTTGAAATTAAATTTAATAATAATGCACTGGGTGAAATCTGTTTACTACCCAGCCCCCCCCCTTTTTCTCTATTCCTTATTGCTTGATATCATAAATTGAAGCTGTTGTAATTAACCAATTATAGGTAGTCCTTGTTTGCTGACTGCCTCATTTAGCAACAGTTACAACTTGATAAAAAAGTAACTTTGCAACTAATTCTTGTATTTACAACCTTTGTAGGTCTGTAAAATAAAGGAAAGCTGAACTACGATGATAAGCACAGTTGTGGTTTCACTTAGCAACCACTTCACTTAATGATTGAGTTGCCAGTCCCAATTGTGGTTGCTAAATGAGTCTACTTGTATGCTTCGGACAATATTGTGAAGGAATAAAATAACTTGGCATAGATCAAATCGTGTAGATAGATCAACTCAGCCTTTGTGCCCAGCCCCCATTTGCTTGTATTAAAAGGCAAAGATAAACCCATTGGATTGAATCTGATTTGGAAGATGTGAATTGGATCTTGGAGTAGATTTAGAATGAATGCAGTGAAAGCGGACAGCAAGGTACTACATGTTGGTTAGATGAAGACAAGTCAAGACAAAGATATAAATACAAGAAAAAAAAGATGAGTTTAAACTCACTAAGAGGAAAAAAAAAAAGCCAGTATTAACAAACAAATACACCAATAAATCATTTTCTTCAATTTATCAAGTTTTTCTTAACAAATTGCAAGATAGGGCTTTCAGCTCAGCAACTTTGACTTCTGAGCTGGCTTTATGTCATGAAGTTATCACCTTCATGTAATAACCTTATAAACTATAAGAGGTAAATTATTTCAGTTATTTGTATCAGTGGTGAAATCCAATTTTTTTTACTACCAGTTCTGTGGGTGTGGCTTGGTGGGCGTGGCTTGGTGGGCGTAGCAGGGGAAAGATACTGCAAATCTCCATTCCCACCCCGCTCCTCTGGGGAGGATATTGCAAAATCTCCATTCCCAGTCCACTCTGAGGCCAGCCAGAGGTGGTATTTGCCAGTTCTTTGAACTGCTCAAAATTTCCGCTACTATTTCTCCAGAACCTGTCAGAACCTGCTGGATTTCACCCCTGATTTGTATCCTGTCTTTATTATTTTTACAAATTCCTCAACGCAGCAAACATATCTAACACACCTTCTGCCTCCTGTTTTCCCCACAACAACAACACTGTGAGGTGTTGGGCTGAGAAAGAGTGACCAGCCCAAAGTCACCCAGCTGGCTTTCATGGTTAAGGCAGGACTTGAATTCTATATGACCACAGGCAATTTCTTAAATCTCTCTGTGCCATACTTTTCACATTTCTTAAGTGAAGTACTTAATTTATAGAAATTAAGCTAAATAATGCTCTTTTTCAGTCCAAGCAAATTGAAATACTTGTGTTTTAAAATTGCCTGTCTAATCTTCAGAAGGTGCTCCTTTGTCTTCCAAATAACTATCTCATTTGCTCCAGCAAACAGAAGCATCATTCCATGTGATTTACACCACACAATATTAAGTAATTTCAATTTGTACATTAGTGTTCTGATAGCTAATTGAAAATGATACTAGATTTAATCCATTTGGTATGATTCAAAGTTAAGCATTTTTTTTTGTCTTATTAATATTAGGGTGGAAACAAATTAAGGGTCTATTTCACTTTCCAGCTGAAATTAATGGGGCTTTAAAGTCTTTAACATTGGATCATACCCATCTTTGTTAATACCATAAAGCATGGGATTGGTTGATAAATCATACTTGTTCTAAAGACTTTTAGATGAGTGATATCTTTTTGTAGTCAAACATCTCATCCTTAGGGGGCACTCTTACACCACTTTCTATTACCAATAACATTTGTACATAATCTGGAACTAACTTGATTATAATTGTCACCTGTGCTCAGATTTCCATCATAAAAGAAATCAGTGGCATAAAATATTGGAGGCACAGGTTTTGACAAACTAAAATAGGGCAGTAAATTGGACTTCCTAAATGCATTGCACTGGAATTACATAGAAATATGCAGTTATTTAAAAATAGGATCATAATTTGCTATGAATCTTGCTCATATTTGTAAACCCAGTTTAAGATGCAATTAATATTTTTATAATATCATTTTATAAAAATGCATGTTATGCATTTTTATGAAAAAAGTGATTGCTAGAAGGAATATCTGTTGTTATTCTTATATTTTCCTAACGTAGTTTACTAAAAAGCTACAGAAAATCTAACAAAGGTTTATATTAATCAGCACTAGGATGTCATGTGAATATAGTCGTTTGGTCCTTTACCCATCTGGTTAAGCAAGTTGTAAAATATATATTACCACTGACTAATTCAAAGGAATTGTAGTTTCTCTTTTGGTCAGTACTTGACAGTATTTGATTGGGAAGTTTGTTTGTTTCATCAGACCATAGAAGAAACAACACACATTAAGTTCATTAATAGGTACTGTTATGCCAACAACAGTCAGACAATGTTATTCTGGTTAACAAACTTGGTGGTGCTTTTATCTGCATCAAGGTTTCTGATGCAATCTTCCCTGTACATGGCAAAGTGAATTCAATAACAGAAGGTAAGAGGTATGTGGCACAGCTATAATACTTTTCTTCAAGCTAGTATTCAAGGTATATGGACTTCCAATTTGGCGCCACGGCGATCCAGTCGGGGAAATAGCGGGGCTCTGATGAGCCCCGCGAAAACCCTGACTGTTGAGCTGCCGCTGACAGGTCTGCGGACCGATCCTGTCCTGTAGGGACAGGGGAAAGAGAGGGACACCTTGGATGGCCGAGAGGAACGGGCAAGTTCCTCAGGGCCGGAAGAAACCCTCTGAGTTGGCGGCGGGGAAGCGGCAGCCATGGCGGCTGCCTCCGGCAAACCGGAGAAGCATTGTGCAGGAGGAAGATTGGAGAAAAAAGAGCGAAGTGTTTGGAAGCCGGGTGAGTGATATTAATCCAGGCAGGAACAGCACTCAAAAATAGACTTTTACAAGTGAGCCCTTAGCCTTAATTAGCGGCTATGGACTATTGGGGCAAGAAGACTTAGTAAGATAATTTGCAGGAGGAAGAGACCCATCAAGGAGTTACTTTTATTATGGGCCGATTTGGAATGACGGTTTGTTGGAAAGTTACAAAACTTTGAAATCTCTTTAAATTGGAATGGACTACTCTTGGAGAGAGAAAGAGGGGAGAGGCGATAAGCAGGAATCTTTAAAAACTAGGGGGAAAGGACAAGCGGACAATTATATAATGGACAAAATGGAGGATTGCTGAGACAAAGTGAACATGTAAATTGTGGATTGCTTTTGAAAGAGAAACAATGTATCTTGCTACCTAAATTGGATTACTTTGAAAACCAAGGAGATTTGACTCTGGGGATTCCCAATCTGTCTATTGGTGGTTTTATTGATGGAAATAAATAAATAAATAAAATGGAACAATTAAAATTTAACTAATAGGTGTGGCAACAAAAGAAAATGGCGTAGCAACAAAAGAAGGGACGATGATACTATATATGGAATAGATGTTACAAAAGAGCTAAATTTTACAGAGTTTTTAATTTTGATAATATTGAATTTGAAAAGAAACAGTTTTGGACAGATGGGAAAAGGAAGAAATAGAATATAGCTGGTTGTGAGATAAGAAGAATAAAACAGCTTGATTAAAAACGGAAATGTAATGTTTTAACTTTTGAATGAAGCTTGAATATTAATAAGATGTCTTTTTTCCCCTTCCTTTCTTTTTCTTTTCTTTTTTTTCTTCATTCCCTTTTTTTTTCTTCTCTTTCTTTTTGTCTCCTTTTTTTTTACTTTTTATTTCCAATCCTTTTAAATTTGACTATATATATATATATACACATATAACAATCTGGTCATGAAACAAGAATATAAATGATTAAATGAGAATAGGATGTTTTAAATATTTAAATGAATTTTGAATATAAACAGATTTAATAATCTATTTATTGAATATAAATAGATTTAATAATTAGAGAAAATTGATTTTAAGGCGGATGAAAATGTTGCCTTCATAGAAAAATAAGAATAAATATGAAATGGGATGAATTTAAGGAAAATTTATAATCCAGGAGAGAATATGTGAGAAGATATTTTTTGTAACATGTTTCTATTTTAAATTGGTGGGAGATATGGAGGAGAATACGTTGAAAAAGCAATCTATGTAATATGCTGTGAATCAGCTAAAATAAAACAGCTAAAATAATAGATGTAGGAGTGGAGGAAAGCATGCTGGCAATCAGCAACAATAGACCTTGGAGTAAAGGAGATTATGCTGGTAATTAGCGGAAGGAATAGAGGATATTATGCTGGAGAACAGCTAAAACAAAATGCTGTGAACCAGCCAAACAAGTAGAGTTAGGAGTGGAGGAAAGCATATGGTAATCAGCGACAATAGATTTAGGAATGGAGGAGATTATGCTGGTAATCAGAAGAAGGAGTGGAGGATACTGTGCTGGAGAACAGGTAAACTAAAATGCTGTGATCCAGCCAAATAACAGATTTAGGAGTGGAGGAGATTATGTTGGAAAACAGTTTGCTGTGAACTAGCTAAATAATAGATTTAGGAGTGGAGGAGAATATACTGGGAATCAGCAAGAGGAGTTGAGGAGAATATGCTGGAAAATAACTAACTTAGTAGTGAACCAGCTAAATAATAGATCTAGGAGTAATAGAGAATATGCTGGAAATCAGCCAAAATAAAGTAGACTGGGAACTAGATAAAATTATGGATGGAAATGTGGAATGAATGATAATGTGAACCGATTCTGAAGTGATTTTATGTATAATAAGCGTATTTCATGACAAGATCAAGGAAATTAGAGGTAAATCAATAGAGGTTAAAATATAGACTTGATGAAATGGGTTTTAAGATTAAGGAATATATATGGAATTTTGATTGAAAAAATGATAAAAATTTAGAATGGTGTTTATTTGGTAATGAAAGATTGTATACAAAAAGGAGCTGTGTTTATTTGTGATTTAAGATTTATGATGATACAATAAAATGCCAAGTGTTTAGAATAAGATGATAAAAAATTGGTGATTTGATGTCTTTTTTCTTTTTAAAGATGTAAATGGATGAAATTTGGAATCAAATTGGTTAAAGAAGTGTGGGCAATTGTACTTATCTAATACCGGACCAAACCTTTGCTCTTAAAAGATGTATTTTATGTTTAAGATGTTTAAAAACAAATAAAATATTTATATATTAAAAAAAAGATATGTGCAAATATACTGGTACCACTGGCTGCAGATATTGGTAGCTGTGTACTTGAATAATTCTGGAGAACAGGGAAGGCTTGTGAAACACATCTGTGCTGAGTAACATATCCAATCAAATATAGTGGTTTGGAATATTTATAATATCCCTATTTTTTTTAATCCTTGAGGATGCATCACATTGCCTTACGTATTCAAAAAAGTGATTGGAGTTATAAAATATTGTATATATTTTATAATATATTTTAATCCTTGTAATGCTTATAATTGTTTTTATTTTATTTTTTAAAACTCTGGTTTGATGCCCAGAATCACTTGTTGAGATTGGCAGCCATATAAACTAACTAACTAACTAACTAACTAACTAACTAACTAACTAACTAACTAACTAAAATTTTCCCTCATTCCATGGCCGTGAGATTAGAATGTGTGCCTATGAATTTGAGCCTTATGAGTTCCTGATAAAGAATCTGAATCTGATTTGTTTAAGTGGTACTCAAGATATAACAAATGACAATTTAAAGACTTCAATACCTTGCTGCCTGACTTCTCCAAATTAATTGGAAACAGCAAGACAGCAGCGAAGAGTGCTGCAGCTGGCAGAGAAAGGTCTTTTTTCCCCCGACTTTAACTTTCTGTGTGACACTCTAGTGAGCCACATTTAGCATACTGAATATATTACACCAGGGAAAAGAATCCTGCTGACTCCATAGCATTCAATGGGAGAAATATGTTAATTGCACAGAATGCATGCAGAATAGCATTTTCCCTGCTGCACATTTATCGGAGAGTAATGCTTTGTATTTCCCACGAAGTCCCACCCAGCTCTGACAAGTTCTAGGATTACATTCAATCTAAAATGGGAGAAAAAGTAGTTTTCTTGGATGCCACCTTGCACAACAATCTGCAGGGGAGGACCTGACATTACCTTGATTTGGGGAATACTTCTGGTCAAGGTGCACTGGCTATGGTGCCCTTGCATGAATCCCTTATCCCATACAATGAAGTAAGGTTTTTTTTATGTCGAGTATACAATTTAATTTAATTTAATTTAATTTAATTTCCAATTTATATACCGCCCTTCTCCCTGAGGACTCAGGGCGGTGTACAGCCAAGATAAAAAACATAGAATACAAATATTAAAACATTTAAAAATATATATAAATTTTGGCCCAAAAGTTAAGAATCACAGACTAATTAAAAGAATTTAAAAATTTCTTCTTAAGCCAACCCGGCTTGCTGAAAAAGATGGGTTTTCAGGGAACGACGGAAGGCACTGAGGTCATGGATTCTTCTTATCTCCGGGGGCAACTGATTCCAGAGGGTGGGAGCCGCCACAGAGAAGGCCCTCCCCCTGGGGGCCACCAGCCTACATTGTTTGGCTGATGGCACCCTGAGGAGGCCCTCTCTGTGGGAGCGCACGGGTCGATGGGAGCATAGGCGGTCTCGGAGATAGCTAGGCCCTATGCCATGGAGCGCTTTAAAGGTGATAACCAACACCTTGAAGCGCACCCGGAAGACCACCGGGAGCCAGTGCAGCTCGCGCAGGAGCAGTGTTACATGGGAGCGCCATGTTGCTCCCATCACTACCCGCGCTGCTGCATTCTGGACCAGCTGGAGCCTCCGGGTGCTCTTCAAGGGGAGCCCCAT
Source organism: Pituophis catenifer annectens (assembly GCF_029215685.1). NCBI lineage: Eukaryota > Metazoa > Chordata > Lepidosauria > Squamata > Colubridae > Pituophis > Pituophis catenifer. The sequence goes on from NW_027256881.1 coordinate 89,088,236, forward strand.
GTAGAGAGCGCTGCAGTAGTCAAGGCGAGAGGTGACGAGGGCGTGAGTGACTGTGCACAAGGAATCCCGATCAAGAAAGGGCCGCAACTGGCGAATCAGGCGAACCTGATAAAAGGTCCCCCTGGTAACAGCCGTCAGATGTTCCTCCAAAGACAGCTGCCTATCCAGGAGGACTCCCAGATTGCGAGCCCTTTCAGTGGGGGCCAAAGACTCGCCCCCACTAGTCAGTGATGGAGTCAACTGACTATATCGGGATGCCGGGAGCCACAGCCACTCAGTCTTGGAAGGGTTGAGCTTGAGCCTGTTCCTCCCCATCCAGATCCGCACAGCCTCCAGGCACTGATCAAAAAGGAAGTGCACATGATTCCAAAATACTTCTTACTAACAAATCACTTTTTGCAAGACATAATTACCCATGTAACAATGTTAGGTCTTTCAAAATAACAGAGTTGGAAAGGACCTTAGAGGTCTTCTAATCCAACCCTTTCCTCAAGCAGGAGACCCTATATAACCATTTCAGAAAAGCGGCTTTCCAATCTCTTCTTAAAAGCCTCTGATGATGGAGCACCCATGACTTCTGAAGGCAAGCCATTCCACGGATTACTCTTCACGCCTCCCCATTTACACATTTACACTTCTGGGGGAATTTCTTTGACTAAATAATACTTTTTTTTTGGTGCAAATTTCCAATCTAAACACATAGATACTAAAAAAATAAAGGTTCCTCTCGCACATATGTGCTAGTCGTTCCCGACTCTAGGGGGTGGTGCTCATCTCCGTTTCAAAGCCGAAGAGCCAGCGCTGTCCAAAGATGTCTCCGTGGTCATGTGGCCGGCATGACTAAACGCCAAAGGCACACGGAACGCTGTTACCTTCCCACCAAAGGTGGTCCCTATTTTTCTACTTGCATTTTTTACACGCTTTCAAACTGCTAGGTTGGCAGAAGCTGGGACAAGTAACAGGAGGTCACCCTGTTATGCGGCACTAGGGATTCAAACCGCTGAACTGCTGACCTTTTGACTGACAAGCTCAGCGTCTTAGCCACTGAGCCACCGCATCCCGTGGTGGCTCAGTGGATACTAGCAGATACATAGATACTAGCAGCTGCCAAATATACTGTGTTTGCACCATACCATTCACAGAGAAATCTGTAGCACAGTCCTTCTACCTGCCCATCTGCCTAACAGTATTCAGATTATGCTCTGAATGGTTTGAAGTACATGGTTCAGTGTGGAAATAGTGTACAATCAAACCTCTGCATAATAATAATAATAATAATAATAATAATAATAATAATAATAATAATAACAACAACAACAACAACAATAACAACAACAACAACAACAACAACAACAACAACAACAGTGGAGGAGAGATGATCGGTTAATCTGGCATTATAAAGTGAGGAGAAGAGTTAGATCTGTCCATATAACCCCCTGCAGGATGGAAACATTCAAAGAAAAATATTTGGTCCAATTCCTCTCTTTGTAGTTCTTATCCTGATGCAGATAAAGGCATGAAGCAGATCTTTTGGGTGGGCTTTAGGCTTTAGCCCTTTCCTTTAACAATAGTCCAACTAATCTTACTATTATTTGGTATGCTTTCCCTAATGGTTATGTGTTTACTTCCCTGATTGCAAGCCAAAGTTAATTTTTTTTCACATTTCATTGATTGAAGTGAGAGGTTTACAGACTAAAACCAATGGATCCAGGAAGTCCTGTTGCATGTGTCAGCTTCTCTCACAATTCCTTTTTATTTTGCAGTTGTAGCCGTGGTCTTTTCTAGAATCACAATATGGTATACCATATGTGGGTAAAGAAATGATACATAACATTTTAACAAACTAGGATTCCATAAATCAGATCATTTTCAGGCCTAGTTGTTTCTTTGCCTGCTGGCCTTAATTTGGTATTTTTCAGGGAGTGGTAGCTCAATAAATCTAGAAAATATTAGTTGGGAGGGAAGGTTTGTACAATAAAACTTGCTATTAATCTACTTCCCTACCCCAATTTCAGACTCCAAAGCTCTGCATTTCAACTCAGTGAATAACCATTACAGCTAATCACATACTGAGGCTGATTGTAGTCACAACAACTTGGAAGTACATCCCATTGTGCCGACTCCAGTTTACAAATAGTTTGGTTTCTTTTCACTCTTTCTGTTAGATGTTAGCAATTTTCAACAGAATCAACTAGGAGTAAAATGGAAGCAAACACCTTAATTAAACAGATACTGTTTGTGTTTGGTGGTACACATCCAGGTTCCATCAGAATGGGATCCTGAGGGCTCCGTGCTTTCAGAGAGATATTCTGGTTAGCTGCTCAAATAATAGACCAACCACATACAATGTTTGTAATAGGAAGCCAGTGCTTTAGAACAAAGCTAAGCAAAGGGAATTCTAATGCTTTGGAAATGATCAGCAGGAGGGAGGACGAAGGCTGGGCTCCAAAAAGGCTGCTCGGGTTAATGTTGTGCATCCTGGATGCCGTGTGTGTGTGTGTGTGGCGACTTGCTCAGGCTGCCCAAGTGACCTATAATAAACAGGATGAAGGAAGAGCAGTCGCTGAATGGCGAAGTGGCGAGTGGCGCTGGCCTGCCAGGCAGACACATTGAAAAAAAAATAGAATAAAATAAAAGGAGGAAATTCTGCATCCAGAGATCTCGGATTTCAGAAGACAAATGATGACCTTTGATGGTTATAAAGAGATACATGGGTTGCCTTTTGTTATCACGAATTGACTGAGAGAAAGTGTACATGGGTGTACAATGTATACCCATAAATCATTTGTTGGGGGCCACCACATTTAAACTGTGAGCAGAAGCAACTGGTTTTTATTTGACTTCCATAATAAAACCCACCACAACTAACAGCCAAAATAATATAAATCAGCTTAAGTAGTAGCAAATAAGGCAATTCCTGAGTATTATTGTTACAGTATATATTAGCATCCATGTAAGTGATATATATATATATATCAGTGGTGAAATTCAGCCGGCTCTATCCGGATCGCGCGATCTGGTAGTGCTGGCAGGCTCCGCCCATCTGCCCGGATGTCATCATGTCTCATTTTTGACCCTCTGCGCATGCGGGGAGGAGGTACACACACTCACATTTGCAAACTGGTAGCGAAGGTAAGTATATATATATGTACTAGACAGATGGAATACAAATCAATCAATTAAAAGATTTATGTTTAAAACTAATACAGGTAGTTCTTGACTTACAACCATTTATTTCGCAACTGTTCAAAGTTACAACGGCACTGAAAATGTGACGTATGACTGGTCCTCACACTTACAACTGTCCCAGAATATTCACAGACATGTGATAAAAAATTTGGCACTTATCAACTAGCATGTATTTACTATAGATGTAGTGTCCTCTGGCCCTCTGATCACTATTTGTAACCTTCCTAGCTGGCTCCCAGCAAACAAAGTTGAATTCACTTAATGACCACATGGTTCACTTAACAATTGCACTTAACTATGGCAAAAAAGGAAACTGGGTGTGATTCACCTAACAAATACCTTATGTATCAATGTAAATTCTCTTCCCAGTTGTGGTAATAAGTTGAGGACTACCTGTATTTCAATAGCTGGCCAAAAATCCACTGGCATGTTTTTCTAGCCACAACATATGAACTTTAAAAATAATAGTGGTATTTTTAGAAATGTGTCAAAACATTTATTTAAAATCAGGACAGGAACCTTAACTTATTATGAAAATAATAGATCAGATGTGTTGAAAACAATAAGTCAGAAATGATTATCTATAGCAAAGACAAAAATCATGTCCACTGTTACTCTCTTAATCAACAAAATATTTTTCTTCAGTATTTTAACTCTTGGGATTTACTTCTGTCTTTCATTGCTAACTGACTTTTCTTTTAGTTTCAGTTTAGTTTCAGACACTATGCTAACCCATGGTTTAACATGTGTCATTAAATAAATCATACTTGGATCTGTGAAATGTGATAAGTGTAGTAAATCCAAATAAAAGGATAATACATTCCTATGTATTAGGGATGTGTTAAACAGCCAAGATACAACTTTAGTTGAAGATTCAATATCTGGAAACAAGATTAAATCCAAAGAGATTTGCAATCTAATTTCAGTATAATTTCAATTATGGACTCTCAATGTAGAACATCCGAACACTTGAGGTTGCTTTTTTTACGGGGAAAAAAATAGCAGGATGCTAAACTCTTTAGAAAACATTCATTCCTCAAAGTCATAGCTAAATAGTCTCTGAGCTTTAATACAACACATCATGTAAACATGATGTGGTGTAAACATGTAAACGTGATGTGGTTTTTAAACATGACTTCTTTCATAACAGAGATAACAGGTATGTGGAAAGAACAATGTAAAATATTGAAAGAATATACCTGCCCTACAGAAATGGAGGCAGAGGTTTAACAGATTAACAGAGTTGGAAGGGACCTTATAGGTCATCTAGTCCAACCCCCCCTTCAAGCAGGAGACCCTACACTATTTCTGACAAATGGCAGTCCAATCTTTTCTTGAAAGTCTCAAGTGATGAAGCTCCCACAACTTCTGAAGGCAAGCTGTTCCATTGGTTGATTGTTCTTTACTTCAAGTCAAACCAAATTGTTGAGGAAAAAAGGAGTGCATTGCTGATAATGAAAAGACAGCCAAGAACAAGCATGGATGAAAGTTAAAAATGGAACTTACTGAATGTACAGTCAACAAAAATTGTCAGATTTTGTGACATTCTAGACTCTTGGGAAAAACTTGATGTATATGAAGGCTAACACCAGCTAAAGAACTGGCAGCTGTGACTTCATATTATTCTGAACAGATAGTAACAATAATAACAACAGCTTGCAATAATCACCCCATTTTCTCTGTCAAATACAACTTGGTCTTTGGTACATTGATTTTTATTGCATTATCAATGTATTTAAATTTCCTGCAGATCATTTGGGCACTTAACATGGCATAACCTGCAGATACAGTGATTCAGAGCACTTCTGGAATACCTAGAAACATTTATTGTTACCCCTGAAAACTGCCAAGCCAGGCACCCCCTCGGCTGCCATGATCTGGAGGAGGAAGAGAACATCCTATTCCTAAATTACCAAACTTCACATTTTTAAAGTTGTTAAATACACACACACACACACAGAAACAAACAAACAATTTGATTGATAGAGATTAGGCATATGGAGGGATGCAGTGTGTCACGATCAGCTTTCCTGTACCCAAGGTATCATGAACAATTTGATAGAAAATAAGGGTCCTGCTACTTTGATTAATTGCATCGTTATAGAGATTATATCATCAGTGTGGATCCAGACTAACCACAGCTAAATTTGGATCCAATAATAATAATACCTTTCAATCAGGTTATAGGAGGAGAATTGCTTGCCATTATGAACATCAGCACCCAGTAAACAGAAAAGCATATTCAAAGGAGAAGGCTTCTTGAAATCAGTGGGAATTTTAATCACATAAATCATATCGATTTTATTAGATTCACTTCAAGCATAATTGAATCCAATCCATTATCGGTAATCTTGGTGAGGGGGTGGTGGTGGTGGTGTTATTCTGTATTTTTATGTTAGCAGCATAAATCAATAACCACTGAGTGGTATAATTCACTTGAAACTCATTATGATTGGAATTGAGTGTAGTTAATGGAAATAAAACGAGAAATATTTTTATTGGAAAATTGTGTGCCAAACAGGTTCAGGAAACAGATCCCTGACCTTTCTTTCCCCATGACAAATAGATTTTGCATAATGAAGTGGACACCCGGCTGGGATGGCTCAGTATTCTTAGATGTGTTTCATTTCTATCATGATGGTCAGATAATTTATTTCTCAGTAGAAAGATAGAAAGATTTGAAGTTCAGGTCTCCCCCCCCCCCAACACTCCCCCTCCCTTGATACAACAGCAATAGCACTTAGACTTATATACTGCTCCATAGTGCTTTACAGCACTCTCTGAGTGCTTTACAAATGTTAGCATATTGCCCCCAACAATCTGAATACTCATTTTACCCAACTCAGAAGAATGGAAGGCTGAGTCAACCTTGAGCCGGTCAGGATCAAACTCTTGGCTGTGGGCAGAGTTAGTTTGCAATATTGCTTTCTAACCCTTGCATCACCATGGCTCTAATTAACTAAACCTAATCAATCCAGGCATTGTCCAGCTGTGGATGATTTCATTAGTTTTAGTTTTGTCACTTTATATTTTAATTTCAAAATAATTTCTGCATTGTTTTCAGTGCAAAAAATAAGTGCTTTATTCTGTCTCTTTCTCTTTTTTTGATAAATTTTTCAGCAATTGCTGCCTTTCTTTACAGTGCAGCACTGTATACTTGAATTTTTCAATCTTGGCAACTTTAAAATGTGTGGACTTCAACTCCCAGAGTTCCCCAGCCATGAGAGTTGAAGTCCACACATCTTAAAAGTTGTCAAGGTTGAGAAACACTGATGTATATCGGAATAGAAACTCACTGGATTTTCCGGGACTTACTTCAATCAAATGGTTAGATCTTGAGTTTGTGTAACTTTTCCTGGGTAGAATCATGTTTGAACACGTTTTGCATAGACAACTATAAATTTAGAATTGCACTTTAATATAAGTGGGGGAAAAAACAGCTGAGAAACAATAAACTAACCCAACTCTCCCTGTGCACATAAAAAAAACAACAGATGGAACTTTGTTGTGGCTGCCATTTTGAATTTTTACCATGACATACAAACATCCATGCCTGAAATGGAGAGCACAAAAGAATGAATACATTGGCTTAAGCCTGGTTTGTATTTCAAATTCTTTAACTTTAATTCGGTGACTCTTCTTAGCTAGGCTACTCGCCATATTTTTGTTCTAACATGGCTGGTAATTTTTTTCCCCTTCTCACTCCCACTCTCTTATAAATCCAAACTTCAGAAATCATTGTGCCTGGTGTTTTTAGAAAGGCAAACTGGTGCGGTGGTAATGTGGAGTCCTGGAATGTTTGAAACAAATCCCACAAATTAAGCAGATTTCACTTAGAAACATAATCATAGATTCACTCTCTCCCACCCCTAAAATAAGTAAAAGCAGTTTGCTTATATTTGACTCAAGCAACTGGGAACTGGCCAACTTGCACATGCAGTAACTTTTCTCATCACCCTCCAGGAAGAAGGAGAAATATTTTTTTTTTAAAAAAGAACTGGTTAGGCAAAAAGACTGCAGGGCTGTTTACAGCCTCCCAGTATTGCAGATGGTATACACCATCTGTGCATTGCGATTGTGAATCGCCATCTGTGATTGTGGAAAGATTCTTTATGTCCATAATATATGTGGAATGTAACAAGGCATTCTACAGTCTTATACTTCATTGAGGCAGTTGGTTGCATACAATTGTAAAATCTCATTTTGGAAAAAAGAAACCCAGTCCTATGGACATATTCCTGAAAATAAACACCTGTGTGATGTAGTAATTGAAAAGGTATGGTGCCAATCTCCCTTCCTCCCTCGCGCTGTAATAGTGATCACAGCTGTAGATGTGGTAGGTAATTTGGAACAAGTTCTGAGGTTCCCTCTAATAGTAGAGCGCTCCAGCTCCTCTAATCTGATAAGGAACTCTTCCATCAGGTACCAATTAAGGAAGAATGCTTATCCAATAAAATCAGACCTAACAGAATTGTGACTTGAGTAGAGAGTGGCCCACCCTGGTTATTCATAGTGATTAGGAACATCTTTCCTACATGACTTATCATAGGAAGGTTGTGGGGCATCCAGCAATTGATTTAATGGCAATTCTACAGTATAGTCTTCAAAATAAAGGCTCCAGGATTTTTAATGAATGCCTGGGAGTCTAGTGTGGAATACACTTGTCTCCCTCCACATTCACGCAGATCAATATGTACTGTGTGAACATAGTTCCTGTCATTACCCACAACTGCTATTCTAGTAAGATCCATTTCAATTGATTCACAGACAATTCAGATCGATACGGCACCCATTTTTTTCTCTTCTTCACCAAAACCCCACATTTTTCTTGTCTGTCTCTGAGTTACTTTCACAGACGTTACATTTGGCATTGCATGGTGAGCACGGCCCCAGTGTGCTTGAATAAATGGCACACTAAAACAGAGACTGAAGGTCAGAGCTTCAAACTGCACACAGAAGAGTTTTGAAAGTTCAGGAAAACGAGCTACAGATATTTTTCAGGGTAGAATTCCAATAACTGTTTGACCTTCACTTCCTTGCTTCTGTAGGGGATGATGGGGTCTCTGAGATTAAGGGAGCAAAAATGGATAAAAAATGACTCCGAGTACCAGTGCTCAGGAAGCAAATGACATGTTAAATTGCTGTGCAGATTGAATGCATCATTCAGAGATTTCCTGCTGTGGGGATGTGCCAGTACAGCCATGTTGTCTTTTTTGGCAATTGGAGGCTTTGGGGCCTGTTGTCTCCAGCAGTCTCTCTTTTGCTTCCTGTCATAGGAAAGCCTGTTTCCTGAAAGCAGAATTTCTGATTATTGTCTGTACTATTTTAGTCCAACAGGTTGCTTCTCGGCATTTTATAATGATTTGTAGTATGTGGTGCTAATTCTTAACAATTCTATGACATGTGAGCTTTAGGGGGGAAAAGAATCTGAAAAACAACATAGATAATATGGCCACTTTTGCATATGATTCTGGATGCGCAATCTTGACAGAGTTGTTCTGCTCTTTGAATGCAGATGTTACATATGAATATCTTGGAACAACAGGTATTAGATATAAAATTGTAAACCGGAAGAACTAGGAGGAATCTCAGATATCATCTAGTTCAAATCTGTGGCCAATGGAGGAAATTCTTTTGAGGTTTAGCAGTAATTTAGAAATGACTAATAAAAGCAAAATCCACTCCCACTTAATGAGCAGCCAATTACTGAATCAAGGCTTTCACATTTTCATTTTTTGTATTTTTGAATCTCTTGGAGGAAGCCTTATCTTCTGGAACAATACAAATGTATTTATTAGAGTTTTTTTGTGACATTTCCTTATCCTGAAGAAACTTCTTCTTGGATGAGAAGCGAAACATCTTCAAGGAAAAACAATCCAGTTGCCATTTGAAAAAGCATCTTTGGGACAATTATGACCTGGATGTCTGAGAATCTCCCTAGACCAGTGGTTCCCAACCATTTTTTGGCCATGCCCCACCTATGCATCCCTAAAATCCTGATGCCCCCCCTCTGTGACATATAATTCCTACTATTCAAAAAGTGAATTCCTATCGCACGGAGGAAGCCTAAAAGGCCATTAACTTGATTTAAACAAGGTTCCAAATTGCCCCTATTAAAAATCAAATTGCCCCCCTGTGGGGCATAGGCACGACATTGGGAACCACTGTCCTAGACAGACATGATGGTCAGTGTGGTATTGCTTCTGAATTTGTCTTCCTGATTTAACAGAGTATTTGTTTCACATTGTTTGCTAAAATGCAATTCCACGATCGCTACATAAAATCTAAATATCCATAGATTATATATATTTGGATAACTTGGGACAGTTTTCTCCCTTATGTCTAAGGGAGGGATATGTGTATACAGTAATCCAATCCAGGAAAGTAGTTTTTACATTAGCAACTCCAAAGTGATAACAAATGTACATTTTCTTTAGCAATAACCCCCATCTTACTTCGAACAAGCTATCTGGATAGGTATATATGATGTACATTAATAATTAGTGAAGGCATATGATAACCTCCTAATTTGCCTCTATTTAGATCTGGCTTCTATTCTCTGTTATAGTATCTGTTATCTCTCTGTTAAAGATATGGCCCTGACTGGCTGTATTATTTGTAAGATAATGTGCAAAGGTACAGTAGGGCAGACGTGAGTGGAATCAAGCACCAGTGCAAATCAGCAGGATTAATATGTAGCCATCCAGAGAACCTGCTGTTGCCCAACAAGTTCCTAATAGCAAACCAGGTCACTAATTCATCCTTCGTGTTACCAGCCTTTCTCTTTTTTTTTTTTTCCCACAGAAGGACACTCTGGTCCTTCTGTGGAATGGAACACTGGACCTTTACTCCACAGGCCTCTGAGAGCACCATCGATTAAAAACAAGCAAGATTAGAGAAGCTGTTCACTGAACCTCTTGAAGGTTACCACCATTGAAAGGCTGATAACACGACTTCCGGTGGCTCCGCCAGCGCCGAAAGACGCTCCTTGGTGAGCGCCAGCCCCGGGACTCTAATCTTGCTTGCTTGTAATCGATGGTGCTGTCAGAGGCCTGTGGAGTAAAGGTCCAGTGTTCCATTCCACAGAAGGACCAGAGTGTTCCGAAGCACAGTAGACTTGGTTTATTACAACTTAAAGTTAGTAAAGTAAAATGTAAGCAAAGAAAATATGCTTTTGAGACAAAGGGGAGGTTTAAATTTTAGCAGCTGGCTAAAAATTAAAAAAAAAAAAAGTCCACATATCATGTTCTCAAATCAGATGGAACGACTTAAAACAAAGTGAAGTTAAATCTCCCTGGAATTGAAATTCAGTTCTGATGACTATAGAAGTAGCTCGCTATTGAGTTTATTGGAAATATTTATTCATTTAGAACAGTAGTTCTCAACCTTCCTAATGCCGCGACCCTTTAATACAGTTCCTCATGTTGTGGTGATCCCCAACCATAAAATTATTCCTAAGACAGTTGAAAATATGTGTTTTCTGATGGTCTTAGGCGACCCCTGTGAAAGGGTCGTTCTACCCCCCCAAAGGGGTCGTGACCCACAGGTTGAGAACCACTGATTTAGAAACTCCTGCCTTGAGCAGGTGGTTGGACTAAGTTCTGGGGTCCCTTCCAGACCAATGAACCTATGTTTTGTGTTTCCCAGTCTAACCTAGAATGCTACGATTCCTTCACAATCTTTCATCCAAGATCAGACACTTGCCACCATCAGATGCTACAAACAGGTATCTGCCTGTCTATATATATATATATATATATATCAATTTTCTTACTTCTTCGTAGGGTCTATGTGTGTTTTTCTTCTAGCCAGGTTTTCCCTACGTAGCCAAGGTTTTTTTGTAGCTCCAGCTCAGTAGAATCTCATCTACTCGGTTCTGGGCTTTTTTCTTTTCTAACACCTAGCAAGCTCTCACTTGTGTTAGAAAAGAAAAAAGCCCAGAACCGAGTAGATGAGATTCTACTGAGCTGGAGCTACAAAAAAACCTTGGCTACGTAGGGAAAACCTGGCTAGAAGAAAAACATATATATATATATATATATATATATATATATATATATATATATTTGTGGTGGGAGTGAATGTTCTTTAAAAATGTGTACAAAGTTCTCATTCTAATGTGCTTCCATTGCAGGCTATACATTTATCAAAGACTTTGATATTTTTATAACACACACACATACACAGAGCTCTTACTGTGAAATGTGTCTTCTTCTACTGCTGAGATATAGAGGATTTTTCTAAAAAAACAACAACCGCAAAATAACCTGCTAGGAGTTCTTGTAAATTGGAATCAGAACACATGGATTTCTGGGCTCGATTCCTTTTGCTACAATTCCAGACAAGTTTTATTTTGCCACAAATAAGCTTCCACTTGTCTTCTCCTGAACAGCAGTAAGTATCTTTAATTGAGCCACTGTAAAAGCTACTCTGCCTTACAATAAATGTCAGAATCCGAATATATGAGAAAAAAATGGATCAGGAATGTCATCATTATGGAAAAAAAATGAATCCAAGTCAGATCACAACATTTAAGTCAGTCTTAAAGTATTATTGAGTTTGGCTACAAATATCTGCTAGGTTTACATAAAATGCCAAGCCACATTTTTCTTTATGGTTTGTTGAAATCAATAGTGATTTCACAAAATTTATTAAGGTATAAACAACATTTTCATATCATGGTAGCTTGACTTCCTTTTTTCATTAAAACATTTATTTATTTATTTATTGAAAGAAATAGAAAAGAATACATAATAAAAAAAATCAGAAAAACTATAAAAAGCTATAAAAAACATAAATACCCATGTTAACAGAAACAGCAACAAAGCAGAAAAAGGGGGAATCTATCAATATACATCTGTGATGGCGAACCTATGGCACCAGTGCCAGAAGTGGCACACAGAGCCATCTCTCCGAGCACGCCAGCCATCACCCCTTGCTCTTCTGGGTTCTGGCATGCACATATGCGCTGGCTAGCCGGTCTTCGCAAGCACAGGAAACTGGAAGAGCAGCTCCTTGGCATGTATGCATGCGTCGAGAAGCTGAGCTTCTGGTTTCCGGCACGTGCATGTGTGCTGGCCAGCTAGTCTTTGCACGCTCATGTGTGCCAGAAACTGGAAGACCAGGTGACCGGCGCTTCTGTGCGCACCAAAAATGGGAAGCTCAGCTTCCCTGCGCACATGTGCACACTGGGAGCTGCTCTTCAGGTTTCTGCGGTTTCCTGCACTCTCCCCTGTGTGTATGCGCCTGCTCCTGTTTTGGCACTCGTTGCCGAAAAGGTTTGCCAACACCGATATAGATCATGTATTAATAAAATATCACACAAACACCTTCTGGTGAGGACTTCTGGTGAGGTTTCATAGTGAACTAAACATCTCCAAGATAGTGAAGATGGCACTATGGTAAGATCAGAAGTCAGATGGTGTGTTTTCTGACTGGCCAACCTTCTCTGGATAGATTGTAAGATCACCCACTTGCACTCTGTTTCTGCAGCAATTGAATTTTTTTTTTTTTATTTTATTTTTTTTAATTTGATTTATATGCCGCCCTTCTCCGGAGACTCAGGGCGGCTTACAATGCGTTAAGCAATAGCCTTCATTCTTTTGTATATTTTATACAAAGTCAGTTTATTGCCCCCACAAACTGGGTCCTCATTTCACCTACCTTAGAAAGGATGGAAGGCTGAGTCAACCTTGAGCCTTGGAGAGATTTGAACCAGCAGAAATTTCAGGCAGCTGTGTTAATAACAGGGTGCACTAAACCACTGTACTATCAAGGCTCTTATTATTGAACGTTTTGCACCTGATTGTAATGCCAAAGCAGATTGTTGGAAATAAGGCTTTGGAAAAAGGAAACTTGGGCCTATCAACCTTTATTCACTTCTGCTTAGTATATGTTGCATGAGCAGGCCTGCTAGTCCGCAGTCAGCTATGGCTCGTTAAGTTTTGTGCTATTATTGAAAAAAGACACTGCTCTTTTCCCTAGAACAAACTTTGCTTTTACAGATATACCCAGCACCACAAGACTTTGAAAGATAATCTCTATGATTTTATATCTGGGGGAAATTGAAGAAAGATCTTACAACTTCAAGTAACCTCTGAATTAAAGAGCAGATTTAAAGCACTGAGATTTAAAGTTGAGGATATATATTTCCATCTAGCAAAGCTCTCTGAAACATAATACAAGAACTAAAATAGGACATGTGATTTCTAGAAGATGCTAGAAGGTGGTGTAGATCTAAGATATATCTATCCTACGATGGGGTTTTCAATCCAGGAGGCTCCCAGCATCTTTGCATAGTAGCTGAAATCAGTGAGCACAAAGCTTCTTGCCTTGTGTCTATGTGTGCTGAAGTGTTTGTCCTCTATTGTCATGCCTATTGCTTTCTAACTGGGAAATGTATAGAATTTTGCTGATTGTTTTCCAGGGTCAACTGGAATTAACATCAGATTAAATAATGGTGATCTATGATAAATGTGCATGTGTCCTATTGGACAAATTCAAGGCTGGTGAATGTATGAAGACTATGGTGAATAAGTGATCAATTGCAATACTGGTACTTTAATAACATTCCTCTGTAATGGTGATCTGGCTGGAGTATTGGTGTCCATCATGAAAGCATGCTGCCACTGGGTTCTCCTGTTTTGCCTTTCCCCTCTTTTATAAAAGGTGTATTCCTTTCATAAAAGTTCCATACTAATCAAGACTCTTATAAATCACAATAAAAGAATTGGAAAAAAAATGGGTATAGGTCAGTGGTGGGTTGCTTCCAGTTTGGTCCGGTTCTTGCGAACTGGTAGTAATGGCAGTGGGAGACTCCGTCCACCCACCTGGAGGTCATCATGAATGATCTGCACATGCGCAGAATGTGCTTCCGATGCAAACTGGTAGTGGAGGTAAGTAGGACCCACCCCTGGTATAGGTACAGTGGTGGGATTCAAAAATTTTTACTACCGGTTCTGTGGGTGTGGCTTGGTGGGTGTGGCATGGCTTGGTGGGCATGGCTTGGTGGGCGTGGCAGGGGAAGGACACTGCAAAATCCCCATTTCCTCCCGATCAGCTGGGACTCGGGAGGCAGAGAATAGATGGGGGCAGGGCCAGTCAGAGGTGGCATTTACCGGTTCTCCGAACTACTCTAAGTTTCCACTACCGGTTCTCCAGAACTGGTCAGAACCTGCTGAATACCACCTCTGGTATGGTATATGAGAGGAAGAGAGATGAATGCTGTTCCCTACTGCAGCTTCATCTCTTCCCCAAACAGACAGGATAGAAATCCATATGGAGAGCAAGGAGGATGTGCTTATGAGAGATGTTATAACCCTGGAAGAGAGCTACAGTTCCTGGGTTAAAGACAGCAGTCTCGTGATCCGTAATAGCAATGGAAAGGAACAGGCTTTACAGTCTCATTCAGCAGAGCCAGGAAAATAGGGGATCAAAGAGGTGACAGAGAGAGAAATCTGGCTTCCTTCCCAGTGGGTGTTTGCTGGCAAGAGCAGCAGGAGAATTTTATGCACAGTAAGGTGTTACTGTGTTCCTGCTAAATGGTCATGCATTGGGTCCTATGACTATCAGATCATACAAATGGATAAACATAATGCAGCAAATGTTCTTTTACATAATGAGATTTGGGAAATATTTAAAAAGAACAAAGAGACATATTTATGAATAAGCAGCGGAGAGATCAGCCTCTTATGGAATTAAAACGAGATCCTTTCTTGCGTGTGCTTTTTGTAAAGGACAAGCTATGCTTTAATAAGGTTATGTGACAATTGACGGCTGAGGTTTTGACTTAAGATTTCATATCAGAGGTATCACACGCATGACTTCAGAGGTTTCATCTATCCAAGGCAGAATGACACATTTCATTGGCCATCCTCATGGTTTCATGTCCTGCCTCTTCCCCTAAGTAAGTCCCCTAACTCAAGCTTCCCTAGATCCTGCTGACAACAACACTGAATCCCAGTCTAAAGAGCACCAGATAATTACTTTTCCACCAGTTTCCAATTTCCTACCATCTTTTCCCTCACCTTTACATCTCTAAACTTTCCTAATACCACCACTGTTGTTATCTTTCCCCCTTTTAGGGTATTTGCTTCATTACTATTGTATGTTTCCCTTTGCACTTTTGTCATTCTCACTAGGTTAGTCACAGTGGTGGGATTCAAATTTTTTTACTACCGGTTCTGTGGGCATGGCTTGGTGGGCATGGCTTGGTGGGCATGGGAGGGGAAGGATACTACAAAATCTCCATTCCAGTGGTGAAATCTAAAATTTGTTACTACCGATTCTGTGGGCGTCGCTTGGTGTGGGGGGGTAATGTGACTGGGTGGGCATGGCCATTTTTTTTTTTACTTTTAAAACCATTTTTTCTACAACCTTTTTGGCAAAGAGGTTGTAAAACATGCTTTCAAAAGGCTCTGATGAGCTCAGCTGGGCATGGGGGTGGCAGGGATTTTTGCTACCAGTTCTCTGAACCACCCGCCTCCATCACTACCGGATCAGGCGATCTGGTCCGAACCAGGAGCATTTCACCCCTGCTCCATTCCCACCCCACTCCAGGGGAAAGATACTGTAAAATCTCCATTTCCTCCCGATCAGCTGGGACTCGGGAGGCAGAGAATAGATGGGGGCGGGGCCAGTCAGAGGTGGTATTTATTGGTTCT
Source organism: Pituophis catenifer annectens (assembly GCF_029215685.1). Taxonomy (NCBI): domain Eukaryota; kingdom Metazoa; phylum Chordata; class Lepidosauria; order Squamata; family Colubridae; genus Pituophis; species Pituophis catenifer. The sequence goes on from NW_027256881.1 coordinate 89,104,087, forward strand.
TTGAACTACTCAAAATTTCCGCTACCGATTCTCCAGAACCAGTCAGAACCTGCTGAATACCACCTCTGGTTAGTCAGTCTTTGCACTCCCACATATACAAGACATTGGGATTTTCCCTTCTTTTTCTCCAACTGTTGTGAATGTTCCCATAACTGTTTTGGAAGGTTCCCAACACTCAAGAGCAGATTTTGTGCAGAGGAAAGAGGAAGAAAGACCATTTCATTGGTGAAAGAGAAAAACATATGAAAAAGACTAAAACAAGAAAAAGAAAATAAGAAAAAAGACTAAAATATGAAGAATGATTGCAGGAACTCGGTACGGCTAGTCTAGAGAAAAGGGCTAGGGGTGACATGATAGCAGTATTCCTATATTTGAGGGACTGCCACAGAGGTGGTATTCAGCCGGTTCTGACTGGTTCTGGAGAACTGGTAGTGGAAATTTTGAGTAGTTCGGAGAACCGGCAAATACCACCTCTGACTGGCCCCACCCCCATCTATTCTCTGCCTCCTGAGTCCCAGCTGATCAAGTCCTAGCTGATCGGCTGGATCTTCTTTTGTTGCCTTGCACACGGAGCTGGAAAGCAGGTTAGTGTGGTGGGGAGGGAATGGAGATTTTACAGTATCCTTCCCCTGGAGTGGGGTGGAAATGGAGATTTTACAGTATCCTTCTCCTGGAGTGGGATGGAAATGGAGATTTTACAGTATCCTTCCTCATGGAGTGGGGTGGGAATGGAGATTTTGTAGTATCCTTCCCCTGCCATGCCCACCAAGCCACGCCCACAGAGCTGGTAGTAAAAAAATTTGAATCCCACCACTGGACTGCCACAAAGAAGAGGGGTCAACCTATTTTCCAAAGCATCAGAGGGCAAGACAAGAAACAACGGATGGAAACTAATCAAGGGGAGAAGGAACTTGGAATTAAGGAGAAGCCTTCCTGTGTTCCTAATGCCTAGCCTTGAAAAGGATCTTTTGCCTATCAGATGTGCATCTTCTTAGAATTCTGATGGTGGGAGGTGTACTTGTTTTGTCTTTCAAAACTCCAATGAAAGAGGTTTGTGGCTCCCTTCCCTAAAACCTTGTACTGTTTTTTAAAGCTAAATGTCCTTCCTGTCATGTAAATCCACTGCCATGGTTGAGTTCACTCTGGTGGCAAAAGGCTGTCTTCTGTGCATCAGTAAGCATCAGTCATCCATTTCAAGGCCAATAAATTCTTTTTACCTTAGCATTTTTTTCCCTCAACCCTCCTGGTAATAGAGGTCAGTTTTAACTCTGTTCAGAAGCCTTGCCAAGACGGCCAAGAGGTCCTGAGTGTTATTTCAACTGATCATTTTTAGACTTGCCGTGTCTAGTCAAGACTGAACCAAACTGGAGAGCTTAGCCAGGAAGATTTACAGATATTCAAGCAATCCATTTTTAGGTGCCAGTCCTGGAGTGGGGAAAGCACAACACAATTGAGATAAAGTGATGCTTTCAGGTTCTTCTACTGGGCAAATGTAAATAGGACTCAAAATGTGAGTGGATAGGCAGGGAATTTAGGGCAGATAAAACCTCACTGAACGCCAAGAAGACAGGTGAGCCAGAGTGATGGGTCACGTTGGGCCCACATGCTAAAACTTTTCAACTCTGTCTTAAAATAGGCTTGCTTCCTTGTAGAGCAAGAATCCTGAAGACTGTTATTGTATAGGTGGAACAAATGTGAGTTAAGCAGTTATTGTCTGAAGAGACTGTAAAACCACAAGTTCCTGAATAGTAGTACTAGTTTGTATAAGACATATTACAGAAAAGTCAATTGCTCATCTGGAGATTTAGCAGTCAGAGGTAGGGCATCTGCTCTGCACACTTAGCTTTTCTAACAAGATGTAGCAAAAATATTGTTGTTGAGAAGAGACTAAAGAAAATGTGAGCTGTCCCAGATCAATAGGCAAGTTTTGTCTAGTGCAGTGGTTCTCAACCTGTGGTCTGCAGACCCCGGTGTGTGTGTGTGTGATGTCATCACAGGGGGTCCATGAAGGCTTGAAGAAATATTATGATTTAAATCTTGAGTTAAGTCTTGGTGGTCCCTGGCCATGGTCCCTGGTCACAAAATGTATTTAAAGGGATCCATGGCAGGGTTCTACTTACCATTACTACTGGTTCGCAACGGGACCGCACACGCATGCGCAGAAGCTTCTGTGCATGCGGAGATCACCCATGATGACATTGTGGTGGGTGGGCGGAGCCTCCCGCTGGTTTTACTACTGGTTCTACAGAACTGAACCGAACCAGACCGAACCAGGAGCAACCCACCATTGATCCATGGTGAAGAAAAGATTGAGAACCACTGGTCTATTGATTAAGGTGCTTGGTTACAAACCCCGCACCCCCTGTGCCTGGTTTTGGCTACCAGGTTGGTGCAGGAGGCTTTCCAGGCCCAAAATGGGGCCCGGGGGCCGCATGAGGCCCCCCTGCACCCTGTTTTGGGCCTGGAAAGCCGCCTGCACCAACTGGAAGCCAAAATGGGGTGCAAGGGGGGCAGGGCACAAAGCCCCCCCATGATCCATTTTGGGCCTGGAAAGCCTCTTGAACCAACCTGTATCCCCCCACACAGGCACCCTGTCCCCCTGTGCATGCGCAACGTGTCCCCTGCATGCGTCCCGCCCCTTGCACATGCGCAGCAGACACCCAAAGACCAGCTGGCTGGTGGGAGGCGTGCATGCATGCACGGTAGAGCTGGGCTGGGGCAACTGCTGGCATGCCCACAGAGAGGGCTTATGCCATAGTTTCGCCACACAATTACACACTGACTTTCAGTTGTGTTTTTTACATGGGTGGGATTCTTCTATGTTTAACAGCCTGAGAGGGAAATGATAATTGACAAACTGGACTCAGACCCATTACTTGTATTATTTTAAAATATCAATATTATGTCAAGACTGCTGAATCTAAAGTATATCACTTAAGTGAATTGGTGCAGATGTGCTAAATTTGTGGAATGTACTTTTCTGATATTAAGCTGGATAAGAGCTAAGCACTTGAATGCCGGTCTGCTAAATTCCCAAGTTTTCTTAACTTAATTTTCTTGAGAATTAGGAGTTCTTTCTTTTTTTTAAAAAAAAAAAGTCATGCCCAATAAACTTTATGTAAATTTTTCTTAATTTATGTAAAAATTGCAGTATAAGCCATGCCACAGAGAGACACTACAGAAAATTACAGGAAATGAAAGACGCTTCTTAGTTCTGTACTATGTTATCATAATGAAAATTCAGGGGAAATATCTTGTTATACTTTTTAAAAAAGATTATACATCTTTGAGAGGTGCCACAATGCCTAGGATTATATAGCACCTTGTAAGAGGCAGGGTGTGACTTGGTAGTTAGACTTGAATTTCTGAATCTTGAATCTTGTCTTGCATTTGCATGTTCTACTTCCTTCTCTGAATCCCAGTAGGGTCATTTACATTTTGCTACCACACCTGCCTGCTATGATTTTGATGCTGTTTCATATTAAAACCTTAATTTCATCACTGGAATCCTTACCCAAACATGGGTGGAATAATGAATGTTCAGGTAATTTCCAATTTCCACCCACCTCCAAGTCACATTTTACTCTATTTTAGATGAGAAATAGACAGGATCTTACTCAGCAAAACAGTTCACCTTGAATAACCAGCTAAATTTTGTAAAAGTTTTTATAGGAACATTGTTTTCTGCCAGCTCTCGCAAACACAAGCCATTGTTTGCAGTTTGGGTAAAACAATAGCCATCTAATGGTTTGCCCAAACCCGGAAGTCAGGGAAGGAATCAGAACAAAGAAAGGAGTTAAGAAGGGAGGCAAAACTCTATGGAGCACTTGGGTTTCTGGGCAAATTTCCAGAAGCCGGAGACAATGAGCTTGTCAAGGCTGCTGTTGATCTCTGGGGTAAAACTGAAAGGACTAATGACACAATTGCTCACAAGTGTATTCTTCTGGCAGTGTGGAATCTAGGCTTGTCCTTGGTTTTCTGTGGATGCAATGAAAAAGTCAGGGAACAACTAGAGTGCAAGAAGTGTAAGAAGTGCCATGAGGCCAATTGGACCTAACTCAGTGCATATAATTGCACCTACTATGTGGCAGTGAACCTTGTAAAATAGTTTGTGGCTTCCATTGCATCCTCAAACAGCCATCCAGCAAAGTTCTTTAGAGTGGTGAAGGGCTTATTACCATCTGCTTCAGAGCTCCCAATGCTGCCCATTTCAAGGCGAAAAAGAAAATAGTTACGGAATAATTCTTTACTTGCTATTCTGAATAACACGACGATCCCTGTTCATTTTAGCTTATCTGGGCTAGCCAAAGGGAGGGGGAGGGAATCGATCAAATAAACACAGAGAGTGATGCTACCAAACGTGAAGGAAGCAGAGTTCTACTGTGGTCCCTGAATCCAAAGAATTTTGTCAAATAACATCCCTTATTTTGGTTTTGAAGGTTGCACTTGTATAACTGCAGAGCTTGGATGACATCAGTTACTCTGAGCACTTTCAGTTGGGATAAAATGAGCCATGGTCATCCACCAGTTGGAAAACACAGACGTCGTTGATCCTGCTTGATCTCTCAGCAGTTTCTGTTATTGTTGACTAAGGTATTTTTGGACTGTCTCTGTAAACTGAGAGTTAGGGACACTGTGTTGTTCCCACAGGCATGGTTGGCTGCCAAAACTATCATTTTGTCCCCAATGCTAACAAGCTTTTATATGAAACCATAGAGTTGCTTGTGTCAACTCTGAAGCGAACCTGGCTGAAGCCATCTTGTGCTGCCTCACAGTTGCCATGAAGCCTAAGAAAGAAGGGGAGGGGGAAGGGAGTAGATAGCCCAGTTTACAGTCAAAATAAAAAGTTTTCCTCTGGGAACCAAGGTCATCATAACAGGTGGCTGGTGAAGAGGGAGACTATATTCATTGAACAACGTGACTGATGACACTGGGGAGGGGAGAAGTTTTTATTCTTTTAATTACCGGTAGGTAATTACTGCGGGAACTTTCAGAGTTGGTTTTTACTGGCTGTGCTGATATTATGTACCCAATAAACATGTTCGTAGAGGAATCTATCTGCCTTGGAGTTCTGCTTTCAATGGGTGCATTACCCAGAACGCTGACAGGTGGCTCATCAGGGCTTTGGGAGTGAATGTCACTTCTTCATAACATTTGAATTAGAAAAGGCCATGCTAGGGTACATGAGTACCAATAAATTAAGGTTAAATCCTGGGGCAGGAGGAAGAGTTTGGAGTATTGAAGAACTACTCATTCCAAATGATGTTATATGGCCTCAGAAAAACTGGCAGATGATTTGCAGGAACTTTTAAAATCATCATTACTAGTGGAGATTCATGGCGTTCCATGGCTTAGGACCTGGTTATTTACGGGACCGCCTGCTACCACCAATAGCCTCCCACCAACCAGTACGCTCCCATAGAGAGGGGCTCCTCCGGGTGCCGTCGGCCAAACAATGTCGACTGGCGGCCCCCAGGGGGAGAGCCTTCTCTGTGGGGGCACCTACTATCTGGAACGAACTCCCCCCGGAGATACGGAGGATCCCGGATCTGCGTACCTTCCGTCGCGCGCTCAAGACTTTCCTATTTCATCAAGCTGGCCTGACCTAAGTCTTTCCCCTTTTTAAATGGAAATTTTAAATTTGGTTTTAAATTATTGGGGTTTTAAATTTGTTCAGCCAAATTATTTAATTCGTTTTAGTTTATTTTAAATTTTGTATTTATATGTTTTATTCTATGGCTGTTCACCGCCCTGAGTCCTTCAGGAGTAGGGCGGTATACAAATTCAATAAAATAAATAAATAAAATAAAAGATTTAAGTGATCTCCATAGCTGGAAATATGTATTGCGACTTTCATTTGGAATATCAACTATGCCCTTTGCTGGAAAGGATAGTCTACCTAAAGTAGTTCATAGGTTGGTAACTTTACATTTAGATTACTAGAATGTATTCTATGGAGGAATACCCTTGAAGACATTCTGGAAAATTCAATTAATGCAGAACATTGCATCCAGGGTACTGACTAGAATTCAAGATTTAGGATGATCATAAGACTCCAAATAACATGGTACCAGGCAGTGGTGTAATCTAAAAATTTTTACTACTGGTTCAGTGGGCATGGTGTGGCTTGGTGGGCATGGTAGGAGAAGGATACTGCAAAATCTCCATTCCCTCCACACTCTGGGGCCAGCCAGAGGTGGTATTTGCCGGTTCTCTGAACTACTCAAAATTTCCGCTACCGGTTCTCCAGAACCTGTCAGAACCTGCTGGATTTCACCCCTGGTACCAGGATAGTAGTCAGTTTATCTTCACAATTATTAGACCTGGCCAGTCACTGAGAACTTTGGGGGAGATCCTCTATAGGTCTTGAGGACTATTGAATGCCATATCATAGTTGCAAACAGAAGAACATCTTAATAACATTGTTAATACTCTGCAACAGTCTTCAAGAGGCATCTGTTGAAAACTTGGCTATTTTCCCAGGCCTTTCCCCCACTTTTTAAATGAATAGGTTTACCTGAATATTATTTTATATAGTTGTCTCATATTGTCAAATATCGTTTCATTACATACTTTATTGCTGTTTTTTTTTATTGCAAACCATCTTGAGATACTTTAGCAAATGAAACAGTATATAAATACATTAAATAAGGAAGTACAATACGTTACATTCTGATATATTGGCCTGATAAATTAAAAGTTTCACAACTATCAGACATTCAACAACACTATTCTGCCGGATCACAGCACATTATTATGGTATTTGAATCAACTAAGCTGCCTTAAATTTTGTGAAGCATGTAGTCTGAGAAAAAAGCCTTATCAAATCACTCTCAGCTCTAGAATTATTTTTAATAGCTTAGGTATACATCACTGAAAGCTTACATGATGTCACTGAAATTCACATGATTTGTACAAAAGCACAGTATATGCTATGGTACAAGTTGTATCTGCTGTAACATTGCTTGCCATTTAGTTATCCTGGATTTCACTATTATTTACAGCTGATACAGTTCTACAGATGAATTATTGAGTCTGTCATCTGTATCTCTATAACTGTCTGGTTTGGTTCCACAACCCAACAAGACAGACACAGACTTCAGAGGATAATTGGAACTGGAGAAAAAACAATTGCTACCAGCCTGCCTTCCATTGAGGACCTGTATACTACACGAGTCAAAAAGAGGGCTGTGAAAATATTTACAGACCCCTCACATCCTAGACATAAACTGTTTCAACTCCTACCCTCAAAATAACGCTATAGAACACTGCACACCAGAACAGCTAGACACAAGAACAGCTTTTTCCTGAACGCCATCACTCTGCTAAAAAAGTAATTCCCTCAACACTGTCAAACTAGTTACTAAGTGTGTATTACCACTAATCTTCTCATCATTCCTATCACCCATCTCTTCCCACTTATGACTGTATGACTGTAACCTTGTTGCCGGTATCCTTAAGATTTATATTGACTGTTTCCCTATGACTATCATTAAGTGTTGTACCTTATGATTCTTGATGAATGTATCTTTTCTTTTATGTATTCCGAGAGCGTATGCACCAAGACAAATTCCTTGTGTGTCCAATCACACTTGGCCAATAAAGAATTCTATTCTATTCTATTATTTATAATCACATTTTGAAAAAAAAATTACAGATTCCCATCAGGAAACCTTTTGCCAACAAAATGGAAGAACATCCAGGTTAGTGTTATGCTTATTGTAAGTTGATTTATTGCTAATTGCTGTGGCTAATATCAGACCGTGCAAACATACATGGACCTGGCAAACTATAAGAGCTTTAAATGGTTGGCTTTGGAAAAAGAATTCTGTTCCAGTTTTTCCTAATTGCTTAATTTAAGAGTATTGTGAAACACTTGTAGACTTAGAATCCTACAAGTATATAATCATTGCTCTGAAGCTACCAGATTTTCATAATGGAAACTGACACCATTCCTCCCTCTGGTGAAACAGAGAGGGACAAGGTGTCTCAGGGATAATACAATTAATATAAGAAGACTACTATATTTAGCACTTAGGACAAGAAGAACAAGAAAAGAACAATAAGCTATGGTAAAGATGCTTCAAGGACAGCTAAAATTAACACAGGAGAACACTACCGTATAGCAATCTTATACATATTAACTCAAGATTATTTCCTGGTACATGGCTTTGGCCCTGCAACCCAATTTTTCCATAATTGCCATTTGATTTGTGTGTGGAGCTTTTTAAAATCGATTTTGCATTTTGAATGTCAAATTTGTACCTCAGATTTTCAACACAAATAATTTAGGCTTTTTTGTTATCTTCTTTTTTTTTTAATGAGAGGGATTGGCTTTACATGTAAATGATGTTTTATACTATTTTTTTGGTTCTGTGAAAAGAACCAAAATCTGAACTTTGCTATAGGAAAATCATGGATATAATCTGAGATTCATTTTATTTCTTTATTAATGAGAGCCCCAACAGTGTCTGTTGAGGGCAAAGTATGTACTATTGGACCGGAGCTACATTATGCATATAATAGCAAACATGGAAAGATTGTTTAGGATGAATGAAAGGAATTCTCCAAAGGTAAATGTTTGAACAAACTGCAAGATACTGCTATATTATCTGCTATCAATGCTGTTAAATATTAACTACAAGTAAGTCCTTGACTTACGACTACAATTGAGCCAAAAATTTCTGTTGCTAAGCGAGATAGTTGTTAAGTGAATTTTGCCCTATTTTACAACCTTCCTCGCCACAGTTGTTAAGTGAATCACTTCGCTCGTTAAGGTGGTAACATGGTGGCTGCTCCATTGACTTTGCTTGTCATAAGTTGATCTCATGACCCTGGGACACTGCAATTGTCATAAATATGAGTCAATTATCAAGCATCTGAATTTGGATAACGTGACCATGGGATGCCGCAACGGTCATAAGTGTGAAAAATGGTTATAAGTCACTTTTTTCAGTGCCTTCGTAACTTCGAACAATAACTAAATGAACTGTTGTAACTCAAGGACTACCCTATTTTATATATTTGAAATATAAATTAACATAAAAATATAAATTAAATATATGAATATATTATATCTTTAAATATATTATAAATAAATATGTAAATCTTTGGGCACCATTGTATGTCAACCACATTGCAAAATATCAGCTGCTAGATAGAAATATTGAAGCAGCACATCACTGAGTTTCAAGGAAAAAAGAGACAATGATTCAAAGAACATTCTCAAGTACTCATAAAATACCTTGAGCTTGCTGTATTTGGCAATATTCATAAAACGAAATGTTGAGGAGGATTATACTTACATCTAGTTTCCAGCGTAATAAGAATTAGAAACCCTTGATTGGACCATCACTGAAACATTAAACCTGAAGAGGTGCATTGTTGTGATTCCATGTAAAACTCAACTGTTTGGTTAATTTTATATTTTAGTCAACTAAAACGGCACAGAGAAAAATAATTGATAATAACCCAAAATGAAAGAGGAGATAGAAAGGAAATAGCAGAAGATAGCTATTTTCAGAAAAGAGCATGGCCGGAAAACAATTTAATTAATTGTTCCAATTCAGAAATTATAGTGTAATTGGCCAGAAGGGTGTGCCAAATAAATATGAAAAAAAAGAGCCCAAGAACCGTGCTCTGAATGCAGCAATGGTGTAAATGACATAAATGAATGACTTGTTGGCCTTTAGACCGCCTTCCATATTAGGTTACCATATGTCCTAATTTCTGCTGCCATTGAATGAGAGGAAAAGTAAGGCTTATTGTGAGTAAAGCTGACAATTCCACGTACTTCCATTTTCACCAGTAGATCTTCTGCATTTGCTAGCAATCTACCCCCCCCTCAGGGAGAAAAGCAATGTAGGCAAGGAGATTCAGTAAATAAATCACATCAAGGTTTTCATCAATAAATTAGAAGCCAGATGGCTGAGATGGCTTCAACGATCCATTAGGTGAGTTGGAATATAAAAATCTGTCCGATGTCCTTGAAAAATTACCACAAGTTATAGCGTTTGGCTTTGTCAAAGCCATCTGAAACACAAGAGATCCCTTTGGATACTAACTTCATTGTTTAGTGTTTAGTCATGCCGGCCACATGACCACAGAGACATCTTTGGACAGTGCTGGCTCTTCGGCTTTGAAACGGAGATGAGCACCGCCTCCTAGAGTCAGGAACGCTTACCACATATGTGCAAGGGGAACCTTTACCTTACCAAATTTGGCCTGCAAGAATTCTGATGGCCACTAGATGGCAACAAAGGGATACAGAAACTTTCAACTTTTTGCTGCCATCTAAAGGCCATCTAGATTTTGCATGCAAGTTCTCATAACTCTATAGTTAAATTATGGAGTTTCCTACTAGAAGTTGTAATAATAGTCATTAATGTTCCTGACTTTACAGGGGGTATAACACATTCAGTGTAAGGTGGCTCTTAATGGTGATTTACTCAAAATAGCTGTCCTATATAGCATCAGTCGGGAAACTACTACAGGCAAGCCTTTGTACTCTCCTGTTCTTACATGTTTCCCATTGGCATCTAGGGGCCGCTGTAGAAACAGAACATTGGACTAAACAAGGCCTTGGATTTCATCCAACAGGACTTTTGTTGTGTTCCTATTCAATGAATAGCATCTGACAAAACTGCCATTCACATTTGGTCAGCTGCATTAGACTAGGCAGGTCACGAGAGTGTAGGCTTGAATGATTGAATCATGTATTAAGAGGAGATTATCGCTTCCTAGTATAAAGTCATACACCCTCTAGGCATGCAAAATAGGCCAGAAAGAACACGATATGCTCACATGGTGGGAATGGAAAGATTGTGTTTCTGTAAAAGTTTTACAAGCTATATGGTTGTAATCTTATGCTTCTTGTGTGCCATTGCTGGTGAGCAGAAGTTGGGTGAGATTTAAATATGTTACATGGCCCCATCTCCATAAAGGAAAACAAATTAATATCTGATTCCTTGTTATAAACAATAGCTTAAAGTAAAGTGGGTTTTAATGGGGGAGGGGAATTGAAATAGTAGAAGAATGTGCCCATTTGAAGAAAACGTATTTTGAACTATACCATTGTTATGGCCAGTTAATATATTTAATAAGATCAAGCAATAGGCCCATAGCTGGGTCTCAATGCCATATTAAAACCCTATTAATTTTAGATATCTAACAATCTTTCAGATACATCTATTTTTTGAGTAGGCTGCAGAGGGAGAAATCCTCATTTCTGTTTTAAATGAAAGTTTATGTGTAAAGCTGTTGCAAGGTGGGAATCTTGATACAAAACCTCAAAACAAAACTTTGAAACATACAATCTATCACCTGTATATATAAATTGAAATGCCCTGTCGCACACTTTGGATTACATTAAGCAAACTCAGAAATAAATATTTCAGGACTGAGCAGTATGTATTCTGAGAAGTAAATGGGACTTAAGCTTGCTTATTAATTATTTTGTAACGAAGTCTTTAAGTTATATGTGTGTGTGTGTGTGTGTGTGTGTGTGTGTGTGTGTACTTTGTGTGTGTATATATATATATATATATATATATATATATATATATATATATATATAGTGAAGCTGGTTGATCAAAGGTTTTGTGGGATTATACCACATCAGAGAGTAATATCCCTTTTAGATGCTTTATTTGGGATCACCAGAAAGTTGCTAAGCAGCTGTGTCTTGCACAATTGCTTTGAACCCGAATTCAGAATGTCTTACTCAGAAGTCAGTAATCTGATCATGTCTTGATCATTCCAAAAGTGTTCTGAATTAAAAATGGCCCTGTTTCAAGCTTAGAATATATGTTATGCAGAGGTGGTATTCAGCAGGTTCTGACCAGTTCTGGAGACCTGGTAGCGGAAATTTTGAGTAGTTTGGAGAACCTGACTGGCCCTGCCCCCATCAATTTTCTGCCTCCTGAGTCCCAGCTGATCGGGAGATTTGGGGATTTTGCAGTAACCTTTCCCTGGAGTGGGGAGGGAATGGAGATTTTACAGTATCCTTCCCCTGCCACGGAAAACAAGCCATGCCATGCCCACCAAGCCACGCCCACAGAACTGGTAGTAAAAAATTTTGAATCCCACCACTGATGTTATGGCCAGAACAGCTATTTTGATCACAAAACAGGTTGACTTGAGCTTAGAACATTTAAAATTTGTACATTGTACACCACAACCATGGTGGAACAGTGGTTCTACCATGGCAGTGGAACAGTGGTTAAAATGCAGTATTATAGACACACTCTGCCCACAGTCTGGAGTTCGATCCTAACCGGCTCAAGGTTGACTCAGCCTTCCATCCTTCCAAGGTTGGTAAAATGAGGACCCTGATTGTTGTGGGCAATATGCTGACTCTGTAAGTCACTTTGAGAATACTATAAAGCAGGGGGTTCCAACTTCTGGTCCATGGTCTGGCACTGGGCTGTGATATGCCAGAAACCAGGCCACACAAACAAGCAAAGCCCTATTTGCGGGAGGCAAGCAGCATGGGAAACCACACCCCCTCCGGTCTGCGGAAAAACCTCTCTCCATGGAACCGGTCCAAAAGGTTGGTGGGGAGGGCACTGCTATAAAGCACTATGAAGCAATATATAAGTCTAAGTACTATTACTATTTTTCATTTTGCACACATCTCTTATTTTTTTATCAGTGTATTCAGTGATAAATATCTAGTATCCTGTTCATTGTCAAAACTTGCCCCTTAGATAAAATACCCTTCTTCACATTTAGCGGATGAGTTAAGGTCCATAAAAATAGAGTGATTTAAATAAAGACTTTATACAAACACGTTTTCCTACAGGCAAACATTGTATCCTGCATAATTGTCAGGTTTATTACTATTTTACCACTAATTCTGATTTTCCCCCCACAGACGACATTTTTCAATTCTTGAAATGGCAGAGAAACTTCCATATGAAGCTTTTGTTGGATAATTGTTCTTACCTAAACATTTAGAGGCGAGATGATATCATCTTTATCTTGAACGTTTCCCATTTTTCCCACTCCAGCTTCTTTTTTCTTTGAAACAAAAAGATTAAAGTTTCTCCTGCCAATCATGACTGACTCTAGGGGGTGTTGCTTATTGCTGTTTCCTAGCTGAGGAAGCTAGCATTGTCCAAAGATGCTTCTGTGGCAGTGGTGGGATTCAAAAACTTATTACTGGTTCTGTGAGCGTTGCTTGGTGGGTGTGGCATGGCTTGGTGGGCGTGGCTTGATGGGTGTGGCAGGGAAAGGATACTGTAAAATCTCCATTCCCTTCCCACTCCAGGGGAAGGTTACTGCAAAATCCCCATTTCCTCCCAATCAGCTGGGACTCAAGAGGCAGAGAATAGTTGAGGGCGGGGCCAGTCAGAGGGGGTATTTACCAGTTCTCCGAACTACTCAAAATTTCTGCTACCAGTTCTCCAGAACTGGTCAGAACTTGCTGAATACCACCTCTGTTTTGTGGTCATGTGGCTAGCATGACTATGCACCAAAGACACACAGAATGCTGTTCCCTTCCCACCTAAGTGGTACCTATTTATCTAGTTGCATTTACATGCTTTCAAACTGTTAGGTGGGTAGGAGCTGAGACAAGTAATGGGAGCTTACCCTGTCACACGGAGCTCAGGTCTCGAACCTGGCTTGTTAGCTCTCCAGTTGATAAGCTCAGCCATCGCTCAAAATAAAACAAAATAAGAGAGGTAGCATAATGATCTGTGGGTTTTTTTTTCTTTTAAATCAAAAGATTCCAATGAAGGAGAATATCTTTCTGTTTTAGTCTCTTTCCTGGAAGATTAGAATGTTCCTTGTTCTTTGCTATTACTATTTTTAATTGGCCACAGAAAAACCTTAAAAAGATCTTAGAATACCTGGATATATCTCAGGCAGGGGCAGAAAATACGTTGCATACATGTCTCAAAAGAAGAAGAAGAAAAAAGATTTATTCCATGCTTTGACTTGCTGAATGCAGATTTTGATAAGTAATTTCTCAAATGGATTTCTGAATATACAGCTTCATTCATATATTTTTTTTTCCCTTGGAGTTTGAGAGGAGATGTGATCATATTCTCTTCATTCTTAGATGGTACTATTTTTTTTTTTCATCTCTGTTATTTAGTAACCACATTTTATGTCACAGTAAGTTCAATGATTCTAAGACATTCCCAAGTAAAGAAGAAAGGAAGGAAAAAGGCACACATACTCCATGGACGCAGAGCTCTTTTGCATAATTATGCGCAGGAGGATATTCAAGTACAGTGCAGTGGACAAAAGGTCAAGGACTCTATTTTTATTCCACAGAAAACTACAAATGAACCCTGAGGAAAATGTGACAAAGAATCCAGTCAACACATAGGACACAAGGAAAGCAAGGGGAGGGGAGAGATAACAGAAAAGAACTGACAGAGCCTTTCTTTGACCATTTCATTCTATAATCTGCTGGCATTTGCCTTAAAAATTGGACGGAGTTACATAGTAGACAAAGAGCATAGCTCTTTGCTTCCCTTCGTGGCCAGCTCATTTTATTAAAGTCTATACAGAAAATACCGTTGAGTGATTTGACCTAGATACAATAGCTGTTGGTTTATTTGATTTTCTTGGGCTGTAGTCCCATGTATACTTTCTGGAAGCCAAGCCCATTTAATTCCATTGTACTTCCGAATCACTATGGTTCATACACCTGCCCACAAGCCTAGTATATAATTTGCTTTCATCCTGCTTCCTTTCTTTCTCATTACTCTCTGGAAATCATGAGTTTCATAGAGATTCATACGTGTAAATCAAATATTATCCATTGTAGAGATGTAGTACAAGAGATATTTTTGTTCTACTGGTCCTCCATAAGTTTAAAAAGAAATAAATCAAGGTTGTACAAGTACTCTAGTGGTGGGATCCAGAGGTGGGTTTCAGCAGGTTCTGACCAGTTCTGGAGAATTGGTAGTGGAAATTTTGACTTGTTCGGAGAACCGGTAAAAACCACCTCTGACTGGCCTCGCCCCCATCTATTCTCTGTCTCCCGAGTCCCAGCTGATCAGGAGCAAATGGGGATTTTGCAGTAACCTTCCCCTGGATTGGGGAAGGAATGGAGATTTTACAATATTCTTCCCCTGCTACACCCACCAAGCCATGCCACGCCCACCAAGCCACACCCACAGAACTGGTAGTAAAAATTTTTGAAACCCACCGCTGATGGGATCCTACTGGTTTAACAATCAGTTCGCTGAGAGCAAGCTTCATGCACCGTTTGCAGAAAATTTAACTTCCGCGTTGTTGAGAAGAAGGAAAACAGCTGAGGAGCAGCAATCCACTCTGCCACCCCGATCAGCTGGGCTTTGGAAGCAGAAATATAGCTGAGTATAAAGTAGTTCACTTCAAAGAAAGAGAGAACCGGTTTGCTCACGGATGAAAGTCGGAGCTAACGGTTCACCTGAACTGGTCCAAACTGGTATAATCCCACCACTGAAGTACTCCTTCAACACTAGGATTGACATGAGATAAGATCAACGATTCTAGAGAAATTTATGGAGACATAAAGTATAATTCTGCAGATGAAGCTGAGCTGACCCCAGATCTAATCAGAAGAGATTCTCTGCAGACTATTTTCCTTGCATACATGTGTTACTGAACTATATATTGTACAGCTAGTCCTCGATTTAGAACAGTTCATTTAGTGACCGTTCAAAGTTACAACGGCACTGAAAAATGTGACACGGCCATTTTCCACAGTTACAAACTTTGAAGCATCCCCATGATCATGTGATCAAAATTCAGATGCTTGGCAATTGATTCATACTTATGACCATTGCTGTGTCCCAAGGTCATGTCATCCTCTTTTGCAATCTTCTGACAAGCAAAGTCAATGGGGAAACCAGATTCACTTAACAACCAGGTTACTAACTTATCACTTGCAGTGATTCACTTAACAACTGTGGCAGGAAAGGTCATAAAATGGGGCAAAACTCACTTAACAGATGTCTCACTTAACAACGTAAATTTGGGGCTCAGTTGTGGTCGTAAATTGAGGATTACATGTACTGGAAAAAAAAATCCCTCTTCTGTGTATCAGGGCAATAGTTATAATTATTGAATCAATAAATATTATTGTTGTAAGGTCAGAATAAAATCACCTGAGCTAACAAAAAGGCATAGAGAGAAAAATACAGAACTCCTCTTAAATCATAAAGCAAACAGCAACCTTACCACAATCTCTTAACAGTACAAAAGCAACACTGAGACAGACACCTCAGAATTTGAGCCAAAGCATGCCTCTCCCTTACTTTGATGGACAGAAGGATAAAAATACCATAGCCAGTTGGCAGCAGATGTGAACAATTGTGTTTGCCAGCAAGTAAATTATGTGTTCAGCCTCTATATTGGAAAACCTGCTAATGACCCGTCCTGATGCTTTTCTTCCACTAATTGGATAATAGAAGACGTTGTGAAGGCCAGTTTGTATATGCTCCCCTCACTTGTCCTATTCAAAGGGACAAACAGGCTATTCTATAGAATTTTAAGAAACGTACCTTCCAAATACATTGGGGGAATAATGGGGGAAACTTAGAATAATAAACATCTTTCTGAGAGGCACATGCGTGTGGGCAGATGCCGAGAAAAGGATTTGCTTTTCTTAAAATGAGAATGCCAGGTGACCAATTGCAAGCATTTAAAAATGAGCGTCACAGTTGGTTTCCTATTGTTACTTTCTACAGATCTGTTATATCCTGTGCCATCCGTTCTCCCCACACCCCCAGCCTAAGGCAAGAAATTCCTTAACATGACATATAAGCCTGCCCAGGAAAACTAGTGGCAGGTTAGAATTACATGATCCTTGAGAAGTCTACCAATTTTGCCAGTGACAGCTGGACATGGGCAGAGGGCAAACCTTAGGTAGGCAGTTGCGGTATTCTAAAGGGGGCTTGACATATTCAATCCAGGAATATAGGCTGGCGTATCTTCAGTTGGGCTACCACTTAAGTGTTCTACAGAGCTGTGGTTCAAGGTTGGCTCAGCCTTCCATCCTTCCAAGGTCAGTAAAATGAGGACCCAGATTGTTGGGGGCAATATTCTGACTCTGCAAACACTTAGAGAGGGCTGTAAAGCACTGTGAAGCATTGTATAAGTCTAAGTGCTATTGCTATTGTTACTCCCAAATTTCTACACTATTCAGAAGCTGTGAGGTCTGAAAGGTTTTGAGAATTTTAGCAATTTGCTCTCCATGTGTTAGGTATAGGCCAAGCATTTTATCTTTGGTAACTGATTGTGCAACAGGGAACTTTTCCTATGGGCCATACTGATCCAAGATACTGGAAGTGCACTAGCAGTTTCTGACCCTCAAAATATGTCCAGCACATTGAAACAAAGAGGAGGGAATCTCTGGCCATCATCACTGCTGCTCAGTGGAGAAGAAACTGGTCCAGCCAGCATCATCTGGAGGAAAAATATAGCTAGCCCCATCATTGCTATCAGCGTAGAATTATCTTCATCAGATGACCAGTAGTATCTTCAGCTCAGTGCCATATACTGCTAGTTTGCAGGAAATCAACTGATGCTGTTCCACCATCATCAACTGGTGGTCTGGTTTAGACAGCTCTACAGAGCAGTCCTGACTTGGGCTAAGCACTGGTTGCCAAACAGATCCTCCTTCTCAGTTGCCCAAAAAATTATTCAGCTCTGGCTTTTGCTGCTGCCTCCAACCTTCAGTTACAGCAACTTTGAAAGAGTTCAAAGACCCACCTCATGCCATCCCCAAGCTAAGTCCAGCATGAATCATCCTGTGTCATCCTTAGCACACCTCTGACCTTTGCCCCGATAACACACACAGAATGTTTTCTTGAAGGATCTTAATCTTTTAAATAATATTTTTAACAAACATATAACATAGCCCCTTATATTTCATAGATAAAGCAAGAAATCTCCAATATGCTTCCAATCTACACTAAGTTGTAGAGTGGTATTTCCCCCCTCTAAAAATTCTGCTTATATCAGATAAAATTCCTGCAAATAATATGGATAGCTAAAGAAGTTTGAGAAAGAGGGAAGAAAGGAGAAAGAGACAAACAGAGCAATAGCAGCCAAATTCAGATATTGTGCAATACACAGCCTCTCCGTTTTGAGAAAAAGCTAGCGAGGATTGGAGATACGAGGCTCATACAGATTAATTGTGATTGCTCATTGCCTACAAACCGAACTAACAATACAAAAGGATAATGGCTACTATTGTGTGTAGTGCAATCAAAGTTACTGCTTTGTTGTAGCACTCAGTGCTTTACATCAAGTGCAATGCGCAATACACAGATACTTCAGTAGCTCTTATTTATTGTGAGACAATTTTTCAGTCCATCACAGATAAATCTTAAGAGATTAGTTCCTTTTATGAGAAAATAAAAAGGTAAAAGTAAAACCTCCAATTAAACCAATGCCTGATGATTATAGACATTTCCCCACTAATGACTTATAGTGTCTTTTAGAGTCATCCAACCATAATTGTGCCAAAATAATGCTAATGAGAACAGGATGCAACAATGATGGCCGGGTGATGCTATAAAGATACTATAAATCACTAGGAGATAAATGATATACGGTATGTGTGCATATCCACATAGTTTTCTTAGAAGGGATTTGCCTAAAGAAAAGAAAAAGAGAAAAAAATTAATTACACAGATAGGCAAATTTGCAGCATGGATAGCAATAGGATAAACCGTGTACAGTGGGAGAAAGGTGATCATAGTTCAGTCATAGAATGTTAATTATTTAAACTCTGTTAATATTTCATGATAAGGTTCTGTTTCTCTTTCTCTTACTTTCCCCAAGGAAGAAGTGCCAAGATCTGTGACACATTTAAAACATACTTAAAGTCTTCCACAAAGCAGACTTCTTAAAAAAAACACCCTTATGAGATAATTTCAAATGTTTCAATAAATTCCATACACGAGGCTATTCAATTAATATTGAAAAATAGTTTAACCCAAAAACGGTTGGCAAATTTGGTATATTCACCCTGAATATAGCTTGACTCTTTCCCCAAAGAGGTGTCTGTAGACCGCTGTTTCTGTATTAGGGTCTATGCATGCAAAGATACTGTGAAAAAGGACCCCAAATCAAACAGTTTATGGATACTCTATTTTCAATTCAATTTAGAGCTTTGTTGATCTAGTGGTTGAAGCACCAGGGTAGAAACCAGGAGACTATGAATTCTAGTCCTGCCCAAGGCACAAAACCAGCTGGTGGCCTTAGAGTACTAGTCTCTCTCTCTCTTAGCTCTGGGAAGGAAGCAAGGGCAAACTACTTGCTTGAAAACCTTGCTGAGAAAACTGCAGGGATTTGTCCAGGTCAGAGGTCAGCAACCTGTGGCTCTGGAGCCGCATGTGGCTCTTTCACCCCTCTGCTGTGGCTCCCTGTCACTCAAAATATGCGTCACAACCACCAATGTGCGACACCCGTCAGCACGCAATTTATTGAGCTTTTCAATCCCCGGCAGGCCAACCATGGATAAATCCAAGAAAAGAAAAGTTTCAGAAGAAAACAGAATGTTTAATTCAACTACATATGCTAGTTTTGTGACTGCTCAGGAAATAGTCAGGCACGGGAAGGGTTTTATGGCTCCCGGTGTTTTCTTTTCTATGGGAAATGGGTCCAAATGGCTCTTTGAATGTTTAAGATTGCAGACCCCTGGTCCAGGTAATAGTCAAAAGCCAAAAACTGACTTGAAGCTGTGTATGTGTATGTGCATGGATCTCTGAAATGATGAGCCAACAGGTCATGGGTTATCTAGACAACTATCTATTGTTCTTCTCCAGTTTGATAGCCTTTCAGCTCTAGAATTTCCAGTTAAAATGGCCAACATATCTGGAAAAGATTGTATTATACCAAATTAAAATTCTTGGTTTGTCAGGTGGCTTTTCTTTCATCATACACATGCAATCATTCGTAAAAAAATAATTTGTAGGAAAGTTTTCTTGTACCTTTCAATTTACTTCAGTAGGTTTAATGATACAGTTTTATTACTCAGTGTTATTTTCTGTTTTCTTATCTGTTTCATTTTCTTAAGAAAGATGTTCTGTTCCACATTCTGAAGCCCTGTTTCATTTGCCCCATCTCAGTACTCAAAAGGGTGCACTCCAAATTCTAAAGCTTCTTGTACAGAGTCCAACCAATGAAGGTGAGGTCTTGAGATGCACGATCAACAAAACAATCATGTAATGAAAGGGTTCAGAATCATCACAAAGATGATTTGCAGGAATTCACCATGTATAAATTCAATGAACATAATCCTAGGACCGTGATGGCGAACCTATGGCATGCGTGCCACAGGTGGCATGCGGAGCCATATTGGTGGGCACATAAGCTCAGTTCCGGCGCACATATGTGTGCCGGCCAGCTGATTTTCGGCCCTTCTGGGCCCACTGGAAGTCAGCAAACAGGCCGTTTCCAGCCTCTGGAGGGCCTCTGGGAGTGTGTGGGGAAGGCTGTTTTCGCCCTCCCCAGGCTCCTAGAAAGGCTCTGGAGCTTGGGGAGGGCAAAAAATGGGCCTACCGGGCCATCGCATGCCAAAAGCATGGGAAGTGTGGGGGGGGTCGCACACACATGCATGGGGATGGGGCACATAGACTTATGGGTGTGGGCACACGTGCATGTGCCCCCCCACCCTTCCCCTGCTTTTGGCACGCAATGGCAAAAAGGTTCGCCCTCATGGTTCTAGGATGTTCTGCAAAGGAGAGACCCAGTGGCAATGTAATTAAGTTACAAAATAGGACAGAAGTGGGGTGGGGGTTGAGTCTTTTCAGCTGGCACAGCATACTGTACTCTGAGTAGCTCTGGGAAATGCTGAGAGACAGAAGCAGGACAATTATGGACACTTCTGAACTTTGTGTTGGAGAAGATTCCTGAGAATACAGCCAAGAAAACAAACAAATGGACCAGTGAACAAATGAACCCAGAGTTCTTACTCATAGCACTAATGACTAGGGACAAATTATCATATTTCAGACATATTATGTGAAGACGTAGCTTTTTGGGGAAGTCTTTAATTCTGGGAAAGATGGAAAGAAAGAAGAAAATAGACGATGGAAAGTAAGATGGATAGACTCAGTGAGTGTGTTATTGGAAGACTTGAAAGACCAGGTTATAAAGCAAATCTATCTTAGATATTACCAAAGATGCCGGTATTGGAAAGCTGTAAAAATGTAACAAAGATGTTAAAGATGTAAATGCTGAATAAAAATTATTTTAAAAAAATAAATAAAAATAAAGCAAATCTATCTATGTAGTTGCCAGGAGTCATCTGCAACTTGATGGCACACAATCAATCAATGTATGAAACAGCATGGATTTCCTTAGCCATAGGTTAGAAAAACACAGGGGCTAACTCAGGATAAAACAGTGTCAATTTACACTGAGAAGCTTTACACCAAAATAATATGAAAACTACCTCTTCAATTCTCAAAGGCTTCTACAGGAGTCGAGCAATGAATATTTCAACACTGTAGCCTAATTAAGCAGGAGCAACCGTGCAGCTCACTTAGCATTCCCAGAACTGAGGCTTTTGATTAAGAGCAAGACTCTTGAAAGTGATGTTAGGAGAGCTAGAGTGGGCATGTAGCACACAGCAACTACCCATGTTAAGGGAGCCTAATTGGAAATTCTCAAAGCAATTTTTTTGTTCTTCCCTTTACTACATTTTCACAGAAGCACTTTGAATGTCTTTATTTGCAAACAACTACTTGTATCAAAGATGATCAAGTAATGTGGCAAGCCCCAATTCCATTGCCTATCAGTAACATTGGAACGAGTGCATATTTTCAGAGTATATGCTATGGCAATAAATGTTTTCCCAATTTAAAAACGTGATCAGAAAAAAAAGAAACCCCCTCTTGTCCCCAAAGCTGTCATGACTGCCATCATTAAAAGATTACAGTCATCTTGAGTGGTCATAAATTTTTTCTGAATGATTACCGTATTTTTCAGAGTATAAAACGCTCTGGACCAGGGGTGAAATGCTCCCGGTTCGGACCGGATCTCCCGATCCAGTAGCGATGGCAGTGGGTGGTTCGGAGAACCGATAGCAAAAATCCCTGCGTGGCCCCCCCCCCCCCAATGCCCAGCTGAACCACTCAATCATCAGAGTCTGTTTTTTTACTTTTAAAAGCATTTTTTCTACAACCTCTTCGGCCAAAAAAATGCTTTTAAAAGTAAAAAAAAAAGCTTCTGATGATTGCATGGCTCAGCTGGGATCGTCAGAGGCTTTTCAAAGCATTTTTTTCTGCAACCCCTTCAGCCGAAGAGGTTGTAGGAAAAAAAATACCTTTAAAAGCCTCTGGCGATCCCAGCTGACTTGCCTGATTGTTAGAGGCTTCTAAAAGCATTTTTTTCTGCAACCTCTTAAGATTGTAGAAAAAATGCTTTTAAAAGAAAAAAAAAAGTTGGCCATGCCCACCCAGTCACAGCCACGCCCTCAGAACCGGTAGTAACAAATTTTAGATTTCACCCCTGCTCTGGACTATAAGACGCACCTACCTTTTTTGGTGAGGAAAACAAGAAAAAGAAATCTGCCTCTGCCTTCGAGCAATTTTGCCTCATTGCAGCAAACAGCAAACAGCCTGCTTTACTTTCATTTTCATTTTCAGTATAGCTTGATTAGCACAAGAAAAAAAAAACTGCTCCCAGCACTTTACCTCCTTGCAGCAAACAGCAGAGGCCCGCTCAAAACAGCTGAGAGCAATACAGCTGAGAGTCGGGAGGCCCATCCAATCAACTTGTGCTAATTAGGCTGTGCTGAAGCTGAAGCGAGCTGTTTCTTCTTACTGCAAGGAGGTAAACTACTGGGAGGCAGAGGCCAAAGGGTGGGAGACAGTGGGTGGGCGGGGCTACATTCGGTGTATAAGACGCATCTAAATTTTCACTCCCTTTTAGGGGGAAAAAAGGTGCGTCTTATACTCTGAAAAATATGGTATTTACCATTCCTTAAGTGGTACACATATTTTATTTATTTTGTCAAATTTATATAGCCGCCCTTCTTACACAAAGCAACTTCATACAGCGCATGGGATGAAGAAAAAAACCTCACAGACCATAAACAACAATGATGTTCAAATCAATTATATCAAAGTCATGTTTTTTAAAAGGTATTCACATTTCTGTTAATTCTTTAAAAAACTGATACAAGTTACAAGGCTTTCAAAAAATGACTTATTTAAAACATTTATATATTCTCCCATCTTAATATCAACTCTGGACAGCTCCCAATCAATCCCTGACCGAATAAATGGTCAAGAGGTAAGAATTACCCTGTAGGGAGGGAATAAGTCTGAGTGCAGCAAGGTAAAATTGTAGTTTTGCAGAGAGGGGAGAATGTGTTTGTTCCATTATAACAGGGGTCAGCAACCCACAGCTCTGGAGCTGCATGTGGCTATTTCATCCCTCTGCTGCGGCTCCCTGTCGCTCAAAATATGCGTCATAACTGCCAACGTGCGACACCCACGATGTGCAATTTATTAAGCTTTTCGACCCCCAGTTAGGCCAACCATGGATAAATTCAAGAAAAGAAAAGTTTCAGAAGAAAACAGCATCTTTAATTCAACTATATATGCTAGTTTTGTGGCCGCTCAGGAAATAGTCAGGCACAGGAAGAGTTTTGTGGCTCCCAGTGTTTTCTTTTCTGTGGGAAAAGGGTCCAAATGGGCTCTCTGAGTGTTTAAGGGTTAGGGTTAGTCTCCCTCTCTCCCTCTCCCTCTCCCTCTCCCTCTCCCTCTCCCTCTCCCTCTCTCTCTCTCTGTGTGTGTGTGTGTGTGTGTGTGTGTGTGTGTGTGCGCGCGCGCATGTGTGTGTCAGTGGTGAAATCCAAATTTTTTTACTACTGGTTCTGTGTGTGTGACTTGGTGGCATGGCAGGGGAAGGATACCACAAAATCTCCAATCCCACCCCACTCCTGGGGGAAGGACATTGCAAAATCTCCATTCCCACTCCACTCTGGGGGCAGCCAGAGGTGGTATTTGCCGGTTCTCCGAACTGCTCAAAATTTCCGCTACCGGTTCTCCAGAACCTGTCAGAACCTGCTGGATTTTACCCCGTGTGTGTGTGTGTGTGTGTGTGTGTGTGTGTGTGTGTGTGTGTTTAAAGGGTTTCATGAGAAACAAGGAAAGTGGAAAGAATCACATGTAGAAAGGGTAATTATGTGGCTTGTTCACATAAATTGAAATTCAGATAGTATCATGCACTTTGTACAATAACACAAGTCAATGTTTATTGTTTGGAATATTTGTTCCAAAGAACCTTGACAAGTGACGTTTGAGGAAAAAAAATCCAACAGTTTAACATTGAAGAATTTTCCAAATTACACCTTCCATTTCACCCATACCAACATGTTTGCCCTTGATAACCAAGTCAGACTCCACCTTAAGCATATGGACCTTTTCTCTGACTCTTTTGTTAAATCAAGAACATTTGCCAGAGAAGAGATTGGTGGTAAGGAAGGAGGTCTTTGGAAGCATATGGATATTTTCTCTGACTCTTTCTATTGGAATTATTTCTTTTGTGCATCTTGACAATACAATGCTGTGCAGAAGTCCCAATATTTTTAACAAGTACATATACAGCTTTAAGATGCAATGCTGGCAAGGTTGGGAGAAATGATAAATATAGTCAGAATTTGTGCAAAAGCCTTGTTAAAATCTGTACCCCTTAAAGAAACCAAGATGATTAATCTTGTGTTTTATATCTGATTTCTGAAAATCAAGGTTAGCGTTATGGAAAACTGGCTACAATCCTATACCACAAAGTTTTAAATTGACGCAGAGAGCTGAATTTTCCCTTACTCAGTGGCCTTGTTCTGACATTTTGGCACAAATATCAATCAGCAAAACTAACCTGTTGGTTCTAATCATATCAGAAATACCTAAGTCATAGAAAGACTAAACGTCATAACAGGATAAAGTACAAACTGTAAAATGCAAATCAATATAGAACCTGATACTGCAAAAAAAAGCAGGATTGTAAATAAAATTTTATTGTTGCCATGCTGATTCCTGCGAAGCATTTGAAAACATGGCTTCTGGTCTTCCAAATCCTACCACATTCAAGAATTGTTTCAGGATTGATGCCTTGCCATATTACCTTTGTAATTCTAGCATCAATTCTTATTTTAGATCCCAATTACAGAAGGAAAACTTACCTTTAATAGTAGTCCCTTTTGAGGACTGCAAAGACCTTCTTGAGAGGGGTGGGGTGGCAGACACGCCTTTTGTTTATGAAAACAAAATACAATTTAAGATAATTATTAATTAATAATAAAATTAAACTGAATTTAATTCTGCCCCATTTGGACTAACCATGTGCACCCTGTACAGTTATTAATACCATGGAGAGGCTGCATTCCTGTATCAGCTTTCCCCAACCTCATTTTTTCCAGGCAGATGGACTTAAATTCTATAACTCCCCAGTTAATAGAATCAGCAACTTCAAACATCTGGAAATGCTGAGGTTGGGGAAGTCTAGCCCTTAAAAATGCCAAATACCAATTTTCCAAGAGTCTCATAGAATTTCAGTTCTGCTAAGGTTTAGGGTAATTTTTGAAGTCCACATGAAAGAATGAGTTTATTCAATGAGCAACTTAAAGGATATATACTGCCTATTAACCATTTTTAACTTTTACAGCAAATGGCTCTTAATAGTATTCTCACCTGCTGGTGTGATGCTAATCTTTTAAAAGCATGCAGATTTGGGGACTAGATATGGAATAAATTCATTGCTACTGGACTTCATCAAAGTATCTTCTTGTAGATCAGCAAAATTTAAAGAGAGGAAGAAGAGACTCTGACCATATAGGTTTATTTAATGAAATAAGTTTTATTTCAATTAAATAAGTTAACTCAAGAATAAATTGATTAACACTAGTAAAGATATGGTCCATTTTAATAAGCAGTTATCAAAAATAGCTTATTTCTTGTTAAGGCTTGTATTTAAGTAAACAAATCATCAAGGAGAAGAGATGTAGCCAGGGTACTCACTAAATAACATAACTTTTCTTAAACAAAGATGTGTTGTGTGCATAGCACTTAAACAGCTGCTATCAAAAGGTAAACATCTAGTCTTTCAAATACAGTAGATGAAAAGGATAAACATGTACCTCAGCAAAATACATGAAGTGGCAAACTCAACAGTAATAATTTTTTGGCCTTTATTAGCTTGTACTGTCGACAAACCAAAGTATCAAGAATCAGTCTTTAGCATCAGGAACCAGCCCATCACAGAATTATACCGGGGTGAAATGCTCCCAGTTCGGACCAGATCGCCCGATCTGGTAGTGATGGAGGCGGGTGGTTCAGAGAACCAGTAGCAAAAATCCCTGCCCCCTCTCCCCCATGCCCAGCTGAGCCGCACAATCATCAGAGGCTTTTTAAAAACTTTTAAAAACATTTTTTCTACAACCTCTTTGGCCGAAAAAAATGCTTTTAAAAGTAAAAAAAAAAGCCTCTGATGATCGCGCGGCTCAGCTGGGATCATCAAAGGCTTTTAAAAGAAAAAAACCCTTTTTTCTTTTAAATGCCTCTGACGATCCAAGCTGACTTGCCTGATTGTCAGAGGCATTTCAAAGAAAAAAAGTCTCTGCTGATCAGGCAACTCAGCTGGGATCGTCAGAGCTTTCTGAAAGCATTTTTTTTACAACCTCTTCGCCGAAGAGGTTGTAGAAAAAAATGGTTTTAAAAGTAAAAAAAAAAAAAATGGCCATTCCCACCCAGTCACACACACCCCCCCCACCAAGCCATGCTCACAGAAACGGTAGTAACAAATTTTAGATTTCACCCCTGGATTATACTATATAGGTATGATAAGAATTCACAAGGGCAAACTGTGGTTTAGTTTACAAAGAGTACAAGCTGCTTACAGTTCTTCAGTTTACTTGGGGCACTAATTTAGCCAGACCACAATGGGTATGAAGTATTTGCTATACCACCAAAGGAGGAATCAAGCCATATTGTATCACATATATGTACTTATATTTATTTGCTCTCAAGACTATATTTACAATGTCCAGTCAATATTGAGTAGATGTTGTGATTTTTCTTTTCCATATGAGGAACAAATTTTAAGGAAAGATCAGCAACCCCTCTCAACCCATGGCTATTATGTAACAAATTTGGGCCAAAGCTCGGTCAGTCTTATTTCAACCTGGTCTTCTTCTGAGGAGTTGGGATTCCAGATTCTTTATTTCCCCACTAGATGGTCACCAGGCGGCGGTCTTTGGGGAAAATTGATTTAGACCAGAGTTGAGCAACTACATAGTCATGTTTTGGACTTTACCTTTCCATTTGACCTAGCCCATAGATTGTGACATCCAAAAGATGTGAGGAGAGGCAACCAGGTTTCCTACCCTGATCTACATTCCAGCAACTGTTTATTAAGCAAACATTGCAGAACCCTTGGTTTGGTTTGCTGTGATTCTGATACTAGTTAAACAAGGAAACAAAACCCTTCTGAACAATAGCGGAGAATTGAAGTGGAACGGAAAGCAAGGCATGGCAATAATTGGAGTCTATACTCTTGGTGACATTTGCTGTTGTGTACAATTGCTCCCAATGCCAAACCAGGAAAAATGGCCCTACTGTTGTTAAAATCGGCTCTGCTAATTACACTAGACATTTCCCAGCAAGCGATCCTATCAAAAGTGGTGCCCATTCATTAATCAAAGAGATGCAACATGGAGTGAACAATTTATTTAATCGACTTCTTCATTTTCGCTACCCAAATTAGTGAACTAGTGTCTTCATGCTCACACATCTGCCATGAAATAGCTGCTTTCCCTGATGCCAGAAATTCAACATGAGTAATGCAACTGCAGGGATAGGCTGAACCCCTGGAATCTTCCCCCCTAAATTTGCTCTCTCTTTAGCAGAAGGCAAGTCAACTTGTTAGTAGGACAATCAGATATGATGTCCCCCCCCCCAGAAAACATAAAATACAATGGGGATTAGTAACAGGTGAATGATTGTAAATTGGTGCTTAGGTAACATGTGGGGCTGGCACATGAAATAGAAAGACTACTGACACAAGCATTGAGGTAGACTGGAGAGAAATGCATGCAGTGCTAGAAAAGTTATATAGCATGTCACCTGTGATAGCCTTCGCATGCTTGACTTGCATTCTTCTTGTGACTTTTTTTCAGCTTTACCAAATGCAAATATCTGGATGGGCCCTATACGGCAGCAAAGAGATTCAGAAGTCAAAGACTTTAATGCCACGTAGAGGTCATCCAGATGCTGGCAGTTCCAATCAGGTAGTTCTAAATTTTATAAAAATGTAGGCTTTTTGTTAGTAGCCCATGTTTATTTTTATTGCTCCTTTTTCAAAGTGTACACAACTATATTTTCTAACCTCATTTTTAGTAAGTTTTCCAGGCCATTCAGACTTGTTCATGTCTGATTGCTGCTACAAAGAATTCTGTTTTTTTATTGTGGGAAAGTTCTGTTTTATTAGACCTTGACATGATTTTATTACATTGTTGGTTGAGCTGCATTTGATTTTAAGTTTACTTTTCATTTAGTATTCGTTTTGTCTGCTTGACTATAGTGTTGTTGTTGATAGTGGTTTTGTGATGGTGCTGAATGAGTACTTGTGAGTTTTTACTAATAGCAATAGTACTTAGACTTATACAACACTTCACGGTGCTTTTCAGCCCCCTCAGCAGATTACAGATTGTCCCCAACAATCTGGATCCTCATTTTATTGACCTCAGAAGGATGGAAGGCTGAGTCAACCTTGAGCAGATGAGAGTCGAACTGTCAAAATGCTGGCAGTTGGCAGTCAGCAGAATTAGCCTGCAGTACTGCATTCTAACCACTGTGCCACCATGGCTAATACAAGAATAGCAAAGGTGCCACACTGCTATCACTCCAGGATTGTGCTTTCACATAGAGTGCCTTAACCCAGATTTTCCTATGCTAACCATTGACAGGTAGGTGGTCTGAATTATTGTTTTTTTTAATAATTAGTAAAACATAAATCATTGCCTAAGACCACCTACTTGGATCTGCATCTGACAAACTGAATTCTGCTAAATTTTATATGCATTCTAATTTGATGGCAAACTTAAACTGGAGTAATTAGAATCCTCTGTTATTCGAAGGTTTAAGAATAAAGCTTTTAATAGCTTTTAGACATAGCTTCAGGATTTCTAAAATTCTAAACACTAATCTTCTCTTCCATCCAGTCTTGGAATAAACGTATTGAAAACTGAAAGCTAAGGTGCTAAATTGGCCTAGTGACTGACTCAAAATCTTCCATTTGGTCATCCCTGTATATATATATTTAGCACTCCAGGAAAGTGGTCATTTAATAAACAACAAGAAAACTTATAAGGGGTTCAATTCTTTGTAGGGAAATGGGCGGTTAAGAAATATGAAATATAAACAAACAAATAAATTAACAAACAAACTTTGCATTTCAGCTTCTGGAAACAATTATTTTTTAATCTGCATAATTAGAAATTTACTATGCAATTACACAATTAGTACATGAGTATTATACACATGATGCTTCTTTTGTCTTCATTTTCTGTTTTTGTTTTTGGTAAACAGACCTATTCACAGATTTTTGCAAACACTTTCTTTCTCACCAAGCAGTTTGACACTTCCTGGGTCACACCAAAATGACATTGTCTGAGTGATGGAACTGGAAGCATACCTACTTAGACTGACCTCCCTGGATTGGTGGAAACATATGGGGACAAATTGCTCCTCCAGTAGTTAGGCCATATGTTCTCAGTTTTGAGCAGAGAACACCTCTGGAATAGTTGTTAACTATTGTAACTTCCAGTCAGATTTTAACTTAAAGCAAAGTGTCTGAAGCTTAAAATATTTCACACCTAAATGTTTTTACGCCATTATAGAATGATTAGATAAGGATGCTGAGCAGTAGCAAATAGTATTCCTGAATCTTTAAGATGTAAGAGAATTAGAATTGTGCAGGAGAGAAAAAGGAATGACCAGTTTCCAAGGATAATCCAGCATAGTTTGTGATAAGCAATCATTAGACTAACATGTGGAAGTCAAACCTAATACACGTTTTTATTATTTACTTTATGTTATGGCTCTTGAAACATGGAACTTGAAACATGGAATGTTCTGTACATTGCTAACTATATAGCACTAAAAGACTGATAAGGAAACTTGTTTAAATGCATTTCCTGACCCAAGTTAGAGGAAAATAAACAAAGGTGAATGTGTTTGTCAGTGTTTATGAGGGTGGGTGAATCACAAAGAAAGCCTTTCACCTTTCCCTCCATTTCTCCGGTTAACGCTCTTCTTCAGGTTAACCTTGTAAACAGTTCAGAAGAAAATGGTATCCTGTTATGTTATGGTTGAATCCTTTAATGAAATTCCTCAGCTCAGTTCTTTATATTCTTTCTATCTCAAATACTCCCCGAGGTTTCAATTAAGGCTAACATTCCTCCATTAATAAAACTATGTGTTATTGCTTTCTGCAATTCAGCAGCTATTATTTTCCAGGCCCAAACATATTTTTATAAATAGCTGTACAGTATGTTTAATTCAATTAAAAGCAAGACAGAAAACATGTTTCATAACAACTAAATTCTGAAATGAGTAATGCCTTTAGGAATCCATCCTTAGGGCCGCATAGACCATCATTTCTTAGATATTTGTTAGCTTATATTTTGTCTTCTTCTAGGGGCTTAAATCATCATACAGAATACTTTCTTTCCAAATGTTCTTCACAAAACAAAAATATTGCAAAAGCTGCCTGGTCTTAGAGTTAAGAACATTAAACGACAGATAGCAGGGCACAAATATTACTTCTTGGATGCTGTTTCTTTGTGAGGTTTGTGCTTCATTACATTTATAGAAGGAAGTAAATCAGTCTATTGGCTGCACTGAAGTTTGTTGTGTCCTCAGTAAAGTTCACTTTGTCAGAAGAAGAAGGAGTAGAACCTGTGTACAAATGTTTGTGTGCTTATTTCTAGATATGTATTTAAGAACTAGACTTATAAAGGTAGTCCTTGACTTACAACAGTTTGTTTAGTGACTGTTCAAAATTCCAATGGCACTGAAAAAAGTGACTTAAGACCATTTTTCACACTTAGGACCATTTCAGTATCCCCATGGTCACATGATCAAAATTTAGATGCTTCACAACTAACACACATTTATGACGGTTACCAATGTCCTGAGGTTGCGTGATTCCCTTTTGTGACCTTCTCACAAGTAAAGTCAATGAGGAAGCCAGATTCACTTAACAACCATGTCTCTAATTTAATGACTGCAGTGATTCACTTAACAACTGTGGCAAGAAAGATCATGAAATGGGGCAAAACTGATTTAACAAATGTCTCACTTAGCAACAGAACCTTTGGGCTCAATTGTGGTCATAAGTCGAGGACTGCCTGTAGTAAGTCAAACCAATTGATTATTATTATTATTATTATTATTTATTACATTTATATGCTGCCCCTCTCAGCTTAATATCCCCACCCAGCCTAATATAGTAATTGTGACTACAGATTTTTTTCTTTTTTAGGTAGAATTCCTTCTATCCCTTCCTTGAGATGCTGAGGATTGAAACTGGGATTTGCTATATGAAACCTGAAGTGTCTTCACTGAGACCACAAACATTTATTCCCCAAGCATTTTACTTTGGTTTCATTGCAGATACATTTTTAAACTGATCACATTTCCATGTAGCCTATGAATGTTTGCATTATTTAATTTGCAAGCTGCTTCAAAACATTTGGAGGCCTTAATATTTAACTATGGGTTTGGGAAGTAACATGCCAATTTTCTCCTCCAATTTTCCCAACCCACTTTAAAGGGCCTGGAATGAATTTCTTTGCTCATATTGACACGGATGGTCCTTTCAGATGGTTCAAATAAGCCTCTGTAGTCCAAGCTGTCTTTCCTTTTGATGTGTGTATTGGGTCATTTGCATTATGAATGGTTTTACTAAACCCATTCTTGTTATTCACATATCACTGCTGTGCTGTTTTAGCCTCTGTGTTCATTGAATACACAGTGCCAAACTGTTTAGGATAAGTATAGTATAGGTAGCCCTCAATTTACAACAGTTCTTTTAGTGACCATTCAAAGTTGTTTTTTTTTTTTTTAATTTGATTTATATGCCGCCCTTCTCCGGAGACTCAGGGTGGCTTACAATGCGTTAAGCAATAGCCTTCATACTTTTGTATATTTAGACAAAGTCAGCTTATTGCCCCCACAAACTGGGTCCTCATTTAACCTACCTTAGAAAGGATGGAAGGCTGAGTCAACCTTGAGCCTTGGAGAGATTCGAACCAGCAGTAAATTGCAGGCAGCTGTGTTAATAACAGGGTGCTTTAAACCACTGTAGTACCAAGGCTCTTGGTTACAATGGCACTGAAAAAAGTGACTTATGACCATTTCCCACACTTACGACTGTTGCAGCATCTCCATGATCACGTGATCAAAATTCAAATGCTTGACCATTGGTTCACATTTATGACGATTTGGCTTGGAAGCATCTTAACCCGTGAAAAGCCTTTTTAGAAACTGTGAGTTAAAGTTTGTATTTTTCTTAGCATTCAATGAAGAAGAAAAAAAATCCACATAAATCCACAGAAGTGTTTCTGGAATCTCTGTCACAATGAGTTTATTTTCTCAGGTAGATGTGGAATGCTTTGTGGATGAATATTAATTAGATCTCATGGGATTTGAAGTATCCTGCCACGGGAAAACATGTATGCTATAAACAGGAAGTGAAAAAAAGAAAGTTGGGGAATATAAAGGCCCACAGTTTCCGTACTTCAAAGAGTCTTTTTAGGACAGGGCTTTCCCCCTCCTTCTTAAGTAAGTGTGATGGCAGCATATTTATAAATTGCTTGTGTTGTTTTGCATACAGCTCTAAACCAATTAGCCTAAAACACTGATTGCTGGTCCATTGAAAATAGAAGCATAATCCTCGACACCCAAATTTAGAATGATCCTTGGGTTCCCTAGCTCTAATTATGGACCTTGCTATGACTCAAGAAGAAACAGGACTTTGTATTTCCTAGTCACAGCTTGTTAAGTATGCGTGTGGGCAAATCTCTGTCTAGGTATCTATGTTTATATAGCTATATCTGTCTATAAACTATATATATCCATTTAATCTGCATTAAACCCTGAATCTGGAAGTCTTGTAAGAGTTCCCTCAAGAAGATTAAGAAGGGGTTAAGAAGATTTGACAGGGCTGGTGCAGCCCTGCCATATGGAGGTGAGCTTTCTTTTAAGGAATGAAGCAATTAACTTGTCTGGACAAATTAGCTATGTCCCACCCGAGCCATCTCAAGATAGGATTCACTCATCTGATGTGTTCTGAGGGAATCCCAGGCTACTGACTAAGCAGGCAGCTGACCTACAGACACTTTCTCTGGCTCTTTCATACTCTCACTGGTGTCTTTTTCTCAATGCTAAAGCATATGGAAGTACATTCAGACAATGCAGACGGAGGTGGGCAGAGTGTAAAAAGGGGTCGAATTCTCAGATTAAACATGTGGAAGGGATTCCATCAAAAATATTGTCCAGTATTTGAAATGAACTGATGGATCAATACATTTCATTCTAAGCAATACTTGTAAACAGTTAAAATACATTCCAAAAATTGTTTCAGCATTTTGCGATTTCCAGCATACTCCCTGATACAGAACTTTTACTTCGGTTGATTCAAAAATAGAGACATTGAATAGGATGTATTGAAAAGAAATGGAAAGATGAGGGTTTAGATTAAATTAACATTCTTCTCATCCAGATATCTTGAAGTCCTAAGAAAACCCAGCTTGTGAAGATTTGAAAATCTGCAAAATGACAGTGTCTTGCTACCAGTCCATGGTGAGTCTCTGAATGCCAAGGAACTTTGCAATATAACTTCTGCTATGACAGCAGTTTAACTCAAATAATGTGACACCTTTTATTTATATCCTGATTAAATTAGCCCTCAGCCATATATTTACCTTTAATTAGGTTAGGTAACTCATTGGCCAGGGACATTAAATTATTAAGTTATAATGCTACATGTTCATTCCATAGGTCTGTTGATTGATGATCTGCCGTGTGGCAATAGATATTACTGACACTGTTATATAAATCATACATCAAACTATATCTAGCATGGGTTCATTTAAATCAACAGAATTCTAAAAAGGGAATAGACATACCTTTTTTGAACAAAAATCTTTTTTTATTTGACAATTTAGGGAAGTTTCAGGAAAGCAGATCCATTTTTCCTGAACTGTATGAATATTAACTACCCATTTTCTTCTCACTTTTCAATCCTCTGGTTATTAGAAAGTAGCATGCATGTAATAGGCTGAAAAACTTTATATAATGTTTTATGTCCTTTTCAAACTTTTTCACATCAAACTTTCTGATTCAAAAGGCTCACAAGTTTGGCCTGAATTGATATGGTCTATGGCTGTTTCAAATGCAACGAAATAAATAAATAAATAAATAAATAAATAAATAAATAAAAAATCTCAAACACTAAACACAAACGACAGCATTCTAAACAGTAAACCGAGCTCTTATGGATATTTTGTCTTCTGTGATATGGATTATAATATAATATCATATGATATCATATATCATATCATATCACTACTCAGGCAGACAAGCCCTCTGTGGGGCTTGACTAATGCTAATGCTTTTGCTAATTTTTCCTATCCTTTTCTACTACAATGCAAACAGCAATCAAAGGAGCAAATATAATCCAGGAGCAAGCAACATTTTAGCATTCATTCAAAGAAGTAGGTGTAAGCAGCAGCAGCATAGAAATGAAATATTATTAATTCATTTTTACTTAAATAATAATTATTTCCTAGTCTTTGGAACCTATTTTTTTAAAATAGAATAATAAAAAGGTAAAGATTTCCCCTGCCCAGTTATGTCCAACTCTAGGGGGCAGTGTTCATTTCCATTTCCTAGCCAAGGGAGCCAGCATTGTCGGAAAATGGTTGGTTGGCTGACATTACGATACACTGAGGCACACAGAACACTGTTACCTTCCCATCAAAGTGGTACCTATTTACCTACTTGCATTTGAATGCTTATGAACGGCTAGGTTGGCGGGAGCTGGGGCAAGAAAAGGAGCTCACCCCATTGTGCGGCACTCATGATCGAACTGCCAACTGGTGACAAGCCCAGCATCTTAATGGCTAGGCCATTGCACCCCTAAAATAGAATAGGGTAATAGAATAATAGAATCACCAAATTACATAGTACAAAAGAACTTCGCAAGGATTATCTAGTCAAAGTGTGTTGGTTGTATGGGAAAACCTATCACACCAGCGTTGAGAGTTGGATTTAAATGTCTTAATTAATTATAATGTTCAATTTAAGGCTATAATTACCAGCCAATGTTCCTCTCTAATTCATTCATAAATATAAGAATACACTGAACTTTAAGCACTTTGCAAACAAAAATAATTACAATGTTTTGGACATAAGCAAATATACCCTCAGTTTGGGTATGGTAGTCCTAAAATTTTAGATTAAGAAATAGAGGGGATTGGATGTGTTTAGCTTGTGGATTGGTCAAATCTTTAACAAAGAAATCAGCATGAATAGAAACAACAATTCATTTTTCTTTGCCTTCTAAAAGGTATGTTTAATTCATAGTCATGGATCTATTCCAAAATAATGATGAATTTCACTGATATTTCTTGGAACAACAAGGGACACTTCTAACCAATGTAAGGAAAACAAGCAGAAAAGAGTTAACAATATTTAACTGCTTTTGAAGTAATGGAACAATAAGCACTGTTAAGACTGTTTATGTTTCATAAAGATGTTCCCAAATGTTTTGGAATTGTGATAAACCATGGGAAAGTTCAGCCGCAAAGGGTGATCTGCCAGTACATTCTAATCTTCCTCCAGCTCCTCTTTCTACCCCCTTTGAACTTTGCTGTTTTTCCAAGTGGAAAAAAAGATAGCCATTGCTAGGCAGAGGTGTTTTAATAACCTGGCAGGCTAGTCTGGCACAAACACACTACCCTACCTTTATTCTCAGTTAATCTTGTTGTGTAAATCACTGGATTTGCTCTTTCACTTTTCTTGCAGAGAAGACTGAATGTTCTTGGCAGATCGAATAGGTGAGTCAGGCGTGAATCAGAAGTGTAGGCAAACTTGTTAAGAGCTTGTAAGCACCTCCTGTGTGGCAAACGGGTTATGGAAAACCCTCTTCAACCCAGTTCATACCCAAATACAAGAATATGCATGTACCATTTGCAAAAAAAGTCTCATAAAATCTAGCAGCACAGTGAGAAGCCATGCTTTCTCCAATTCATCTCACTTCCCCATCCTAGTTCACAGAAACCGAATCACTGCTGTTATGTGGGAAAGGAAGTGATTTATCTTCATCTTCATTGAGCCTTCAATGTGCTTAGAATGAAATATAGGCCTCATTTGCTAAGAAGAGTAAGGATTAGATTGCTTCTCCTTATAGTTGACCTATTCATGTATTTTATCTCTACCTAAAAATACAAATATATATTATCAAACATAATTTCTCTTTTCTATATATAGAAATATATGTAAAAGGTAGCATGTCAAAGCAGCCAGCATTTGACAGCAAATGAGCAGCACTGTAGCAGGTTTTCAAACAATTGCTTGACCCATATCTGTGAATGTTTGACATGTATTGGAATATTTAGAGATGCAAGTGATAACAATGTTTGATTGATAAAGCAGCTATCAATATTTAATAGTGTATGTCAGGCAGCAGGACCAACTGGCAAGTGACTTGCAAAAAAGTTTCGTACATTTTCACTTCGTCTGTATTTTTCTCTAATGAAAGCCAAATTTTAAAGTCAGTTCTCAAAGCTTAAATTCAAGGCCAAAGCTTAAAGTCAAGGAATTCAATTGAATTCAAAATTCAAATTCAGAAATGGTAATCTACCGCAGAGTTTTGAAAGGTTGTAAAATTTTGTTTTGTCAATTTTACAGAATTAAGGTCCATTTCCTTGATAACATCAATGGAGCTGAACCGATTCTGTTCCACATGCATTTCAGTGGCATCATCCTGTTTAAATAGTATAAAATTAATGATCTGGAAAGGACTTTAGAGGTTATCGTAGTTACTATCAAAGCATAATCTTTTAAAGCATCTCTGATAGATACTCATTCAGCCTATTTGAAGTTATCTAGAGAAGGAGAAATCTATAACAGCCTCTTTCACTAGTGGACAGATAATATAATATAAATGGGGCTGGACCAGGGCAGAACTGAGTGGAACAATTAATGCAACCTTGGGATGCTTTAAGAGGATTAATGTTCCTATGCTCCTTTTAATGCATCCCAAAATACTATTTCCCTTTTAAGCAGCTGCATCATGCTACTGGCACATGTTTAATCAGTCATCAACAAGGACTTCAAGATCCTTATTTCCATACACAACTACATTTTATATAGAACTTTCTCCTGTATCTGCATATACAGTTTTTCCTAACACATTCATTTTTGTACATAGTCAATACCCTTGACTTGTGACCACAATTGAGCCCCAAATTTCTGTTGTTAAGTGAGATATATGTTGTGCGTTTTGGCCCATTTTATGATTTTTCTTGCCATGGTTGTTAAGTGAATCACTGCAGCTGTTAAATTAGTAATACGGTTGTTAAATTAATCTAGGTTCCCCATTGGTTTTGCTTGTCAGAATGTCACAAAAGGCAATCACATGACCCCCAGGACATTGCAACTCTTATAAATATGAGTCAGTTGCCAAGCATCCAAATTTTGATCAGGTGACCATGAGAATGCCGTAACGGTTGTAAGTGTGAAAAACAATCACAAGTCACTTTTTTTTGTGCCGCTGTAACTTCAAACCACCTGTATTAACCTATGAAGATTGTATGAATTAA
The DNA here is from genome assembly GCF_029215685.1 of Pituophis catenifer annectens. NCBI lineage: Eukaryota > Metazoa > Chordata > Lepidosauria > Squamata > Colubridae > Pituophis > Pituophis catenifer. The sequence goes on from NW_027256881.1 coordinate 89,141,939, forward strand.
GCAGGTTTATTTTAAAATTCATACTATACACTATCCTTTGTAACATTTATGCATGCATAAAAGTCCAATGGAGATAATCAGTAGTAAGAATATCTGCACACAGTGTACACCCATATGAAAGGAGCTTCAGAATAGGAATAGAGCAGATCCCAAAGTGTCCATTGCATATCTGAAGGATTAGTAAATTATCCAACTCAAGCACTTTTCAGATTTCCAAAGGCTGGCTGAGAATTCTGGGAACTGATGTCCACACATATGCCGGTCACATCTACCTGACCCATTAGAGTGAGAGAAGGCAATGAATGTTGGGGGTCCCATCCCAGAGGGAGATACATCTGGTGGGACCCAGAAAAAGGGCCTTCTCCTTGGTGGCTCCCACTCTCTGGAACATCATTCCCCCAGAGATTAGATTGGCCCCCACTCTAACACTCTTTCGGAAGGCAGTGAGGACATGGTTTTGCCAGCGGGCCTGGGGAACCCAGAGCAGGATGGAGCCCATTAAATGGCTTGTATGAACATGTTGCCGGGATGGAGTGGGTGGGTGGGTGGTATTATTTTATTATTTTTTATTATTTTATTATTTTTTAAAAATATTTTTATTTGTATATGATGTTTTTATATTTGCATAAGCCACATTGAGTCGCCATGTGTGAGTGGGCGGCAACATAAAATTTCTAAAATAAAATAAATCTGAAAGTTGCAGAGGTTGAGTAAAGTAACTGGTGTGAGATTCTTTCGGTCAAACTCCTGAGCCTTATTGTACATCTTCTGTCTTATTCTGAGTATGCATGCATGGGGAAGAACTTCTGCTTTGATGATTGGATAATGTGGTGTCATTTACGAGCAAATTACTTCGCTTGCATTCAGTTAGAACTGGTTCAATCATTACATAATGCATATTTCTCTTTACTGATAAAATAAATATCATATTTTTAAATTAAAAGGTCTTATAGCAAGAACATGAAATAGAGTCAGTGGTTTGGGATTTGGCTTAATAATGCATTTGATGCTGGATGTATAAGGATCTTAAAAGGTGATTTACTATGACATTGAGTGGGAGGATGAGGCCTTGTTTGTTTCTAATTATAATAACATGCATATGTGCTGAGACAGTTGGTCAGTGCATAGGAGTTTGGTAGGGAGTGAAATATATTCATGTATCTGACAACATTCCCCTGCTATATAACTCTGATACATTGGAGTATCAGAAGTAGGGCCTTCTAAAAAAATATAATATTGGGCAAGACTCAGTAATTAGCTTGTAGGGGATACACACGCATTTTATTCCCTGTGCCCTATTTCACTGAACAGAAACTTTTAGCATACCATTTAAATAGTATAGACTATCTTAGTATGCTTATGAAAAGAGGGATCCATAATATGATTGTTTGATTCTAATACAGCGCATCTTTAAAGCAAGCTGAGAACTAAGGAGAAATTTCCTGACAATGAGAACAATTAATCAGGAGAACGACTTGCCTCCAGAAGTTGTGGGCGCTCCAACACTGGAGGTTTTTAAGAAGAGATTGGGCAACCATTTGTCTGAAGTGGTATAGGGTCTCCTGCCTGAGCAGGGAATTGAACTAGAAGAACTTCAAGGTCCCTTCCAACTCTGTTATTTTGCTATTCAAGCTTTGTTAGTTGCGAAGTCGTGTTTGACCCATCGCGACCCATCGCGGCCCTGGGTTTCTCCAGGCCTTCCTGTCCTCCACCATCCCCCGGAGTCCATCTAAGCTCATGCCTACTGCTTTAGTGACTCTATCCAGCCACCTCATTCTCTGTTGTCTCCTTCTTCTTTTGCCCTCAATCTTTCCCAGCATTAGGCTCTTCTCCAGTGAGTCCTTCCTTGTCCTTAGGTGGCCAAAGAATTTGAGCTTCATCTTCAGGATCTGGCCTTCTAAAGAGCAGTCAGGGATGATCTCCTCTAGGACTGACCAGTTTGATCGCCTTGCAGTCCAAGGAACTCGCAGGAGTCTTCTCCAGCACCATAGTTCAAAGGCCTCAATTCTTTGGAGCTCAGCCTTTCTTATGGTCCAACTTTCACAGCCATACATTGCAACTGGGAAAACCAAAGCCTTGACTATACACACTTTTGTTGGCAGGGTGATGTCTCTGCTTTTTAGTATGCTATCTAGATTTGCCATAGCTTTCCTCCCTAGGAGCAAGCATCTTTTAATTTCTTGGCTGCAGTCTCCATCTGCAATGATCTTGGAGCCCAGGAAAATAAAACCTGTCACTACCTCCATTTCTTCCCCAACTATTTGCCAGGAATTGAGAGGGCCAGATGCCATGATCTTAGTTTTCTTAATCTTGAGTTTCAAGCCAACTTTTGCACTTTCCTTCTTCACCCGCATCAAGAGGCTCTTTAGTTCCTCTTCGCTTTCTGCCATTAGAGTGGAATCATCTGCATATCTGAAGTTGTTGATATTTCTCCCGGAAATCTTAATTCCAACTTTTGATTCATCTAACTCCTCCTTTCTCATTATGTATTCTGCATATAAGTTAAATGGGCAATTTAAGTTTTAGTTGTTCGTAAACCTGGGCTTATGACTTGAAGCATGCACCTACCTGAAAAGACTTTCAAAAAAGTTTATGAACAGAGTGTACTGTCTGACTTGATCATAAAAAGTCCTAATATGAAAATGAAAATGATATGGAGCTTGTAGTATGTACAATTATGCGTTTGCACAACATATGCGACGATATGAAATAATTATGTAAATGATATGCATAAGACTTAATAATGTATGGTACATTATTATAATTCTATAATAGAATAGTGACATTATTTTAAGGCAAAGACTGCTATTTTAACATGTCTGTTTAAAAAAAAAAATAGGACTGCAAAATCTCTTACCAAAGTTAAGAGTCTGATTTATGCAAAAGTTCTGCTTACAGTCTGTTCTTTTCAATTCAGAGGCATTTGATCCAGAAAAAAATTTCCTCCAAACCTCAGATATTTTCTTCCCCAATCTGTATCTGGTAAATCTTCCTGGGAAACTGTCTTGTATAATAGAAGTAGGTTCCAAAACACATACAATGACTCAGGAAAAAATAATGCCACTTTGATCAGCATTACAAATGACTGTGTTAAAGTTCAGATAATCTGTAAAACCATAAACCTGTCCTACTCTTTGAACCTTCACACTTTTTCAAAGAACAGGCGTGATTCCCCCCCCCTTCCCTTTTTGAAAGAAAATGTGAATTCATCAAACCTTCTGCACATGAGAGATAATTAGGCTATTATACTGATTTCATATCAAAGGGTTACAGCAAGATGGATATTTTAAAAAATTGCCCTCTATTATTAGCTGACATGAGGAACCTTTTAAGAGTGAGTTAAACTAATCAAACATGCACACACACTTCAATGGGTGATAATAGCTCAGCAAAGAGTGTGGTATATTAGCTGGTTTTGAAATAGGAAGTTTATTATATCAAGGGTGAAATTTATAAGGCCATCTTCCAACTTTAATATAAAGAGATTTAACATTATGTGATTGAGGTATGTCTTTCTGGATCTGAAGGCAACTATCATGATGCATCTAACCCTTATGATCTGCTACCTTCCAGGAAAATGGAAAAGATCTGGCAAAATCTCTGTTGACCTAGTGGCAGATCAATAGGGAAACAGAAGGCTGAGGCAACAGATTCAGGCAAGGAAAACAGCCTGGAATGCACATGGAGAAAGTTCACAGAAGAATCAGAAGTTGAAGGCAAAAGAGGGGAGTCAAAAGCAAGCATTTTGAGAAGGACAAGATGAGGTTCTGGCAGAAGAGGAATTGGAATGGGGAATTAGCTACCATATCTTAAACCCTGAAGGCTGAAAACTGTAGGCTAATGCCTTCTGCATTATGAACTGATGTTCACTGTTAACCAAACAGCAAGATGTCTATGGAGATTCTCAATCATCCAGGTCATGGTTGTCCCAAAGATGCTTTTTTCAGGAGGCAACCGGACTTTCTGGTTTTTCTTCGAAGACGTTTTGCTTCTCATCCAAGAAGCTTCTTCAGCTCTGACCCCACTGGTCAGTCAGAGCTGAAGAAGCTTCTTGGATGAGAAGTGAAACGTCTTCAAAGAAAAACCAGAAAGTCCATTTGCCTCCTGAAAAAAAATCATCTTTGGGACAAACAGCAAGATATGAGAAGATTGGTTTGTAACATCTGCAGTGGTATATGTTTAGCTATGGAACTGGGACTTCATTATGTGCCTCTTCTATCTGCTTCACTTCCACACTCCATATTTATCAATGCATCTGCTTCAAAGACTCTTGCTGAACAAAGTAGCTTCAGATCAAAGTGTACACATGATGCTCTTCACTTGATTTTGGCCCTGGCATTGACTACTTTTTTTTCTGTATCTTTTGAAATTTGGGATCAGAGGATTGCAAAGCAGAATGGGGATGGGTGCGTGCGTGTGTCATTTCTGCCATGAATGGAATCTTAATTGAAAACCCCTACAGGCTTTTTACTGTCTTTGAATTATGTATTATTGTTCTAATAATCTATTAATCTTTTAAACTTGTTTTTAAGACTGGAATTTCTGTGCTCTGGCTCCAATGGTTGATTTACAAGAGTTAAACCCAAACTACAAAGATTTTAACATTTTAAAACAAACACGAGGAACTCTATCAGATTGAGTAGGGAGTGCAGAGTCCTTACACCAATGTAAGAAAACTAGGCAGGCTGTTAGAAGTAAAAGAAACATGAACAACAGAAATAACACTTCCAGAGAGAACAATTGTTCATTCTTTCTTGCATCTTCTAAAAATTCAAGCACAAAGATTTATGAGAATGGTATGTATTACTTTCTTTCATTCCCAAGGACATCATCATCGTGATAGTCTATTGATTCTCTGTGTAATTAAAGTGATTAATTTTTTACCCTTCTACACTTGCAAACAAATATAAAATCATGACTCCTACCCAAAATAGCTGCTGAACAGTCAGCCTTTCCCCCCCAACTCTTTTGACGACATTCTGCTGTTTTTGCTGCCAAAGTTGGCTCTCTGGCACTGCTGTTCCCTGGATTTAAATGGGAGTACATAGATGACTTTCGGTCTGCCATGGACCCACCTGGGAAGAGAAGTCTTGAAGATTTTGTTCTCTGTGGGAGTGATTGGAAAGTCACACGGTCACCCATCTTCCTCTTGGTAGTTCAGTTTTTTAAGCACACATGAGTTTTAACTTCACTTTTTGAAACTTTTGTTTTATTCTGCTTTTTATTTTTAAAAGTTGACCAGTTGGTTGAGGGCCAATTTATTTTAACTACCTGCTGGGCTCTAGCTGTTCTTTTTTCTTTTTCCTTTGTGTTGTTTTCAATAACTTTTACCTTTCCATTAGGAAACACGGCATGTTCTTGAATGGTAAAAGTCATTTCATTTGATTTACATTAATATTGGACTCTCACCAGAGGGATTTTGCATTTTATTAATTTGAAAAATATTTGGAGCTTATTTTTTTCTTTTAATCTTGGACCAAAATATCCAGAAAATTTCTTCCTTGTTTTTTAATGTATTTCTTCAGTTTGCTTCAGCATTCTTTGTTTCCTGGCTAAGTTACGCAGAGCAATAATGTATTAGATTACAGACAAGCAAGGGTGGCTGATATCTGGAAAAAGACCATTTGCAATTTTTGTTGAAAGCTTTTTTTAAAAAGTTTGATGAAATGATGATGACTGTGGAAAATATTCAGATACATGTAGCTCTGGATAAATTAGATTCACAAAAGGAATGTGATTTGAAGGTTACAGACCCATTGGAAAGAAATATGGACTGTACAGACTTAGAACTGAGTTGATTTCCATTACCTCTCTGAAATTCAAGCCTGCATTCTTTTACAATAGTAAAAGCCTAAGAAGTGGTAAATTGGTTTTCCCTAGGAGGATTGAAGGAGATTGGGGAGTGGATTTATCAGACTTAATCAGAAATCATTTTCATCTGGACTTTGTTGGGAAGATTGACCAATTGGGGAGACTGAATTTATTATATTTAACTAGAGAACAACTGATAAGATATGGTATTAAGCAACAAATATGGATATGTGATCCAGGATGAATTACTCTTAAATCTTGAGATGATTTGGGATAGATAAAATACCATGATAAATGTTCTATGAGTTAATTACAATAACAGTTTGTTAACAGGGTTTTGAAACTTTAACCTTGCTTTTATTATTATTGTTCTTCCTGTTAACTATTTTGTCATCAATATAGTATATAGTTTACAGATCAATAATTTTCAAATAGATTTAGTAGTTTAAAAATTTGGGGAGCCTGTTTTGCAAGGGGTGAGAAACTAATATTGTAGTAATGTATTAATTAGTATTCAATTAGGGAGGATAATATGTGTATAGGTGTTTTTTTTAATGCACTTGTTTTTCAAATCTTGTTTGCTTTGTTTTTCTTTCTTTTCTTTTTTTTTGGGGGGGAGTTTTGTATTTTAACTTTTTTCAAATAAAATAAAAATAAATAAAAATATAAAATAAATATAATGCCATTTGGTGTGATTTCATGCACCAAAACTTTCTTCTGTGTTGTTCATTTGTATGAGATCAATGAGAAAAAGAAAAATTATAAATAGTATTAGTATCTCTCAGTGCCAAACTTTCAGATTGCTCCTGTCACTGGAATAATAATAATAGTAATAAAAAGGCTATCAGTATTTATGATAGAGAAACAAGATGGTGATAATTATGACCCCAAAACCTAACCTTTGTTACAGCAACTGAAGATATTCTATTGGATGGCACAAGGTTAGATTCCCAGCCTGCGGTTTTCTGACTAAGCCACTCAAAATTACCAGGAGCTTCTCTGGATTTGCTTGTCAAACATGGAAGATTAATGATTTATTTTTCACTGTAGCATATTATTGAGGTATCACCCTGTAGAGAGAGAGAGACCTCACATATAGAAACCTCACTTGCCATAATCATTTATCCCATCAAATATAATGAAATGGAAAATTTAACCAATGGAAAATCTAGAGGAGTAATTTGTGTGCAACTGTACAAAATGCAATTAAAATGTATAATGTGGTGCTAAATCCATGGATCAGTTTATATAAACGGTTGTTGAATTATAGATTTCTTCCAGGAGTAGAATTGACTTATTTTCTCTGCATGATGCCTATACTTGGCAGTAAATCACTCTGAATGGAAGACTGACACATAATTATTTAGCAACGGAAGAGAAAATATATATGTATTTATATACATCAGAGTTGAACTATGGAGTCCTTGGTGCATCAAACTCAGATTATTTCTACATTGACACACTATGTATTTTGGATAGGGGAAAAAATTCAAGAAATGATAATTTGAGGTATTTCATCTGGAAATTTGGTGCAAGAGTTTTTGAATGGTTTAAAATCATTAGAATGGGAGGGGGGAAATCCTTCCATAAATTATTTAAGACAAATTATTTCCAAAGAGTATCAGGACTTGATTTTGCCATTGTTTGTCCTAGAATCGATATTATTCTTTCATAAACAAAGTTGCAAGTGTCATTCAAGCATGAAATAAGTTTATTTTTTGATGCATCATTGACTATTGGAGTTGGATATGCACTTAAATTTCAAATCAATACAGGGTTTGATATAGAAATACAAACACAGTTTGACATAAGTTGTAAAGATGGCCATCAAACCATGTGGTGGGATGATTTTTACACATAGTAGTATACAATCATAATAATTATTATCTTCTTATGAATTTGGTTTCAGCAGTAGAAAACTAATATTTAAAAAATCCTGAACTTCATCCATGCACGTAAGTTAATTTTTTGGTATTGGAAATTGGCAAAAATAAAGTGTGATAGGGAAGGGAAAGAGAGAGAGAGAGGGGGAGGGAGGGAGAGAGAGAGGGGGAGGGAGGGAGAGAGAGAGGGGGAGGGAGGGAGAGAGAGAGGGGGAGGGAGGGAGGGAGGGAGGGAGGGAGAGAGAGAGAGAGAGAGAGAGAGAGAGAGAGAGAGAGAGAGAGAGAGAGATTCTAAATAGTACATCTCTTTTTAAAGTTTAAGTTGTTCCTTAATACAGTCAGAAACTCGAGAGTATTTCCCACCCGGTACTGTTATGCTTTATTTAATTATGGTTTATCAATAAATCATTATTATCTGAATTGGCTATTCAGATAATAGGCTATTCATAGAATAGGCTATTAAGAAACCATATTTACTAAGTGAAGTAATTGTATTCTCACACAATTGCAAAATCAAATCAATCAAACCGTATTGCATATGTGATTTTGTTTAAACCTGGGCCGAATACATTTGGCATATATTTGGCATTCAACATACATATTTAAAAAAGAAATGCCCTGTTTTCAAACAGTTTTCAAATTCGTACAGAGTTACACCGATTCAATAAAAAATGTTACATAAAGGGTTTAGTTTTATGTATGCATGTATGCATATAAAATAAGTATTTTAATTGTACCCGACATTGGTCTTTGCTAACCACAAGAGGCAGTCAAGACTAAAGATCTTTTGTTCCACTAAAAACTTCAGCATACATTCCTCCTCCAAAAAATGCGAACGAAAACTCCAACTCTCCAAAGGAATTTTCCATAAGACAAAAGCAACAATAGAAAATGATGACCTTGGGATGGCGCCAGGAAGTCAAACAGTTTGACTATTGTGTAGAAGCACAGCTGACTTTTGCATAGGAAGCAATCATAGCTGATTAGATATTACCAATTCCTGCCTTAACTCTCCCTCTTCATTGGTTGCTTGCCTTTGCTATCCGTTGTAAAAGTGAAAGTATCTTGAGTGTGAAAGTCTCCATATTGTTATTAACTAGAGCCACACTTCCACAATCTAAGGTATAACATGTTTTTAACTATACCATCCTTGATTTATATAATTCCTCCCTAGGAATGAAACAGAGAATGTTTATTATACTGCACATACTCACTTAAAGATGCACAAATAAAAGTACACCCTTATATGGAATTATAACATTCTCCATAGTTACATATTTATCTCTCTACTAAATGGAAAACATTTATTATTCTGAGGGCTAGGGAGAAAAAAATGACTCAGCATCAGATAATCGAAAACATTCCAGCAATTCGAGAGGAAATGTTTCTAACAATGTTTCTCCAAATCATTTCACTCAATCTTGAGCAAAGTTAATGGCAAATTCCTATTAAATCCTATGAGAATTTGTACCGATGAGTCACACACAACATACATAAATTTTTCTTCATCCCCAAACCGGATGTGCTTTTAAGGTGTGCTTTCACCTAAATTATATCAATCTTTCTACCATTATGGCATTCTTACCGAATAAATATTTCTAAAGTATTATTTCTAGTAGTTCAATTGTAAAAACAGGGAAATGATTCACTGTGTGACTATATAAACTTTTTTTGTGGGATATTTAATACCAAATAAAATGAACTGTTGGAGGACGATTTTACTTCCTTTGTAATAGCAATAGCAATAGCACTTAGACTTATTAGACTTAGACTTTACAGTGCTCTCTAAACGATTTACAGAGTCAGCATATTGACCCCAACAATCTGGGTCCTCATTTTACCAACTTCAGAAGGATGGAAGACTGAGTCAACCTTGAGTTGGTCAGGATCGAACTCCTATTGTGGGGGCAGAGTTAGCCTGCAATGTTGCATTCTGACCACTGCACCACCATGGCTCTTATAATAATCATTGGTAGAACATCATCTCAACAGGACCAGTTCCAAATGAGTCACTAAGGAAGTAAGTATTGTTTGTAGAGGCTGCCATTTTGAATGCCCCCAATTTCAAGCCCATCACTGAATAGGCTTTCTGGGAAAAGTAACATGGCAAATATTCACAAAAATATTATTCTATCCCAGAAATATAACAGAAGAAAACTTGTTGATTTTGCAACAAGTGAAAAAGCTGAACATTTTGGCACTTTCCTTAAGAAAAATATTATAGAGAGGAATATAAACAGCAGAAACAAATGAGACCAAACTGCCCAATTCAGCCATCACAAATAATAAAAGTGCTGAAAACTCTGAAACCAGTCAATGTTATGCTAATGTAGAGTAGGCTTTCATGGCCAGTATTTGTTGGTAGGTGTTGAGCTTCAGGATTTAGTATAGATACCAGATTTCCTGAGTTTTTGCCAGTAACTGTGGCTGGCATCTTCAGAGGCAAGATGACCAGCCCTTGCTAACCTGCACCAATCAGAAACCAAGTCAGCTAAAGACCAATCAGAAGTCAGATCACCTGACTAGAAAGACAAGAGCCCAGTCTGCTCAGTTGCCTCTGAAGATGTCAGCCACAATTGCCAGTGAAATGTCAGGAAATAGGTTGTTTAGATTACAGTCACTAAACGCTGATGTTCAACACCACCCAAGGCAATGATTGTGTAAAGGCCTCTTTGAATGTGGGTACTTGCTCATTCACCATCCCAAAGCATATCCATATTAGATGCACTGTGATGAAAGACAGGCGTGCTGAATTTTGTAATTTTATGGTTTCTATATATTGTAAAGACATCAATTGTTCAAATAACTGCCTGTTTTATGTCATAGATGGCAAAAAAATATCGTAAAACAGGCAGTGCACAATGCCACATTATCTATATGTGTCGAAGGAACTCTATTATTTCTGTCTTTTGAACATTTAAGGAACCCCTTCCTCCTCGCAATGCAGTGAAGATTGAGGTTGGGTCTATGCTTTACAAAGGAACTGATTTAGATGCTCACATACTATCAGAGCTGCATGGTTCAATTAGCAAAGGAGACATACAGTGGTTTAAGTGATTTTTCCACCCATTCGAGAATACTTGGATAATATTAAAAAGCAGCAAAAAGCTGCTTTTAGAGTGGGGTGGGAATGGAGATTTTGCAGTACCCTTCCCCTGCCATGCCCACCAAGCCACGCTCACAGAACCAGTAGTAAAAAAATTTGGCTTTCACCACTGAGTCAGGCCCATTCTAATGCTACCTAACTAGCAATTTATATAGTTAAGTACCAATGGTGCATTATCTCAGAACATAAAGAGAGGAAGGGAAATAAACTAATAAAATAATAATACAGGTAGACCTCAGCTTACAACAATTCAAAGTTGCAATGGCACTGAAAAAAAGTGTCTTATGACTGTTTTTCAAACGGCAATTGCAGCATCCCCATAGTCATGCGATCAAAATTCAAATGCTTGGCAACTGGTACATATTTATGACAGTTGCAGTATCCCAGGGTCATGTGAATGCCTTTTGTGACCTGACAAGCAAAGACCGGGGGGAAGCCAGATTCACTTAACAACCTTGTTATTAATTTAGTAACTGCAGTGATTCACTTAACCACTGTGAAAGAACGGTCATAAAATGATACAAGGGTCAATGGTCTAGTTTAGCAACAGAAATTTTGGGCTCAGTTGTGGTTGTAAGTCAAAGACTACCTGTACAGTTGTACAGAAACATTGGCTGGGCTCTTAGTCCGATAAGGTAGAAAGTCACTGTCTCCCAGAGGGCCTCTGATGAAAATCCGTGTATGATTGTGGTACCTCCACAGCATTAACAGCCATGGCGACTGACAAGATTGGAATCATGATCCCATGGGCCACTTACAGCCTTAGTCCTGGCCAGCTGCTGAGTCTTTTACACAATCACCAGGTCGAATCTGGTTCTGGGAAAGCTCTTTAGCTCTGACAAGCATAAAAAAATTCTTTTTCCCAGTAGGAGGATTTCCATGCTATTATATTTCAAGCTTGTCAAGTCTTATTGATTCCTTATATCTTAAATGAATGCCCACTACAGTGACTTCTGACAGCTTTGTGGTTAACTCCTTTATAATGAGTGTTACAGAAGTAGCCATTTGATTTTCAGCGACATCACTTTCTCTGGAGTTACACATTATTTTTTTCAAAGGAAATCCTTCAATCGTTTTGTTTTAAATTGGGGTATTTAAATTTATTGGGGTTTTAAATTTGAGCCATTTATTTAATTATTTTAAATTTTATATCATTGTTTTGTTTGTGTTTTTAAATAGGCTGTACACCGCCCTGAGTCCTCCGGGAGAAGGGCGGTATAGAAATAAAATTATTATTATTATTTTTTTTTATTTTTTCTATAGAATATGTCTGCCACCAAACAAACATGTTGAATGAGCTAAAGAAAAATGTAAACTTTCCACCATTTGACGTTCAAAATTAATAACCTTGGAATGAAATATTATCAGAGGCAATAATAAACAATGAAGAACGCTAATGTAGGTAACAAATCTTTTCAAATTGGAAGCTCTGCTTCAAAAATGTACAGTCTGTTTAATTTCAAATAAGAAAAGGAAGTAATTAATCAAGACAGAAATGACCCATGATGATTATATGGAAGTATTATTTAGGTTTTTTAGCAACAATACTGAAAAACTCTGTCATTACCTTCTACTGGGCATTTTTTGACTTCTTGCCTGGCTACAGAATTTATATTTCCATTTTCTTTGCTCAGAGTACTAACTCACTGTGTCCTCAGGGAAGGTAAAATAAAAGTCAAGATGATGGCCACAGTTGCACAATTGAAGCTTTTTTGTGTGTATGTTTACACATGTAACAAAGGGGCAGATATTTATGGCTGCCATCTTGGTTATTTTGATTTTTACCCCGAGGCTCCTGTTGATTAACCAATCAATGGTTCAGAAGAAATGCTGCATTTACAACATGTCTCTACTTTTCATTAAAGCATTTTCCCCCCTTCGGATTTGTGAATGAGATTGAAAAACAAAGAGGTTGGAACCCATTCCACTATGCTTAATTCCATCCTTCCATCCATCCATCCATCCATTCATTCATTCATTCATCCCAGAAAAGTTGTCCCATAGTAGTATCTGATTACTTGGACACTTGAAAAAAGTTGGGCTACTTTAATGAATCGCAAAGAGATCTCAAGCATTTCTTCCAAATACTTTTTGAAGCATGCATACATCAACTAACCAGATCTGGTTTTACTTAATTGCTTTGAGAACCACCAAGATAAGCTTGATGTTGAGCAAGTTTTTTTTAAATTTGATTTATACGCCGCCCTTCTCCGGAGACTCAGGGCGGCTTACAATGCGCTAAGCAATAGCCTTCATCCTTTTGTATATTTATACAAAGTCAGCTTATTGCCCCTACAACTGGGTCCTCAATTTACCTACCTTAGAAAGGATGGAAGGCTGAGTCAACCTTGAGCCTGGCGAGATTCGAACCTGCAGTAATTGCAGGCAGCTGGTCTTAATAACAGGGTGCTTTAGACCACTGTACTACCAAGGCTCTAGTTGAGCATGAACTCATACTTTTTGGTTATTGCCAAATGAAGGTAGGTTTAAAAAAAAATTTTTTTTTAAAAAAGAATAAGTGCCAATGTCAAAGGGGGCATATTAAGCCAAAACAAATAAAAATATTTCCACCCCTGCATCAGATATATCATAAGCACAGTATAATCTGGTTTATTCCTATGATGTTGCCATGAAATCTGGTGTTTACCAAATATGTAAAGACTTTCATTTGAAGCTTTCCCTGCACTGCAAGATATTGTTATCTTAAATAGCAATAAATATATAGAATAGCTTGGAGAAACTTTCACAGAGGTATTACAGCTACTGTGTTTCCCCAAAAATAAGACCCTGTCTTATATTTTTTTGAACCTCGAAATAAGCGCTTGGCCTTATTTTTGGGGAGGTCTTATTATTTTGGGGCACGTGGAGCAAGATGGGGCTCCTCTTACCTGATTTTCAGCTCTGAGTTTAAATATTTTCAGGGAGGGCTTATTTTTGGGGAGAGGCTTATTTTAGTGCATGTGCTCAAAAGCCCAACTGGGCTTATTATCAGGGGATGTCTTATTTTCGGGGAAACAGGGTACTTACTTATGCTATGACAAATGCTCCTGAAAACTAGTAGTTTCTTCCTATATAGCTTGATGGATGTCAGAGAGGCGCTCCAGAAGCTAATATATAAATATTGCAATACCAATCCTGTCACATAATGTATGTTCATTTAATAATGAGGTCAATGCATAGTTCATTTTCCCATTTTCTAGTCAATAATAGTTTAAATTAGCATTCTTCCATAGTCCAAGAAAGATCCATTATTTGCCCACTAATTAGCTATCCCATTTTCCCCAGTGCACTAATGCACTAATGTGCTTGAACAGAAAAACCTGCACTATTGGAAACTAGTAAGAACAAAAATAATATTAATCAAGAGTAAAATCAATAAGAAGAAAGGGTTACCTTTATTTCATTCCTGCTCTTCTTGTGGAGAGCCTAAAAATAATCAATAACAACCAGAATGATTAAAAAAGGATCTGGGAAGGAATCATTATCAGTTGCTGAAAGAGAAAGAGATAACTTAATTTGGTGCTATTAAAAACACAGCATTTTTAAAATGAATCATACTCAAAGTGAGTATTTTATCACAGTTGTAGTCTTTCCAAGCACTATAGAGATGAATTAAGTAAATAATAGAGATGAATTAAATAAAGAAGAGTCCGTATTATAAAGTAGAATTGTCTACATCCATTTGAAAAGTTTTCTACTATTGTTCCTCCTTGTGCTTACTGCATCCATACATAATCAAAATTATATTGAATTTTCTTTTTGTTCTATATCAACAAACTGGCAATGTTTGTGAAAAGAGATAAATTTGCTTATTTTTCTCCTTATTGCTATAATTTAGCCATTTTAGTGCTCTTCATATAGCAAAATGTTGCTTTCTTTTCTTTTCCTCTGCCACACAAAGCAATCAATCCATTACAACTCTGCTAATTGCTTAGACTCACTGGGAGTTAGGCAACCCATTGCCCTTTCAGCTTTCCTTACCATTTGGTAAGATTCCTGTGCTTGGGGCTTTAAAGTACTTTTCCTTTCTTTCCAGAGAAGAACAAAGAATCGTGCAGACCTGGGGCTGCAGGTTCCCACATGGCTATCTATTTTATTTCAACCCCCACTGGAGCCCCCTCAAACTCTACCTGTAGTAGTATACCTGTAGTATTATTGTAGCGGCATAGTAACTGGTAATCAGTGGCATGGTTTCTTGACAGGAAAGAAATCTAAAACCTGTCGCGAAAGCCCTGAAATTGATTTTACCTATTAAAGAACAAAAATCCCTTGTACTCGATAATATTCAGTCTCCCAAATGAAAGAACCATAACTAGATTGTGCAGTGAAGTCCTCGCTGGAAACAGCCATATTTGATCATGATCATCCTGCCTTTTGTATTTTTTTTTATTTGATTTATATGCCGCCCTTCTCCAAAGACTCAGGGCAGCTTACAATGCGTTAAGCAATAGCCTTCATACTTTTGTATATTTTTACAAAGTCAGCTTATTACTCCCACAAACTGGGTCCTCAATTTACCTACCTTAGAAAGAATGGAAGGCTGAGTCAACCTTGAGCCTGGCAAGATTCGAACTTACTAATTGCAGACAGCTGGAGTTACCAGTAATGTACATTACTGATACTGGAGTATCAGTAATGTACAAGTACATGGTTAAAAGCTCCTTCCTATCAGCGCCATTCATCATGAGTTCTTCAATTCTCTCATACCAAGTGAGGAGTCAACCAGTTGCCAGATTGTTTTAGACCAAAATAGATTGCCTGGTCTTCCTCCATGATTGGGCCCACAGGAACTCTGGTCACCTATCTAGATGATTGGAACACCTACCATATATTAGCAACTGCTCAAGTGGGCAGTGACAACAGCTTCTGTTTTCAGGTTTGTTCTTCCCCGTGAAACTCTGGTCAATATCAACAATTAATACTACTACCACATCCAATTTACTTTCCCAGTCCCAAACCCATATTCATCGTCTGAAAAAGAGTTAAACCCAAATCTTCTGTGAGTTATATCTGTTATGGGGGGTGGGGGGGATCCTTCCAGTTCTTCAGTGAAGCTTTTTATCCAAGACACCATCTCTCCAGAGGCCCATAACTTCCTGTTACCTCATCCCCTTTCCTGGTAATTCAGCCAATAATAGAGATTGCTATGTGTTGTTGCTGCTGTTATGTTATTAAAATGTGTACATTGCTTGACTCCCAGCAATTCTGAGTGGCTGGTATCAATCTACCAATGAGCCTCTGCTACCATGCCAAACAAAATTACAGTAAGGTAAGCCCATACCATTCTGTTCTGCCATACCAATAAGCTACCACTAGTTATTCTCATCAAGTCCTTTGGTTTGGTTTCCTCTCCTAGCTTCTATTCTTCATATTAGTTCCAACTCTGGAACTTCCTGATCTGGTTCTGTCCAAACTGATGTACCAAAAATGTTTGGCACCATTCCAACACATCATCATCCACCCATCATCCACTACTTTAAATCAACATCCTAAATCATTCCAGCAAGAGGCCCTCTGAGAAAACAACTAGTCAGAATTCATCATAAGGAGAAAAAAACCTTCTGATAATAAATAATGATTTTAAAAAGCCTCAAAAGGCTCAAAGTAAAACACAGAATAAACCCATGCCTATTTTATTTAACAGATTCCGCTTTCTGTTCCTGAAACTATACTCCAGGGGTGAAATGCTACCGGTTCGCTCCAGTTTGGGTGAACCAGTAATGATAAAAACTACCTATTCACCCAAACCGGTAGTAAAAAATGCTTTAAAAAGTAAAAAAAAAGATTCTGACGATCACAGCTGTGCTTTTTTTATTACCGGTTCGGGTGAATAGTAAAAAAGTAAGAAAAAGAGTTGGCCATGCCCACCCAATCACATAACCCCCCACCAAGCCATGCCCACCAAGCCACGCCCACAGAACCGTTAGCAAAAATTTTTGCATTTTACCACTGCCCTACTCTCTATAATGATAGCATAATTTTATGTTGTTACATGTTTAATTTACCCTATGAAAAGTGGTCAAATTAATTTGGATGGAGAATTCTGAAGGTTTACCCTGGAGAAGTAGTAGTAGCTGAAAGTTGGAAGGATTTCTTTTGAACGAGGATCATTTTCTATTCAAGTACTAAAGTACAGGAGAACTCCTAATATCCTTTGCACCTGACCTCCCTTGCTTGAACTCATAGAGTACTAAATGTTTTAATCCTAGGCTAAGTAAATACCGATGAATTTAATAGGTCTTATAGTTAGGTAAGCCATAGACTAGAAATTTCAGCTCATTTCTATGCTTTTTAATTCCCATCAACAAGAATGATTTGCTGTCGTGAACAGAACCTCTGTGTTCTATCACAATATATTTCTGATTTGATACTAATGCTAAGCAAAACAAGATAGGTAACCCTGTCATGATCTAACTAAGAGTCTACCAGTCCACATAGGACAGCTTGGGACATTTGGAGACAATGTGCTTTCTACTTCCCTTTTTTGGAACTTCTATTTGAAGCATGTTCATATCAGTCCATCAGATGATAATCCTTCTACAGGTTTTTGTTTTGACCTATTAAGTGTTGAATTCATTCTGGCGGGCTCCTCATGTATTGTCCAGATTAGAAAAAACACAGGACAAGTGTTTTCTCGGGATGAGAGAGCAGCAAACAAAGAGCTACAATCTCTTTTATTAGTTACCCAAATACAGCGTCATCAGAAGGCGTTATTATGGCCACACATCTCATATTACACACAAGAGATAGGGAAACAATGGTAAAGATACAAAGCAAAACCTAACTCTGGCTGCTTGGTATCAGATACTACCAGGCGAGAGGCCCATCTCTGTTATCTGTTTCTAGAGGAATGTGTTTACAAAGAGATAAGAGATATCTTTACTTTGTATCCCAGGATGTTTATACAAGGAGATATCTTTACTTTTGCAGGCACGTCCTATGTTAAAAACAATGAGAGAATGAACAGGGCCCTTCAGAGAGTATCCATATGAACCCACTTTTTATAGTTTGATTATTTCAATGCTAAGCTCCATACAAGTGTCCAACCAGTTAAACTGGTCTATACATGTACTATGGCTACTGCATTCCCACATTTCCTCTGTTTTTGTTTTTTTGCAACAGGGTTCAGCTGTGTTGTTATTATGATGTTCTCTTTATGCCTGGGAAACATGCCTATCATCATAGCAAACAAAGCAGGAATATATTGAATACATACAAAAATAAGCAAAACAATAGTAAAGGTATACAAATGGTTATACATGTTATATATGATTATAATTAGTTTCTTAAGTCATAGGGAGATTGTTTCCTTTATTCCCCTGATCCCATTACCACATATGAATCTAACTCAGAATCTGTAAGTTCTTCCATAGGGCAGGGACCAAGTTGATCAAGAAGATGTTCTGTCAAAGCTAGTTCCTTCTCAACTTGAATCTCTTTTACCGCTCTGATAGATAATTGTCTAATGATTGGTATCACACATGGGATGAACGTTAAACCAGCTATTGCGCATATGAACAAAAATATCATTTGCTTAATCCATCCGGATCCAGGCACCCAAGAAAACCACATGTCAGGAGTTTGTAACCTCTGAGTTATCTTGGAAGCCCTATCCTGTAATTCCCGAGCACCTTCTCTGACCACACCTGATTTGTTCATGTAAAAACAACAATCTTCACCTAAAAATATACATGTTCCTCCTTTTTCTGCTGTCAGGAGGTCTAAGGCACGTCGGTTTTGTAATACCACAGCAGCCAGGGAGTCTATTTGATTTTGGACCTCAATCAAAGTGCCAGCTATTTGATTCAAACTTCCCTGCAACTCCTCTGATATCTGTTTAAACTGGATTACAGAGTGCGTGACGCCGGCTACTCCTGTTCCAACAGCTGTTCCCATCCCTAGAAGCGCTAATAGTGGGATGAGAATGGGAACCCTCTTTTGAACATGTCCCAAAAGGGGAACAGGGATAGAGTGCTCCGCACTGACAACACCCACTTTAGGAAAAAGGTGGGCTAATGTACACACTCCTGTCCAGTTTGCTGGCAAACACAGATATGCATTTGTTCCACACAAAAAAAACACTCCTTTTTCTTCCACACATGTTCCGATGTTCATGGAGAAGGCATGGAGTCTACGGTTGTTTTCATTAGTCCAGACTCCCATAGTGCCTGCTACAAACATTCCTGCTAAAGGTTGTAATGGGATTTCTAGTGATAGGTCCTTCTGTTTATCTCTGAGAATCGGTCCTTCAAAAATATATCGAGAGGTAGTATTTCCCGGTGGAAAAAGGATACATATATCTGCCTTGGATTTTAAATTGAACCAAATGGGAAATCCTGGAGGGTGAAATGGTTTTGGACAGCTTTCCACAGACATATTCCATCCACCCCACCTGTCCTTTCTAAAGTGTAGTTCTGGTGGAGTTGAGAAAGTAACCTTTTGTTGAAATTTGCGGTAAGCAGAGGGAAAAACTCCCTTTGTTAATTTTATGTCCACCAAATTTATTTTTGGGCCTATATATATTGCTGAGTGACATTGTTCGTCTGTCAGGGATCCTACAGGCCTACCGAGTTTCTGATGTCTCTTTACACATAAAGAAGGTGTTCCTATGAGGTCTACACCTGTAGCAATTGGGCCTGTGATAGGAAGATGACTTTTTCCCAATCGTTTGAATGCTTCATAAAAATCTCCTTGAATTGGTGAGACGGGTTTTTTATTTCTACTATCCCTTTCAAGGAGAATTGTTGCCTTTGTTTTTACCCAAAGTTGTGGTTTTACAGGAATAGCATGATAAGATGCAGGGTCAGCAGATAAGCATAACCAGCATTTCTCACCTAAGGTAGGGTTATGCTGATTAACAAGGTCTTGACTTAATTCCAGAATCCGTGATATATAATTTCCTTTATGCAATTGTTGCAGAGGCCCATTGTCCTTATTCATTCCCCCTTTAATTGGAAATGTCAATATGGGAACCTTAGGTGGTGGGGTAGACTTAGGTAGAAAGTAAGGGCCTCGTGCATAGACAATGCGTTTTTGGCGAGAGCGTACTTGACTTGAAGTGTATGTATGTGGGGATTTGATGTTCCTTGCATGGTCACCTGAGAGTCCCATAGCTAACAATATAAAAAGCCATAAACAAATCATAGTTACTTATACGTGTGAAACAAAATTACTAGCAAAATCAGAAAAACAATTCTACTAACATTAGTATGTATAAGAAAGTGTTAAAATGTATATGTACAATATGAAGTTTCCTCCTGATGAATCTTCCGCTGTGCGCAGGGGACTAGCTTCCGGTGTAGTCCTGCAAAGCTGATGATCACCACCGTGCGTTAAAAGTCTGTTGCTGTCTCAGCACCAAGGGTTTCTCCTTCTTTTTGTTGTAAATGAAATGGTCTTACGTGTCTTCCGGGGACCCAAATGATGCGATCGTTATGCTGGACAGCAGCGTATCCACGGCCCCAGGTAATAAGGTCAGCGGGCCCTCTCCATGCAGGATCAGGTAGTTGGCGGAAATATACCTTTGGTTTTAGGGCAGCTGATGGATAAGCAGAAAAATGACGGGTCGCAGCCGATGTGGGAGGCTGTCCAGTCAGGTTAAGAAAGTTCAAAGTATATAAACAAAGATTGAGTTTGTTTTGCATGGCTGGGAGGCCGAGGCATTTTTCCTCTTTCAATTTTATAAGCCAAATTTGTGTGTGATGGACCACTTGTTACAAAAGTCTGCAAAGGCAGTACTGGTGTAGTAGATCCATTGTCAGTTTTAAGTTCAATTGGGCGTCCCATCGATGCAGAAATCCGAATACAATGATTTATTACATGTTTGGTTGCTTCTCCCCTTTGTGGAGATGCCATGATAAATCCTGAATAAGTATCCAAGGAAACATGCAAATATTTCCATGGGGCAAAGGATGGATACTGAGTTACATCCATTTGCCAAATTTCACAAGCTTTTAGTCCTCTAGGGTAACACCCATAGGGATAGAATGAGCTTGTTGACTACAGGTAGGACATTGTTGTATGATGGCAGTCACTTCAGCTGCCATGAGACCAAATTGTTTCGCTAAAGCTTTTTTTTTTTTTTTGATGAAAATAGGCATGACTGTCCCATGGTGTGATGGAAGATATAACCATGAGCACAGTTGCAGCTTTGTCATTTCCCTCTTCCAATCTCTGTCTCCGCTACCCACAATATCTATAACCTTCCAATAAACAAATCTCCTTATAACACTAAACATTCAAGTCCTTTCTCCCACTGCCATTCTGACTTCCAAGCCAGCCCGTCTGTGCAAACCAACTTTCTCTTAAACAATTCAACTCCTTCTTACATTCCCTGTAACACTGGGTTCTTTGCATACCAGTCTTTATTCAAAATAGCACAATTATCTATTCACAGCCTACAATGTCCAGTCAATCCTAAAAATTTCCTCAACTCTTCAGGTGTTATTTTCTTTCATTAATTAAATGTCCTAAGTATTTTATCTCTCTTTCTACATATTGTAACTTCTAACTCATCTCTGTGATAATTCCTAAAAATGCAGCAGTTTATGCTGTTGACAAAGAAACAAATAAACAAACAACAGACAAACAAAGAACAAACATGCCATTTGTTAAGTATGCAAAATGCACGTAGACATAAAAACATTAAGGAGCATTTTGAGTCAATGCTCTGAAATAGAATTGGGTATGAAAGTATTTAAAACGTCAAAAATGTTCAGAAGGAAAAAAATCAAAATTGCATTCTGAGCCGTTCAGTGCTCTGCAAAGGCAGGTATCAGATATCACCCTTTCACTCCCGCCTTTCTCTGGCTCGTTCTCTGAGAGAAAAAAATGGTTAAAAGTACAAAGTAGCCCCCCCCCTCTTTCGTGCCTCTCATCTCCCAGGGAAAAAAAAGGAGGGGGTGAGGGAAAGGAAAAATTTTTTAAAACAGACCAAGCCTCCCTTCTCCTCGGAGGGCAGGGAGAGAAAAGAAAAAAAGTGCTTATACACAAAATTACATTTCATGCAATCCAATACACACCCATTCACATCTGTACTGCAATCAGACCTTTTGTATAATACATCCTTCATGCGAATCAGTCATTCAAATTATTTCAATGAACTAGTTTATTCCCAAAACAGTGAAAAACTTCAGGCAACAGTCATAATCACAAAAGGTGACATGGGCCCATAACCATTGCCCGGTTTTCCACAGTTTCAAGTTCAAACCCAGTCAATTTTTTGCTGGCCAGCCAAGCATATCAATTCCACACACTATCATTATAGATGTACATCAACAAAATATTTTTAAACAGAAATCACTTCAAGTTGATTAGTTCAAATTATCTGAGTCTTCCCATTTAGACAGGCTCTAATTTTATTTCCTGCTAAACCCCGGGTGGGAAGAACAATAAACAATTTATTTATTTATTTTTTCAGCCTGAGAAACATACTGAGTCAGAGATCAAATTAAAAGCTTGTTGAGAAATAGTGTGAAAGCTAAGATAGTCGCAGACAATTAGTGTAAGATTCTTTCCAGATGTCGTCATGAGTATCCTTGTAAGCAATGGCTCCTCTGGAGAAAATCATTAAGCAAGTAAACCTAGGATCTTTAGGCAAATGATATGAAATACAGCTTACATAGTCAGTTAGAGCACACTGAAAAGATGAATCATTCCGAAGACAAAAGTAAAAGTCAGATTTTGAGATAGAAAGAATAATATTTATTAGATCAGTTCCATTTCTTCGACAGTCTGGATTACGTCCCAAGGTTATAATTTCAGCAATAGCTTAAATAAAGGGTAAAACATTTTTAGATGGTAATGAGACAAATAAAGCAATGTACTTTTTGCTGTTCTAAAACAGAATTAAATCTCCTGGCTTTTTTCTTTTAGTCAATAACTCAAATAATGGACTAAGTAAATGCATGGGTAAAGAGAAATATGAGCAGTCCCAATTAATAGTACCCAGTAATTGTTGCAAATTTAACTTTGGGTAACTTTAAAAGCCGGAGCTTTTGTTGACGCTTGCCAAAGACAAGCATTTCTCTGAAGGCTTGTTAAGCACATTCAGAAGAAGCTTGCAAAGTTGCAGCCGGCAGACACACAGAAAGCATTTCAGCAATTTATTCTATCCATCCCCCTTTTTTTTGTCTAACTGTTTCTTTAAATTCTGCTTAGTGGGGGTGTGACTGACTCCTTCAGAATGAGCTGATGTTTAATTTCATGCCGTGTGTCTGTGTGGGTGATTTAACGTGAGAGCAATCTCTCAACAAAGTCTGAAAAGGAACTATTAACAGTGTCCTGAAGGCTTTTATTTATTTATTTTTTAATGTATCATAAAACACTCGATAACTAATCTCCAGAGTGCAAAAAATTTTTCAGGGCTGGGGAGGTTTGTGGAGGCATGTTCCCATCTACTTCCACAGATTCACTTTTAAAGAGCCCTTTTATTGCCAAAAGTTTTTTAGAAGGTAAATCAAATTCTTTTCATGGGCAGGACTTTCCCGTTATCTTTTTTTTAAAAACAATAATATTAGTCTTGGATATCTCACCAAGCTCCTCAGATACTGCGTCTGCTGCTTGGAAAGACCTCCCCCCCATACTCACGAAAGATTGTCACCGTGTTTCAGGCTAAATCGTGGTGCACAGCCTCTTCCAGGCGGTGAGAACAGGGGTTCCAAGAGACGTATAGCCTCAAGGGCTATCATGTCGGGGTACCTGGCAATTCTGCCTCCATACTCACGATTTATGGGAGGGTGCTTCGTCCGCAGACGACCGGCCCTGGTTTGCAGAGGCTTCTTCCAGCCGAATGAGTATGAAATTACCAAGAGACATATAGCACCAAGCAGGGTAATCACGTCGGGGTCACCAGATGTTGAATTCATTCTGGCGGGCTCCTCATGTATTGTCCAGATTAGAAAAAACACAGGACAAGTGTTTTCTCGGGATGAGAGAGCAGCAAACAAAGAGCTACAATCTCTTTTATTAGTTACCCAAATACAGCGTCATCAGAAGGCGTTATTATGGCCACACATCTCATATTACACACAAGAGATAGGGAAACAATGGTAAAGATACAAAGCAAAACCTAACTCTGGCTGCTTGGTATCAGATACTACCAGGCGAGAGGCCCATCTCTGTTATCTGTTTCTAGAGGAATGTGTTTACAAAGAGATAAGAGATATCTTTACTTTGTATCCCAGGATGTTTATACAAGGAGATATCTTTACTTTTGCAGGCACGTCCTATGTTAAAAACAATGAGAGAATGAACAGGGCCCTTCAGAGAGTATCCATATGAACCCACTTTTTATAGTTTGATTATTTCAATGCTAAGCTCCATACAAGTGTCCAACCAGTTAAACTGGTCTATACATGTACTATGGCTACTGCATTCCCACATTAAGCCCTTCATGGCATGGACCCGGGATATTTGCAGGACCACTTCCTACCGGCCTCCCACCACCTAGTGCGCTCACATAGAGCTGCCCTCCTCTGGGTGCTGTCGGCCAGACAATGTCGGCTGACGGCGCCTAGGATGAGGGTGTTCTCTATGGCTGCACCGACCCTCTGGAACGAGTTACCCACCGAGCTCCGGATGGCCCCTGATCTCCGTTCCTTCTGCAAGGACCTGAAGACATGGCTCTTTAAGCAAACTGGCTGAGTCTGTTCTGGGAGTTTTAATTTAATTGTGGGTTTTAAACTGAGTTTTAATTGTTAATTTTAATTATATTTATTATTGTTGTTTTTATTGTGATTTTATTGCTGTGAGCCACCCCGAGTCCCTTGGGAGAAGGGCGGCATATAAATTTTAATAAACTTAAACTTAAACTTCTACAGTTCAGTTATGATGAAGTATTGTGGATAGTGGCTGCTCTTATGAAAGCTTTGTAACCCTCCATAGCACCCTTCTCTGCATCCTGGATTAAAGTTTCCATCATGGTAGCTGGGAAATACGGGCACTGAAGACGTCAGCATCAGGAAGGTAGCAGCTTGGTGTAGGCACATCTCAAAGGATGATTTTCCAAGGATCCTGAATCTCCAGGTGTTTCTTCAAGACAATATTTAACAAGCAGCTTCTTAAAATTTCCCATAATGCAATTTGGAATGTCATGTCACATTTCTAACTCAGATTATATGTCACCTAATGTACTTATTTTAACATACTTTTGTACTATATCATCTCAAAGTGGTTTATCAAAAAAAAATTTTTTTTTGTAAAAACAATGAGTAATGTTCATATTGTTTTAATATATAGCTTTAAGGCTGATACTCAAAAGTGTGGGAGGTGGGTAGGGAGGAAGATTATGGAGAAGTAATTTATCTGGTATTCATTTAGGGAGATTTCAGTGAGGAGAGAAATCTTCTATAATCTGCATCATGAATGTTAGAAGTGAGAACATTCCAGGTTACAGGGGCCACCAGAAAGAACTCCCTTTCCACAGAGGAAAAAACTTTGGCGTTCCATGCAAACATAGAAGTCTTTCCTTCTTACTCAAAAGAGACCATGAATGTCTCTCAGATCTGCTGAGAGATGCTTGAAGCCCAACTGCTGCAGTCTACAAGTCATATACATACAGAATTTTATCTCAGCAATATTCAAAACCAGCATAGAATCTGAACAGGGCAAAACATTGGCTCCTAAAAAAAAAGATTGAATGTTTTCATAAGTTTGGCCTACACTATACAATATTTGAATGCTCATCATTTATTCATCAAAAAAAAAATGCATAGTGTTCTCCTAATTGTCAAGCTAGAAAAGTGTTATGTAAGGTTGGCTGTAAATCTACAGAAGATTTCTGACAGCTGAAGTTGATTCGCTTACCAGTATTTAAAATTTCTCTCAAGAGTAAAACCTCTAATGCTCAAGCATTATCTAGTCTAGGTAAGTAGCAACAGAGTTGTCTTCTTTTTATGCTGTTTAATAGGTTATGTGTTTGTCTATTGGTCTATAGATGCATTTTCATCTCTTCAGAGATTGCAAGGATAGCAATACCAGTTGATTTCCCTTTGGTAATGTACAAGTAGTATATCTCTACAATATTTGCTTGGTCTACAAGTATCAAAAGAAAAAGAAGTAGAAGGAAACTGGAGGGGTAGGTACAAGGGTTTGTTAACACTGGCTGCTTGCAAATGCCTGCTGTCTGTCTCTTTTTAACATTAGAAAGCAGGAGACTTTTTAAAGCATTCTGGGCTATTATTGGCTGGAGAGGGGATTTCCACTTGTATGGCTATGAATTAATTAAATGAAATGAATATGTATGTTATCACGGCCCCTTAATGTATGAACACCTGAAACAGCTGCCACATTATGTGGACAGAGATAACAGTCTGACTTTTGGCTCAGTTCAACTCCCCATTTGTATTAAATGAAATTAACTTGAACGGTACCCATGGATAGGATAGGATAGGATAGGATAGGAGAGGAGAGGAGAGGGGAGGGGAGGGGAGGCGAGGATACTTTATTTGGCCAAGTATGATTAGGCACATTCTTTCATATATTTGTCTATTCCTTGTATAAAACTTGTTGATTGTAGTTGTCACTTATATTTCAGGAGAAATAAATTACATAATATATTTTAATTGGGTGCTTTATTCTTCATCATATAGCAACTTACCCAAACCAAAAGAGCAATAACAACATACCATACTTTTAACTCTGAGCCTCTCCAATTAACCTTTGCTCTTGCCAATTTAAAAAAACCTGCCCCATCAACTTAATTAGCTGAGCTGATTAATCTTCTAACTAAATTGACTGAAGCTTGCATCTCTCAAGACTTTTAAATATCCTTCAGTCTCATAATATGGTCTAGTGCTCTTCATTTATTATCCTGTGTCTGCTTTTTGTCTCGGAACAAAGAAGGGAAGTACATCAAGAAAAAGCTGTTGCAGATGGAATCAGTATCATTAAGTAGAAGAAATAATATCATGAGATCTTTAGACGAAAGCCAATTTGAATGTACATTGTGTTTCAAGGCCCACTTCCTCTGCTCTGTAGATCTTTAAAAGGACCATCCCACCTGCGTCTGCCAAAACAAAAGACTATGCAGCCCACGTGATGTTATCAGTCCTTCCTGTGGTATGGCAACAGTATCCTGGTTGTTTTATTGTAGGAGAATTAGTAATTGTTTTAAAGAGAGGAATGACTCGGTTGGGTGGGATTTCATGGCATCTAGCTCAGTAGAAGTGGGTAGTCTTTGGAAGACACCCAGACACATGATACCATTCTCTGGCTGGGAGGGAACCAAACACAGCCATCAAAGCCATTAGTAATCACATAATTTTAAAGTCAGATTCATGAGATGAAGCCTTTTAAAATACGATAGGATAATTGCATCATTTAAGAAACTGTCTTGAACCCCATATAACCTTATTTAATGCTATGATCTTGATTTCTAAATCAAGACAGAGTTCTGTTTTCTTATGAAAATATTGTAGCACTTGTGTGGATCTCATACCTTGCACTATACTTCAAAACTCTTCATAATTTTATAAATATAGCAATTTAAGCTGTTTTAAATCTAAAAGTTTGGATTGTAATTTGTATTTGTACAGTTATTAATATCAAAAGTGGATCAAAGATATCTTAAGAGGTTTTATTTTATATTGCAAGAGGGAAATACTAAAAAGTATATCGGTTCCCAAGAATATCTCGGAGGGAGTGATCATGTGAACATATGGTTTTACTTTTCCAGGTTTGAATTTGCATTTGTTTTGACCAGGTTTATGGCTCACTGCTGAACATGTTTGGAAAATATAATAGTTCAGGCCATGATATCATCAAGAATTTAAGAAATCTGGTCTGGGAAAGACTCTGATTCTGTTTCCATGTATGGCATTATCTGTAGAGCTGTATGGTTTGAAGTAATAAATAAGTTATCTGTGAGCATCACATGTTTGAATGCTCTCTCTCAAAGCTTAAGATTCATAGGAAACAGAGCAGACAGATTGTGTATCAATTTAAGGCATCTTCTTAAAACTTGAGTAAAGGGGAAAAATCAAATATAATAGATTTAAGATGTCAGGTGACTAGTTTTTCAGCTTGAATCTCTTAAGCTGTCCACTTATCTGCAAATAAGCGCAGTATGACAAATTCTGAATGAATGCCCTTGTACAGGACTAAATTGAAATCTTAGAAGCCTTTTTGTATTTCAGTCATTGCATATTAGATTATACAATGTGAAGTATAAGATCCATCAGCAATATTTCTTTTTTCTTTTTGAAAAAAAATAGAGATCTTATAAAAGTTATCTAGTATCAGTTACTAGACAACAAGAATTATTTTCATAGTAATTGAAATTGTAAAAGTTAATAAATATTATGACCTCAGCTTTTGCAGTTTCTTTTAAAAATGAATCTGCTAGATGAAATGTTGAAGTTATCTTATTAACTACACTAAAACTAATTTAACAATTATTGCTTGGGAAGCATAATTTCATAAAGGAGATTAAAACTATTAAACAAGCAAATGCTACCTCTCTTATCAACTTACTGTTCCCAGGAGGTTTCTTGTAGCTGTTGCTCTTTGGAAAAGAAATTAAATTTAACTGAATGAAACTTTATATGTTATTTATTTATTTTACTGTATATAAAGTGTTGAGAGTCGCTTCAACAGTTAGATGGGAGGCATATAAATTTAATAAATAAATTGCACAGTAGATATAACAATGGATTGACTTCCCTAGTTAGCCACAAAACTGGTGAATAATTTTAGTTAGATTATTAGAAAAAATAATTTTTCTAATAGTTAGATTAGTTAGAAAAAATTCAGTTTTCTTTCTATTGGCATTAATTCTGCTTCAGAGGTTTTAAAGATAAGACACATCAGAAAGATATAAAGCAGCCATAAACCTGGTTAGTTAAGGAAAACTATAAACAGACCAACAAAATATTAGTAAAATGTTTAGTAATTCTGTCTACTCAACTCTTTTAAAGATCATAGAGTTTATCTTTTCCATTTATTTAATGCCAGACTTGAACGTCAGATATAATCACACAAATGTATTAGTTCATCTCAATAAACATGAAATTGGATGTTTCCAATTAATTGAAATGTTTTAACATCTGGTTATTACATAGTCCAAGATATAGGAGTGTAACTCATGTATGCAACATGTGTATTTGTGACGGGAATTATTTAGATTATTTTCCCAAGAACAGCATGTTATTTGTTTAACTGCATGTTATTTGGGTTGTGTAATAATGCCATAGCAACCTTTCTGAAAATAGTAATGAATGAATTGTGATAATGGCAGGGTGTTATCTCTTGATAAGAGTTTTCTTTTTAATATAATCTTGCCAGACTGGCCTGGCAGCCTCTAGACCATTCCATTCAGCTATGTGATTCACATTTTTCCATGCTGAAGCCAGTTTTTAAGCTACTCATATATAGCCCACTCATCCATGAACACTGAATATATGGGTCCCCTTTACACTCTATTATTAAAACAACCCTCTGAAATAGTTTGGACTGAGAGACAGTGACTGACCCATAATTACCGCATGGTTATTTTGGTTGAATGCATCATTCTGTTATTCCTATACATTATCTAATCATTAAACCACAAATATTCTCTACAGTGCATTCCTGCCCACATGTCACAGTGACAATGTTATTGTTATATGCTTGAATAATACATACTGAATTGTTCATCTTTCATATCTGGAAACATATGCTGACATATCTAGATAAACCCTCTGCAGTGGTGGTATTCAGCCAGTTCTATCCATTTCTGATGAACTAGTAGCTGCGGCTGCGGGAGGCTCCATCCACATCCCGTTTTTGATGCTCTGTGCATGCGCAGGTCTTGGGTTAACTTCTTGTAAAACTAGGGCCCTTTTTTGTGCAGGACGGTCTCTATGCTTACTGAAATATACTGTAAGTGTAGAGTTACTGACAACATGGTGATATCTCGAGAATTTTGTACTGATTATTTTGAGGAAATGCATTGTATTATATTAAGTTTCTAATATATTATTAGATTTCACACAGTGGTTAGTTTTTATAATTTATACTATTTATATTCTTCACTATGGATACAAACACACATTTATATATATATATATATATATATATATATATATATATATATATATATATATATATATATATGTAGGTCTTTGGTTATTCGGGTCTTCTCCCACGTAAAATTGGAAGTGTCTTGGCGACGTTTTGACGAAGTCTCATTCGTCATCTTCAGGCTGGTGTTCTCGGCTTCGTGCTTCCAGGAGCAATGTGAGATCGCAGCTGTCTCTTCCTTTTAACTGCTAGTGGAGGTGTGAGCTGATTGGGTGGGAACTTGGCTGTGTTCTGATTGGGTGGAGGTGTGTTCTGATTGGTTAGGGGCTTGGCTGTGCTCTGATTGGCTGGGGTTGTGTTCTGTTTGGGTGGGGGCTTGGTTGTGCTCAGCTTAGTCTGAGTTGCAGGGGGATTTGAGCTGGTGAGCTGCGTTGTTGTTGTTTGGCTTCGTGTTTGTGGCCGTGCGAGCTCTTCATGGTGGGTGTCAGTCTGCTTCATGTATGGATTGGAGGGGTTTAAAGTGGCTAATGATGCAGCTGCGGTCTGGCTTCTGGTCCTTGGTCGTGGCTCATTATCAGTGTGGGTTTGAGTCTGCTTTCTGCGTGGATGTGTGGTGGTGACATCAGGTGTGGCACTCGTGAGTGTGGGTCTGGTGTCATTCGTCGTGTTAGGGACTCGTTTGTCAATAAGGGCGGGTTTCCAAATGGCTGGTAGGCGGGAGGTATCGTCTCGTTTGTTCATGCTGTGTGGGCGTTTTTCTATCTCAATGGCTTCTCTGATTATTCTGTTGTTAAAGTGTTCAGTTTTGGCGATAGTTCTGGTCTTTTTAAAGTCAATATCATGTCCTGTGGCTTTAAGGTGTTGGACCAGGGAAGAAGTTGGTTCCTCTTTTCTGACTGAGTTCTTGTGTTCTTCTATGCGTGCACTTATTCGTCTGTTGGTTTGTCCGATGTATGTGGTGGGGCAGGCGGTGCATGGGATTTCATATACTCCTTGATTTTCTAACTCAATTTTGTCTTTGGGGTTCCTTAGGATGGTGGATATTTTTCGGTTTGTGCAGAATGCTGTCTTGATGTTATGTTTGTGGAGGATTTTGCTTATTCTGTCTGTGGTGCCTTTTATGTACGGGAGGAGGGCCTTGCCGTTTTCTTGTTCTCTGTCTTGGATTTTAGTGGGGGTTTCTTTTTGGATTAGGTTGGTGATCTTATTTCTTTGGAATCCATTGGATGTGAGTACGTTAGTGAGGGTGTGTAGTTCGGTTTTTAGGTGTTGTTCGTCAGCTAAGCGTTTTGTTCTGGAAATGAGTGTCTTGGCTACAGAGTTGATCTGGGCAGGGTGGTGGTGTGAGAGTGCGTGCAGATAGCGGTTTGTGTGTGTTTTCTTCTGGTATATAGTGTGTCCTAGGGAGCCATTGGATTTTCTGTAGACTAAGACATCCAGGAAGGGAAGTTGGTTGTTCACTTCTGTTTCCATGGTGAACTGTATTTTGGGGTGTAGGCTGTTGAGGTGTGTGAGGAAGTTGTCCAGTTTTTCTTTCCCATGTGGCCAGATTATGAAGGTGTCGTCCACATATCTGAGCCAGAGTTTGGGTTTGTGATCGGATTTTTCTAGAGCTTGGGTTTCAAAGTATTCCATATAGAGGTTGGCAATGACAGGTGAGAGGGGTGATCCCATGGGTGCTCCTTCTGTTTGTTTGTATTTCTGTCCATTATAGATGAAGTATGTGTTGGATAGGCAGTGGTTGGTCAGATCTAAGATGTGCTTGGGGGGGTTATATTTGTTTTGGATAACTGTCAAGGCTTCTTTGATTGGTACTTGGGTGAAGAGGGATATGACATCAAAGCTCACGAGTAGGTCACTGGGCTGTAAGTTTTGTTGCTTTATGATGTCTATGAACTGGAATGAGTTTTTTACGTATGAGGTGATGGATTCTGCATAGGGCTGTAGTTGTTTGGCGAGAAATTTGGCTAGGTTTTGTAGAGGTGAGCCTATGGAGCTGACTATGGGTCTAAGTGGGGTTCCTTCTTTGTGTATCTTGGGGAGACCATAAAGCTTAGGGCATCTGGATGATTTCTCTCTGGGTATGATTCTTTGCTGAATCTCTTCGCTGATGGGGGAGGCTTTTATTTTGGATCTGGTGGTTTTTTCCAGGTAGGTGGTGGGGTCTGTGTTTAGGGGTTTGTATATGGAGTCTTGGAGTAGGTTGGTTAATTTGGTTTGGTAGTCAGATGTGTTCATAACCACCGTGGCATTGCCCTTGTCTGCTGGTAGGATTATTATGCTGGTGTCTTCTTTCAGGTTAAGTAGTGCTGTCTGTTCCTCTTTGGGTAAGTTACTTTTGGGTGGCTTGCTGGTGCAGAGGATATTGGTGATTTCGAGTCTGATTCTGTTTGCATCGTCGGGGTTGATTTTGGTCAGGCTGGTTTCAACTCCGCATATAATGGTTTCAGTGGGGATGCTTTTGGGAGCGACTGCAAAGTTGAATCCTTTGGAAAGGACATTGGTTTCGGCTTTGGTGAGGATCCTATCTGAGATGTTATGCACTGTTTGTTTCATGTGTGGCTGTGAGGGTGGAGGGGATTGTTTCTGGCATTCTTGTAGTCTTCGGAGTTTGTTGGTGTGTGTGTCTGTCTTGAGGGTGGTCTGTGTTTCGGCTCTCCAGACGGCAAGTTGTTTGGATTTGTCCCAAAGTGCGGGGTGGATCTTGTTGCTGAGTTTGAGGTGAAGTGTGAGGAGATCTTTGTTGATTCGGTCTAGGAGGAATCTTTTTCTGTGGAGTTCATTTCTGATTAGGGCTAGTTCTGTTCTTTTCAGAATGCGTTTGGTGGCTGCAGAGTTGGAGTGGAATTTCAGTTGGAAGCCTGTGGGGATTAAATTTTGATCTCGGCAGTTGCGTAGGAATGCAAGGTCACATAAAATGGAAGCTCTTTGGACTTCGAGTTTTTCATAGGTCCTGGTCAGATGGTGGATTTCCTCCCCGTAGAGGTGGGATATTTGTTTTCTCAGGTTTTCGCGGGTGTTTGTATGTAGGTCTTTGGTTATTCGGGTCTTCTCCCACGTAAAATTGGAAGTGTCTTGGCGACGTTTCGACGAAGTCTCATTCGTCATCTTCAGGCTGGTGTTCTCGGCTTCGTGCTTCCAGGAGCAATGTGAGATCGCAGCTGTCTCTTCCTTTTAACTGCTAGTGGAGGTGTGAGCTGATTGGGTGGGAACTTGGCTGTGTTCTGATTGGGTGGAGGTGTGTTCTGATTGGTTAGGGGCTTGGCTGTGCTCTGATTGGCTGGGGTTGTGTTCTGTTTGGGTGGGGGCTTGGTTGTGCTCAGCTTAGTCTGAGTTGCAGGGGGATTTGAGCTGGTGAGCTGCGTTGTTGTTGTTTGGCTTCGTGTTTGTGGCCGTGCGAGCTCTTCATGGTGGGTGTCAGTCTGCTTCATGTATGGATTGGAGGGGTTTAAAGTGGCTAATGATGCAGCTGCGGTCTGGCTTCTGGTCCTTGGTCGTGGCTCATTATCAGTGTGGGTTTGAGTCTGCTTTCTGCGTGGATGTGTGGTGGTGACATCAGGTGTGGCACTCGTGAGTGTGGGTCTGGTGTCATTCGTCGTGTTAGGGACTCGTTTGTCAATAAGGGCGGGTTTCCAAATGGCTGGTAGGCGGGAGGTATCGTCTCGTTTGTTCATGCTGTGTGGGCGTTTTTCTATCTCAATGGCTTCTCTGATTATTCTGTTGTTAAAGTGTTCAGTTTTGGCGATAGTTCTGGTCTTTTTAAAGTCAATATCATGTCCTGTGGCTTTAAGGTGTTGGACCAGGGAAGAAGTTGGTTCCTCTTTTCTGACTGAGTTCTTGTGTTCTTCTATGCGTGCACTTATTCGTCTGTTGGTTTGTCCGATGTATGTGGTGGGGCAGGCGGTGCATGGGATTTCATATACTCCTTGATTTTCTAACTCAATTTTGTCTTTGGGGTTCCTTAGGATGGTGGATATTTTTCGGTTTGTGCAGAATGCTGTCTTGATGTTATGTTTGTGGAGGATTTTGCTTATTCTGTCTGTGGTGCCTTTTATGTACGGGAGGAGGGCCTTGCCGTTTTCTTGTTCTCTGTCTTGGATTTTAGTGGGGGTTTCTTTTTGGATTAGGTTGGTGATCTTATTTCTTTGGAATCCATTGGATGTGAGTACGTTAGTGAGGGTGTGTAGTTCGGTTTTTAGGTGTTGTTCGTCAGCTAAGCGTTTTGTTCTGGAAATGAGTGTCTTGGCTACAGAGTTGATCTGGGCAGGGTGGTGGTGTGAGAGTGCGTGCAGATAGCGGTTTGTGTGTGTTTTCTTCTGGTATATAGTGTGTCCTAGGGAGCCATTGGATTTTCTGTAGACTAAGACATCCAGGAAGGGAAGTTGGTTGTTCACTTCTGTTTCCATGGTGAACTGTATTTTGGGGTGTAGGCTGTTGAGGTGTGTGAGGAAGTTGTCCAGTTTTTCTTTCCCATGTGGCCAGATTATGAAGGTGTCGTCCACATATCTGAGCCAGAGTTTGGGTTTGTGATCGGATTTTTCTAGAGCTTGGGTTTCAAAGTATTCCATATAGAGGTTGGCAATGACAGGTGAGAGGGGTGATCCCATGGGTGCTCCTTCTGTTTGTTTGTATTTCTGTCCATTATAGATGAAGTATGTGTTGGATAGGCAGTGGTTGGTCAGATCTAAGATGTGCTTGGGGGGGTTATATTTGTTTTGGATAACTGTCAAGGCTTCTTTGATTGGTACTTGGGTGAAGAGGGATATGACATCAAAGCTCACGAGTAGGTCACTGGGCTGTAAGTTTTGTTGCTTTATGATGTCTATGAACTGGAATGAGTTTTTTACGTATGAGGTGATGGATTCTGCATAGGGCTGTAGTTGTTTGGCGAGAAATTTGGCTAGGTTTTGTAGAGGTGAGCCTATGGAGCTGACTATGGGTCTAAGTGGGGTTCCTTCTTTGTGTATCTTGGGGAGACCATAAAGCTTAGGGCATCTGGATGATTTCTCTCTGGGTATGATTCTTTGCTGAATCTCTTCGCTGATGGGGGAGGCTTTTATTTTGGATCTGGTGGTTTTTTCCAGGTAGGTGGTGGGGTCTGTGTTTAGGGGTTTGTATATGGAGTCTTGGAGTAGGTTGGTTAATTTGGTTTGGTAGTCAGATGTGTTCATAACCACCGTGGCATTGCCCTTGTCTGCTGGTAGGATTATTATGCTGGTGTCTTCTTTCAGGTTAAGTAGTGCTGTCTGTTCCTCTTTGGGTAAGTTACTTTTGGGTGGCTTGCTGGTGCAGAGGATATTGGTGATTTCGAGTCTGATTCTGTTTGCATCGTCGGGGTTGATTTTGGTCAGGCTGGTTTCAACTCCGCATATAATGGTTTCAGTGGGGATGCTTTTGGGAGCGACTGCAAAGTTGAATCCTTTGGAAAGGACATTGGTTTCGGCTTTGGTGAGGATCCTATCTGAGATGTTATGCACTGTTTGTTTCATGTGTGGCTGTGAGGGTGGAGGGGATTGTTTCTGGCATTCTTGTAGTCTTCGGAGTTTGTTGGTGTGTGTGTCTGTCTTGAGGGTGGTCTGTGTTTCGGCTCTCCAGACGGCAAGTTGTTTGGATTTGTCCCAAAGTGCGGGGTGGATCTTGTTGCTGAGTTTGAGGTGAAGTGTGAGGAGATCTTTGTTGATTCGGTCTAGGAGGAATCTTTTTCTGTGGAGTTCATTTCTGATTAGGGCTAGTTCTGTTCTTTTCAGAATGCGTTTGGTGGCTGCAGAGTTGGAGTGGAATTTCAGTTGGAAGCCTGTGGGGATTAAATTTTGATCTCGGCAGTTGCGTAGGAATGCAAGGTCACATAAAATGGAAGCTCTTTGGACTTCGAGTTTTTCATAGGTCCTGGTCAGATGGTGGATTTCCTCCCCGTAGAGGTGGGATATTTGTTTTCTCAGGTTTTCGCGGGTGTTTGTATGTAGGTCTTTGGTTATTCGGGTCTTCTCCCACGTAAAATTGGAAGTGTCTTGGCGACGTTTCGACGAAGTCTCATTCGTCATCTTCAGGCTGGTGTTCTCGGCTTCGTGCTTCCAGGAGCAATGTGAGATCGCAGCTGTCTCTTCCTTTTAACTGCTAGTGGAGGTGTGAGCTGATTGGGTGGGAACTTGGCTGTGTTCTGATTGGGTGGAGGTGTGTTCTGATTGGTTAGGGGCTTGGCTGTGCTCTGATTGGCTGGGGTTGTGTTCTGTTTGGGTGGGGGCTTGGTTGTGCTCAGCTTAGTCTGAGTTGCAGGGGGATTTGAGCTGGTGAGCTGCGTTGTTGTTGTTTGGCTTCGTGTTTGTGGCCGTGCGAGCTCTTCATGGTGGGTGTCAGTCTGCTTCATGTATGGATTGGAGGGGTTTAAAGTGGCTAATGATGCAGCTGCGGTCTGGCTTCTGGTCCTTGGTCGTGGCTCATTATCAGTGTGGGTTTGAGTCTGCTTTCTGCGTGGATGTGTGGTGGTGACATCAGGTGTGGCACTCGTGAGTGTGGGTCTGGTGTCATTCGTCGTGTTAGGGACTCGTTTGTCAATAAGGGCGGGTTTCCAAATGGCTGGTAGGCGGGAGGTATCGTCTCGTTTGTTCATGCTGTGTGGGCGTTTTTCTATCTCAATGGCTTCTCTGATTATTCTGTTGTTAAAGTGTTCAGTTTTGGCGATAGTTCTGGTCTTTTTAAAGTCAATATCATGTCCTGTGGCTTTAAGGTGTTGGACCAGGGAAGAAGTTGGTTCCTCTTTTCTGACTGAGTTCTTGTGTTCTTCTATGCGTGCACTTATTCGTCTGTTGGTTTGTCCGATGTATGTGGTGGGGCAGGCGGTGCATGGGATTTCATATACTCCTTGATTTTCTAACTCAATTTTGTCTTTGGGGTTCCTTAGGATGGTGGATATTTTTCGGTTTGTGCAGAATGCTGTCTTGATGTTATGTTTGTGGAGGATTTTGCTTATTCTGTCTGTGGTGCCTTTTATGTACGGGAGGAGGGCCTTGCCGTTTTCTTGTTCTCTGTCTTGGATTTTAGTGGGGGTTTCTTTTTGGATTAGGTTGGTGATCTTATTTCTTTGGAATCCATTGGATGTGAGTACGTTAGTGAGGGTGTGTAGTTCGGTTTTTAGGTGTTGTTCGTCAGCTAAGCGTTTTGTTCTGGAAATGAGTGTCTTGGCTACAGAGTTGATCTGGGCAGGGTGGTGGTGTGAGAGTGCCAAATATATATATATAATACCAAATATATATATTTGGTATTATTTTTTTAAAAAAAATAATAAACTAATTTCAAATTCTTTAAAGCAATCTTCTACTGTTATATGAGGATAGGATAGTCAAGTTCGCTATTCCAAAGAGTGGATAAATAATGCCAATTCCATCAACTTCTTTCAAACCTGAAAATGTTTTTCATAACGTTTCATAAACTGTTAATTAATAGTTCTAGAATAAAACTTTCCAATATACTATATATCTTTAGTAGATTATACAATACTGGTAAATCCTCAGCAAAGAATGGTAATTGGGATTGAGAACTCCATTGCTAAGCAACACAGTCACAAAATGCAACTTCACACAACTACACCAACTTACAATGGCAGTCTCCAACAGTTCCAGTTGTCATAGTTATGTAAATCCCATGCAGTGGTTAGATATGACGCCATTTGCAGCCTCCTGCAGGCTTCCCCATTGACTTTGCTTGTTGAAAGCTGGCAGTGTCACCTAACCGTGGGACATGCAATGTTGTAACAGCAAGCCAGTTGCCAAGTGCCCTAACTGCAAGCATGTGACCTTGGGGATGCTGTGACAGTCACAACTACGAGAACCAGTCGTAGTTTTGTGCTTTCATAACTGAATGGTTGCTGAATGAAGATTACCTGCATGAAGTTCTTCATGGAAGCCTTGAAGGCTAAAAATGTACTAGATTTCTCTCCCTTTCCCAATATAAAAATCTGATGGAAATACTCTAAATCAGTGGTGGATTCCTCCCAGTTCGACCCAGTTCGGCCGAGCCAGTAGCGGTGACGATATGATGTCACCGAACTGGTTCTCTTTGTTCAGGAGCTGGGCCCTCCCACCCCCCCGCGTTATTCTTACCTTTTATTTGGCCC
Source organism: Pituophis catenifer annectens (assembly GCF_029215685.1). Lineage (NCBI taxonomy): Eukaryota > Metazoa > Chordata > Lepidosauria > Squamata > Colubridae > Pituophis > Pituophis catenifer. Next base: position 89,179,848 of record NW_027256881.1, read on the forward strand.
CGCCCCCAATCTATTCACTGCCTTCCGAGTCCCAGCTGATCAGCTAGAAGGAAAAAAAACTGTTTAACTGGAAAAAACTTTGAAGCTGTGGGGCTTCAAAGGGCCGCCCTACAGCTGATCAGTGTTAAAAGGCAGTGTGGTGGTAGACCAGTGTGCTTGAAAAACAAATGGGTAGACAGGTGCCTCCAAAAACGAATGAGTAGACCGGTGTCTCCATAAACAAATAGGTAGACCGGAATGCTCCAAGAACAAATGGGTAGACCGGTACAGCTCTGCAAGCAGTTAAAAGCCTGGTAGACCAGTACCTCTGCTAAATCCTAAAGAATTGTCACATGATCATCAAACCATGCCCACAAAATAAGCCACGCCCACAGAACCGGTAGTAAAAAAATTTAGAACCCACCCCTGCTCTAAATGGTCTTTGTGACCCGGCTGATACAACTAGCATCTCTGTGTCTATTTCTCTGGTTTGCTGGTGCGTATAACTCAGTGAAGCAGGAACTATGGTTTTGAGTGTGAGGCACTAAACTGATGGGAATAATATAACAGACTTTGTCTCAAGAAATCAAGTTTTAAACTTTCACTGGACTTCAGTAGGGAATTTGAGGCTCACTGCCCTCCATCAGCGCAACCTACTTGAAATACTGTTGCTGTGGTGATAAAATTAGAGGAAATTCACATGTAAAGTGCCTTTAGACTTCTGAAGCCCTATTCCCACTTGCATTTTACTACAGCAGGGACATGTTCTGGTTTATTACTGTTGTAGCTCCATGATGTTGCATATAAATGCAATGAATTCTAATCACTAATAATAATTCTTTGACATGTAACTCCTGCTCAGTAAGCAAACACAATCAATATAGCACTTTATAACTGCTGTGTTTAAAATGTAGGAACAATCACGCATCGTTCCAGAATATTGTAACAGCAGGAAAAGAGGGAGATTAGAAAAATAGTATATATTTATAGCAGTCAGCTTTGTTGATTTTTTTTTTTAAAAAACTCTATTTGGTGTCTAGAATGTTCAGAAACTAACTTTACAAATTAATTGTGTGATTATAATTTCCTGCCAACAAATTCCTTTGCCCTAGGAGAGCTGTGAGTACGGTGCCTGGCTTTCCAAGTTTATAAGTTGTATGTCTATGGAGATTTTCAGTTATCCAAATCATGGTTGTCCCAAAGGTGTTTTTTTCAAGAGGCAACAGGACTTCCCTTGTTTTCTTTGAAGACATTTTGCTTCTCTGTCCACATTCTGGACAGAGAGGACCTCTGGTTTGAAAGAGGGGTCAAAGAGGCCATCTTCTTTAAAATTGAACAGACCTCTTTCAACAGAGAGGATAGGGATATGACACCACCTATCTCCCATCTCCTGTTTACAATACAGTCCTTTCAGCCATTCCAAAAAGGTTCCACACCTATTTGCATTATTCAGGTGGCCCTGAGGGCACAGATAAACCTCCAAGTGGCCTCAATGACTCTCTCAAAGAGTGCTAATTACCAGTTGACTGCAAGGAATATAAATCCTTCCATTCCCCACCATTCAATCAGAACTGAACAAATTTCTTTGAGGAGAAGCAAAAGGAAAGTCCTCAAGGAAAAACAAAGAAAGTCCAGTTGCCTCTTGAAAAAAAGCACCTTTTTAAGAAGTTGTGTTTTAATATTATTGTTATTATTATTGATCGCATGAAATTGGGGGGAGGGAGGGGTTTTCTCTTCCTCTCTCAACAGCTTTCCTAGCTCTCAAGGAAGGTATCCTAGTTCTGGACAGCCAGTCAACCAAGCAGCTGTTCCCTCTGCTTATCAACACATCACACTTTGAACTATGTCTGCCAGAAAGAGCCCCTGAGGCTGAGACACTGAAGCACATTTTATTCAGTAGCGTGTAGAAACTATAATGAACCGAAAGAGCTGTCAGAAAGAAATCTTTGGAAGGAGTAAAAGAATATTGGGAGAAAAGAGCATAAAGAGGATCAGATGGGGAGTGTGTTGTGTGCTTCATAAGCCAGCCAGAAGTTTTTTTTTTAAAAAAATTAAATTTTATTCTGTATTTTATAATTATAATTGTTAATACATGAAAAGGATACAAATAAAAGAAAACATTAGGACAGGGACAGTAGGCACGCTGGTGCACTTAAGCACGCCCCTTAAAGACCTCTTAGGAATGGGGTGAGGTCTACAGTAGACAGTCTAAGTTTAAAGTTTTGGGGGTTTGGGGAAGAAACCACAGAGTCAGGTAGTGCATTCCAGGCATTGACAACTCTGTTACTGAAGTCATATTTTCTGCAGTCTAGTTTGGATCGGTTTACCATGAGTTTGTATCTATTGTGTGCTCTTGCAGATATAGGTTAAAAGGATTGTACAGATTACCCTCCTTGTCTGTAACACTGATTCAGGCTGATGCAGTGAGAAATTGACTGATCTGAGCCAAGAACTAGTTGCTGAATAGACAGCAGGCACAATAGTCCTATACAGATCTACTCTCTCTCTCTCTCTCCTTTGTTTCATTTTCTTTCCTCTTTATTGCATCCAAGTCTCTTGAGCCCCTTTGAGCTAAAGTTGTAATTCAAGTAGAGCTGACATACTGACATACTGCGTAGGTCAGGAGGCAAGAGAAAAGGATGACATTTGTTTCAATTTGCCTTCTATCGCTTGAGGAAATGTAGAGACAGACAATAAGTCTGCAGGCTGAAAGGACAGGCGCAGGGTGTGTGGGCATATTTCCTTTAAGAAAGAACACCATGTCATACTTTGCGTGGAAGTTCAGCCTGCCATTGATTTCTGCTTGGCTTCTGGCATTATACTTATCCCATTGTGTACACAAGCAACTCGATGGGGAATCTTGATTGAAACAGATACTGAAATATTTCATGCTGTTCATTGTTAAGTACCAAGACTAAATGAAAAGGTCTAGATGAACTGTGAAGGCTTCTGTGAAGCCAATGTAGATTTTTTAGAAGTATCCATTAATGATTGTAGTAGAATTATTATTATTTTTTTAAAAAAATCCTGTATTAGGGCAATATTTTCATTAGACAGGTTTGAAGTTCACAATTTCTGGATAGCCATTTTATTTTCTAGAATTCTTCATTAAGTAACAAAGCAAAAAAGTATTCAGATAGTTTATGATAGAAACTGATAAACATTTTGAAACTTTAGGAGGTGCTGTCATTATTTATATTTCTACCTAAGACTTTCTTTTGCCTGAAAGTACAAGTGTTCCCATACTGAAAATAAAACAGGTATTGTACATTTTGTTATGTTGGCAGGTTTTATTAGCAAAGCATGAGGGACTCAAAACTTTCTCTGACACTTGACCTCATATAGAATACTAAAGGTAAAACTCCAAAGCTCTGAAAATATTCTTCCTCTCATTGTATTTGTATCCAAGAAAGCTTTCAGTTTCTCAGGAATTGGAGATAGATCCGTATATATCTTTTAAAAAATATTAAGAAGCTTTGCTTTTGATACATTTTAATCAAAATTCTTATTTGGAATGTTGCAGAACACAAATCTGCCCTATTTCTAAATCTTTCTATTTAAAGGGGAATATTTTCCTTTCAAAAATCACATTTTAAAAAGCTTTGATCCCATAAGCCAAAAATAGAGTTTGAAAATCACCTGGTTCTGTATCCATGGCTGCTGTACCAAAGTACGGTACATAAAATATCATTAAGCTTCTGTTTTTTTAAAAAAATCATATAAATTCTGAATCTCCTGATCTGAAACAGGACTACTATAAGTAGGAATAGGGAAGTTTTTTCCTCAGTATCTTGTTTTTAGAATAATTCTTTCCCTTCCTTGCTCTCACAGGTCTGTATTTGTGTTTGTATTCATATTCTGATGTCTCTGAATTCTGCAGGGACAGCTCTGATTTTAGAAAAGAGTACTTAACATGCCTCAGGCCTTTAGCGTGCTTTTGTATTAAAACAATTTCACATTATGTAATTTTCTGCTTTACTCCAGGGTCACTCCTGTCTCAGTCAATTCAACAGAAACAGCCATGATTCAGCATCATCAAGCCGGTGTGCAATATTTAAAAGGGGAACATACTTAATGTTTTAATTAGTAAAAGCTAGTAACAATAAACTTTGGCCGCTTTTAAGAGATTTATGAGCATATTCTACAAATGTGTTTAATTTAACTGGAAAATGGAAGGAATTAACAAGGGTTTTACCTAAGGCTATTTCATAGATTACATAGGTCAACTTAATTCTACTTCTCTGACAAGTGAACTGGTTGATAGTTATAGAATAGAATAACAGAGTTTGAAGGGACCTTGGAGGTCTTCTAGTCCAACCCCCTGCTCAGGCAGGAAACCCTATACTACTTCAGACAAATGGTTATCCAACATCTTCTTAAAAATTTCCACTGTTGGAGCATTCACAACTTCTGCAGGCAAATTGTTCCAACAATTAATCATTAATCAATTATTAATTAAAACATTAAGTATGTTCCCCTTTTAAATATGTTTATGTTTATCCAATCTATATTGAACAATCAATATTTCATCTTAGATATCTCTTATCACTAATAATGGAATTTGCCAAAATGTTCTTGGCTTGAGTTTGTTTGTTTGTTTGTTTATTTATTTATATCAAATTTAGCAGGTGACTACTTTCCTCACATAAAGATTGTGGGAAATATACAAATAAAATATTTAAGCATAAAAACTGTATATAAAATGTAAAGAAGAGACAAAATAGTTAAAATTTAACATTAAAAGTTAATTAAAAGGCAGGTTGACAATCTTCAGGATATTAACCAGACCCATAACTACTTGCTTCTCTGTGAGGCCCAAACAAGATGGCAGAGCCAGGTCTGAAAACCCAGGAGAAGAGGGGGCTTGCCTCACCTCGGGGTGAGGAGTTGGGGTATGTTGTACTGGGTTGGAGCAATAGCAGAGCAGACCATCTTCTTAGAGTCTATCAGTCAGAATTCTTTAGCTGATGGGGTCCCAACATACCTTCCCTGCCTGACCAAGTGAGATTGGCTGATATAATGGGATGAAGATGGTTCCATAGGTAATCTGGCCCTATGCTATTGCAGTGAAGGCAGCAGCAGAGGTGGGCCTCTTTGATTAATGTTTTCAGTAAATAGGAGTTTCTTTGATTAATATTTCTCATTCTTGAAGGAACAAAGAAAACTATGTACAGCCTGATAAAAGAACTGGTTCAAACCTGTCAAGGATACTGACTTGAACTTTAGTTTCTTGAAAACTCATTATACCTCATTGTAATGTAAAAATCACACCTCTTGAATATGTGGATGAGCATTAAAAAGATCATACTAAGAATATCATGGGATGCTATAAAATGTTAGAGTTACTGAGCATACGTGCTGCATCAGAGATGTATCAAATGATATTAACCAATGAAGGAACTCATTCTAAACCTGATATGTTTGAACTGTAGATAAAGTGATTTCCATCTTTGCTTATGCATAAATAAAGAGATTTTAATCTACCTTTCTGGTTTGGATTCTGTTTGGGCAAGGCACATCTGGCTAATGGATCTGCCGATGTTTACACTTAATAGAAGGTCTTTAAAGGTCATAACTGATACCTTGAATTGGACCCAGAAGCAAACTGACATGCAACTCAAACAGCAAAGGTGTTACATGTGCTATTCTTTGGGCACCCAAGATTGTTCACATTCTGTACTAGCTGAAGGTATATTTCAAGGACAGTACTATGTAGAGCTCATCACAATAGTTCAAGCAGGGGATGTCCAGGGCATGAATGACTGAATGGAGAGCCTCCCAAACCAAGAAGGGTTGTAATTGGTAAATAACATGAAGTTAAGCAAAGACCATGATTGCCAGTTGCTCTTCAAGTAGGAGCTGGGCAGTGGTGAAATTCAAATTTTTTTACTATCGGTTCTGTGGGCGTGGCTTAGTGGACATGGCGTGGCTTGGTGGGCATGGCTTGGTGGGCATGGCAGGGGAAGGATACTGCAAAATCTCCATTCCCACCCCACTCTGGGGCCAGCCAGAGGTGGTATTTGGCAGTTCTCCGAACTACTCAAAATTTCCACTACCAGTTCTCCAGAACCTGTCAGAATATACTAGATTTCACCCCTGCGCTGGGGGTCTAGGAAGACCCCCAGATTATGCACTTGGTCTGTCTTGGGTAGTGCAACCCCATCCAAAACCAAAGATTATAAACTCCTCAATGCAGCCCCTCCCCATCCACACTCACTTCATCATTGAAATCTCTTCTTCCAAATCCAGGTCTCCACATCCTCCAGGCACCATCTTAGAATGTCCATAGCATCACTCATTTTACCCACGACAAAGATACACTGTATAGTAGGTTATTGTTAACTTACTGATGATACCTTATCCCATTACATAAAAATAGCTGAATTTAATATAAACAAAACAGCAATATTAAGGATAGAACTGAAATAATGAAAATTAAGTAGCATTTGTAGAAAAGTTGTGATATTATAAAGGAAGCAATAGGTAATGAAATCTGCATTTTTTTTAAAAAAATTGCTTGGGCACAAATGGACCTGTTGCTCCAGCTCTACCCTTTATTATTCCAAATGCAGATTGCAAATCCTCATATATCCCACAAAATGGACGATTCTGTTATTTTGACCTGTGTAATTTCAATTATTACAATCAAAATAATCTGTTTTTTTTCTTTCCACTTTCTTAATGCATAATGACATTGCATGTTCTTGTTAACAACTTGAGCAAAAAACTGTGCTAGGCTTTTGTTTTAAAGAAACAACTCTAATCTGCTACTGGGAGAAAAAGCAAAGCAATTTACACTGGAACATGATATTGAAAGATTTATGATTCTGTGCTAAAAGATTATTTATAAAATACTAAAAGAAAATGTCAAAATTAATACTTCAGAGAATAACTGTATGAATCCAGATTTGCAGATTTCCCCCAGTACTTAACCTAATTCTAAACCGAATATTTTTAAAAATGGTAAAATAGCTGATGTACAGTTAATCTCTCTCTTTCTCTCTCTTTTTTAATCAACATTTTCAGAGAACTATGGGGATTCTGAAAACAAACATCCCTTGATATTCGTATTCCTGGTGCATCCATACCAGTGACCATCTTTTAAAATATGCATATAGGGTTGTCTTCTGTTAATACTTTCAAGGGCTGGATTTTAGGGGTAATGTTTATTTTCCTACCGGTTTACTTACACTGCAATATCAGCTAGCAATAAAATATTATAAATACCTGCAACAGCAGGTATTTTTATGACAGTGAATGATCAAAAATAGAACTTAAAGTTAGCATTACTATTTATCTTGCCGAGTTCAAAGGGAGTTCACGCTGTACCACTATGTTTAAGCCAATATTTCAAGGGTGGAAGAAGGTTCAACATCCTTCATGTTCCTGTCCATTCTTAATTTGTGCACCAGAAGCAGCAAAGGAATTGCTCCTGAGGAAGACCATATATGTGTTTGTGAAATTCACTGCTTAGTTAATTAGCCATACTTCATACAAGTGTATGATCTTAGGTGTATATCCTAAAATGTTTTTGCATCTTTCTTCCTTAGAAGATCCATTAGTTTAGAAATAAGCTTAGCTTTTCCAGGGCATACATTTCCAGACATGAGTTGCAGCATATCAAGGGCTCTACTTGATCAAGTCAAGTTGTTTTTTGAATAGGATTTGAAAATTTAAGGTATTTGGGTATCTGCAAGGTGAGTTCCTAATTATTTAATTTAATTTATAATTTTGGTCTGCCTAATATTACATAATAATCCTAGCCAACTCCCAACAAAATCAATGAAGCAGTAATAAAGCAATCATATCACAAAGCAAACCTGTGCTTCCCATCAATGTACCAAAAACTTTCTTAATTTTTATGTACATTCATTGTTTTTAACAGTCGCTTGGTTGACTGTCGTTGTGAGCCGCCATGAGTCCTTGGAGATAGGGTGGCATACAAATTTTATAAAATAATAATAATAATAAATAACTTCCGTCACCTCTACATAAACTGGCTTTTTCCCAACTCTCAAGCCCTAGGGGAGAAATCCCTATATGCATCATCTTCATCATCTTCCAGAAGGCTAAAAGGGTAGGGGACCCCTGAATCTCAGGTGCTAGGCTGTTCCAAAGGTCTGGAGCAGCTTCAGAGAGGACATGTCTCCTAGGTCCCACCAGATGACAATGTTGAAAGGATTTTGCCCAATAAGGCACCCAAACTATTAAACATAAAAAAAAGGCTCAAAACATTGGTCTTCCTGCATGTGGGATCTTTGGGTACCATGAAAGCGATACTGGCAAACTTAATGCCCCTCTTTTGGTGCCAAGAAGTAATGTGTATTCAGCATGTCCCTGCCTCACTGCTTTTGAATAATATCCAAGAGATGGTGGTAGAAACATCTGGTTGAAGTCCCTGTTGAAGCAATCCCTCCCTGCATATAGATATTCTACAGGACAGGTAAAAACCTTTCTCCATGGTCCCTCCATGTTAAGGCCAACAGAGTTCACCTTTACGTTGCCCATTGAAAGTTGCAAGATGAAACAATTTAATAACAGCCTGTCACTCAGCTGCCATTTTAAGGGGGAGGAAAAAAATGGAAATAATGGAGTTCAGCATTGCTCTTTAATTTTTAAAAAGATTTTCTTTAATAATATGAAAGCCTATTTCAAGGGCCATATCAGCTTTCTGGTTATTCCCACTGGCAGGTTTTCTGTGCTGAATAATTCATCATATTTTTAGCCTGTGTTGAGCATAACCTAAAATTGCAAAACTTACCAAACTCAATTTAAAGTTTTTCACCTTAAGCCACGCATTTCATAAATAATACATTTTTCTTCTAATAAGCATGTTTTGGTGGATGGCAAATTGACTAGATGCCATCCCTTGATCCTGTTTATTTTTCACATGAAAGGCAGGAAAAAGGGATAAAGTCTTTTTGCCCAAAACTTTCAAACCCTGGGAAAAAAAATACAGCTCCTTAGAAAGGCTAGCACAATGTATTGAAGCTATATTATTCTTTAAAGTAATACATGCAATTATACCCCTCTGTAAAAATTATAGCTGGTAGATGTTCATTTGAAGAGTTCACTATAAAAAGGAATTTGCATCCAGCTTGTTTTATGGCCCCAAAAACTTACTGTAATTGTAATGAAGGTCAGTTCTATCATTAGGCAGTCAGAAAGGTTTGCCATATTGCTTGATAAAAACCTTAGAAAATGATGCAACAAAAGAATCCAGTTTGTTAAAATATGAACTAGCTCAGAAAACTTGTATGTGGAATTACAATGTGCCTTTTCTGGAACTTTTGTCTAGTACTTATGAAACCAACCTTAGTTCTTTAACGTAACTGGGAATAATTTCCAGGTTTCCTGGTTTAATTCCCAAACATAAGTGGCTACTTATTGTGAGGAAGTTGGTTTTTTCAAAAGTTAAACTTACCCATATTATAGGGAGTAATGGTGTTCTTCACAATACCGTTCATTTCTTTTGATTCCAGATATAGAAGTGAGTCTAAATTAATGTTATTAAACACAGTTAGTTTGCCTCTTGTGACATTGCCTCATAAATAAACAATATACTAATATACTCATCCAAAAAAGACGTTTAAAGAAGGCACTGGTTTGCACTAATTCTCCTAAGAGAAAATGCATTGTAAAAGCTGTCAGACACATTTGATTCGTTTGCCTATAATACTGTATATGATCCTGTAGCCTTCAGATGACACCTAGTCAAAGGCTATTGGTAATAAAAGGAGCTGGGCCAAGTGGAAATTGTAGAGCACCCTGCCCAACTGTAGAATTTTTGTTCTCCTTCTTTGATTGTACTTCACGTATCTTTTAAGCCATCTGATAACATACAGGAAGCTTCTGGAAACTGGAGCAGTAGTTCTCTTTGTTCACAACACAATTCCTCAAGTGTATCCTTTCCGAATTATGTAAGCAGTGTACAACATGAACCCAGGATGTCCTATTCATACAGATATAAACAAGGGGTTTTCTGATACGTGAAGACAAGAAAGCTACATAGCCGCAATTAGCCGGAATTAGAATATGAAAAACTGATCTTAAACATGAACTTTAAAGCAAACTAACTCTGCAATCCAGGCCTCTGCTAGATATTTTGTTTCTGAAATAGAGCAGCAAATGGCAAGATTCACTTAACTGAGGTGCCTAATAGCAATAGCAATAGCACTTATATACTGTTGCACAGTGCTTTACAGCTCTCTATAAGCGGTTTACACAGTCAGCATATTGCCCCCAACAATCTGGGCCCTCATTTTACCCATCTTGGAAAGATGGAAGGCTGAGTCAACCTTGAACCTGGTGAGATTTGAACTGCCAAATTGCAGGCAGCCGGCAGTTAGCAGAAGTAGCCTGCAGTATTGCACTCTAACCCCTGCGCCACCGTGGCTCAATCCTTCGAACCAGTAGTACTTTTTTTGCCTTGTGAGGCAGAAAATATTAAAATATGTTTTCTTATAAATAGCAATCAAAATGTTGCATTTGTTTCCCCCTGTGATGATTAAGTCTATGGCCCGAGGTAGGCACTTTACTAGCTAGCCTTATTTAAATTGTCCAAACATCCTAAAATCTTGATTTTCTGGGTGCCTGCTGACAAAGCTGACCAAAGAAATGTTTTTTGGACAAAGCTGACTAAAGACATGTTTTATGTTTAAGGCATAGTCCAAGATGGCACCACCCTCTTTTCCTTCTTCAGAAATTTACTTTGTGGCTCTCAACAATATCTTAGAGCATAGATCTGCCAAGTGACACACATTTTCTGTGAAAAAGAAATTGTTGTGGGGCTTAGGAGAAATAAGGGGAAACATAGGGGAAACTTTTTATTTCTATCATTTGACACCTGAGATGACAGCTAAGGAATGGAGATACACATTAAAGAGTTGCTCCATAGTATATTGATAAATTTTATAATTAAATGAGCATTTTCTTCACACATGGACATATATTATTAGTAGCTGGGGCCACTTCCTTCTGACCAAGGGCAGTGGTAAGAAGTGGAGACAACCTCTATCTTCATTCTAATTCTAATCTTCATTCTTTACTTCATCAGATTTCCTTTTTCAACAAGACTAGAAGAACCGAAAGGCAAGTTAGGATCTGTCATAGAAGGAACACACTTCCACTCTTAACGGTGAAAAAAAATGGATGATTGTGCAAAAGGAAAATAAAGAAGGGTTGTAAAAAGTTGCTAATAGTGTTTATTGTTGTTTGTGCTTTCAAGTTAATCTTGAGTCCTGTCAACTTCCTGGACAAGATCTTGCCGTTTTATTGGCAAGGTTTTGGAAGTGATATGCCACTATGTCCTTCCTAGGGCAGAGCAAAAGTGACTGGTCCAAGGTCACCCAACTGGTTTCATGCCTCAGGTGTCATTAGGTTGACTGTCTCCTGGTTTCTAGTTTGGTGTTTTTAATAATGCTCTGAATAATAAAATTACTACTAACACTAATAATAATATTAGCTTGTTGTTAATCAAGTTGTTTTGTTTTTACAGCAAAGGGTGTACTTTGAGAATAGATTGAAACATCCAGAAGGTGAGTTTACATTTCCCTAATCCGATAAGAACAGAAGAATGAAGTTAATCTGTGATTCTTGAATTTAACCTACTTCTGAAAATACATCTTTTCCTGGAAGCAATAATGATATTAATAAGTAATTTCAACATATACAGGGATCTTGTTTTATTTCATTATGCAGCCAGAAATAGAAATAAAAATTGGCATGCATCCACAGGGAGCTGCCTTCTATGCTTGCAGGATCATCATAAACATTATCTCCCACAGATTAGCAAAGGACACTCATTTATACCATGTTGGGCATTGAAATGCTCAGTAACTCAACAGGATAGATATATCTCTATCACATGGGACTTGCTTCCCCAAATTTGGTTCCATTCTTGCACAGAGGGAAGATTAACGTGTTGAGCATGTTAGACATATCTGTTTTCCTTTTAATATCAGAGAAACACTTTACACAAGTTTAAAATCACATACCTTTTAGGTAGGCAAATTGGTCTATTTCTGGTCAGTGCCACTGTTACATAAGTGTTGGCTTAAGTGCATCCTATCATATTTAATTCTCTTTAATAGAAAAAGAAAAAAATAACCTACTCTTGAATGAAAATCTGAATTTAAATATTGTCCTGCAATATTCTCTTAAAATATTACAAACATGTTTGATTTTGGAATGAAAGTTTCTAGAATAATGCATTTTTGCATTTTAAAATATGCATTTTAAACATGGTCTGATTATATATATATATATATATATATATATATATATATATATATATATGATGCATTCAAGAAAGTGCAATCAAGAAAGTGCAAAATCAGTGAAGAACAGTAGTTTCAGTCTGAACGCATAAAGTTCTGGTAGAATGTTCAAAATCCCTTCGTTTAGAATACTGTCTAAGGAACAGAGCTTATGTCTTCGGTATTCTTGGACTGATACTCCTGTTAAAATACTAAATTCTAAATGTTTTTTCTCTTTAACAGAAAACATGAAACCAAAGTAGCAAATTTAGGAGGCTGGAGGATTGATTACCTTCCTCTCATTATCAATAATTCTAATTATCTCTTGTATAAAATCAAATTCCTCAAGCAACTATGATCAGTAATATTTAGACAGCAAATTATTCTATAAGGGAATACAGCAAAGTATTAAAAGCCAGCTGACATTATTTGTTGCCCTTTGATTTGACCCCATATCACTTCAAGGCGTTTTCCAGCAGTTAAACCTCCTCTTTATGGAAAGTGAGATTTGGCTGACTGCCATATCACCAAGTACACATTATACTCTTCTACATAGTTCACAGTTTAGCTAGCAGGAAAGTTTGCCAAACAAGTCAGCAAAAGTCTTTATTGCTTTAACAGCTGATTCTATTTATCTTCTACTTTCATATTCAAACAGGTTGCTAAACTTATGCTAAAATATGGCCTATTGCCCAGTATGTACTAGACAAGAAAAAGATAGATATTCTAAACCTCTTCGGTGGATCAGGTGCTGTATTATATGTCCCAGGTGCTGTTCTGTATTCAAACTTGACTCTGATTGTCATCAAATCTTCCTTCCATCTGAAGCATTAATATTTCATCTAGACCAAAGATAATACAACATACAGTCCAATGAATTATCCCTATGATGCATGTAGCAATGTTGGGCTGTTGGTCTGAGATCCGAGCTTGGCAATTTGGTTGCAAATGTTTCATCACCATTCGAGGAAACATCATCAATGCGCTTTGAATTGTGCTTGTCCGTCAGAGCACTGGAGCTCAGACCAACAGACCAACTACCAACCCAAGCTACCTATATTCAAATACATTTCATATAGCAATGTTGTAGCAAATTTTATCAAATAGATTTAAATTTAATTTAATTTAATTTCGAATTTATATACCGCCCTTCTCCCTGAGGACTCAGGGCGGTGTACAGCCAAGATAAAAAACATAGAATACAAATATTAAAACATTTAAAAATATATATAAAATTTGGCCCAAAAAATTAAAATCGCAGACTAATTAAAAGGATTTAAAAATTTTAAAAATTTCTTCTTAAGCCAACCCGGCTTGCTGAAAAAGATAGGTTTTCAGGGAACGACGGAAGGCATTGAGGTCCTGGATTCTTCTTATCTCCGTGGGCAACTGATTCCAGAGGGTGGGAGCCCCCACAGAGAAAGCCCTCCCCCTGGGGGCCACCAGCCTACATTGTTTGGCTGATGGCACCCTGAGGAGGCCCTCTCTGTGGGAGCGCACGGGTCGATGGGAGGTCATCGGTAGCAGCAGGCGGTCTCGGAGATAGCTAGGCCCTATGCCATGGAGCGCTTTAAAGGTGATAACCAACACCTTGAAGCGCACCCGGAAGACCACCGGGAGCCAGTGCAGCTCGCGCAGGAGTGGTGTTACATGGGAGCGCCATGTTGCTCCCATCACTACCCGCGCTGCTGCATTCTGGACCAGCTGGAGCCTCCGGGTGCTCTTCAAGGGGAGCCCCATGTAGAGAGCGTTACAGTAGTCAAGGCGAGAGGTGACGAGGGCGTGAGTGACTGTGCACAGGGAATCCCGATCAAGAAAGGGCCGCAACTGGCGAATCAGGCGAACCTGATAAAAGGTCCCCCTGGTAACAGCCGTCAGATGTTCCTCCAAAGACAGCTGCCTATCCAGGAGGACTCCCAGATTGCGAGCCCTTTCAGTGGGGGCCAAAGACTCGCCCCCAATAGTCAGTGATGGAGTCAACTGACTATATCGGGATGCCGGGAGCCACAGCCACTCAGTCTTGGAAGGGTTGAGCCTGAGCCTGTTCCTCCCCATCCAGATCCGCACAGCCTCCAGGCACTGGGACATCACTTCAAGGGCATCGTTGGGGTGGCCTGGGGTGGAGATGTACAGCTGGGTGTCATCAGCGTACTGGTGGTATCTCACCCCAAAGCCACGGATGATCTCGCCCAGTGGCTTCACATAAATGTTGAACAGAAGGGGCGAGAGGACCGATCCCTGCGGCACTCCACAAATGAGAGGCCTCGAGGTCGACCTCTGCCCCCCTGCCAACACAAACTGCGACCGGTCGGAGAGAAAGGAGGAGAACCACCGTAACACGGTGCCTCCCACCCCCAACTCTTCCAGCCGGTGCAGCATGATACCATGGTCGATGGTATCAAAAGCCGCTGAGAGATCTAATAGGACCAGAACAGAGGAATAACCCCTGTCCCGAGCCCTCCAGAGATCATCGACCAACGCGACCAATGCCGTTTCCGTGCTGTGCCCAGACCTGAAACCTGACTGGAACGGATCCAGATAGGATGTTTCCTCCAGGAATTGTGGAAACTGTTGCGCGACCACACTCTCAACAACCTTCGCAATGAAGCGAAGGTTGGAGACAGGACGATAGTTAGCCAATATTGCTGGATCCAGGGACGGCTTCTTGAGGAGAGGCCTCACCACCGCCTCTTTCAGGGCAGCGGGGAAGTGACCCTCACTCAAGGAAGCATTAATAACGCCCTGGAGCCAGCCTCGTGTAACCTCCCGGGAAGCCAGTACCAACCAGGAGGGACACGGGTCCAGTAAACATGTGGCCGCACTAAGTCTCCCCAAAATCCTGTCCACATCATCGGGAGTCACAGCATCAAACTCCTCCCAGATAACATTCTCAAGACTGTTCCTCGTCACCCTGCCCTGATCTACCCAGTCAGAGTCCAAATCCCCCCGGATCTGAGCGATTTTGTCATACAGGTATTGTCCGAAATCCTCCGCCCTGCCTTCTAAGGGATCCTCCCGCACTCCCAGATGGAGCAGGGCGCGGGTCACCCTAAACAGGGCGGCCGGACGATTCCCTGATGACGCAATAGAGGCGGAAAAGTAGTTAGACTTTGCCGTCTTTATCGCCACTAGGTAGGCCTTAATATGCGACCTTACCAGTGTTCGATCAGATTCAGCGAGACTGGCCCTCCAACCGCTCTCCAGGCGTCTTTTCCGGCGCTTCATTTCCCTCAGCTCCTCAGTAAACCAAGGAGCCACCCGGGATCGGCATCGGGTCAGAGGCCGCAAAGGCACAACTCGGTCCAAGGCCCCACCAGCCGCCCGATCCCAGGCGGCTACCAGGTCCTCGGCCGAGTCATGTGCTAGATCCTCAGGAAATGGCCCAAGCTCCGTCTGGAACCTATCAGGATCCATCAGGCGCCTGGGGCGGATCCATCTAATTGGGTCCGCCTCCCTGCGGCGAGGGGTCGCGGTTCGAAGATCTAGGCGAAGGAGTGAGTGGTCAGTCCATGACAAGGGTTCCATGTCTATATCCCCTATAACAAGACCACTCAACCACTGGCCAGAGACAAAAATCAGATCCAGAGTGTGACCTCCCCTGTGAGTAGGGCCATGAACTAACTGGGTCAGGTCCATGGCCGTCATGGAAGCCATGAACTCCCGAGCCACCTCAGACGTTTCACCGACAGATGGCAAGTTGAAATCACCCATGACTAAAAGCCTGGGTGTATCTACTGCCACCGTGGCTATCACGTCGAGTAGCTCAGGAAGGGCTGTTGCCACGCGGCAGGGAGCCAGGTACGTAAGCAACAAGCCCATCTGAACCCCACGGCCCCACCTCACAAGGAGGGACTCACATCCGGCTATCTGAGGCACAGTGGTCTCCCTCGGATCCAGATCCTCGTTAATAATAACCGCCACCCCCCCGCCCCTCCCCTGGGCCCTCGGCTGATGGAATGCTCTGAAGCCTGGTGGGCACATTTCAACCAGAGGGAATCATAATAGATGCATCAACTGTTTATTGCTCCATAGTTTGAAAATACTACTTCTTTTAACCTGTCAGCAGTAAGGTTGTAAGTTAACTGCTTCAATATTTGCAGTGGTTCAGCCTGATAGCACAAAGAAAATGTTTTCAGGAGGTGACATTGCAAGGGCTCTGGCTCTGATCCAACATCACATAGATTGGTTAAAACTTCGTCACTCTTGAATTTTATCTGATAAGTTTATGCCATAGAAAGTAAAAGCTTGATAACCAAAAAGAGTTGGGAATGCATTAAATATTCATTGTATCAAATTTGCTGTTCAGGATTGAACAATCCAAGTCATCAATTGCTAGGAATTGTAGCAATATTATAGAACAATATTGAATCAGATTTTAAAACAGATGACTGAGTTGGGTACCATCACTCAGAAGTATTTCTACAGTCCAATTACGTGCATATTTACTTAGCCTATATTGAATGTAATGGCTTAGTCAAATATGTATGAATATGGAACATAATCTTAAAGATGGCAGTTCTTTGCACGTTTACCAGAGGATCCATCACTGGGAACTTCTGAGAAATTATTCTCAGAACTAAGGTTGGATATAGTTCTTAGTATTCCTACTTTGAACCAGATTTCATGGGGGCTAGGAGAAGATAGCAAATTACCTAATTTTGTTCAATTCACATAATATGTGTGAATGTGCTAAGTAGCTGAGAATCAAAAATAAAGGAAAAGGGAAACACTGGTGAAAACCTGACAGAGGTGATCATTCTTAAATCAGATAACAGAAAGATCAAAAGGGTAACTTTCGAACAGGGCAACTATTTTATGTGAAAATGCAGACAGCTCCCAAGATCTAATTCATCTGCTCATTTCTTAGAGCAGCAATGAAGGTGATCTTTCATTCTGAATAGATGCTGATATATTGATTGTCTCTTCATGAAAGTAATTTCTTTGCCACACACCAGTCTCAAAATGTTTTCCCCAAATAAACTTTCCATTACACCATGAAGGAGATTTGTGCACTTTGGCAAATCTGTCTAAAACTTTGTTTTTCTTTTTTACAGTCTATGAATGATAATTGGAAATCCTGTGTTGAATAGCCATCATAATACAGTGATGTGCAGTGCTAATAGGAAGCCCATAACTTTTCTCATGATGATAACAAATAATAGTGTATAAATGTATAGATCCTTCAGGATGATAGCATTTTATAAGAGCACCGGTGGTGCAATGGTTAGAATGCAATATTGCAAACTGACTCTGCCCACCGTCAGGAGTTCGATCCTGACTGGCTCAAGCCTTCCATCCTTCTGAGATGGGTAAAATGAAGACCCAGATTGTTGGGGGCAATATGCTGACTCTGTAAACCGTTTAGAGACTGCAATAAAGTACTGGAACAGTATATAAGTCTATGTACTATTGCTATCATAAGTGCAGTCATATTAACCATTGAAGACTTTTCTATACGGATCATAGAACATGTACGCTTGAAAAGGAATGCCCCCGAAACATCTCTCACAAAGTCAATTGTTATAATCAGCAGCCCGGAAAACCTTTACAGGTCATAATAATATTCTGTTACTGCAGTGATGTTGTATCACATGCACACAGGTCAGGAACAAATGGGGGAAAAAACTCTACTGTATTTTTAATTCCCTTTTAAAGACCCTCATTGACCCCTGTCTGAGCTGGCAAATTGAAATGAAAAGCTGCCTGTGCTTTCAAGCCTGAATGGTTTTCTATTACAGTAAAGCCATTCAGGTTTCTTCTCTCTTATCTTTCCACAGCAGCCAATTGGGAATACTTTGGCCTTTAACCAGCCTTCCCCAAACTGGTGTTCTCTTAGCAAAGCCACTTTAAAGAACGCTGCAGGGAGTGTTATTAAGACAAAAGCTAGTTTCACGTGCTCCGATTTAGTTTGAGAGTCCCACTGTTAATCATCACCCCAGAATACAAGGTCAACAGGCACATGCCATAATGAACGTATGGAATGCATAGATACAACCATTCATGATTATCAGTATGGTAATTATGTTACAGCAAGACTCTAGGGTATAGTCTTATGATTGTTATTTAGTTCTATAGTTCCATTCATTTGCATAGACCTTTCTAGAGATCACTTTATGCTATGGACCTTTACCCCAAAAGCTTACAGTCTAAACTAGCTTAGAATCCAAAGTAGTTAAGTCAGGGATGTCAAAGTCAATTTCATTAAGGGCTGCATCAGGGTTGTGTTTGACTTTGGGGCACCAGGTGGGCATGGCTGGGGTGGGCGTGGCCCCGTTTTTGGCCGGGATGGTCTCCTGCAGCCCTCGGCCAGCAAAAATGGAGCTCGGGGAGGCTGCACACGTCCCTCCTGAACTCCATTTTCGCTGGCAGAGGCACTGCGGGCCGGTCCTTCACTGTTTCTAGGGCAGCCTCGTGGGCCAGATCTAAGCACTCCATGGGCTGAATCTGGCCTGCAGGTTTTGAGTTTGACATCCCTGAGCTAAGATATACTAGCTGGAAAAAAAAATAAACCTGTTCAATATCTACATGATACCATTGGGTGAGGTCATCCATCAATTCACGGTGAGGTATCATTAATATGCGGATTATATCCACTTCTATATAAAATCCCAGATCCAATGGGACATGTGGTAAAAGGTTTGGCAAGATCTCTGGAGGCTTTCAGGGTCTGTATGGGCAGAATCATGGTTAGACTCATCCTGGTGGAGATCAGTGGATATAGAAGCCATTGGTGCTGGGAAAATTTTAGTCCTAAAATCAGTCCTAAGATCAGTTACATAACTAACAGTAAAGTATTTAGAACTGTCCAAGGCATTCACTATGCATGTTGTCCAAGTGGGGAGGGGTTGATCATTGCCCCTAAAAATTCTCTATTTCTATCCAGAACTTTAAACTCTGTGTTTTTAAAATAAAAATAAAGAATTTCAGGCAAATAAGTTTCTTTCTCTCCCCATTTTAGCAATAAAATAAGCTTTCTGTAATATTTTGGTTGTTGTTACTGTTATTTGTTTGAGAACCAAAAGTATGGATTGATTTTTTTTTAACCAGTGGATGAAGTGATGTCTCATAATCCTTAATTCACATTTAGTAATTTTACTCATGGTTTAACTAAAATAAATAGGAAGTTAATCCAAAAATTCCACTTACATAATTCAGAAATAATGATCTTTAGTCAGTACAAAATGTGATTCATTTGAAGAACATGTACAGATTTTTTGACTTGGCAAGAATTTACTTGCCTGTGAAGGTATTAATTTATAAAGCAGTCTTTATTACACTCTAGAACACCATTCAAGTTATAAAAAAATATTAGCTTAGGAAATAAAACTGTCTGGAGTCATTAATAGAGCAAATGTTCTATTAAAACATCACCCAAACAGATCAGGGGTGAAATCTACTTACCTTCCCAACCGGTTTGGAAGAGTACGTGCCACATGCGCTCGCTCGCTAACTCTTTTCCACATTAAAATGAGGATTTCACACCCACTGCGTTATGTATCAGCAGGGAATAACATTGCTGGAAACTGTGAAAAATTTACACTATATGTGAATAAAAAAAATATCTACCTCCCAAACCGCTAAATTGGTTTTTCACATGTACATATTGTGTTATATTAATAATCAAAAATTTAAACAATTGGTTGCCCTCTCAGTATATGTCTAGCATATGCAAAATCTACAGCAAAGGTATTTTCGCAACTAAATTGTCAAAGGACCAAGTTCAAGTTCTCTGCCCCAAGAGTATTTGAGATAGTTACTCTTCAGTTCCACCTGCCTACATATAAGCCAACATCACTTACAATTGGATAGTAATGTTCTGTAATATTCTTTTAATTATAATTATTTTTGCAGCCATGGAAGCTAATGAATGTAGTTGACAAGGAGACATAAAATTTCAGTTTTATAACGTTTCACCCTAGCAAACACCTACTACAAACACCTACTGGCTGAATTAGCCAACTACCGTCCAGTCTCCAACCTTCGTTTTGTGGCAAAGGTTGTCGAGAGTGTGGTGGCACGACAACTGCCCGGGCACCTGGATGAAGCTATCTATCTGGACCCGTACCAGTCGGGCTTCAGGCAGGGGTACAGCACAGAAACGGCATTGGTCGCGTTGGTGGATGATCTCTGGAGGGCTCGGGACAGGGGTTGCTCCTCTGTCCTGGTCCTGTTAGATCTCTCAGCGGCTTTTGATACCATCGACCATGGTATCATGCTGCAGCAGTTGAGGGGGTTAGGAATAGGGGGAACCGTTTTGCGGTGGTTCTCCTCCTTCCTCTTCGACTGCTCGCAGTTTGTGTTGACAGGGGGGCAGAGGTCGACTTCGAGGCACCTTGCATGGGAAGTGCCGCAAGGGTCAGTCCTCTTGCCCCTTCTGTTCAACATTTATGTGAAGCCGCTGGGTGAGATCATCCGTGGTTTTGGGGTGAGAGTCCATCTGTACGCTGATGATACTCAGCTATACATCTCCACCCCAGACCACCCCAACGATGCCCTTGATGTGATGTCTCGCTGCCTGGAGGCCGTGTGAGTCTGGATGGGGAGGAATAGGCTCAGACTCAACCCCTCCAAGACCGAGTGGCTGTGGTTCCCAGCGTCGCGATATAGTCAGCTGGTGCCATCGCTGACTATTGGGGGTGAGTCCTTACCCCCCACAGAGAGGGCCCACAATCTGGGCGTCCTCCTGGACGCATGGCTGTCTTTAGAAGAACATATGACAGCCGTGGCCAGGGGGGCTTTTTATCAGGTTTGCCTGATCCGCCAGTTGCAGCCCTTTCTGGACTGTGACGCCCTGCGCACAGACACTCATGCCCTTGTCACCTCCCGACTGGACTACTGCAATGCTCTCTACATGGGGCTCCCCTTGAAAAGCACCCAGAGGCTCCAACTTGTCCAAAATGCGGCTGCGTGGGTGGTTATTTATTTACACCCCTCCTGCGCGAGCTGCACTGGCTCCCAGTGGTCTTCCGGGTGCGATTCAAGATGTTGGTTACCACCTTTAAAGCGCTCCATGGCATTGGACCTGGATACCTTCGAGACCGTCTTCTGCCACCAGTAGCCTCCCACCGGCCAGTTCGCTCCCACAGAGAGGGTCTCCTCAGGGTGCCATCGGCCAAATTATGTTGGCTGGCGACACCCAGGGGGAGGGCCTTCTCTGTGGGAGCCCCTGCCCTTTGGAATGATCTGCCCCCAGAAATTCGTAAAATCTCTGATCTCCGTGTGTTTCGCTGTGCCTGCAAAACCATGTTGTTCCAGGCTGGGTTATCAATGTAAAGATTTTAATTGGTTTTAAATGGGATTTTAAATTTGGGGTTTTACAAATTGGGCCTATTATTTAACAATTTTAATAATTTTTAAATTTTGTCTGTCTTTGTGTTTTTAATTAGGCTGTACACCGCCCTGAGTCCTTCGGGAGAAGGGCGGTATAGAAATAAAATAAATAAATAAATAAATAAATAAATAAATAAATAAATAAATAAATAAATACTAGGAAAGCATTATTGCATAAAGTACAAAACAGCTAATTGATAAAGAACACTGCAAAAATAATAGTGTAGTAATTGATGATTTGGTCTTATTTACTGCACATTCTTAAGTCCATTCATTTTACAAACCAGCAAATGTACTTTACTTTTACTAATAAGGAAAACATTGAAAATAATCGGTGCAATGGCACATTTTAAAATTAATCGATTCTCTTATGTTTTTGAAAATAATTTTTACTTGGGGAGGGGGGCAAGATTCAATTAGTATTTGAAAGACTTCTGTGCAAAATCTTATTACCACTGATTTTTCCTGAGATGACTAGTAAAAAATTATTACAAGATGACTTGTAATAATTTTAATAAATTATTGTATTTCTAGATGAAAACAGCTTCTTATGAACTTGTATGCAATCCTGCATTTAGCAGTATCACTGTCCAGCTAAATAGCATGGGAATCATCCAATTATCATCAAATAAGCAGAGCATAGTCAATGCTGATGGACATAGTTATCTGGAATGGGAATTATCATATTGGGGAAATCCATAGCTAAATTGAAGCTATAGTTTCAGAGGAACTATAGTTTCAGAGGAGCTGTCAGAAAAAGTTACCTGAAGGCATATAATATTTTTACTATCTAATAACTTGCCACTAGGAAAAGCAGAACACATAAAGGATCCTCAGGAAATTTGCACATGGATACATCAAATCCTATAGGATCCTCATCAAAGTGAATCTACATTTTGTCAAGGGACTGTCTCCAGTTAAAATATTTTCCTGAATTTTCCAAAGATCGTAGTGGCTCAGTGGTTAGAATGCAGTATTGCAGGCTAACTTTTCCCACTGCCAGGAGTTTGATCCTGACTGGCTCGAGGTTGACTCAGCCTTCCATCCTTCCGAGGTTGGTAAAATGAGGATCCAGATTGTTGGGGGCAATATGCTGACTCTGTAAACTGCCCAGAGTGTGCTGTAAAGCCCTATGGGGTGAGATATAAGTCTAAATGCTATTGCTATGGGAGGCTTTCAGTCCAATGATTCTCTAGAACTGGAAAGCTCATCCAGTAGTTAAAGGTGAGAAAGGACCATGAGACCAATTTTCCTAGGGGACCTCTGGTTCAGTGATTTAATTTTTTATTTTAATATGAATGGGGTAATACTTTTCTTATAACAATTTAGAAGTTTGGATGATAAAGCTTCAAGGTGTTGGTGACCACCTTTAAAGCGCTCCATGGCTTACGGCCGGGGTATTTACGAGACCGCCTTCTGCCACCAATAGCCTCCCACCGGCCAGTACACTCACACAGAGAGGGCTTCCTCAGGGTGCCGTCCGCCAGACAGTGTCGGCTGGTGACCCCCAGGGGGAGAGCCTTCTCTGTGGCGGCGCCCACCCTCTGGAACAACCTCCCCCCAGAGATACGCACAATACCAGACCTCCGGACTTTTCGTCGGGCCCTGAAAACTTATTTATTTCACCTAGCCAGGCTGGCTTGATCCCACTGTTTTGGTTAAATTTAATTGATTTTAATTGGGTTGTATTAAATTAAAATATTTAATTATTTTTAAGCTGTTTTTAATTTTTGTATGTTCTGTTTTATTCTGGCTGTTCACCGCCCTGAGTCCTGCTGGAGAAGGGCGGTATACAAATTAAAACAAATAAATAAATAAATAAAGCTGTTGCTACATATTTCTATGTAGTTGTATGCTCTGTTGACAGAACCTAAATTCAAAAGTAACACTAAGCAGGCGAAAATTGGTAAAGCTTGTTACATAAAAATTCCTTTCAAGGACATTCTGTTCTCTCTTTCTTTCCAGGTGACATTCCTGACTAGGACTAGTAACTATGCTACTTTACAGCCGGCTGTGTACACATAACGTGTTAGATTATTAGAATGTTAGACTGAACAATTTAAGACAAGGGACAAGTGCATGCAAAAAAGCAAAGAAAATAGTTTTTATCAATAGTTTGCAAGCAGTCAAATTATTAGGCCAATACCCTTGAAGCATCCCTGTAGGTGAAAATGAGGCTTTTCATCTTTCCCCAGCATCTGCTGCAAAATCCTGAGCTTTATAATAATCCCTTATAATACAGAGGGGATTTCGCATGGACTCTCTGCACATTTAATGACTCATTTTGGCGGTTGGTGGAAGCCAATTGTTCAATGCACAAATCGTTCTGCCAACCTTGAGAGCAAAGCTCCCCCTCAAGTGCAGGAGCTGTCAGGACAGACAGACAGACAGACACAAACACACACACACACATACACACACACACACGTATGCACAATTTTTTTTTCACAAATATTTCCATGTTCATTAGGAAATGAAATGGTGTCTAAGACTGGCAATGGGCATTCATTAAAGGCATGGAAAGTTTCCCTTCAGCACCCTAAAACTAGTTCGTTAGGCTTTGATCGCCTAAGTCCATGATAGTGAACCTATGGCACGCGTGCCAGAGTGGCACTCATTGTGGGCACGCACGCTGTCGCCAGCTGTTCTTCTGGTTTCTGGCATGCACATGTGCGCTGACCATCTGGTCTTTGTGGGCACTGGAGCACCTGAAAATGGCCCCAAAAATGACCAAAAAAACCCAGGCTGTTTTCTGGGCTGTTTTCAGGCCATTTTTCCAAAAATGTGTGTGCATGCATACCAGCCAGCTGGTCTTCGGGTTTCTGGCGCTCTGGCACACACACATGCACACACGTTCCAGTTTGGGCATTCAATGCTGTAAAGATTCACCATTACTGGCTTAAGTTCTTTCCAAAGTAGGGATGAAGCAGATTAGTTTGAATCTTATTCAGGTACCTAGCTAAATGTTTGAGAGACACAAACCGTGCAAGGGAAGGGATTCACACTCTCCCAATAATGTCATGTATATTGACTTTACATCACTTCACACCAACCTTGTTCTGGATGCACAAAATTCAGGATTTAAAGAAGGGAGAAGATACGCTGAGAATGAGACCTGAACAATCAATATTGTGCCTTCCCTTCCCATATTGGAAATGGGAAATTTAAGTCCCTTGAACTCAATACTGATTAAGGGCAGATCGTAAAAAGGCTTTCTGCACAACATCATCTCTCTCTCCCCTTTTTTTTGTTTCTTCTCTTAAATTATGGAAGACTAGGAAGAGTCACCTTTTACACTCTTTTGCTGATGGAGTTACTGAATGAATGACTTCTTGGCCATCATTTATGGAAGGCAAGCATACAAGTAGAGCTAAGTAAGTTCAAATATATATACAGTATATATGTCGCTTTTCATAAAAAACAAGAGCTTTATATGTATGTATGCATTAAATTTATACACCACTCATCTTGCCATTTTTATTTGTTTCAGAAATTTAATCAGACAAATGAAACAAGCTGTTGAAAATCTACTAGACAAAGCTAGTAAAAGATGCTTTAAAATGCCTAGGCTGATAGCTTAGTTTTCTGCTTAGCTTAAGAAATAAAAATGTACTCTCCATTTGGGTTGGCTTGTGTACCCAACATATTATGCAGTGGTGGGATTCAGCCAGTTTGCACCACTTCGGGAGAACCGATTGTTAACTTTCTGAGCAGTTTGGCAAACTGGTTGTTGGAAGAAATCATTAGGGCAGAGAACTGATTGTTAAATTACTTGAATCCCATCACTGATATTATGGTATGGTAAAACTCATGTGACTCTTTGGGGAGCTGGGATTCCATAGCTGTACAGTAGTGACCAAAATTGTGGAAACCTTTTGGGAAAAGTGTATTTTCTAAAACTAGCTAATAACACCACTTTTCTTTTGAGTAGTACTATATAATTATATATCAATGGAAAGATAATTTAATCAAGAATGTAATGTAATAACTTTTATGAAGGATTTGCTATTAGAATAGCAGTTACGGTATAAAGAAGAAAAGTGAAACACATAGAAAAAATGAGATATACAAAAATTATCACATCAGTTAATACTTAGTTGGGTAATCTTTAGCATGAATTATGGCCTTACAATGTCTTCCCATGGAGTGAACCAAGTCTTTTAGTTCTGCAGCTGTTATAATGTGAAACCAAGATTGAATGATTGCTTCTATTAACTGGGTTTTATTGCTGGGTTGCTTCTGACTAACAAGTTTCTTTAGTCGGCTCCATAGATTTTCAATTGGGTTAAAATCTGGGCTATTCCCAGGCCATTCCAGCAGTGGAATATGATTATCTTGAAACTCCAAAAAAAAAGGTGGTGTAATTAGCCATCAAACCTCAAAAATACACTTTTCCCAAACAGTTTCCACAATTTTGGCCACTACTGTAGTGACTCAATAAAAAGCCCTCTACCTTTTAATAATTAATCTCACCTCTGATTGAAATGGCATCAGCCACTGACCTTAAATTATATGCTAGTTAGTGCAGAAGAGGCAGCCTTTCAGGCATTTCATTTGGGCTCCAATTCTTTGAAGTCTTAATAAGTAGTCATTGAGATTTGGATCTGGATCCAGAAATGAATGGGGTGCCAGTGAAATTCTATTCACATTCAAGAGACATGATCTAAATTGTAAATCAAAACATGGTTGCTAAATTAAGCTTCTTGCTTGTTGCTTTTTTAGGTGAGGGGAAGCCAAATATGATGTTACCAAAGCACAGATAATGCCTGACACATCGGGATTCTTGGATAGTCTGATTCCTATAACTATTGATACTCTGGTATCAATTTACCGGTGTTAAAATCTAATTGTGCTCTTGCAGCAAGAAAACTTACTGAGTTCCTGAGAATGCAAATGTGCAGCTGTCTGCAAGGAGTATAAATCCTTCCATTCCCCACCATCCAGTCAGAGCTGAAGAAGCTTCTTGGATGAGAAATGAAACATCTTCAAAGAAAAACCAGAGAGTCCAGTTGCCTCTTGAAAAAGCACCTTTGGGACAACCATGACCTGGATGACTGAGAATCTCCATAGACACTTACTAAGTTCCTATTAACATAGCAGTAACTATGTTTGAAGTTTGAATTTACTAGATGTTAACACTTAATTTTTATTGGAATACATTGTGAATTAAGGCTGCAATTTGCAGCAGTAGTTGTTTTCAAATAGCATTATATGACCAAGAAAAAGTAGTAATTGTGGAATGGGTGGTAGAGGATACATTCATATTTTGCAGAATCCTTAGTTTTAAGGGGATAACATCCACTGAGAAAGACTCTTCCCATATCCTATTTAGGACTTGGGTACATCATAACATCTCTTGATAATGTATCAAGACCACCTTTTAGCAAGCAACTCTTTTCTTTCCCCTCACTTAGTGACAGGGCAAGGCTGAGGCCATGGGTGCCCATAGCTTGGCCAAATGGATTATTTATCCATTGCTGGAACTTTATCCTGAAGTTATGAGCGGTTATATTGATCAAGCAAGGGCAACAGGCCAGTATCTTGATTTCAGAATCAGAAGCTTCATATTGTCTGTAATGGGAACTGAGAATAACCTTGGGAGACTGAAGGAAGAACTGCAGACCAGACAACAGTCAGGCAACAGATAGTGCACAGAAGGGCTGTGGATAGAGAAAGCATCTCAGAAAGGAACTTCTGTAGTTTTTTTGGCAAGTAAAGGCAAGGGAGGGGAGAAATGCTTTACAACAAAGTTAGCATTAGTAATTGTGGTTTTGGTTTGATTGGTTTGGTTTCTACTTCAAAGGACTGACAGTCCCTATGCAGGACTGAATATTCCCAGCTCTACTTTCTTCTGTATCTGGAAGGAACTCTCCCAGTTTAAATAGCTGACTAGGCTTAAGATTCAGCCTGAGCTGATATGGGCCTCTGTTGGGAAATATCCAACCGGCAGGGAGGAAGACTCAAATTATTTTATTTAAATTATTTAATTACCCTTTAAACTGTTTTTTAAATTTTGTATGCTCTGTTTTATCTCGGCTGTTCACCCTCCTGAGTCCTGCTGGAGAAGGGCGGTATACAAATAAATAAAATAAAATAAATAAATAAATAAATAAATAAATAAATAAATAAATAAATAAGGGGGAATTAGCCTTGAATAGTTGTGCAACTGCAAGAGATCCAAGACTGACCTTCCCTGTCCAAACTTATTATGGAAGCTTATTTATTCATTTCCAAGGGAAGGGAAGCCGTCTGTGGAGATTCCTGTATTATAGGCAGACTACAATAAAATAGTTAAGTTGAATTCAACGTGTAGATCTGGTCACTTGTGCCTGACAGCTTCTTCTGGTCAGAGTCCAGGGTATTATTAGATGTGGTTTCAAATGCCACATCTAGTCCCTGCCAGTCAGTCAATGCTGTTGTTGTGCACTTTCCATAAAACAAGTGTCAGTTTCCTTCTGTTGTGGGAGTTAGATTTCTGCAAATGGAAGTTCCCTGTCTGTATAAAATTACACTATTGTAGTAAGAAGAAATTGGGACCTGATGCAATGGAAAGCATTGACATCAAAAACTGGTGGGTGGGAATCAGTGGGCAGGCTTATTTTACTTCCTGCATGGTTCAGAAAGTTGACCATGGGAGAAATGGGAGGGGTTGATTATTGTCCTGAGCTTACAATGGTGCCAGCAAGACTGTACAAAAGTTAGGTTCAAATGACCCTCTGAAGATTTGTGGCCAAAGAAATTAAGTGGACAGTTACTTTAAATTTCATTAATTTAACTGGAAGAACTTCAAGAATTGCTTAAGAGCAGAACTATCTTAGCAGCAAAAATTATTCTCCCATTGAAAAAAACTCTAAGGGGAGAGTGCTCTACCAACAGTCTTCCTTTAAGACTTAATTGAAACAAAGAACGTCAGAGAAGATGCAGTCTACTAGAAATTTGACTGTACAATGAAAGTTGTATAGTCAACTTTGAGTTGATTTGACCCAAGCATCCTTGGTCACCGTTTAGCATTTATCTAAATAAATGCAAGAGCCCTTGTGGGGATTTCTCTGAAACTGCTTTTTAAAAAAGAATTTCTACAACAAATTGTATTTTACCAAACTGGATGAGAACGGGGAAAAAAAATATCTAGAGAATTCCTCTGGTTAGTACTATCTATGAACAAACATTTAGGAGTTCACTTAGTAAAGTGATCAAAAGTTTTTCAAAAGGACAATAGACTAAAAAACAGGGAAGACACCTAATAGTAGTAAGGCTATGATTTTAAAATAAAGCTACTCCATTTGTTACTGCCTGTTTTTAAAACAACCCCTAACACTTTGGTACCTGCTTTCTGTGGGCCTGTGCAATTTTCAAAGTTCTTCAGATGGTCCTGAGGTTCCTCAGAGGCCTGTCAGAGAAACCTCAGTTGGGATAGTGAATAATGGACATCTTGCTCAATCATGTGATTCCCCCCCCCCAGTGTTACAGAGTGAGGGAAAGTCCTCTGGATGTGTTGATTTATGCAGAAGTGGTAGAAGCAGTCCCAAGGTGCTTTCCTGGTACCTTGTGTGAATCAAGCCGTGAAGACTTGTGAGCCAAGCCCTGCCGGTTTTTTAATTTATTTATAAGCTGCTGTGAAACTCATTCAGGATAGAAGTTCTTAAAACCACACTTGTGGATTTGTGTAATTTTTGTTTACGATTCTCTCTACCTGCAAGATGTGTTCTCCTTTAAAAACCAAATGTATAAATAAATCTCATTTCTTGGTGTCTTCATAGTTACCTCCAAGGAAACTTATGATTTCTCTATGGCGATAACTCAAGGAAGAAAATGTTTACTTGGGTTTAATTTCCATACCATCACCTCTCTCACCCATGACTAATCTACCTTATCAGCTTTCCTTAAACTGATGCTTTTTGAATAGATTGGAATATAGCAATAGCAGTAACACTTGGACTTATATACTGCTTCATAGTGCTATACTGCACTCTTTAAGTGGTTTACAAAATCAGCACATTGCCCCCAACAATCTGGGTACTCATTTTATCGACCTCAGAAGGATGGAAAGCTGAGTCAACCTTGCGCTCATCAGGATGGAGCATCTGGCAGTGGGCAGAGTCAATCTGCAATACTACAGCCTAACCACCGTGCCACCACAGCTCCTAACTTATAACTCCCATTAAATTCAATTTACTTAGCCAATGCTCATGCTGCCTGGAGACCATAACCATTATGGTTTACTGCAATGGGAGAACAGGTTGGATTAAGGCTGATACATATGCCAACAGAATGATAACCGATTCCTCCCTCCCAAGGCCTGGGGCATGAGTAGAGATCACTTTGTTGTATTTGCTGTATTTTTTTCCATGTACATCTTAATTCAAGCTTTGTATCATGGTTATAATGAGGCCCACATGAATTAAACATTCTCAGAATATTCCTGTTAGAACACAGAAAACTCTAATCAGTCATCTAACACTTGCTTTGTCCACTGATGGATGGCATTTTGTTGATTTCAGTATAAACTTTTCAGTCACATAATGGGTGTAGAGATAATGTAGAACCAAAAGTGCTTCCATCTTTTGTGGCAATTCTAAGTATAACCTCCGTGCTATGAACATAATAGTATTTGAACTGTAGATGTCTTGCCATCATAAGTTCCCCTCTCCAACTCCTTTCTTTGCTCTCTCCCCGGTACTGCCTGCAGTCCTGTTTTGAAATGCTGGGCTATTTTGGGAAGGGTGGTGATGTAAGGGAAATCTATTTTTTATCTGAAATTGGTTCTGCAAGATTTGAAATTATATCTCAAAACATAAACTCACATAATTCTTCATATTATTTTTTGATAGCCAGATTAAGAGGTCCAGGATAATTTTTTTTCCAGGCGTGCAGCTTCCTTCTTTTAAAGTCCCAATTTATGCCATATATTATGATAGCAGTAATATATTTACAACCTGGCCATCCTTTTACAATATTTACAGTGCTTTGGATGGATTTTGTCACTGTTACTGTTAGGTACACCATAGCATTAATCTCCTTCCAAAATATCAGAACAAAACAAAATGGTGGGGTAAAAATTAAGAAGATTCTGCAAACAGTTTTTTCCTTCCAAAATGGCAGCTGAAAAGAGAAAGAGACTTTCTCTATCAGATTTTTTTTTTCACAGCAAACTGGTAGCTGTTTGGGTCTACTGAAGGACCATCATAAAAATAGAATTAAAATTAAAATAACCAAATAAACACTGTGAAGTTGCAGTTCCGCCTCTTCTCTTTGGGACCATAGTGTGATTTATGTCAGTAAAAGCAAACGGCACTTTGAGGAAAGCAAACATTTTTGACCCCCTTTGAATGGGGGACAAAAGAGTGCCAGGATTGAGGGTGGGAATCTTTGGAGAGAAACAGAGGTAATGAAATAGGTCCTATCCACATGAATTAACACTGCACATTACACTGTACACTGCACAGTTTGCATTGAAACTCCTACTCTTCTTATTCTTTCCTCCATTCACCCTTCTGTGCCATGCCAGTATGAACCTGTGAATAAGAATGTGGAACATTTATAGAGGAAAGACCTCATTAGCTGTTTCTGGGTACAATTTCCTGCAAACAAGTCTTACACCCTCTCCATTTTGAGCAAAATCTAATGTACAGGCAGGTCTAATGCATGGAAATATTCAAGCAAGGGACAAATGCTTTCTTCATGGAGCCTCCCTGGACTTTTTTGCAGTTCATTCTAATCACTCTGTATTTGCAAACAAACCTATATCAATGGATTTATCCTGTTGTACCATGCAAGCTAATATAAAGACAATATTTTAAAATGGTTTTAAAATCAGGGTGGCGTATTGCTGGCACGATTGCAAAGGAAGCAATTTAGAACTCACTTCCTCAGAGGTAATTACCTTATCAGCTGCAGTCCAATGTTATTCCTTTTCAAAGTATTTATATCAGCAGAATTTAAACATTACAACTCCATCAGTTGTGATTGTATGCTTTATTTGGAAGAAACACTCCCTTCACCATCCTGTATGAAAGTACGTGGGAAACAGCTGGTAACCACCCAATGTATAACCCTACTTGCCCAGGTAGAAGATCTCTAGATATAAGCTATTGTGCACATTTTGTAAAATCTCCCATACAGTGGTGGGATTCAATTTTTTTTACTACCAGTTCTGTGGGCGTGGCTTGGTGGGCATGGCTGAGTGGGTGTGGCTGGATGGTCATATGTCTAGGTGAGTGTGGCTGGATGGTTATGTGATTGGGTAGGCATGGCCAACCAACATCATTCACGTTGAGGGGCGCTTTGCCTTGCCCTGCTTGTCTGGCCTCCCGAGCTCTTCTGGTCTTTGTCTGTTAATTTGTCTACTACTGCAGTGTCTGGTTGATCATCTAATGCCCACCTGTCCTTCTGGATCGGGAACTCCCACAGATTCTTAGCTCTATTATTCTCCACAATCTTCTGTGGAAACTCCTTGATGGCTGGCTGGATAATTCTGGGAGTTAAAGTCCATACATCTTTCAGCTGAGAGACACTGATCTACCCCTTGGGCAGGGGTGAAATGCTCCCAGTTTGGACTGGCTCGGGCGAGTAGGTAGTGGAGATTGAGGCTAGTTCACCGAACTGGGAGCAATGGCTGGCTGGCCATGCCCCCGAACCAATCCGCGGCCCGCAGTCCTGCCATGCTTGCCTGCCTTCCATGCTGCCTTCCTGGTGTCCCGGTGGCCAGCTTGTGAAGGCAGGCAAGCAGAAGTCCACGTGGAAGGCAGGCAACATGGCAGGGCTGTGGGGAAGGAGCTAGCAGTTTACTGCCCCCCCCCCCACTCAAGCAGCGGCTTCCCTGCTCAGCCCCAACAAGCTATGCATCCATAGCAATGGGGTTGTTTTGTTCGCCACAGTGGTGCTTTGGGAGGGCAGGTGGACATATTCATTATAGTTGTCAGCTGCAGACATCCGCCTGCCCTCCCAAAGTACCACCTCGGTGAACAAAACAACCCCATTGCGCTGCGCCTCCTTCTGCAGCCAAACGCGCCTAGCCATCCATGCCCTTTCCTCAAATAGGCTGTGCATGGGGTGCTTGGAGAGTGAGCGAGCAAGAGAGCTCTCCAACTGTGTGTGTGTGTGTGTGTGTGTGTGTGTGTGTGTGTGTGATGTGAAGCTAAGGCACCCAAACTTCTGGCAGCTGCGGGGCAGCTTCTGAGCAGCCAGCTCCACCTGACCTACTCCCTGAGTCTCGCCGTTCTCCTGCCCACCCCCCCAGCTCAAGCAGCGGCAGACTCTGTGGGACAACAGGACCTCTCATTTTT
Source organism: Pituophis catenifer annectens (assembly GCF_029215685.1). NCBI lineage: Eukaryota > Metazoa > Chordata > Lepidosauria > Squamata > Colubridae > Pituophis > Pituophis catenifer. The sequence goes on from NW_027256881.1 coordinate 89,212,699, forward strand.
CCCACAGCACGGTGTACGCTTGGTACCTCTGCTTGTATGCTTGCAAGCGATGATCTTTTCTGCTTCTCTTGGGATGCTGGTGCAGGCACCATGGATGCAGAGCTTGTTTGGGCTCAGCAGGGAAACCGCTGCTTGAGCTGGGGTGGGGGCGCAAGAGAACAGTGAGACTCAGGGAGTAGGTCAGGTGGAGCTGGCTGCTCAGAAGCTGCCCTGCCGCTGCCAAAAGTTTGGGTGCCTCGGCTTCAGATCGCTCGCTCGCTTGCTCGCTCCCTCCCTCCCCCCCCACACAAACAGAAGTTGGAAAGCTGTCTTGCTCTCTCTCTCTCCAAGCACCCCATGCACAGCAGAGTGACGTGAATGACGTCAAACTGGCCACGGCCACCCAGTCACATGACCACCAAGCCACACCACACAAAGCCACGCCCACAGAACCAGTAGCAAAAAAAATTTAGATTTCACCCCTGCCCTTGGGTTCTATTTAGTATGGTAAATCCCTGCTTCTATGGATCTGGTGCTTAGTGTCTGTTCTTGTGCTGTTATGATCAGTGATCAGTTCACCAAAACCATGACAGTAGCAATATTGTCTAAGTAGCAATAGCCCTTAGACTTATATGGTGCTTTACAGTGTTTTACAGTCTACTCTAAGTGATTTACAGTTAGCATATTGTCCCAACAATCTGGCTCCTCATTTTACCAACCTCGGAAGAATGGAAGGTTGAGTCAACCTTGAGTTGGTGAGATTCGTACTGCCGAACTGGTGGCAGCTGGCAGAGATAACCCACAATACTGCATTCTAACCACTGCACCACCATGGCTCTTTTTGGTAATAATAAAGATAGTTCTCTCTCAATGACCATAGTTGGGACTGGTGACTCTAAATACCGTGGTTGCTAAATGGAAAATCACATGAACGTGATGGACTTACACCATCACTTTTAATTATCCAATTGTTGAGCAAAGCGCTGTTGTTAAACATGACCATGACTTATAATTTTGCATTTGCATTCTCTTAATTCTGCTTGTGGCAAACTGATTGGAAAACATGCAAGTGGTGATCATGTGACCATGGGATGCTGTAACAGTCTTAAATGCAAGAATAGATCCCAAAGCTGTTTTTAAACACCATCATAATTTTGAACAATCATTAAAAAAAGCAGTCTGCAAGTGAGGACTATGTTATATAATCTAACATAACAACATGCTAACATCAATGGCAGTTACAAGTATGTGTCAAGTTATGTATCAGAAACAGCAGGATTCGGGAAAATTTACTCAACAGATCAAGCTCCATTATAGGGGTCATCCTCTTCTTGAGAACCAGTGGGGCATCATGGTTAAGATGTTTGGCTAACACAAGGGTGTCAAACTCGATTTCATTGAGGGCTGCATCACAGTTGTGTTTGACCTTGGGAGGGCCAGGGTAGGCATAGCCAGAGTGGGCGTGGCCAGGGTGAGGATGACCAGCTCGACATCAGTTGTCGAGGCTCTGTTTTTGGCTGTGTCAGGCTTCTTCAGCCCTCTGCCAGCAAAAATGGAGCTCAGGGGGGCTGCATGTGGCCCACCCAGGCTCAGTTTTCAGCCTTGACAGCCTCATGCAGTCCTCTGCCAGTGAAAACAGGTCTCCTTCGCTGTTTCCAGGGCAGGCCAGATCTAAGCACCCCACAGGCTAGATCTGGCCCACGGGCCTTGAGTTTGATACCCTTGGGCTAACATCAAGAATACTTAGGGTCAACTGTCCTCTCTGTCCTGGAAGCACACAGGACAGCATTAGTTTCGGCCCAGTTTATGCCACAAAATTATTGCCGGGGGGGGGGGAACGGGACAATATAGAAAGCCATGCCAGGCATGTTGTCTTTTCTGGGGTCTTTATTTTGCCATGTTGGCCTTTACAAACATAAAGCTCTAGTTGACCAAAATGCAGCTTCTTTTAGAGGGTATGCCCTGCTCACCTTGCTTATCTTTTTCTTGCCTAGTGATTATAGACAGCCATTGTTTTTATTTTTAAGAAGGCTTATGGGATCTGTTTGGGACTTAGATATATTACCAAAAATAAAGATGATGCTAGAGGCTGTAGTTTCTCTTTGCAGCATGCCAGCCCTTTAGTACGATAAATATATAAATAGAAAAGGTCAGATGGAACAGAAATCCTGCTGAGTACCAAGGAGGATGGCTATGAGCACACTGGCAACATGTTGAGAAATTCAGCGCTGCATTTCCTCTCTGCTTTGTGATGCAAATGCAGCCATTTTTGGACATCAACCACAGCTTAATAAACCACACTTTGCAAACCATAATAGCTGGGTTCCTACTATATCCAGTGGTGGGATTCAAGTAATTTAACAACCGGTTCTCTGCCCTAATGATTTCTTCCAACAACCAGTTTGCCAAACTGTTCAGAAAGTTAACAACCGGTTCTCCCGAAGTGGTGCGAACTGGCTGAATCCCACCACTGACTATATCACTGTGCTGCAACCAAACTACATTTTATTTTAGTGTGATGTGTGGATCTCGTCAAACATTGCCATCTTCGTGCAGTTCTGGATATTGAGAACCATCATTGAATTTATTATTATTAATAATAATAATAATAACTTTATTGTCATTGTATGTGTATACACAGTATTCCCATACAACGAAATTCACTTAACACCCAAAGACCAGGTCCAACACACATAAAAATCCCCAAACACACTCCCACCCACCACAATTCCCCACCCCTAAACCACCCAAACATCCACACAACACCAAGTAATGCTGTCCAATAGCTCACTGATGGTGGCCCTTTAGTTCATTTTTGAGTGCAATTACTCTGGGATAAAAACTATTCAGAAAACGTGTGGTCCCAGTTTTAATTGTTTTGTATCTTCTACCTTTTGCCTTCCTTAGTGATGTTGAAGGCTTGGCTGGAGTAAGTTTAGGGCCGTATAAGATTTCTTAGAAGGCTATTCAGAAAGAGATTCAGGAGAAAACTATAGCTTCTATCCTAATTGGTCTAATTCTCTAATCCACAGCTGTCAAACTGGTGGGCCATGAGCCGGATACGAGCTGGCCACACCAATGTCTGGTTTAGCGAAGGATAAAAGAGTCATGATACATCATGTAATGACACCGTGACAATGCGAATTTGACACCCCTGCTCTAATCCATCCAGGTCCTTATCAATCTGGTGTCTTTAAATGAGTTCCAGTCCCAAATCAACCAGAAAGCAACAGAATGGGGAAAGTTGCTATTTAGGTCCTATACCTTATAACAGGGGTGTCAAATTCACGTTGCCATGGCATCATCACCTGACATATTTGTGACTTTTCCCCCCTTTGCTAAACTGAGTGTGGGTGTAGCTAGCGCATGATGCATCTGGGCTGCAAATTTGACATCCTTGTCTTATAACATTTTTACCACTAATTTTTGAAATATCTTCAGTTAAAAAAGTAGCAAGAATCTTCTGTCTCGGATTATTGCTTGGAAATTAGGACTTTTGCAAATGTGGCTTTTCTCCCCTTGCACTTTTGCTCATTCTGTAGCAAAAGCAGTGGTGAAATCCAAATATTTTTACTACCGGTTCTGTGGGCGTGGCTTGGTGGGCATGTTGTGACTTGGTGAGCGTGGCTTGGTGGGCATGGCAAGGGAAGGATACTGCAAAATCTCCATTCCCTCCCTACTCCTGGGGGAAGGACATTGCAAAATCTCCTTTCCTACCCCACTCTGGGTCTAGCCAGAGGTGGTATTTGCCGATTCTCTGAACTGCTCAAAATTTCCGCTACCAGTTCTCCAGAACCTGTTGGATTTCACCCTGAGCAAAAGCCTTAAGTTCCATAGAGTTTGGTCATCCTATCTTAATGATGTGACAACATCTTGAGAAACAAAGTGAAGAAGGCTTCTTAGCTAAGGTGACCATACCAGAGAAGAAACAAGTATTGATAAACAAAGAGGAAAAAGAAGAAAAAAGGAGAGGGAAGCATATTGATTTGAGGTATTGCTTACCTCTCTTTTAAGTGATCAGCTTTAATCATCAGGCCATTTTGCTATAAGCAAAAGGTGCAAACAAATTAACATGAGCTATTAATAAGTTCTTGTTTCACTGGGTCACAGAGAAGTCATTGTTGATGAGCTAGATCATGCCTTAGGCTGTGATTTTCACATCAATCCTGGCCCTAAAGCTATTTCTACTACCTCTCCTATTTTAGCCCCTTGCTTTCAGAAGACAAAAACACCCCAAGACTCTTTTGATCTTTCTTCATTTCAAATCTATTGCATTTTCGTTCTCCCATGGGCATATTTCTTGGATGCTTGTTATGAAGATTTGCTCTATTAAAATTATGTAAATCAGATCCTACGTTAAGAAACAGAACAGCAAGTCATGGACTTGCTGTTCTGTGACTCAGCTTGTTCTTACGTTTATAATTACTCAGTGGAAATCAGGCGGCAATTTAACCAATCTAGATGGGGCTCTCTTCTTGACAATTACGAACCACTGTAGAAACTCACTTATTCCCTACAAGACAAAGGGACAAGGGGTAGAGAAGAAAAGAAGGGAGATTGCTGTACCTCTAGTGTTTGGAAGCAGCTTATCCAACTGGCACTCCCCTGTTCAAACCCATCATCCCCAACCAGTATCCATTTTGGCAGGCACGATAAGAATTTATCCAACACATCTCAAGGCCACCAGGTTAAGAGTTTGCATTATAACTACGATAGTTTGCCTCGTTTACTTTGTCTTTGAATACTTCTGTTAAAGGAAGAGCTAATGCTCTGTTTTAATGGTGTGAAACAGAGACTGATAGATTGGGATTTGCTCAAGGCCAATGAGCAATTTGGTTGCTGAGATTACTTTTGAATCCAATTTTGCTGGGTCAACATTCTTTTTGCTGATCCACGATGTTACAGTTGAACCGAGACTGGACAACTTGATACCTAATAGGACAAAAACAGCCCACTCACTAATCTATCACATGCTCTGTGTAGCAAAAGCAAGCCTTGTATAATTTATACATGGCAGAGGGATGACTAATTGTACTAATGTATCCGTCACCAGATTCCAATTGGAATAAGATAATAGCATCAGTCAATTTCTTTTGTTGTTGTTGTTGTTTGTAGGTTGCATGTAAATATGATTTTAATCTTCTGCCTCTGCAGGAACCTACCACTATTTTTTGCAAGGCCAGGAAGTAAAAAACCTTGATCCTGGCTCTAAGTTTTGCTGAGCTCTTATCTCGTATAAGTCTTTGGCTTTCTGACCTCTATTGCTGCTGTCAAAAAGAGAGTGGCAACATCCTGGTTATTGAGCCACAGAATGAATAAATAGATAGATGGGAGTGAGGCTCTATTTTATGGTGGCTCTAGGCTCTTGGGTAAATGTTTCAAAAGGCAGTGTTACAATTCTGATGATTAATACATAGCCATCAGACTCTGGTGTCTCTCAGAATGCCAGCTCATTTACAATTTTATTTAACATAAAACCTGGAATTGCTGAGAGTTTTCTATTAGGGCATGTTAGGTCACTAATGATACATTGTGTGGTCCGATGGTCAGAAACATATTTACATAGCTAATTACAATAAGCTATAAGAGGTAGGGTTAGGGTTGGAGAAGAATATTTTGTGGTCCCTTTATCCATACATTTCCTTCTAGCTCCATAAATCTCTTATTTGCTGTCTGGTGGTGGCTGCAAAAACAGGAAGTTAATAATCATTTGGCCTGAATGCATTCATGTTTGGGAGATTCCATGCTGTATCGCAGTGTAGAAAATACTGAAGTGCCCATGAAGGAAATGGGCAGTTAGAAACATGAAATATAAATACATAAAATATTTTAAAACACAATATTTAGAAACAATATAACTGCCCTGGTGGAGCAATGGTTAGAAGGCAGTATTGTAGGCTAACTCTGCCCACAGTCTGGAGTCTGATACTGACGGGGCTCAAGGTTGACTCAACCTTCCATCCTTCCAAAATCAGTAAAATGAGGATCCAAATTGTTGGGGGCAATATGCTGACTCTGTAAACTGCTTAGAGAGGGCTATGAAGCACTATGGAGTAGGATATATGTCTAAGTGCTATTGCTGTTGCTAACTTCTTGGAAAGAGGGCACCTTCCAAATAAATAACAACTTAATATTGTTGAAGCTAGGAATGGGGGTGGCCATGTAGTTGGCAGATGTGCAAGAGACAAATATCTTGATATATTAAGCAGAGATGTTTGTGGAGAAGTCTGTACTAGATCTCACCAGTGTAGGCTGCTCAACATTGCAATGACATGTAATGTACTGCAGAAGAACTATTAGTTCTTGTCCAAGCTGTAAAAAAGGAAACCATGTGATAGTTTAGATTACACTTGTAAATATAAATAGGAAGAGATCTAATTGCAGTTTGGCTAAGGAGATGTGAGTGTTGCTTTGCTTCCCTACAAGTCTTCTAGAGATGCATAAACAGTGGATCAAGAATCTTCTCTGTGACCTTTGTAGTACTGGTTAGTTTCATCAAGCTGATCTGAAGGGCCAAGAGCACATTCAGACATGTTGTTTCTCAGGCCTCATGAACCCTTTGCAATTAGGTGAAATAATCAGAAAGGACAACTGAATCAAAAATATGAATGGCTGACCATATCACGACTGTAAATACGCAGGTCTATGTATATGCGTGATGGCTCAGTGGCTAAGATGTTGAGCTTGTCGATCGAAAGGTCGGCAGTTCAGCGGTTGTCCCAGCTTCTGCCAACCTAGCAGTTCGAAAGCACGTTAAAAAAATGCAAATAGAAAAATAGGGACCACCTTTGGTGGGAAGGTGGTGTTCCGTGTGCCTTTGGCATTTAGTCATGCCGGCCACATGACCACGGAGACGTCTTCGGACAGCGCTGGCTCTTCGGCTTTGAAAGAGAGATGAGCACCGTCCCCTAGAGTTGGAAACAACTAGCACATATGTATGAGGGGAACTTTTACCCTTACTTATGTTTAACCAGAAAGATGCATTTTATTTTGAAAGAACGACCTAATTTTGGCTTTTTAGCTTAATGTAGGGGCCTAAAAACTCAATCCTTGCTTTCTGCTCCAAATCTTGCACAGGATCATACCCATTTTATCGGATACTTACTGTATATGAGAACAATTCTTAAATAACAAGTATTATATAGTCCCAGGTATAATTCTTAAAGCAAGTGGGAGGTAGCTGTGTAATTCAAGAAACACAGGAAGCCACCCAAGTGAGAAGTTAAACATTTCCCAAGCCATGCAAAAACAGCCTCTGGCCCGTTGGAGGTGGAAGAAGAGAGTTTCAATGACAGATAAGAAAACAATTCTCCATTCAGAATGCAAATTATATTTTCTAATTGATATACAGCATTCTCCCATTTATAGAAAGCATCTCCCACATATTCCTGTTATTTATCAACCACCTTCTCCAAGGGCAGCCTACCTAGTCCTATAAAGAATAACTGGTGAAGCCAACTTTGCTTTCCATCCCTACCATCAATGACCACTTTCCTGCACTCTTGCAGAAGTGCATTTATTTTTGGTCTTCTCTGTTCCCACTATTTGACCAGCCTCTGAGGCTCAGCATATAATCACATGCAAAGGCAAGTCTTTTTGGCATCATTTCAGCATACCACATATCTTCTTACTATGATTGTTAGCATCCCGTAGTGCCAAGAGCTATTTTATTTCTATTCTGGCTGGGAGACAAGGCAACATTTCACTGGTGGCAAACTCCATCTTTCACTCCCTTTCAATCATTTTAATGGCTTGATTTAGACTCTCAGGGACCAAAACCGTAAAAAGAAATTCTATAAATACACTAGGGGAGACGTATTTGAAAAGCCAAAGTACCTATTTGTAACAAAGATGCTCCTGAGGCTTTGCTAATTATTCATATTCTGCTATTCATGGCGTGGCAAACAATATAATAGAGTGGTAAACTTGTTAAGAATAGAACATAAAGATTTTTCATATTGGCCTGTGGGAATTTGCTATTCAACTTGCTCTTCAGGTTGACCAATAATAATCCCTTTCCAATACCTTGGACTTTAGATATTGGTAACAAACTACTGAAAAAAGTAGCCCTACATGGCTCAGGGCCAGGTTATCTTCAAGACCGCCTTCTGCCACATAGCTCCCAGTGACTGGTAAGATCCCACAGAGTTGGTCTCCTCCAGGTCCCGTCAGCTAAACAATGCCGGCTGGCGGGCCTGCGGGGGAGGGCCTTCTCTGTGGCTGCCCCAGCTCTCTGGAACCAGTTACCTCCTGAGATCCGGACCATCCCCACCCTATTGGCCTTCCGAAAAGCGGTGAAGACCTGGCTTTTCCGGCAGGCCTGGGGCCGTTGAGCTCGCTCTTGTGATCTGGCGAGATCCGGCCATGAATCGTGTGAAAGAGTTTTTAATGTTTTTAATTTTTAAATGTTTTTTTTATAATGATTTTTAAAAATGTATTGTGAGCCGCCCTGAGTCTTCGGAGAGGGGCGGCATATAAATTGAATTAATTAAATTATTAAATTAAATTAAATTAAATTAATTAAAAAATTAAATTAAATTAAATTAAATTAAATTAAATTAAATTAAATTAAATTAAATTAAATTAAATTAAATTAAATTAAATTAAATTAAATTAAATTAAATTAAATTAAATTAAATTAAATTAAATTAAATTAAATTAAATGGGTATGGAAACTTAAAAGTCTACAATAGCCTTCCCCGGATTGATTGATTGATTGATTTATATGTCACCCGCATTATTTTTATAAATAACCCAAGACACAAACATACCTAATGCTCCTTCTTCCTCCTATTTTCTCTACAAAACCCAGTGAGGCGAGTTTGGCTGAGAAAGAGAGAGAGAGAGGGACTGGCCCAAAGTCACTCAGGTGGATTTCATGCCTTAAGTGGGAATAAAACTCACAGTCACTTGGTTTCTAGCTTGGTGCCTTAATCACTAGACCAAACTGGCTCTAATCCAGAAAAAAAAAACCCCAGAGAAAAAAAATCTGGAAATCTCTGTTCTCTTGCTGCATGCTACGTGCTGTCAGTTTTGTTTTCATTATAGTTCTCAGCACAAAAAGGAAATGGTACCTACAATTATGCATCACTACCCACTAAACAGCTTTATAAACCTCTGTTAGGTGATGTTGATGAGATAGATACGTTGTGCTTAATCTCAGGGTGCTGGAATTTCCTTCAGAATATATTTTTGCTCTAGGTCAGATTGTAAAAGTGACGAGAAGAAAAATAATAATACAGTATTCGGGACGGTCATTCTTAATTGCATGTAGCCAGTGGTGGGTTTCTACCGGTTCACGCCGGTTCGGGCAAACTGGTAGCGGTGGCGGCTATGAAAATGCATGAGCAAAGTGCGCGCGCACACACACGCACTCACAGTTCTGAACCAGTAGTGAAAGTAAGTGAAACTCACTACTGCATGTAGCGCCTCAAAATTCATGTGAATTGTCAATGAATTTCAGATTACATGTTCTCTCACTTCCCTGTTGAAACTTCCCATTGCAGGATGCTTGGCCCAGTTGTCTTCAGAATGATGAAAAAGACAAATGTTTAAATATAAGGGGCAGTGGGTCAAGGATACAGTCCCACAAACAGCACCAAATGCTTTTATTATTGTGTTTTATGGAGCCAATGATCCGGGGTCATCTGCTCCAACATCTGGCTTGGTGCAAGATGCCATAATTTAGTGCAGGATATGACTGCAGTGTTCCTGACAGATGATTGTTCATCCTTTCTATAAAGTCTTTCCAAGGCAAAAGAGTTTAATAGTCTTTACAAAATAGAAATTTTGTCCTCATAGTTTGACACATTTTTTGCACTTTATAGCTATTTGTTCTGCTGTGTCCCTCTGAAGTAAACAGTCAGTTGTTCTGCATTGCAACTTATTAGATCTTTGAAGGCTGCCTTATGCTTTCTTTAATTTCACATTCTCCAGGCTAAACATATATCTTTTGGTGATGCTGATAAGTCTTAATTTCCTGTTCCTTTTTAATCTCTTTCCTTTTTTATTGCTTGCTCTTGAGCAGTCAGATGAGTATCTAATAATTATCCCTTGAATAAGGATCAAATTGTTCCTTGTCTATTCTTGTTCTGCAGAGAGGCAGCCGTCTAATTTTGTTTTATGACATTGTTTCATTTCATTTTTATTTGGTAAGCCCTGGTCCTGCGGTTCCCTTCAGGAGTATCAGAAGAACAAGCTTTGCAATAAAGAAGCATTTTATCATGGCAAAGGTTAAGTTTATAGGAAATTATGAAGTCTAACACAACTAATACGAAAGCATCTGCTTGGTGGTAATTCTAGGATGAATTTAAATAATTGAAATGTGTCATTAGTCACTTGTGACAAATGAAGCTATCTATATCTATCTACAGTATCTCTCTCTCTCTCTCTCTCTCTCTCTCTTTGTAATCTAGACATATGTTTATAATATTTTAAGCTTTATTTTTCTTATTTTGTATTTTTATCTCTAATGTTTTTATCGAAATATGATGTAATTTTTTTTTTTTTGCTTTAATTTATATGCCGCCCTTCTCCGGAGACTCAGGGCGGCTTACAATGCATTAAGCAATATTTATTTATTTATTTATTTATTTATTTATTTATTTATTTATTTATTTATTTATTTATTTATTTATTTATTTATTTATTTTATTGGATTTATATACTGCCCTACTCCCGAAGGACTCAGGGCGGTGAACAGCCACAAAGTAAAATACATATATACAAAATTTAAAAGCTGAATAAAACCGAATTAAAATACCCCAATAATTTAAAAACAAATTAAAATCTACATTTTAAAAGGAAAAGGGGAGAAAATGAAGATTAGGCCAGGCCAGCTTGATGGAATAAAAATAGCCTTCATACTTTTGTATATTTATACAAAGTCAGTTTATTGCCCCCATAATCTGGGTCCTCATTTCACCTACCTTTGAAAGGATAGAAGGCTGAGTCAACCTTGAGCCTGGTGAGAAAATATACCATAAACAAGCAAACAAACAAACAAACAAATCCACTTGTTTCTTATCATTTTGATCTCTCTCTAAAATACCATAATGTGGACATTTCCAAATTGGAGTGGGTTGAAGACTGCATTCATAAAGGGAGTTATGAAAATGGAAATATAAGAAAGGGACTTTTTTCTTTTTTTATAAAATGCTTCAGTTGTGGTATGTTCTTGAATGTTGTGATACTACAATGCATTAAATAAGCAGTAACCCAGCAGAAATTCTCAAAACGGTTAAGAATTACAGTACAGATAGTCCTCGAATTATGACCACAATTGAGATCAAAATTTATGTTGTTGAGTGAAACATTTGTTAAGTGAATTTTGCCCCATTGCATGACCTTTCTTGCCACACTTGTTAAGTGAATCACTGAAGTTGTTAAATTAGTAACGCGGTTGTTAAGTGAATCTGGCTTCCCTATTGACTTTGCTTGTCAGAAGGTCGCAAAAGCTGATCATGAGTTCCCAGGACATTGCAACTGGTTCATTAAATATGAACCAGTTGCCAAGGGTCTGAATTTTGATCATGTGACCTTGGGAATGCTGCCATGATTGTGAGTGTGAAAAGCGCTCATAAGTCACTCTTTTCAGTGCTGTTGTAACTTTGAAATGTCACTAAACGAACTGTTGTAAGTCGAGGACTATCACTAATAACAATAGTGAGTTCTGATAGATCCCACTGAAATATTCAGTACCAAAGGAATATTATTAATATTGCCCTACATTGCCTTTTCTTTTTCATACATCAACCCTAACTAATTGTACAGGAGAATCTGGAGGAGAATCTCAGATGTTTTTAGTGTGTGAGTATGAAAATACGGCAAGGAGACACTACGTACAACTTGCCCCAAGCCATTTAAGGCTTTACATATGAATACCAGAATTGGGCCTGAAACATACAGAAAGTCAATGGAGATGAGAAAACTCTGGTATAATATAATGACATTGATCAGATCTGCCTGTGTCTGTCTGTCCGTCTCCCATCTTTCTATTTGTTGAATGTATATGGCTGCCCATCTATCCAGTAAAACTCTGGGTGGCAGTAAGATCACTCTGTTTTGAACTGGATGAAATTTCTAAGCTATTTTTACACTGTAGTAATGGAGAGGTTACTAATATATCTACAAAAGCTGCCCAGTGACTCTATCTAAATAAGGGGTAAAGCTGGGATAGGATGAATTTGGCATCCCACAAATGCTACCCATACCAGTTGGAAAATCTCCCAAGCCCTCCAAAATCCTTCAGGATCCATTGGCCTCTGGGATTGAGCTTTCAGAAAGTCTTCCAAGTTTGCAGCAGAGAACACGATTGAAAGTCAACACCGTTCCGCAGAACACTATCTGGTGTTACAAGGGAACATTTCAGATTATCACATTTTTTCCCATTCAGGAAAGGTTAATCCAGAATATATCCTACAATAGGCATTGAACCAATGATGCGCATTAAGGCACATCCATGTTGTTAATGGACTGAGGTGTTCCAGTTGCAAAAGCATCAATATAGATGTCCCTCAGGATAAACATGGTATGATTCTTCCTCATCCAATTCACCATACAGAAACTACTTCTTTTGAAAGTAGTTAATAATAGTTAATAATGAATGGGTATAAATACACAGATTTTCTTCATTATGATGTGCCTGTAAGGGTTGCACCCTCTGTTATTTACCTGAATTTATCTCATAGTAAACCTTCATTTTGAAGTGCACCTTGTGTAGTTGCCAGCAGTTATCTAGGCAAAATCCTGCTTTTGCTTTGTCACAACGTTATCATTTTTGAGGCCCTTCATCTACTTATTTTCGAAGAAATTTTATACATGAAAAATACATGATAAAAACCACACTTTTCTTATTCAAAAGAAACAAGGCAAGAGCACAAAATTAACTCACAACTGGAGAGTATGTGTTTTATTATGGATGCTGTTGTCATTGCTAAATCAAAATCTTATTCACTTACATAATTTAATGTAGCTATCTCATATAACCAAAAATATAGAGCAAATGTGGTGATAACATTTGGACAGGGCTAAATTAAATTCAGAATGCTAAAAACGTTGACATTGCATAACAAGCACACTTTCAATAGTTTTAGAAAATATGTAATAAAAATTAAATTAGGTTAAGGATTAACCTTAACCTGCTATTAATCATCCCGCACATTGTTTAGAACAAAGATGTGAAAAATTTCATAATCCACTGTTCTCTATAGGTGTTGAATTTTCTTGTACCATGATGAATGAGATGATGGGAGTTGTCATCCAGTATAGTTTGGGCGCCTAGGTTGAGTAGTCCAATTTAAGTGACAGAATAGGCATCCCAATGAGAAAGGATTGTTTTTTTTTGAGAACATGCAACTGAAACAGACTTCAAGAGATATTTACGGTAGTTAAAAACAGCATAGAAGCAAATAGTTTCGGAAGTAAATTCTTTTAGGAGCTCTGTGGTGTGAGCTCATTATATAATTAGCTTCCATAATGCTGATATTTAGTTGCATAAGAAAGGCTACATCCTTAGTAAGTTGCTCTAGTCTAGGCACTCCCATCGAGAAACAAGATCTAATTAGTCAGGAATTACTTCTTTGTTGTATAGAGGATGCAATGTCCATATTAGATATTTGACAGTCTTTGAGTGGATGGGAGTGATGGCATATTTTTCTTTGCTGTAGTTACGATTCTATTCAGAATTGGAATAGAATAACAGAGTTGGAAGGGACCTTGGAGGTCTTCTAGTCCAACCCTGTGCTCAGGCAAGAAACCCTATAGCATTTCAGCCAAATGGTTGTCTAATCTCTTCTACAAAACTTTCAGTGTTGGAGCATTTTACAACTTCTGGAGATAATTTGTTCCACTGATTGATTGTTCTAACTGTCAGGAAATTTCTCCTTAGTTCTAGGTTGCTTCTCTGCTTGATTAATTTCCATCCATTGCTTCTTGTCCTGCCTTCAGGTGCTTTGGAGAATAGATTGACTCCCTCTTCCATGTGACAATCCCTGAGATATACTTGTTTTCTCATATAGGCTTGACAAACTAAATAAAATAAAAAAATAAATAAATCATGTCACCCCTAGTCCTTCTTTTCATTATACTCAATTCCAGCAATTGTTCTTTATGTGTTTCCAGAATTCTAAAGTATTTGTAGCTATTTTACTTGAATTTGAACTCTAATGGCCAATATCTTAATCTTAATGGAATTAGTATTTCTTTAAATAAATACTGGTATATACTTTCTAAAATTCAGAAAGTGACTTTTTTCAGATTCACCTCAATAAATACAAACGTGCAGTGCAGTGCAGTAAAATAAAATAAACTTCAATAACTCATTTCATCTTCATTATGCTCATCCTCCACAGACAGATGTTTTGGTTTAAAAAGGTGGCAGTGCTGCCTATTTGCCATCATAATAGAGAATTTATAGAATAAGTCTTTGGGTGGATCTAACATGTTGACATCATTAGCAAACTGCAGAGATTTTAATTCTAGGTTACAAATCGCAATAAAATCATTTATTTTCTCATAACTATCAACCCCTCACTTGTAATGAATACACACGCACACATACATACTCATATGTATATGTGTGTGTGTGTGTATACACACACCCATACACGCATACAGAATTTCTTTTTTTAGAAGTGTGACAGCACTGGTTAACCTAAGGAGATGTCTTGAAGCCAGATGTTTTTCATAGTTTGTCCTTGTTCTCTTTTACATTGAATAAACAATGGCAGCTTATTCTTTGACCTCTATATTATAAACATCCTTGCTTGCCATGTACTGTGTATTGCACGTTTGCATTTATTAAGGTGAATCTGAGAGGAAGGGCCAGCCTATTTTGGAACAACTAAACTATTTCATTTTTACTAATCAATCATCAACAACAATAAAAGAAATTTTGGGTGTTTCTTTCAAGCAGTACAAAAAAGAGTGAGTCATGGAAATGGTCCTTGGTTTATACTAGTCCATAGCTCAGACAACAGAATTAGGGCATGTTTGTAAAATCTAGATGGTATTTGTCTAATAAAATAGGTTTGCAATCTGGAGCATAAGCAAAAGAACCTTTTAATGAACCTTCATATATTTAAATTTTCATCCAGAATTGGCATTGTAAAACCATTAGAATTAGGAGAAAGAGACAATCAGTAACTCTTTGAATATGGATCAAGACCAAAACGTAAAAGATGGATTGATTAATACTAGAACTAATATGGACTTTAGCTTTGAGGCAACATAAAGCAAGATATCTTTATGTCATTAACTTACTTCTTCTGAACAGTGATAGAGTTTATAAATCAAGGAGATATCACCAAGATATGCCTTAAAAATATGCCCTCCCTCTCCTTCTCCTTCTCCCTCTCCCTCCCTCCTCTCTTTCTCTCTCCTTATGGATGAATTTTGTTGGGGAAGTACAGACTATTTAGCAATGTTTAAGATAGGAGGGCAAGAATACTTGAAAATTAAATCAGACTATCTTTATCATTTTCTTTTTCTAAAATGACACCTACCAAGATTTTGTGAAGGATTCTTGTCCTTTCCTATTGAGAGACATTGTTTTTATTTATTTAACTTCCCATGCTTCCAAAATCAAGTGATTATTTTTATAAAAAATGCCATAAACTTGGTTCTCTTGTTACTGCCCTGATCATTTGGGCAGAAGCAGAAAGAGTTACACCAAAACAAGGGCTCTTTGTCTG
Organism: Pituophis catenifer annectens; assembly: GCF_029215685.1. Classification (NCBI taxonomy): domain Eukaryota; kingdom Metazoa; phylum Chordata; class Lepidosauria; order Squamata; family Colubridae; genus Pituophis; species Pituophis catenifer. The sequence continues at coordinate 89,228,370 of NW_027256881.1, forward strand.
CTGTCCATTCCCTTGCTTTCTGTTCCTTTCCTGCAAGATAAATTCCTGTGGGTTCAAGTCAGATTAATTCTCAGAAAACTTCTGGAAAACCAAAATTAAGTATCCAGGTAGAAGGATGAAGGTAGCAATGCAGTTTTTTTTAAGAAGATGTTGGATAACCATTTGTCTGAAGTGATGTAGGATTTCCTGCCTGGGCAGGGGGTTGGACTAGAAGACCTCCAAGGTCCCTTCCAACTCTTGTTATTCTATTCTACTTATGTAAAACATCCCACATTTCCTCTGGGGAGATTTACAACTACTGTCACTGTGTATCCCATGCAAGTTTTCCATATTTACCTAGGATTATATTTAAAAGTATGATATGTATATTATTGCATTTGCTAATATGAAAAGTGTAATATGTAATCTCTCCCTACTTAGCTATGCACACATTTTCTTCACCGTTTCTAGCGTTATTAAAGGCATTCCAAGATTATATTGAAATATTTATGTGTTTATATTATCCCCAGTGAAGACTATTTTGTTTCCCACTTCATATGTTATTACATATAATATACTGTAGAACTCGGTGAGTTTCAGGGTCAGTTCCTTTTCAGAAAAGTCTGAATGCCTTAGACCAGAGATCTTCAAACTTGGCAGCTTTAAGACTTGTGGACTTCAACTCCCAGAATTCTCCAGCCAGCATAGCCAAGTTTGAAGACCTCTGCCTTAGACAGAATATTCCCTGCACAAGATTTTCTCAGAGTTATGACGTTCATTTTGTTTCAAATCCCTCTAAAGTGAAGAAAAATAATCCCGAGGCACTTATTCAGAAAGCAACCTCCAAATATGAGCCAAAGCTATCGGATCCGCGTCTTAGTGCTTAATCACTTCTATGTGAATGAAGGCAGATTTTCAAGGACACGTCGTACCTACAGATGCTACTTGAGAGTAAAACTTCAGATTGGAACAATAGAGGAAGTTTGAATCTAAATTCCACTTATTTTATAACATTTTAAGCCAATGAATTTATTCTGATAATTTGCTTTGCTGGTCTGTGATCATTATATTGATGATATTCTGACAATATGTTTTTATCCACCCTCTCTCAAACTGCTCAAACTGTCTCAGAAGAGTAATCTGAACTCAAACAAACACAGCTAGTCTTCGACTTATGGCCACAACTGAGCCCAAAATTTATGTTGCTAAGCAAGACAGTTGTTAAGTGAATTTTGCCCCATTTTATGACCGTTCTTAAGTGAATCACGGCAGGAGATGAGTGATAGGAATGATGAGAAGTCACTAAATGAACTGTTGTAAGTCGAGGACTACCTATAATTATAGTTCACTAAGAAAATGCTTGCATGAACGGGAAAGTATTTAGGTCCTTCAAAAAGTCAGGATGTGTTTAATTGTATAATCAAGCCCTCTATTTTCTTTAATGTCTTATTATTTTTATGTTGCCAGCATGACACAATTATTTTCCTCAGATGCCTCAGATGACACAAGGTGTCAAGAAACAATCAGATAGACTTTTAAAAGTCCTGCTCATTTATTGGTTAATTTCTATGGTGCTCAGCTGTTCTTAATTTGTTCCTGGACTGTTCCACAACCCAATCAAAACGATCAATCTATTTTTCTTGCAGAAAGAATTCATGAGTTCTGAGCAGCTTAAAAATCAGTGCAGAAGTCTCACAAATGTGTATTTTTCCCCAGAGACCTGCCTCCAATGGTTAAGTATTATCAAATATAGGTCATGTTAATGAGGTAGTCTGCAAGGTTACTATGGAAACTCATATGGAATTCAGCTGTTGAATACTGATTAAGAAATGTTTCAAATAGTTAAACTTGCAGTGGCTGTTTACCATTATCTGTTAGATGAGTTTCCAAGTCCCCTGATGTACTTTGTAAAAGTGTAAAATTATGAAGACATATGAGAAAGTGTTCAGGAACAAGTCAATGCCTTTGATAGCTTACAGGAACTGAACAACTCATTCTTCATCCATTAAACTGAATCTGTAGGAAGGCACCAGATTAGAAATTGGGAGACCAAAAGGCCAGTCATTTCCTTTCAGCCCTAGAAAGGAGGCAATGGCAAACCACTTCTGAAACTGACCTATAACCAGCCTACAAACCCTCCAGAATCCAAATCAACCTCACAGCTAACTAGAGACCCTCAACCAACCCACACAACTCCCCCATCCAGCACTTCACCTCCCAATGAACCTCACCTGCTGTAACTTCCCCATCACAAGATCCATCACAAGACTCCCATTGATGACTCCCGCCTGATCCATCACAAGACCCATCACAAGATCCTCACTTGACACACCCAAAGCCCTTATAAACAAAAGAACACTGACACTGACATCCCCTAAACTCCACTGAAGATGTTACCTAGCCTGGTAATAAAATGTTTGGAAACCACACTTCTGAAATATTGCCAAGGAAATGGCAGAGATTTGTCCAGGCATCCACCAGGAGTTAACACTGATTTCAAGGGACACAAAAACAAAGCAAAGCAAAGCAAAGCAAAGCAAAGCAAAGCAAAGCAAAGCAAAGCAAAGCAAAGCAAAGCAAAGCAAAAAGCAAAGCAAAAAGCAAAGCAAAAAGCAAAGCAAAGCAAAGCAAAGCAAAGCAAAGCAAAGCAGAAACACCATATGCTAGGAATGTATAGATTACGTCCATACATATCATTACTTCATTACGGCTTTGACTATCAGGGAGTTTCCTGAAAAATCTTTCAAAATCTAGTACAGAATTAATGATGCATCATCACTGTTGACATTCTTTGTGAGTACACATATTTTTCATCTGTTGGACTGTTTTACAGTCCTGTGTCTTCATATATGTTTCTATTAGTATAGGTAATATAAGCTCTAGATTCAACCCATATCAGGAACTGGAAAAGAAAAAGATATATTTGCTGCAACTTAATTGACCCTTCAGAAACACAAATCAACTGCACATTTTAGTTAAACTGGTATTTTAAAACTCTTCAAGCTCTGATTAGTACTAAAACACATTTTCCATCTCTATTTGATGTTATTTGAAAGAAAATTATACCTGTAGTCCACCTTGAAAAAGTAGTTTCTCATCACAGTTACAATGAAATCTTTATACATTTGTAAATTAAAAAATACTAATTCTGAAGAAAAAATACTGTTCTACAAGGAGTCTCCGGTCTAGACTCCAAAATTGTGACCTAGCAGAGAACTTGGGAGGTAAAATCAAAAGCATGCTTTTAACCATGATTAATTGAAAACTGGGTATACACATAACCATAAACCATAAACCTCACTTTTAAAAAGACCTGAAAAACCCACAATCTTAGGTTTCCCTGTCCTAATATTCCTTTTTTACTTACTCTTATCATGTATTCAAATTATGTTTATACTTTTATCTGTTATCTTATATATGCTTGACAAATAAATTTATGATTATGATTATCAAACAAAGTAATGTTGGAACCCATCAATACTACAAGAAGACTTGATTCTGAACTTGCTTCCTGTACATTTGGTATTCTGTTAAAAGACTAAATTGTATGTCTGGAAAGTACCACATCAGACCTGAGTTAAGTGACCACAAATGGTTACAGGAAGTGATGCTGAATGATGCTTGGCATCAGAGGTGGTATTCCACCGGTTGAGACCGGTTCGCTTGAACCGGTAGTGGAAATTGTGGGTGGGCCCTCCTCCCCTGTCCCTGGCCCTATGTCGTCCTATTTAGGGACGTTTTTGAGGCTGGGTGCATGTGTGGAAGGCAGACACACATGCGAACCAGATGCCTGTGTGCACGAAGCAAGCATGTGTGTGTGGCGATGAATTGGTAGCAACATAATGTGCAACCCACCGCTGCCTGGCATGTTACAGGAAAAATGTACAATCAAAAAGAAAGGAAGAAACCTTTTCCAAGTCAAACTATTGTGTCCATTTGCTCCAAAAAGTTTCTGGTAGGATTCTTTCCCAATTCTCCTTTGAGATGCCATGAATCTGGAACGTTCCACGCTGACATTCTGTCAGTGAGTTATGGCCTTTTCTCATGTTTACCACATTTTATTAAATGTGGTTTGGCTTATACTGACACAGCATTTAACCAGTAGTGGATGTCCTCCACAAGTCACTAGACTGAATGCCTGCTGGCTTGTTATTTATAATTAACAATTAATTAATTGAATTAATTGAACACTCCCTAGACATTTAACTTTGGTCTCTGTAAACTTCAGATAGCCATCCAAAATCTGCTCTCAAAGGTCCAAATGTATCCATTGGCTGTCAGATTGAAAAACCCTGTTCTCTCCTATATAAGTAGCCACACAAGCCTACCCAGGAATCTTTTGTTTTTCATGTTAGTTAAACATATTTGACTGCAACAGGTGGTGCCATTCTAATTACTAATTAAGCTTACTTTTTTTTTCTTCTGCTTAAAGAAACAAGAGACAAAATCCTATAATTCTTCTTTTCAGGGGACCTTAATATTTAGTCTTAACAGAAGAAAGCCCAATGAATTCTTTATATTAGTGATCACACTGAGGACTCTGGAAAATACCTTTGTAGAATAGAATAGAATAGAATAGAATAGAATAGAATAGAATAGAATAGAATAGAATAGAATAGAATAGAATAGAATTTTTTATTGGTCAAGTGTGATTGGACACACAAGGAATTTGTCTTGGTGCATACGCTCTCGGAGTACATAAAAGAAAAGATACATTCATCAAGAATCATAAGATACAATACTTAATGATAGTCATAGGGAAACAGTCAATATAAGTCTTAAGGATATCAGCAACAAGGTTACAGTCATGCAGTCATAAGTGGGAGGAGATGGGTGATAGGAATGATGAGAAGATTAATAGTAATGCAGATTTAGTAACTAGTTTGACAGTGTTGAGGGAATTACTTGTTTAGCAGAGCGATGGCGTTCGGGGAAAAACTGTTCTTGTGTCTAGTTGTTCTGGTATCCAGTGCTCTATAGCATCGTTTTGAGGGTAGGAGTTGAAAAAGTTTATGTCCAGGATGCGAGGGGTCTGTAAATATTTTCACAGCCCTCTTTTTGACTCGTGCAGTATACAGGTCCTTAATGGATGGTTTGCATGTCTTGCAAACAAAATGTTTTGCATGATTTGATACAAAGCTGCCTTTTAAATATTTTTGTGGTTATTTCCAATTACTAAGATGATGACTGCCCTTCTTTATTGTTTGTTCTTGTATGTTTCAGTTGCTGATAAGAAAAAAAACAGACTTTCTTTGTTCTCTGACACAAGTATTTTGAAGTGGGAAATCAAATAGCAGACTAACTTTTGAAGTTAGGAACAGTCAATGATTTCTTTCTTTCATATTGTCTCTACTTTGGAAGAATAGAGGGCTGGAAACCAGAGAAGAGGGGAAAACAACTCTTAGTAGTTGGCAAGCTGGTCACAAGCACATATTGTCATGTGAAGAAGTAAGATCAGCTATATTTTATTAAGATATGGTAGGAAAACTGGAAATGAAACTTATTTTTTAAAATGCAAATTTTATTTTACCCTTAGCAACCCAAGTGTATATCTCTTTTATTACAAATGTATAGATAAATAGAAACATTTTTTCCAGAAAATATCTTCAAGGCTATTTTGGTGCTGACTTATTAAGAAACTATCATCCTTTTTTTCCCCTTCTATTTCAGTTAACACACACACACACACACACACACACACACACACCTTTTTCACTTGGGGAAGTGCCACTTTGTAATGGTGAAAATCAGTGAATACTGATCTTGCTCAAAAGCTCCTCCTGATCTTAAGTTCTCTAAGGTAACACCAACCAAACTTCCTTAATTTTTAACACTTGAGGATTAAAGAATCATCATCTATAAACTGTAATAACATATTCCGGTAAATGTAGGAGCTGTACCCAAATTATTCATGGACAAAAAAAGCTCTTCTTCTGAAAGGCCTGAAGTGTCTTACGGTCTCTCTTTCATCTTTTTGGTTTCACTTGCTTCAGAGGAAGTGAATGTACAGAACAGGAATCATCTTCCTGTGATTCATTTCTGGCTCCTGGTAGCTTAAAGTAGATCTAGACAGAGTCTTTATCTCTTTCTTTGAAATGTATTGTTACATTCTGGTCACTGGTATGTATGCACTTTTCAGCATTTCTGGGAACCCAGTTTTAGAACTCCTGTGACCTTAGAACTCAATTTATCTCAGTTACATGTTTATTTGATGTTACTGGTTGTGTTGCTAGCTACCCAGAGTCATTTTAGCGAGATAGGTGGCCATATAAACTGAAGCAAATAAATCACCAAACAAATACATTTTATATTCTCTTTGAAGTACATCAGAGGTAGGTTTCAGCAGGTTCTGACCAGTTCTGGAGAACCAGTAGCGGAAATTTTGAGTAGTTTGGAGAACTGGCAAATACCACATCTGACTGGCCCCACCCCCATCTATTCTCTGCCTCCCGAGTCCTAGCTGATCGGGAGGAAATGGAGATTTTACAGTATCTTTCCCCTGCCGCGCCAACCAAGCCACGTCCACCAAGCCACACCCACAGAACCAGTAGTAAAAAATTTTGAAACCCACCACTGAACTACATTGAATATTTTACAGTAGTTATGAGAGTTATGTGAGCCAGTTTGGTACACTAGATAAGGCAGATGTCTTCAAACTTGGCAGCTTTAAGACTGAAGGACTTCAACTCCCAGAATTCTCCAGCCAGCTATGCTGCCAAGTTTGAAGACCTCTGAGGTAAGGCATCAGGCTAGAAATTGAGAGACTCTGAGTTCAAGTCCCATTTTGGGCACAAAGCTGCCCTTGAGCCAGTTTCTGTCTCTTAGCTCTAGGAAAGAGGCAATGGCAAACAATTTCTGAAAAACCTTGCCAAGAAAACTGCAGGGACGTTTCCACGCAGGAATAAAACCCACAAAAAAGACAAAAACAAAAACCCAACCCTGTAGTTATGTCTTCAGAAGACAACGTGCCTTGGGTATTTTTGATGCTGCCCTTTCCCAGAGTTGCCTCCTTCAGCTAAGGAGTTGACTTTGACTTCTAGAATGAACTTCATCCAGTATAACCATTGACTGTTGACTGAAGGATTTGACAGGTTGGAAAAACACATTTGACAGCATCTGTGGGAGGGCGGAGCAGAAATTCTTGGACAATGAAAGATTGGCATTCTCTCTTCCTAAAAAGAGGTTTAGATGATGTAGTTTTGTTAAAATCTGGATTTTAGTCTCCAGGAAGCCATGAGTTTGACATCTTTTTCAGTGGTGAAATCCACATTTTTTTACTACCGGTTCTGTGGGCGTGGCTTGGTGGGCATGGTATGGCTTCGTGGGCGTGGCTTGGTGGGTGTGGCAGGGGAAGGATACTGCAAAATCCCCATTCCCTCCCCACTCCTGGGGGAAGGATATTGCAAAATCTCCATTCCCACCCCACTCCAGGGGAAGGATACTGCAAAATTCCCATTCCCTCCTCACTCCTGGGGGAAGGATATTGCAAAATCTCCATTCCCACCCCACTCTGGGGCCAGCCAGAGGTGGTATTTGCCGGTTCTCTGAACTGCTCAAAATTTCCACTACCGGTTCTCCGAACTACTCAAAATTTCTGCTACTGGTTCTCCAGAACCTGTCAGAACCTGCTGGATTTCACCCCTGATCTTTTTATAACAGAAATTAACCTATTTAAATCATATAATCACATATGGCAGGGGTCCCCAACCCCCGGTCCTTGGACTGGCACCTGTCTGCGGCATGCCAACAATCGGGCTGTGCAAACAAGCGAAGCCCCATCCAGAGGATGCAGGCAGCATGCAAAACCACGTCCCTTCCAGTCTGCGAAAAAACCTTTCTTCATGGAACCGGTCCCTGATGCCCAAAAGGTTGGGGGCCACTGACATATGGCATTGATCTCTTTTTCAAACTGATAACTTTATAAGGAAGAAATAAAATAAGTGCCTTTAACACTGAAATTTCACAGAACTCTTCCACATCGTTTATGCAAGAGAAGGACAAATAAACAAAACATACTTTGATAGCAAAGAACATTTCATGGGGATCATAAACTGGTGATTATCTATAATTTGACACAATTTTAAGATGTTGGTTCAGGATGTTCTTTGCAAGAAAAGCCGCAGAACACGAATGCATTTTCATGGGTACAGATATAGAGAACTCAGTGGGACTTTCCCCCCCCCCCCAGTGAACACTTAGAAGTATTCCCACAGTACAACTGTCACTGCAGTTTTCTCTTGTGCTGTCTGGGAACTGAATGTTCATGGGCTCAGCTGCAAAAATCCAACAATTAGTAGTAATTCTGGATCACTTCAAATGCCCTGTTGTGGAGGAGCCTTCAAGCATTAACTAGAACACATTGATTTACTGTAAGATTGAGACCAGAAGTAAAATAAAAACAGATATAGTGCTTGTTAAGACTGTGCATGGTTCCCAAATGGTTTGGAAGAATTGGTTTGGACTTGTATGAACATGCATCGCTCTGCTATTTATTAAACTGGGCTGGCATTTTCTCAACTTTTGCATGAAACTGGGGGGGAAAAAACTGCCAAGGAATCAACTCGTTAACATGATTCTTAAAGCAGTTATATATTCTTTCAGGCTTAAGTCTGAAAATGGAAGAGCTGTTCTAATGAACAGCAGAGAGATGCTATGTGTGCCCAAGGTCAAAAACATTTCTGAATTGTTTTCAAAGTTTGCACAGCCTTAGTCCATACTGTAAATTGGATAACTGCATGAAGAAACGTATCAATAGAAGGCCTGCTAATTGTTACCTAATGATTGCATGGCACATTCATTGGAGAAGATTATTTTATGGGAGGATAAAAGGAATATTTCAGCTCTAGAGTTGTTCTTCTCCCTCATGGAATATTCAGTACACTTTAAAGAGAATATAAAATATATAATTTTGTTTGGTGATTTATTTTCTTCAGTTTTTATGGCCACCTATCTTACTAAAGTGACCCTGGGTAGCTAGCAACACAACCAGCAACAGAAAATAAATATGTAACTAGTGGTGGGATTCAAATAATTGAACAACCGATTCTCTGCCCTAATGACCAGCTAGGTAGGCATGGCTTGGTGGTCATGTGACCATGTGGGCGTGCCCAACTCAACGTCACTCACGTCGATGGACGCTTCGCCTTAGCTGTTACAATGTAATAAGGGTTAACCAGAGAGGCAGTTTCTGTAAGCAGGGCAATAAAGATTAGGCTAGAAACACCACCAGAATGTTTCCTTCCTGCCTTCCTTACAGGATTAGCCCTGTAAAGTGGAAAAAACAAAACAAAATAAGATTTCTTCCAACAACCGATTCTCCCAAATAGGTGTGAACTGGCTGAATCCCACCACTGTATGTAACTAAAAGCTGAGATAAAATAACAGACAAACACAACACAACTAGCAATCAGAGCCCGGGACAGGAAGCACAGGCCAACAGGATCAAGGTCAAGCTACTGTTTGGGGGATGATGTTCCACAGGGCAGGTGCAACAACAGAAAAGGCTCCTCTTGGGTCCTGCCAAGATGGCACTCTTTAATAACAGGATCCATAAACTGCCCCACAAAAAAGCATGGCCTCTTGCCATGAAAGACATTATATGTGGATTTGGCCTTAAGGCTACGTTTAACCGTCATAGAAATTTTAATTCCAAGGAAAAGGAAGGAGATATAAGAAAAAGAGTTGACAAAAGGGGAGAAAGAAGTTTGTTGTGCCCTGTGTGACCCAGGCTGAGGGTGGAAATTTAGGAAGTCCTTTTGCAGACTAATTCTTATGTCACAACCAGGACAAATGTGAAAGCTTCATTAGCAGTAAAGAAACTTTCACATTGAAATATATCTCGGACTAATTTTGTTTCTGTTCCATGTTGATTTGCTCTGAAAACTAAACTGGACTAAATTATTAAAAGCCATTTGTGTTTCTTTTAATATTTTCTGGAGGGGGGGAACCTGTACTCTCATGGCCTCAAAATGATTCAGAGCAGCAGAAGTAAAACACATCTAAGTATTGCAAGATCTCACTTACCCAGCTGATCACATCTCTGGGGTATTACTGAACTAGCCAATCAACCGCTCAAGTTTACAGAATTTCTGAAAAGCTAACAAGGATGAACTGCCATAATTAACTAGCCAATTTTTCTTAATAGAAATGAAAATAAATATTGAACCACAGAAACATGTTCTGATCAAAAGCCAAATCACTGTTATTCTTGCTTAATACATTAAAAGCACTTAGTATAGCTATTTATGTTGTACTCAATGAATATTAGAGAGGTGATGAATCTTCAGGGATATGTCAATACTCAGTTTAGAGAGAATGACACTACAAAGGTGGATGGGCATGAAATTGAATGAAATATAATCATATTTATCTGAAGCCCTGACAGCCTTTCTTTGTTCTAATGTGCCCTTTAGTTAAATGAATGTACTTAATGATACTGTAAACCAGAACATTTTGACAGTACAGAACAGATAGTCCTTGATTTACAACAGTTCATTTAGTGACCATTAGAAGTTACAACGGGATTGAAAAAAATGACTTATGACCATTTTTCACACTTATGATCGTTGCAATATCCCTGTGGTCATGTTGTCAGATTTCAGATACATGGTAACTGGTTCATATTTATGACGGTCGCAGTATCCTGGGTAGTGGTGGGATTCAAATAATTTAACAACCGGTTCTCTGCCCTAATGACCCTAATGGGTGGGTGTGGCCATGGTGGGCGTGGCCATGGGGTGTGACAGGCAGCACTTGGCTTCCTGCACCCCCCTGGAAGCAAAAATGGGCCATGAGGGGGACGTGCTTCCCCCCCCCCCCCGGTCAGTGGTGAGTTGCCCCCGCAAGAACCAGTAGTAAAACCGACAGGAGGCTCCGCCCACTGACCCAGACGTCATCAGAAGTGATCTGCGCATGTGCAGAAGCTTCTTCGCATGCGCGGGCATGATGCAAACCAGTAGTAAAGGTAAGTAGAACCCACCCCTGCCCCCTGTGCCCCGTTTTGGGCCTAATAGGCCTCCCTGCAGCCTCCTGGGAGCGAAAATGGGCCACAGGGGGGGTGCACCACACCCCCACACCCCATTTTGGGCCTAGTAGGCCTCCCTGCACTTACCTGAGAGCCAAAATGGGGTGCCTGGGGACTCCTGGAAAGGGCAGGGTGGGAAGGGGCAGGGCCAGCCAGCAATTTAACTACCACTGATCCTGGGGTCACATGATCACTTTCTGTGACCTTCTGACAAGCAAAGTCAATGGGGAAGCCAGATTCACTTAACAACCATGTTACTAACTTATCAGTTTCAGGGATTCACTTAACAATTGTGGCAAGAAACACCATAAAATGGGCCAAAACTCATTTAACAAATGTTTCACTTAATAACAGAAAAGTTGGGCTCAATTATGGTCATAAGTCGAGGACTATCTGTACAGTCAAGCTTCCAGTAATTTAGCTAGTAACTCCTATCTTTTTCTTTCTACTGTGATCTGGGAATTTTCCATCTGTTTATGAAATCTGGGTCATGGCATAATTCTTTTCATTTCTTTAATCGTACCCTGGCTGTCTGCTGCTTTTGAGTTTCACCTTCAGTAACCCCAATTAGAAGTGGGAATTAAGTTTAAAAAAAAAAAATTCATGGAGGAAGATCTAGAGTTCAGATTTTCCGCCTGGTCAGGAAAAACACTGCTGCCATGAGACCATGCAAAAATCCAATCGTTTCCCACAGAGCAGAGAGAGAAGAGAAAATGTTGGCTCAGACAAGTAATTTCATACAGCAGATGAGTCACGCCACTAAGGTTTGTTTGTTTTTTTTTCATTTCAGCATGATCTCAGCAGCAATCTAATGAAATGCTTTGAAATAATAAAGGCTAACTTCTTTTTCTAATTATCTTTAAATAGTCTCCAAGTCTCATCTCCTTGCCTGCTACTGATTAAAAACAGCCTTATCCAAAGAGGAACGGAGAATTAGAAAGGATAACATTCTGCATTCAGTATACTTCAATGGGGTAATATTTTGTGGTGTTTTTTTAAAAATCAAATCTGGACTTGCAGCCATGCAAACAATTCAAGATGTGTCCAACTTTTAAGAGCATTTGAAAACTGTTTGGTTTATTGTACAGTGCCCTGCCTACCCTGGAGCTCCCATAATAGATTCACCAGCCTGTCTATTACAGTACTGCCAGTTTCAGCATCTTGTGTTCACATCTTGTATTCATAAGACAGCTGGAAACTGGCAATCTTATTCATTTTCCATGGAAGCCAAAATATTATTTAAATAACATATTTTAACCAACTTGGAATGAAATCTACCTACCAGTCCCATCCGCAGCTCTTCAACATTTTTGAGCAAGGCTCCAGAGACCATGGGTGATGGATAGACTTGCTGAGCTGAGTCATAGACTCATTGCCTTGAACCCTTGCTTTTTATCTTCTGCAAGTTAGTTTGTGTAACAATATGGCTGCCCTATGAAAGAATGGATGGAGGCTTATAGAAAGTCTGCAAGTTGTAGCTTTCACCAGGAAATGTTCTTGTTCATGTGTAGAGGGATGGAAAACATGCTAATGACACATTCCTTCTAAGGAACAGAAGGTCACAAGTGTTTTACCATGACTTGGAACTGATCCCTAATGTTCAACTATTTCTCCTTCCCATATTGAGCAGAAGGTAGGCGATGATTTGTAGTTACTAAATAGGACCATGCATAGTCTGTACCAGACATTTCAACCCACTGCTGATATAGAAAAGCTTAACAGCGCAAGAAAGTGTTCCAGCGCATTAACCTTTACATGCACTGTTTTGCTCAGGTTGGCAGTTCCCTATCAACATAAATAGCAATATGATTCCAGTTGCTTACATTCCAACATATAATCCCAATCACTCTGAAAGACATTTGAATGTTAGAAATGTGCTGAGTTCTGGGAGTTTTCCAGACATATGTAAGGTTTATAGTCTAGCCATAATGTTTCCTGAATTCAGAAAACCTATAGTATAATTATAATTTCTGAATCATAAACATAATTAGGGAACCTGAAATTCAGTAACGGAATTCCCACTAAAATTAGCGCAATGGCTGCTTCACAATCTTTTGCTCTCTTCACTTATGTTAATACTGGGTGTCCTCCAGTGGGTTTCAAAATTTTTTACTACCAGTTCTGTGGGTGTGGCTTGGTGGGCATGGCGTGGCTTGGTGGGCGTGGCTTGGGCATTGCAGGGGAAAGATACTGTAAAATCTCCATTTCCTCCCCACTCCAGGGGAAGGATACTGCAAAATCCCCATTTTCTCCCGATCAGCTGGGACTCAGGAGGCAGAGAATAGATGGGGGCAGGGTCAGTCAGAGGTGGTATTTGCCAGTCCTCGGAACTACTCAAAATTTCCGCTACCGGTTCTCCAGAACTGGTCAGAACCTGCTGAAACCTGATGTCCTCCAAAAAGCATGCAATGGGACCAGGAATAACAAAATAACAGAATAGCGGAGTCGGAAAGGACCTTGGAAGTCTTCTAGATCAACCCCCAGGTCAGGCAGAAAACCCTATATCATTTCAGACAAATGGCATCCAAACTCTTCTTAAAAACCTCCAATGTTGGAGCATCCAATTATGTAATATGTACATAATTCTTTATGTTAGTTTTATTGATTGCAGTAAAAATATTGTCCAGATATGATCTGAATGGTGTCCTGACAAACCTAGCCACTGCTACTGATTTTGTTTTATGTCATCTATCTTTAGTGCATCCAAAAAGTAATATTATTGAATACAAAAGCTGTAAAATTCAAAATTTCTTCCTGAAGAATCTCAGGGCCCTTCTATCTTCTATGGAGTCATTGATATAAAGGATTCTCTTTTATTTTCATGTTGTTGAACTTTGGAATCTCTGAGCTGACAACCAAGGCTCACCCATTCTCCAATTTTTCATTCATACATACATACAGTACATTACATTCACCTTGTTTATCAAGATTGCTTCCACCTAATGCCAATGTATTCTTACATGTCATTACGTCTTTATCGTAATAAGAAATCTTACGGTACAAAGTGTAGCTTTAACTATCCTTGCCCCACTAGTGTCATGGTTATGGATGAGTTGCCCACATTTTTTTGCAGGATAAAGTCCGTAAGCAGCTATAAGGATCTTACCAAGTTTCCTGGCTGTTCTTATCATTTTGCCCATTCAAAGCTATTGAAAACAGGAGAACAATGAATTTTTCTTTGGCCCACAAGATACTTTGCGCAAAGTACGTCAACTACCTTATTGCTGTATTTATTATTCCTATTTTATAGATATGAGAATGGAGACTTAGTGACCTAGAATTTCCTGATAATGTTTCCTCTATCTGACTAAAAAAAAAAAAAACATTATTAGTGTTTGATAAGGTATCTCTGTAAAAGTACTGACACATTGTAGTCTGAAGATTTGTTGACACGTGCCCGATGCAAAATTCTAAAAGGAAATATGCCATAGGTCAGCTGTAGCTAGAAACAAAGATATTTAACTAGCAACATCTGTCCTTGGCTTTACCTTTGATTTTTCATAGGCAAAGAAAATTGATATCATGTACTGTATGTTTCCAGCAATAGTTTAAAAATATTCATTTATGGTTCCAAGATTCATTCAGTCCAAAGGCAATTGAATGGAAGGCCATGTTTCATTAATATCTGCGCTGGTACAATAAAAGGTGATTTTCATGATGTTTCTTCTACAAGTGGTTGTAGGTTCTAGGAAAACCCTAAGTAATGTTATTACCCCACAAAAAAAGCCAGTTTCTGTTATTTAACACATGCAACTCAACAGTAGCAGTCACAGACTGAAACCTTCACTTACATACAATTACACTGTGCTTCATTAGCCCCAGGTTAGAACCGCTGCCCTAGAACCTGCCACAATTTTTGCAATTGTCTTAGAATCAGTGGTGAAATGCTACCGGTTCACACTGGTTCGGGCTTACAATGCATTGTAAGCCGCCCTGAGTCTCCGGAGAAGGGCGGCATATAAAAATAAATAAAAATTAAAAAAAAAAAATTAAAAAAACTGGTAATAAAAAAAAGCTTCCGGTTCCTCCGAACCGGTATTTCTAACAGTCAGCTGTGCCATGCGATTTAAAATCGCTAGAAAGCAGGAAATCCTGCTTTCTATGAATCTAAATCACGCAGCCCAGCTGACCCCCCTCGCTGCTCTACTTACCTTCACAAGCCTCGTTTTGGCATGTACTGTGTATGCGTGCTTGCGCAGCGTGCATTTGGTGTGAACTGTGCGTGCACATGCAATAAGTGTTTGGCACACAGCACGCATGTGTATAGTGAACATTTGGTGCGCACTGCACATGCATGCACACTTGGGGTGCAGCGTGCATGCGTGGCTAGCGAACCAGTGGAAAACTGGTTCAGATTTCACCACTGCTTAGTATTAATAGTTGTGTACCACTTTTGGTGTAAATTTGATTAATAAATCAATAAAAAGATCACAATGGTGAAAAGGTCCATTTAAAGTCAAGTCCACCTGCTTGCTTTGGAAATCCAAATTAAAACAACCCACAAAGTTGTCCAGTTGAGTACGTTCAGTAAAGGAATCTTGTCTTCTTATAACTTACATTGATTGTTAACAGACTTGCACACAAGGATGATCTTCCATAGAACAATGTTAATGTTCTATGGAACTAAGGCATGTTAATGTTCAGTATTTCTCCATTCTAAATATACCCAGCTATTTCAGATTCTCAATATCAGGTTTCAATATCCCTGCTTATCCTCATTGTTATTTCTGAACCATTTCAATTTCTTCTTCAGTGTAATATCCAAAATTGCATATCGATGGGGCTGACCATTACAATGGAATAATTTCTTCCCATGATTTGAAATGTATATTCTTTTGACATAATCTTAAAAATATTGTGCAGCCCTACCACACTATTGGCTCATAGTCCATTAGAATTGGGTGGCCAATGATTTTAAATTAATAATACATTTGTAATCCGTTACTGTTCCAAGTTCTTTTTTCAAATTGCCATTTCCAAGCCAGTCTTCTTAACACGTTCAATTTGTTGTGGAAATCAAAGGAATAGAGAAATGTGACAGGCTAGGTAGTAGGCCTCAACGAGAAGGGCTAATATAGCATAATCATTTTAGAACATGTCTCCTGAAAATGGCAACAGCAGCCAACAGTGCCTAGCTGACCTTAACTGACTCCAAAAAAGTCTAAGCAGGACCAGATCTGTTTAGTACTTGCATGAGAAAGCACCAGAAAACATCAGAACTGTAGGCAAGACTGAGAAGTTTTTAAAAAGGAAATTCCAGAATAAGGCAATGACAAGATGCTTTTGTAATTTTGCCATGAAAATTACAGAGATGTGCCCATGAAATTACCATGAATCAAGTTTGATTTGATGGAATAATTGCCTTTTTAACTGCGAAAAGCAACTTAGATTTGCTTTAATGAAGAGATTTACACGGTGGAGGCGATGCAATTTGTTTCACTGAAGCAAAGAGACAAAGCACATTAACTCAGAAAAGCAATATAGTTGGCCCCAAACCTCTTTGCACCACCACTGTCGGAGAAACTTCCTAGCTTTGAAGTCATTTCACATAAGTTGAGGGGCCACAAGGCTAATTTGTCATGTGGCATGGCCTATAGAATATGCTATAACTTCCAGCACTTTTGATGAAGCTGTCTAGACTGGCAGGACTTTAGCTAGCAGTCCTGGAGAAAAATCTTCTTAGCCTTTTTCTGCTGAAAAAAAATTCCTACCAGTCTTTTGCAAGAGTGAAAGCTTTGCTGAATGAGGTGGAGAGAACCTCTGAAGCAGATCAGGGTGAAGCAAGCAACTGGCTCTCCTTTACCACAAGAAAGCAAGAAAGAGGCCATATTGTTTTGCAAAGCCGTTTTGAGGGTGGCCTCATTCAAACCTTCCCTCAAGCAAGCACCCCTTTTAAGTTTTTCACAGCTTTACACTTTATTTCTATAAACACATCTCTTTCATCCATATTCTTTGACAAATTCCTACAGAAGACGAAGACCCTTTCATGGCGAGATTTAATATTCGTTGTCTAACTGAAAATTATTTAATTACATCTTTCTAGGATCATCAATTTTAATCAGGAAAAAGCCTATTGTTGTCCTTCAACTCTTTCCCTGGTACTAAATTCACTATATTTTCAAAGAGCTGACGTGTGTTAACCATGACTAGAGGCACAAACTGACAGAGATTCATTTACAGAAAGCATATGAAGTAGGACAACTCTTAACAATAAACTTTTGAAGAAAGACTGTGATAATGAACTAATGTTCTTCCACTTCAGAGATTCCAATACTTTTAAATAATTTTAAAATGTTCACTTTTTATTTATCAAACAGCATACTATAATGATTATGAGCTGAAATCAGTCAGTGCACTAAACTTGAAGAGGTAGGAAAACAGAAAACAAAGACAAATAAATCTCAGTGTCTGCAGTCATCTACACTCAGTTATATTATATACCATTATTCTTCTTCTTCAGAATTTCTACTAATTACCATACATTCATTTTACCTCATATGCGTTTGCAGTTTACCATAACTCTTAACAGATTCCCTCAACAACAACAACAACAACAACAACAATAACTTTATTGTCATTGTATGGGTATACACATACAATTAAGGGAATTCATTTAACACCCAAAGACCAGGTCCAACACACATAACAATCCCCAAACACCCACCCACCCATCACAAATTCCCTACCCCTAAACCATCCAAACATCCACACAACCAAGTAATGCTGTCTAACAGCTCACTGATGGTGGCCCTTTAGTTCATTGTTGAGTGCAATTATAGCTCTGGGATAAAAACTATTCAGAAAACATGTGGTCCAAGTTTTAATTGTTCTGTATGTTCTGCCAGAAGGCAACAGTTCAAAAAGATTGTAAGCAGGATGGGAAGACTCTCTGAGAATGTTATACAACTTCCTCAAACAGCGAGATTTGAAGATGTCGTCCAGGCTGGTAGCTGGAGCCCGAAGATATTCTGGGCAGTTTTAATGATTCTCTGTAAAGCTTTTCTGCCCACTACAGAGCTACTCCCATACCATGCAAGAATGCCGTATGTCAGGACACTCTCAATGGACACTTAATGCCAGCATTAAGTCAATTTTTGAACATTCCTCCAACTAATCAGGTGATCAGCAGCAACAAACAAACAAGCAAGCAAGCGTATAATTTAAAGTTTTAAGAGGAAAATGAAATTGATAACCTAATCATATTTTCTGGATTGACCTAGTGATTTTTGACCCTTGAGATTATGATCCTGTTCTGTGCTCTTTCAAGGAAGGGAATGACGTAGCTTAACCTTACAGGATTGATTTCAAAATCGGAGCAGCATGAAGTTGCTGGATTTGTGGTAATAAAAGATTTAAATAAGGAATGACATCTATTACAATAATATAACCTTTCTAAATTAGAGCATGCAGCTGCCACATTATGAAGAGCAGATTTAAAAGCACTTTAAGTCTTGCAGAATGTTGACACTTCAACCTAACGTTAAATTTATTCAGCCAAGCTAAATGTGTAACCAGAAAACAATGGTTCTCAGAAAGGCTTGTGAATAGTTAAATGTGTACTGTATGTACCTTTGACTGCGTAGCTGATATATGAGCACACCATAGACATGTTCATCCCACCTGGGCATACACTGAAGGCACATACTGACTTTGAGAGCATAGCTGAAAACTTAGTACTCTTCCAGACAAATTGCACTACAAATGTGCAAACAAATGTGCAATCTATTCAGCAAACCTGAATAGGAGCTAGAGGTTCATAGCCAAGACCACCAGCTAAATAATAATTGGTCAAATATTGCTGTTTATCACAAGTGTGATCAGCAACATAATAGTTCAAAGTTTAGGAAATCTGGACTGATACCATAGGAAGTCATTATGGTTATACCTTAGAAATACTGCAGATTTGTGGTGGTTCCACACCACCACAATAAAATGAATATTTCAATTTATTCCCTTCTACACCCAGTCCCTGATTCCAAATAACTGTCAACAACCTTTTGGGATTAAATATGTTCAACTATCTTCATTCCCCCTCCCCCTTTATTTATATCTATGCACATGTTTTCCTTACAGAGTTTCTATTCTTCCACAAAATTTGAGCCTGTCCCAAATCTGCTTCTAGCTCAGTCTTATCGTGGTGCTATTTTAACTTCATATAAGATCAAATGACTTATTTGTAACTAAAACAGAGGCTAATTATTGACCCATATACTAAGCCATGCAGTTGGTTTGTATTGTGTGGAAGTTGCAGGGCCTTAGAGAATATAGCGCTTGTGACTTTGAAATATACTGTAAGATATTTGGGACAAGAGAACTGAAGACAGTGTTTAGCAGGCTGAAAGTATTGGATTAAATGGAAGATAGAGAGATATTGCAATGGTTACTCTGCCCACCTGCAAGTTTAGGGAAAAGTGATCTATACCCTCAATAAGATCCAGCAGTGAAAATTACTTACACAATAAACCTTTTGCACGGACTGTCCCCAAGAATGATCCCAAGGTCATCCCAGAGGAAATGTGGACTGGATTTACCCTTTGTTGGGAATGGCTTGTGACAGTTTGCCAATGGATAGTGTGAGAGAACTCAGAGTTCAGCAGAGGAAGGGAATCAACAAGTGGGAAGTTACTCTTCTGGGGAAATCAGAAGTAGGATTTCAAAATGTTAGACCATTTAAAGATAATAGGCTGATTCCCCCACCCCCACCAAAGTTTCTCATATGTCATTACAAGTAGTTATAATTTGTCTCTGTGATTAAAAGGCAGCCTTCTAAATCATTGCATTGGCTGTATTTCATTAATCATTTAACTACAACCAGATTGATCTCTGTCCTGATCTTGGGAAACTGTAAAGATAATGTTGGCTGACGTGGTCTGTTTTTTGCAGCTCTCTAATTGCATGTGTTTCTGTTTGTGATATAAGGAAGGTCACTGCTCTGCAGCATAAGTGGTGTATATAAGAAATTTCCCAAATCTGCTTAAGCCAAGTGAGCAAGAAGAAGAAGAGCTATAATGGCCAAGAATAAATGGGAATGTTTGAGGAAAGCAGGCTCTGAAATGAGACAGGACAGGACAGTTTTCTTTATACGGTATAGATTATTGATTTGTAAAAATGTGGATCTGCCCTATCCAAATTTATCAATTCATGCAAGTTGAACTGTAAATGGTTTCATGTTTAACAAATTAATGAATTGTTTAACAATTTGTTTCATGCAATTTTCCAGTAGAGTTTTTTTCACATTGGGCTCAATGGGTCTCATGAGAAATGGTTGGGCTTCCACGAGAGAGGAAGGCAGGCAGGCAGGCAGGCAGGCAGGCAGGCAGGCAGGCAGGCAATGTCCTTTCTATAAAAAGAAAAGCAGCATAATTCTTTCAGTTTGCCTGTCCTTCTGTTAAAAGGTAAATGTATGCAAATGGCAAAAGCTCATACATTTTCCATGTGGGGTGGGGGAGAAAAAGAATGGGAAGAGGGAAGACTGTAAAACAAACACACAGGAAAATAAGAAGTGCATTGACTGGACTATTGATGAAGAAGAGATACAGCAGACCCCTATGCTGATCTGCTCCCAACTAAATTCCAGTTAACTGTGCATAAGGTAAAGGTAAAGGTCCCCCTGCACATGTGTGCTAGTCGTTCCCGACTCTAGGGGGCGGTACTCATCTCCATTTCAAAGCTGAAGAGCCAGCACTGTCCGAAGACGTCTCCTTGGTCATGTGGCTGGCATGACTCAATGCCAAAGGTGCACAGAACATTTTTTGACCGCATGGCCAAAGGTGGTCCCTATTTTTCTACTTGCATTTTTTTATGTGCTTTCGAACTGCTAGGTTGGCAGAAGCTGGAGCAAGTAATGGGAGCTCACCCCGTCACGCGGCACTAGGGATTCGAACCGCTGAACTGCCGACCTTTTGATCGACAAGCTCAGCGTCTTAGCCACTGAGCCACCATGTCCCTAATTAACAGTGCACAGTGTCATACAATATGACTTTTTCTAGGAGAACAAATAAAATGGAAGATCACATGACACTATTTTAAATATTATATACTGTTGTTTCTTATCACTGCCAATTGCACAACATTTGATTTTTAACTAGTTCATTTTAAATTAGAAATGTAATTTATGAGAACCAGGCTGATGACAGAAAAGGAATTATTTGCCTATTGTTGTGAAGCTTCATTTCTATGCTTCGTTTACTGGAAAATGTAGTTATCTCAAATATTAATATTGTAAGATTAATGTTTTAATATCTACATGTTCACCCAAAATAGCATATATGTAGGTACATCTTTCAGAGAGAGGGAGGGAGGGAGGGAGAGCAAGAGACGGACTAAGGGACTGAATTTGAATTGTGATTTCACAACACAGTTTTTATTGTAGGCTACCCAGAGTCATATTTGTGAGATGGATGTCTATATAAATATAAGGAATAAATAACTAAATAAATCATTTTGGCATCCTTGGTGCTAGGACTGGATTCCTATAATGGTGGACCTTCCCTATAAATGAACATTTATTAGAAATAACAAAACAGGTTTTAAAATTAGCTATAATTCTTTCCCCCATTTAAACTTAAATTATTTGCCTGGTTTAACTCCTTGATCTTTTCTAGCAAGTTACTGCATTTGTATTTATTTATTTGTTTGATTTTTATGACCACATATCTCAGTCAATGACTCTAGACCGCTAACAATTAAAAATATATATTACAATTAATTTTTTTTTAAAAAGCATTTCAAAACAATAAAAACAGTCAAACCAGAAAATGTTGCTGTCTTTTCTTTCACACCAGCATATTGGTGTGAAAGCATGTATCACAAGGAAAATAATCCCTTCTCTGTCACCAGCTTGGTTCTCATAAATTACATTTGCTACTAAAATGAATAACAATAACAAATAACAATATGTTATTTTTGCTGCAGGGTGCGGTCAAAAGCCAGATTGCAGTCATAACAGCACAACTGAAGCTCTGCTTGTTTATACAGAAAAAACAGGCAGAATTTAGTCATACCATTGGGGTTATCATCTTGATTTTTTTTGAACATACTCTAAGGACACTCCTATTTAACACTTACATAATCCAGCGTTTTCCCAGATTTTGTCATTGTTTGTAAGGTCTGATTTTTAGCACAAAGAATCCATGTCTGAATACCTATTATTTAAGGCAATGCATATTTTTTTTTGTTATAAAACTAAGCGTGCAACTGTAAATGCCAAATGCCTTTGTTTTTAAGTAACATGCCATACTTAAACATCATACGTTGTTGTCACAAATATGGCATAGGGTTGAGATGAGGATACTAGACTCTGTGGTGAATATCCTTTCCTCAGCAGTACTACCAAAAATAAACTTGATATAATAAATATTTGGATATATCAATCATGCACTAAGTTAGACTGAGTTTATTTGCATTCATGCGGTCATCTTTCCCACATGTTCTTCAGTTAAGAAAATAAATACTGTTGTTATAAACATCCTCAGTGGCAAGATAATTTGCATGCACATATAAATTATGTAAATATACAAATTCAAAGCTGATTTAGCCCTAACAATTTAAAGGTTCCTCTCTTTTCCTTTTTTTTTTTTTAATTGTTTTGGTCCTTTGCAAAATTCTTTTTTCTGAGAACATGGAATCATTATGTCTTTGTTTATGAATATGGAAATTATTTTAACAAAGTATGAGTGAGAAGCATCTATTTTTATTCCTTTAGGAATAACCCCCCCCCCCTTTTTTTTAGACTTTTTAAAAATAAATGCTTACTGGTCAAACTAGGAAAAACAAAGCAGCCAGAGTAGTTATAGATGACAGAAAGAAATTTTAAAAAGGGCTTATAGTAGCATAACAGATTTGAGCTGCAAATATTTGGATGAGAATGAAATGACAGCAAAAAATGAAAGTTTGCTATGTTTTTCTGAAGCCCAGATGCCAACTTGTGTTCTATGGCAACCTGGACCAGGCAGTTCTGACTTGGAGACCATTGAGTTCAATTTACTTTTTAAAGCAGGAAGTCCAATATCAGCCTCAAAAGATGGCTAACATGATACTCTTTGAGGGATTAGATGGAGTGGAGGATCCAAGATGGCAACACACTAGCAACTTCTGAAGTAAATTGGCTTAACCCAAAATAGCATACAAGGACGAGAAAAGAATCTAGATGAGCCCTAGCAATGTTATGGAAGCCATCAATCTTAACAAGGCAGAAAAACAGATGAGGATAAACTCTTATCTCCCTACTAGAGATGCACCTTAAAAAGTCAGTAGTGGATCCACTGTTCCAGAATCCCTTTAACTTCCAAAGACTATAAGAATGAAGAATCCAGCCATAACACAGGCCATCTTCTCAAGTCTCCAAGAACTGCCAAAATCATCCACCAAAGCAGGGAGATAACCTCCTGGAGCAAGCTCCTGGACCTCTCTGACAATTATATTTCTAGGCTTGTCTTCTGTCTGTTACTGTTTGAAAACTTCTACCAAGGGAGAACAAACTTACTGCTAAATGTCATAGTCAGTTTATTTCATATAACATAAAGATCAATTCAACAGTGATTGGACTACATCTTTCAATTTTCCTCTTCAGCAATGGCAATTTACAAGAGGAGAAATGTTGGAAGAAATGTCCATCTGGGTTCAGTTCCAAGTGGGAAAAAAGACACTGGAAACATGGAGACTGCTTGGAAAGATGGTTTAATGGTGGACACATGGTTTGAGGTCCTGGCCAAAAAAGAGCACATGGGTGAGAGAGGGTTAGAGATTTAAACCCTCTGTTGGGCTTTGAACTTGCTTCCTGTTCCTGTGGCAAGAAATGTATCCTGATTGGTTTCAGATTCCCATGGGGCCATGCAGGGATAACTTTGTAGGTTGTCTTGAGTCTCAAGCTTGGTTGATGTAATCTTGCTGGGTGATGTAATCTTCTCAGGTGTCATGTGATGGGTAGAGGGCTAATCCTATTATGTCCTGAGGGTATTATGTCTTTTGTGTTGTAGATAAGCTGGCCCAGCCTTACTAGGACTATTAACAAAGGTGGGGGCTGCTTTCCAACAGCATATTTCTCCTTTTCTCATCCAGGGAGGTATAATATTCTGCCTTTTTAATGTTTCTTAGAATATTTCATTCTTCTAGGAGAGGGGTGAGTGCTAACTTTCTATAGAAAGTGATGTTTTATCTGCAGGTTGAAAATGTTCTGCCTCAAGTTGCTGTTGAAGGCATTAAGATGTACCAATAAAGCTGAAACCATGAGTTTTTCTTATCTCATAAATCCTTACACTGGCTCTGGGAAGTAACTGGAGTGATGCATGAAGAATATTTCTACTTCAAAGTAGAATGTGGAGAGGAGAAGAGCTTGTGATATGAGTGTTGCAGATTTATTTCGATCTTTTTTCTCCTCTTTAATATTAATGCATGCCTGCTAGCACACATTTGCTTTTGGTTAAGTGTTGAAGTGGATGTTAACCCCATAACTGCAGTCTGTACAGCTGACCTGCATTTCTTGTCACAGGTTTGGCTGTGCTTACTACAGTCTTGCTCTTCTTTTCAGCCACTCATCTGGATCTTTTTTAGAGTTTTGGAACTTCTCCAGGACCTTGTTCTCACTTTGCTCTGGTTTGGAAGCAGTTTGAACTATTCAGTTAATGACTGATTTTTAAATAATAGTTTGCTTCGTGTTGTCACTTTCTGGTATTTTTCCCCTGGCAGGAAAATAAAATATGGAAAGGAGGATGTCAATAAAGTTTGTGAAGTATCTCAAATTTTGCTTTCTTCAAAGGAACAATTTTTCATTACGTTGAGCAAGGAACAAAGTTAGGGGGAGCTGTTTGAGAAAATGGGAAGCTGCCCACAATAATAACTCTTCGCTACTCCTCAAAACACTGTTGCTGCTAATCTCCTCCCCCTCCCCTTCCACCTCTCCTCCTCCTTCAAACCATCAATGTTCCATTCTTAGTTGTAGCTGGATTTTAAAGAATGCATATGCAATTCTTCACAATTGTGGGATTTCATAGGTGCGGATTGAAAATTATTAACAAATAATAAAATGGTTGGACCTGGGTAGCAAATGAAGCTTCTTGAGAGATCTATACCCTACCCACCAGTGGTGGGTTGCTCCCGGTTCGCACCGGTTCGCAAGAACCAGTAGTAAAAATTTGTAGTAGTTCGGAGAACCGGTAATAACATTGGCTGGCCATGCCCCCAAACCAGTCCCCAGCCCGGTCGCCGCTCGCTTACCCCGCCCACCTCATCAGATCTCTTCGGCTGAAAAAATGCTTTAAAAGTAAAAAAAAAAAGCGTCTGATGATTGCGCGGCTCAGCTGGGATCGTCAGAGGCTTTTAAAAGCATTTTTTTCTGCAATCTCTTTAGCCAAGGAGGTTGTAGAAAAAAAAAGCCTTTAAAAGCCTCTGGCGATCCCAGCTGAGTTGCCTGATCGTCAGAGGCTTTTAAAAGCATTTTTTTCTGCAACCTCTTAAGGTTGTAGAAAAAATGCTTTTAAAAGTAAAAAAAAAAAGTTGGCCACGCCCACCCAGTTACATTATCCCCACCATCAAGCCATGCCCACAAATTAAGCCACGTCCACAGAACTGGTAGTAAAAAATTTTAGAACCCATCCCTGCCACCCACCTTTAATGAAGAGTAGAGATAGAAGAGATGAGATTGTCAAAATATTCTGTATGCTAACATCACTTCCAGCCATTTTCATCATAACAGACTACAGCTGCTCTATGTGAGAAACAGGACTCCAAAGGTAACATAACTGAAAAAAACGGCCATGAAAGAATCCTCAAACTAAGCAGGTTCAAGAGGCAAAAACTGCACAAAGACCATTTGCTGATGGTTGTGGCACGGCTAGTGTGTCAGTATCGTGAATAAAACGCTTGGACCTGAACCACAACTGTATGTCCATCAAGCATTGTCTATATCAGAATTCCTTAAACGTTTCAAGATCAGGGGAACAATGTGGAAAGTGTATCGTTGTTTTTTCTTCTTATGGAAACAAAGGAATACCAGATTAAAACATGATTTAATGATACTCTATATTTGCATGCATTAGTGAAAAATGTCAGTGGGATGCCTGCTTGAATATGAATGACATCCTTAATCAAGGTCCTGAGTCTGATTGGTTGAAGGCAGTCTTGGAGCCGAGCAAATTCTTTAGTCTACTTTGATATTTGATCTTGCTTGTAGAAAGTGATAAAATTTCCTTTCACAAAGATTTGCTGAAAAAACTTTGATAGGACATTCAATAGCTCCTCCTTTAATGGCTCATATTTATGGTGAACTTTAACTCCAAAATCCCCTAGTGATTTTCCCCTCAGTTCATTCTCCTTCATTCATTCTGGTTTGGTTAGGAAAATTAAATGGATACAAATTCATAGGTTTGGGGTATTTTCCCTGAGAATTGTTCATACAACATCTTCATGTTGTTCAATAAACAATGATATTTTGTGGAACATAACTTCATAGGCCTCTGATAATAATGACAATGAGATCAATTGAATCACCATAATAGATCACTCTAGACTCTTGACAGGTTGAACAATATGGACTTTCTGCATCTGTTCATGCTAATCTGCACAGTGGCATGCTGATCTCTATCAACAGTAATCAGCTTCTGCTCTTTTGATGAAATAAATATGTTTATGCTATGTAGAATTCTAAATCAGCCCAGTGGAGAATGGAACATGCCTATCTGGCTGTTTCAGTTTTACTCATGGTGGAATCTATGCATTAGCAAAATTCTGTAATAGGAAGGTACATTTTCCATAATTTTAAAAATGTTAATGAGGTGATTCCTTCCTTCTCCCCAGGTTTGTCCTTCCAAAAATTTATTGTAAGTCTGCATACTACAGAATTCATGTATCATGCAATTTTTCACATTAAAGTGGAGCCCCAAACAAGTCCAGTTCAGGGGTGAAATCCAGCAGGTTTTGACAGGTTCTGTAGAACCAGTAGCGGAAATTTTGAGTAATTCGGAGAACCGGTAGCAAAAATTTTGAGTAGTTCGGAGAACCGGCAAATGGCCCCACAGTGGGGTGGGAATGGAGATTTTGTAATATCCTTCCCCCAGGAGTAGGATGGGAATGGAGATTTTGCAGTATCCTTCCCCTGCCACGCCCACCAAGTCATGCCCACCAAGCCACACCATGTCTACCAAGCCACACCCACAGAACTGGTAGTAAAAAAAATTGGATTTCACCGCGGGTCCAGTTCATTTAGATGGGTATACCCTTAACTACAGTGACTTACATAGCCACATTGCTAACTTTGATGATGCAAAAAAAATGTCATGTCATGATGTAAGCATCACACTTTTGTATTTTTTTTTTGTGACATCACACATAACTTTGGAAAAAGGTGAGATGTTTATGTTGCAAAGCCTAAGTTTAAAAGATATTGCTTAGATGTTAAAAACCAATTTCCAACATTAAAAAAATGTGTATCTAAAATTCTTTAGACCAATGTTCCCCACTGTGTTCTGCATCATCATTTTTTTTAATCCACTTAATTATGCATTGCATAATGTTTGCAGGGTGAAGGCAATGCATAGAACAAACCAAGATAGAATGGAAGCAATATTCAAGTTGCACAAGTTGAACAGTGCCCGCAGGTGCATGTGCACTGCCCCGCTGCTTGTGAAAGTCGAGCTGCGCATGCGCATGTGCTCATGCATACCGGCCTGCTGCTCACATGGCCCAATTCCCTTCTCCCACCCCCACTGGGCTGCCAAACTGCAAAGACTGGGGATTGCTGTTCTAGTGGATAGGAAAATGTCAGCAAGAATTACCAATCTCATATCATTATTCTAAATATCCTGTTTCCCCAAAAATAAGACATCCCTTGATAATAAGACCAATTGGGCTTTTGAGCATATGCACTAAAATAAGCCTTCCCCTGAAAATAAGCCCTCCCTGAAAATATTTAAACACAGAGCTGGAATCAGGTAAGACAGCATGAGGAGCCCATCTTGCTCCACATGCCCCAAAATAATAAGACCTCCTGGAAAATAAGGCCAAGCGCTTATTTTGGGGTTCAAAAAAATTTAAGATAGGGTCTTATTTTCAGGAAAACATGGTTCTTGGATGTGATAGGCAGGTTGACCAACACCCAAGATTTCTCAACACTTATGGATACGGAAAACTCACAATACCTATGAGATTTTTTCTATTAAGTGCATCATTAATCATGCTACAACTCTTCCATCTTAGTGCTGAATGACTGGAAAGGCCTGGATTGGTCTTTCAAAATCAGTGATGCGCTGAATGCTGAAAGTTACATCAGAAGAGGCGCAGTCAAAGAGGGTCCAGATTCAATAAAAGAGTCAATGAAAGTCAGATTCAGACAAAATTAGTTTCTTCTGAAAAACCAGATTTATGATTTGTTTTTAGATGCCTTAGAACATTTTTGCTTAACTTGGTGCTTCAAATTCATCAGCTAAGGAAAAATAAAGATCTTTATGTAGCATGAATTACTTGTAGCATGAATAGGGAATGCTCTCTATTATTTTTTTTTTTATGCTTTCACATTTTTACAGATTTAATAATTTTTATGATTTTTGTAAAAATCTTATTGAAAATATTACATAGAATGATGGGATATTGATGATGATAAATAATCTAATCTATTGTGGCTTGCATATGTGTGTGTGTGTGTGTGTGTGTGTGTTTCATATCATGAGTATATTATTTCTGAAATATATACTTGGTGGCATTTCAGTATATTCTATAACCAAAATACTGTAAGCAAAGATTTCACAAAATTGGTCTGATTGAAATTCATAAAACTATTGTGTTCAAGAAAAGGATAAATATTTTAGTGTAAATACATTGTAGAGTAGAACTTTTATTTTCTTGCACTCTTGCATCTTAACAACATCAACACACATCTAATATGTTCATTTCCTGCAGATTGTCATAAGCACATTCTTTGTAATGGGAGATGTTCAAGTCTAGTAATATGAATTGTGGCCTTTGGGACTGGCAGTTTCATATCTTACCAACATTTTGTCATAAGCATTCATTTCAGGTCTGAATCATTGACCTGCTACCAGGAACAGAATGCTGATAAAGAATGTTATTCTTAGATTTAATCAGCTTGTACTTTTGGCACCTATTCCATGATGTGCCTAAGCATGCAACAAACAACATTATCAAAAAAAAACCTGCCTCATTCATTGGGGAAAAGGGAAGGGAATATTGCCTTTGCTTCCTGAACACTTCATGAATTTTATTGTTAATTTTTAAAACACATCAGTGCTAAGTCACAGTCATAAACTTAGAATCCTCCAGGACTATATCCATTTACTTAATGAAGAATACTTAGAACTTTTTGGGGTGGGCCAAGGACGATAGCAGTAAGCAGAGTAAGTGATATCATTGTGTCAAACAAATGGCTGTGGTTGGGATTTCTTCTCATTTTGGGGAAGCAGTATGGTGTCAGCCCTGGAGGCCATCTTTTTCTTTGGATCTTCAAGGCTGCCACATTTAGTGCTGTGGGAAACTGGGAAGGGGGAATTGCATGGCGTTGCAGGGATATCTAGCCATAATAACATTCTTTTCTCTGAGAGTCAAAGACATCCAGCCTGCACCTGGAGTGGCATGACTGGCAGGCATCTCCAGTTGGGATGGTGCATTGATTGGACCATGTGATGGACTTGTGGGTGCAGGGGAAGGGACTTGGACTTTCTTTTGGATGAGGAAAACCTGGAAGCTTTCAGATTCAGGTTTTCCCAAATGTGCCAATATGACATCTCCAAAAAAATGGAACTTTGAGTAACTTCGAGCCTCGGAGTCGTCTTTTGTTGGGGATGTTACTTGGAACCCTGACATATGGTGAGATTCATTGGACTTTAAAGTTTAATTTACCTATTTTGATTGATTGGTTCAAAGTTACTACAGAACATCATGGCTTGAGAGTTGGGCTATCATTTATCAGTTGCAAAAATTCAGGTGATCACAAGATGGTAGCAAATAGATGCCAAAATTCTATTTGCTGCCACCTACTGGTCAATTGGAGTTTTGCAGCTGAGGTAGGATAGACCTGCTTGAGAAACCATTTAAACCAGTAGTGGGTTTCAAATCCCGTCGCTACCGGTTCACTCGTTGATGTGTGTGCATGCGCCCACGTGATGCTTCTGCACATGCGCAGAAGCTTCTGTGCATGGGCAGAGACATCCAGGCGGGTGGGCAGAGCCTCCCACCACCACCGCTACTAGTTCGCCTGATCTGGGACGAACTAGTAGCAATCCACCAATGATTTAAACCCAAGTTTCCCCAGTCATAAAATCAACACTTTAACTACAATGACTGCAAACTTACTGCTTCCTAGTGGATAACCAGATTTTTACATCTTGGATGGTTGAATTGTTTCTCCTTCCATAAGGAATCAGAGAAGTGGTAGGTTT
The DNA here is from genome assembly GCF_029215685.1 of Pituophis catenifer annectens. NCBI lineage: Eukaryota > Metazoa > Chordata > Lepidosauria > Squamata > Colubridae > Pituophis > Pituophis catenifer. The sequence goes on from NW_027256881.1 coordinate 89,258,757, forward strand.
CAAAAATTTTTACTAATGTGGGTGTGGCTTGGTGGGCGTGGCATGGCTTGGTGGGCGTGGCTTGATAGGTGTGGCAGGGGAAGGATACTGTAAAATCTCCATTCCCTCCTCAATCCAGGGGAAGGTTACTGCAAAATCCCAATTTCCTCCTGATCAGCTGGGACTTGGGAGGCAGAGAATAGATGGGGGCAGGGCCAGTCAGAGGTGGTATTTACCAGTTCTCCGAATTACTCAAAATTTCCGCTACTGGTTCTCCGAACTACTCAACATTTCCGCTACTGGTTCTCCGAACTACTCAACATTTCCACTACTGGTTCTTCAGAACTGGTCAGAACCTGCTGAAACCCACCTCTGAATCAGAGATATCAAAACAATAAAATCAATAGCAACCAGAATGGATATGGTACTTTAGGCCAGTATCAGTGCTGGCTGGCATTGGCTCTCTGGAACAAAAGTTTGAGAAAGAGACTCTTTTTCTTGTTAATTTTTTTTTTAAAGTCTGATCATATGCATATGAATTAATCTATCCCTCTCATTTCAACATAAATACCCACAAAATGCATGTCTTCCAGGTATAAGTACCTAGCTGCTTTATAGAATTGTTTATTAGTCAAGATGGGAGAAAGAACGGTCTGGGTAGGGGACAGATGGACATTAATGAAAGAGGATCTTGACGAAATAAAGGAAAGAAAACCAAATCGGTTTAAAAGATTTAAGTTCTATTTATTATACGGCTGCTATATCTGAGTTACAAAGATCTGGATCTAACAGTTGCCTGGATTTTTGCAATCCAAATCTGATCACTTGTAGCTATTTGCTACCTTAAGTCTTAGAAAGGCAGGCAACGTATGCATGTTTTGAATTAGTCAGTCAATCAATAATAATGCACTGGTGTTTTTGGAGACCAGAGATCATAGAGAACCTGATAGTACCAGCTTAATTCTCCAACAATCTTCTGCCCTAACAAGGATTTCGAGATTATCATTACTTCTTTTACTACCTTTTTTTAACTGATTAAACAATAGCAGCATCAATAAATTTTGATCTGAAAATTATCCTTCCTTCCCTCCATCTTTCCAGACTTAGTGAATAAAAAGGTATTTTCAGTTGTATCAAAAGATAGGTGGCTTGCTTCACTAACAGAATCAGTTTGACTAGATTCCCCCATTGCTTTTTTTAGAGCTGGGATCTCCCCACCACCTTCTCAAGCAAGGCAGCTCTGGTGGCATATCTAGGCAGCTGTGTTCTGCCAGCCTTTTAATGGCATACTAAGAAGGAGAAGATGATGACGCCATATGAGAAAACCATTAACACAATAGAATCCAATCAGAATCTTTGAAAAGAGTCCTATATGGTACTATGCAAATGCCTTTGCAAACAAGCTAAATAAATATATATTTATTATCCTTGGGCTAGCCTATATATGTCTACTCAGAAATAAGTCCCATTGTGTGTAAACAATTTTACTCCCAGATAAGAGGGCACAGAATTGCAGGAAAGTGGCTTAAAATACACTCTGTGATTTGGTGTGCACCGGTGATTTAAGTAATAGATGCAACCCAGAGTAAATTTGGCTGTACTTGAAATAAACAGGTTTAAATAGTTGCAACGGAAATGATCCCATTACTAGGCAGAAATTCTTTGTTAGAGCCTTTATTCCTAAAATAAATTGTGCTGTAAACTAAAGTAAGATTACATTTATTTATTTTAAAAGTGTCCATGTCTAAAAACATCTGTGCCTGTGTGATCTTAGAATATATTTTAAAGAAACTATCAAATGCACCCATTATTAAAAGCTGTTACTTTCTGAAAAAGCAACTACTATAGTTTGTAAATAGCTATGAATTAATTATACACAAACAAGGGTTTTAATAATTATTTCTGAAGGAAAAATATGTCTATGTAATCTTATAATAACAAAAATAATAGACTTGAACTTCTTTTTTGCTTGTGTATTTCATTTCACTAGGGGCATCTCTCAACAAATCCTAATGTGTGAGATTCTGTGGTTTCATGTTATCAAACAATTATTTCTGTCTCCACTCCTGTACAACTAAAAGTCTGTTCTTCAGAATATATTCTTGCAATTTTATCAATTCTTATCAAGTAGCCTATGCCCTTGGAACTTCTCTTGGTTATTGCTCTTTCTTGGTGTCCCTCCAACAAGGCTACATTCCATGTAAGTTCTCCATGGAATAACACCCTTGAACTATGTAAAAATGACAGTTTCAGCAAATTGCGCTCTGCAAATGGTGACTTGTGCCAAAGCCAAATTGTTTCTGTTGTTTATGATCTGAACTGCCTACTAGTTTATTTTCAATTGACAATTGAAAAAAGTTTATCTATGTGGTCTTAAAAACCCTCCATAAATAGAATGATACTTTTCATCCATTCTGTTGTACTATGAAGGAAGCAATCAAAAACTCGCCTCAAACGAAACTCGTTCTTTTTTTTTTTTTTTAAAGAAGTGTGTGTAATATGTTGTTGAGTAGACTGGGCATATATCACTATGATAGTTAGCCTCACATTCTTATGCTATTTTCAAAAGATACAAGAAGCCAGAAGTCAACAATTTTTTCTGACCAGAGTTATCATTTCACCAACCTGCTAAAATTGCATCAGCTTGCCTAAAACTCAGCGATTTTATTCAAGAATCCCAATTCTCACAGGATTTTGTCATTGTCAGATAAAGTTCTGGCAATCTCTGGAAAATGTCAGAATGTACTAATATTTTACTGCTTGACATTTTAAATTGTTGACATTTATTTTTTTAAAAAAGGAACGTTCTCATAATGCTTTTTGGCCAGGCCAGATGGGCCCTGTCATCCAGAAGCTCCATATTTATTGGTCCTGCAATAAGTATCCAGAGCCCATTTGATGAAAAGAATACCCTATTTCTATCCATATAAGATCAGAATCGGACCCTGGCCAAAGCTGAGAGATCTTTGCTGGCAACCGAAGTGCATAAACTGGAGAGAAGACGATGGCTTCTCTTTGGCAGTTGCCTCATTCTGGTTGCCAGCCAGTTGCAGTGAGCCTAATGAGAATGAGCTAAGTTTTCAGTGGTCTGAGCCAGAAGTGCAATTGGACAGGTGCCTCTGCAGAAAATGCAGCCTTCATATTTTCGATGGCTCAACCTTTGCGATTGCTTATCGTACCAAACTTCTCACAGGTATTTGAGCTGTTTGCTGGCAGCAAGCCCAGGTGTGAAGTAAGGGACCTTCTCCCCGCCCCCTTCCTTGGCTTGCCGCCAGTCATCTTGTGGTGCTGCTTCAGCACAAGAGGCAGATCAGCTGCCAGCACTGGATTAGCCCATCAGGGAGTGTGCTGGGTGGCAGCTCTGCTTTTGCCTCTGCAGGGTCACAGAGGGGGAGCAGGCTGCGTCAGTCTCACAGGCCCCTTCCGCAAGACCTCCCACCACGCTGCTTTGCCGCTTAATGAGCAAACCAATTAGCAAGTCACTGTTTATTTGCAAGGGGAACAAAGTGAGAGAAACTTGACAAACCGGATTGCAGTTCCTTCTTCTTTTCATGTCCCACCGGCTGCTCATTTGGGGCAATTTGGAAAGCATGACAACATTATAAAGGCTTGCATTGTAGGTCTTCCGGTTTACAGGGAGCAGGAGAAAAAGTGACTGTGAGAACGCATACACCCCTTTGCAAAGAGTAGCATGAAGAGAGCATCACTGTTCTGCACAACAAACAAACTGATGGCAACAGCTGAGGTTCAAAGCTCGGCAGTTGCACACTGTATTATGAAATCTTGGTGGGTGTGGGCCAAGCTTGGAACTGAAATAGAAGGCCACTGAGGCAACATTGCTACCAGAACATCTTACGCTGTGTGGCATAATTACTTGCTTTATTTTCAAGCTGTTTTAATTTGAGCTGAATAAAGGTATATTTTATTCTTGAGCTGAATAAAATTGACTGGTATTTATTTATTTTTATTTTTTATTTTATATTGGATTTCTATACCGCCCTTCTCCCTGAGGACTCAGGGCGGTGTACAGCCAGATTAAAAAACATGCAGAACAAATATTAAAAACAATTAAAAGATATATAAATTTGGCCCAATTAAAACTCATTACCAATTAAAAACGTTTAAAACATTTAAAAAACAGTTAAAAATTTCATCTTAAGCCAGCCCGGCTTGTTTAAATAAATGGGTTTTAAGGGCGCGACGGAAGGCACTGAGGTCTTGGATTCTCCGTATCTCTGGGGGGAGCTGATTCCAGAGGGTAGGTGCCCCCACAGAGAAGGCTCTCCCCCTGGGGGTCACCAGCCTACATTGTCTGGCTGATGGCACCCCGAGGAGGCCCTCTCTGTGGGAGCGCACGGGTCGATGGGAGGTCGTTGGTAGCAGCAGGCGGTCTCGAAGATAGCTAGGCCCTATGCCATGGAGCGCTTTAAAGGTGATAACCAACACCTTGAAGCGCACCCGGAAGACAACTGGGAGCCAGTGCAGCTCGCGCAGGAGCGGTGTTACATGGGAGCGCCATGCTGCTCCCGTCATTACCCGCGCTGCTGCGTTCTGGACCAGCTGGAGCCTCCGGGTGCTCCTCAAGGGGAGCCCCATGTAGAGAGCGTTGCAATAGTCAAGGCGAGAGGTGACGAGGGCGTGAGTGACTGTGCACAGGGAATCCCGATCAAGAAAGGGCCGCAACTGGCGAATCAGGCGAACCTGACAAAAGGTCCCCCTGGTTACAGCCGTCAGGTGTTCCTCCAAGGACAGCTGCATATCCAGGAGGACTCCCAGATTGCGAGCCCTCTCTGTGGGGGCCAATGACTCGCCCCCAATAGTCAGTGATGGAGTATGGGAAAGGGGCTTGGATTAAAAATGATATTTAGATACTTTGGCCCTCTTCTCCATTTTCTGTTCGACATTTATGTTGCAACTTTAAAAATCAGTATTGGCATTAATGTGGCTCTAAATATGTGTTGGGAAAAAGAGGAATTTATTTATTTATTTATCAGATGTAACAGTGCAGGTAAAAGGGCCAGGGCTTCAATACCCTTGGTGGCAGATCTAAAGAAGCAATCATAACGAACCAATAAAGGAGTACTAATTGTTTTAAAAATGCTCTTCCTTTCCTCCTGAGATGCAAAAGGATATAACTGTGCTGCAGTTTCGAGGAGAAATTATTCTTGCATTGTCCTCTCACTATGTGAAATGCATAGAAAAAAAGAGTTAGAACAATTAGTGAGTTCAGTAACACGCCTCTTTATGCATACATCAAAGAATATCCCTACACATGAATGGAATCCACAGAGAGATGTTCCAAAGGTATAAATGACTCACTGATCCGTTAACACTTCCGCTTATAATGATTCCTGCATCTAACAAGCAGTGACATGATCCTTTTCATTCCCAGGAAGGCTGAATCCCTTAGTCTGTTTTGCTGTTGTTTATGACACACTTTGTGAGACAGAGATACAGAGAAAGGGAGGGAGAGACAGCCTAAATAGGAGTTAGTTAATTTGCTTTTGAAAAATATCATGGCAAATAATGTGGGTAAACTGCTGAGTTTAGTAGGATTTCAGTATGCAATGAGGAGTCTGTTAAAAATCTGATCTTGGCACTATAACTCGAACCAATTAACTCAATTTTATTGATCTGGAGGTAAGGACTGAAGTATTTTTCAAGCCACTGATTACTATGGAAACATTTGCATTGATCTGAACATTTCCTTTATTCGTGTTGTCATGATCTGATTATTGAATCATGACACAACACCATTCAAGGCAAATGTTTAATACATTTTAATCTAAACTATGGTTGACAATAATTACACTTATATAAAAGGAAGTTGCGGGTATATCTCTATCACCTGTAAAAAAAATAGACCTACAGTAACAATGCAGAAGATGGGATGTGGTGGCTCAGTGGCTAAGATGCTGAACTTGTCGATCGAAAGGTCTGCAGTTCAGCGGTTCAAATCCCTAGTGCTGCATAACAGGGTGAGCTCCCGTTACTTGTCCAACCTAGCAGTCCGAAAGCATATAAAAAATGCAAGTAGAAAAATAGGGACCACCTTTGGTGGGAAGGTAACAGCGTTCTGTGTGCCTTTGGCGTTTAGTCATGCCGGCCACATGACCACGGAGACGTCTTTGGACAGTGCTGGCTCTTCAGCTTTGAAACGGAGATGAGCACCGCCCCCTAGAGTCGGGAACGACTAGCATATATGTGCGAGGGGAAACTTTACCTTTACCTTTAACATTGTAGATCATCAGTAGATATAGACTATAGATCATCACACAATTACATAAATTTACAAATAAATTAAACAGCATATGAATCTCAATTTTGCTCTAAAATATGTCATTCAAAAACTTTGTAAACATTTGCTACCAGATTGAGCTGCAAAAATCCAAATAACCATCGGATTGCATTAAAAAGAGTCAGGAACTGTTTGCATTTGTGGCAGCACAAATAGTCAAACAAGTGGCTTGAAAGAGGCAATCTATGGTCCTGGGGTTAGCATAATTTGCTGGCTAACAGGAAATAGATATTTAGTTTCCTGCTGAAATATGGAAGGAAACTAATCAATCTACTTTTCAACCAGATCATTTATTTATTTGATTTTTATCCCACCTTTATTATTTACAAGTAATAGCGAAGATACCTAATACTCCTTCCTTCTCTCCCCCCCTCCAAACAACAAACCTCTGAATTGCATTGAGCTAAGAAAAAATAACTGGCTCAAAGACACCCACCTGACTTTCATACCTAAGGTAGGATTAGAATTCAGTGTCCTAGTTTCTAGGCCAGCACACCTTAACTATTTACACTAAACACCAAATTGGCAGCCTGGTCTTTGGTTTTTCATGAATGGCAGCAGAAAACCAGTGATTTTCCAAGTCAATAAGAGGTTAAGAGGGAATGGAGTAATTGAAGAAAGTGATGTGTAAAAAGAGAGTATGATTATATGTCTATAACTGTGTGTATTTACCCTTTGATCTTACATGTAGGATTCTAAGAATCAGTATAATTTATAACCATCCTTCCTACTTCACCTTGGGACAGAACTTAATATTTTCTCTCAAATTATATAAATAAAACATGGTTGTTGCTTAATTGAGCAGAATATTGAGGTTTTATGGATGCAAAAAAGAATGATTTAATTACATTTTAAGCAAATCTCTGAATTCCATGAATGCCCATATATATCATAACAAAATTATTGGAGGAAATCAGTATGTTAAATATCTGAGTGGGTAAACTATTCATTTGAATACAAATCTATACTTACTGGTAGTTATTAATATCAGTCAATAACTGGCCCTAGAAAGACAAGCAATTGTTTATTAGCCTGCTTGATATTATTGTATAAATAAAAACTCTAAATGCTGATGTGAACTTCTTAAAGGAAAGCCAAGTTATCTATGATTAATGTGCACTGTTGTAATGTTTTAGAAACAAATTAAAATAGTATACCAATGTAAACAAATCCCAATCTTAGTATCTTTTTTTTTTTTTTTTAATTTGATTTATATGCCGCCCTTCTCCGGAGACTCAGGGCGGCTTACAATGCGTTAAGCAATAGCCTTCATCCTTTTGTATATTTATATACAAAGTCAGCTTATTGCCCCCACAAACTGGGTCCTCATTTCACCTACCTTAGAAAGGATGGAAGGCTGAGTCAACCTTGAGCCTTGGAGAGATTCGAACCAGCAGAAATTGCAGGCAGCTGTGTTAATAACAGGGTGCATTAACCACTGTACCATCAAGGCTCTTGCAGAATTTTGTAATTAGTTAATTTCAGCTTTAATTCAATATCTTTCATTTTTTATGTAGCTTTATGCTGAAATGCCAAGTTAAATTATTGTAGAAGGTATCATTATTTTCCTACAGAGGAGAAAATTGAAAAATGAATTTCCCAATACTCATTCAATCTGGCAGAATATATATTTTGTTGGTGAAGACATTTGGGAGTGTCAAATACAATTTAAGCATGTACTGAAAGATTTTAGTGCAACCACCAGGATATGTTCTATTCAAATTTTTTCTCTGCCAGTAAGATGAAAAGATACAGATCTTTAATAACATAAAATATTATTAAATTGCTCTTGGGAAAATCAGTCGTGAAGATCAAGATGTTTTCAGAATGTAGGGATTATTCAATCTTTTATCTTTTATAGAATCTTCAGGCTCTGATGTTCTATCAAAGACCTCCAATAATATGGGATAAGGTGTGTATGGATTTACACACCAGCCACTAGAGAAATTAGGCTCCATTTTCATGTTATAGGATTGTGTAAACCATTCAAAATAAGTGCTTCAAAACATGCAGGAGCGCATCCAAGGCATTTAATAATTAAAGCAGTTGGATTATACAGCTTCTTCAGACCATCTCTGCATGTGTGTGCATGTGTAGTCACTTTGCGTTGCTTTAAAGAGAACTGGAAGCTATTAAAAATGATAAAGTTGTAAGAAGAGAGAGAATAACTTCCAGAAAGCAAACCATTCAAAGCTCCATGTCTCTATGCAAATTTTAACACTTGATTCTGATTATGTATACTGTCTGAATATCCAAATTAAAGCATAAACCTATGGTTAGAAATAATTTTGTAAACCATAGTAGACATACTCTATTGGAACATGACTGAAGAGTTTTAAGGTAGTTTCTTCATCTTAGAATTTAAGCTAACAAGCTGACAATACATGTCCCAAAGAAATGAGTCTTAGCTCTGTAAAAGAAGCTGTGATTTCAATCCACCATTGAGAACTTAATTTGGGCTCACAGATATGGCTAGTGGCAGTCCATTCATGAAGGACTCCATATTAAACAAGGAAGCCCACAGCAAACAGATGGTTACAATACCAAATAATGACATGAAGTAACTGGCAGTTTCTGCTTTTTACTATAGGAGGTTTTGTTCCTTAAGGTTCAGAGTAGTCAAGCTATCTCCAATATTTATTTTATTTATTTATTTATTTATTTTTCAATTTCTATACCGCCCTTCTCCCTGAGGACTCAGGGCGGTGTACAGCCAGAATTAAAACATGCAATACAAATATTAAAAAACAATTAAAATATATATAAATTTGGCCCAACAAATTAAAAATCACTACCAATTAAAACATTTAAAAAATTTCTTCTTAAGCCAGCCCGGCTTGCTGGAAAAAATGGGTTTTAAGGGCACGGTGGAAGGCACTGAGGTCTTGGATTCTCCTTATTTCTGGGGGCAACTGATTCCAGAGGGTAGGTGCCCCCACAGAGAAGGCCCTCCCCCTGGGGGTCACCAGCCTGCACTGTTTGGCTGATGGCACCCCGAGGAGGCCCTCTCTGTGGGAGCGCACGGGTCGATGGGAGGTCGTCGGTAGCAGCAGGCGGTTTCAAAGATAGCTAGGCCCTATGCCATGGAGCGCTTTAAAGGTGATGACCAACACCTTGAAGCGCACCCGGAAGACCACTGGGAGCCAGTGCAGCTCGCGCAGGAGCGGTGTTACATGGGAGCGCCATGCTGCTCCCGTCACTACCCGCACTGCTGTGTTCTGGACCAGTTGGAGCCTCTGGGTGCTCTTCGAGGGGAGCCCCATGTAGCGAGCGTTGCAGTAGTCAAGGCGAGAGGTGACAAGGGCATGAGTGACTGTGCACAGGGAATCCCGATCAAGAAAGGGCCGCAACTGGCGAATCAGGCGAACCTGACAAAAGGTCCCCCTGGTTACAGCCGTCAGATGTTCCTCCAAGGACAGCTGCATATCCAAGAGGACTCCCAGATTGCGAGCCCTCTCTGTGGGGGCCAAAGACCAATAGTCAGTGATGGAGTCAACTGACTATATCGGGATGCCGGGAGCCACAGCCACTCAGTCTTGGAAGGGTTGAGCTTGAGACTGTTCCTCCCCATCCAGATCCGCACAGCCTCCAGGCACTGGGACATCACTTCAAGGGCATCGTTGGGGTGGCCTGGGGTGGAGATGTACAGCTGGGTGTCATCAGCGTACTGGTGGTATCTCACCCCGAAGCCACGGATGGTCTCACCCAGCGGCTTCACATAAATGTTGAACAGAAGGGGCGAGAGGACGGATCCCTGCAGCACTCCACAGATGAGAGGCCTCGAGGTCGACCTCTGCCCCCCTGCCAACACAAACTGCAACCGGTTGGAGAGAAAGGAGGAGAACCACCACAACACGGTGCCTCCCACCCCCAACTCTTCCAGCCGGTGCAGCATGATACCATGGTCGATGGTATCAAAAGCCGCTGAGAGGTCTAACAGGACTAGAACAGAGGAGCAACCCCTGTCCCGAGCCCTCCAGAGATCATCAACCAACGCGATCAATGCCGTTTCTGTGCTGTGCCCAGACCTGAAACCCGACTGGAATGGATCTAGATAAGATGTTTCCTCCAGGAATTGCAGAAACTGTCGCGCGACCACACTCTCAACAACCTTCGCCATGAAGCGAAGGTTGGAGACAGGACGGTAGTTGGCCAATATTGCCGGATCCAGGGACGGCTTCTTGAGGAGAGGCCTCACCACCGTCTCTTTCAAGGCAGCGGGGAAGTGACCCTCACTCAACGAAGCGTTGATAACACCCTGGAGCCAGCCTCGTGTAACCTCCCGGGAAGCCAGTACTAACCAGGAGGGTTGCCTGGATCTTCAGGCAAAACAATTTAATGTCTTGATTCCTTGCTACTATCTCTCCTTGTCAAAGTAATGAGCAGCCTTCTGTAGCTACCTGTTGGCCAGTTTCAGAGTAGTTTTCCTTTTCTGATTCTTGTCTCTTCCAATTCTTTATCTCTTGTTCCTTATTCTCCACTGTGCAATCTTTTTCTGCCTTGTCTTCATGCGTTTGGCACTTACTTTCAAATCCTTCTTCTTATCCCTGCCCTGCCTACCATATCGCCATAGTAGTTTATGGCCTCCTGCCCTAGTTTGTATCAGCTGACATTTTCTTCTGTTACTGATCTCACATTCTTCCTGCCAATGGTGCCTTTTATCATCCAACCTTACTTAATATAACAAATAGCCATTTGTGCCAACTACAGTACAGTATGTTGAAGCGTTTCCTTATCCCAACTGCTATATTTGTCAAATCATTCCAAACTTTTTCTGGTTCTTTGAAACCAGAAAAGCTTTCTTTGCAATAAAAATAAGACTTTCGTTTCATGAGTGAATACATGGCAGAAGAATGAGTTGATACTGCCATCCAAATGTATGTTAGTAAAGATGATTGTTCACTCTTGTCAATCTTGTCTGCACAAGTTCTGAGAGAGTCTTTCCAAATAGATGAGGGTATGTACAATGCTCCTATTTATGCATCGGTTATCTTAAACAAGCAAAATTAAGACCACAGAATGGCATGATGAATTATCATCATGCAATATATTAAACTTTTCCCTGAATCAATATTTTAGTTCAGATCATTTCAGATCCCTGAAATGCAATGACTTAGAACTATTCTTAGTTTAACTGAACTGGTGGACCATGTTTTTTGTTTTAAAGATAAATTAGGAAATCTTTCTGTAGCTTGGGCTCATATAGTATGATTGTACTTCATGCAAAATACAGCCTTTATAAATGAACTGTTATTGCTAAAGCACCTTAATATTTTTTTGCAATTAAGACATTAATTGGAAGTGATGAATTAAGGAGGCAAAGCATTATTAATAGAAGTAATTAAAGTTTGGACATTTTAGTTTTATTTGTAAATACAGAACACCGGCTTCATAGTAGATACAGGTCCTTTTCTACATAGCCCAGTTGGATATTATGCTATGCTATGCTATGCATATTAGTTCCTGAGGAATTACCTATATCTGACGGCACCCATGGTGGTGCTTAAAAATAAAAGCTTTTGTATTTACAAGAAGAAACTGAAATTCTCCCTATGGAAAAATGGAGAGATCTTCTGACATAACTGGTTTTCACTGTAAATAATATACTGTAGTAAAGGAAGTCTTTGGCTGTAATCTGTTTTTTTTTTAAATGTACCTTGTAGCCTCTTTGTCACTATCACAAGCACAAATTGAGCTGAAGTCATTTTCAAGTGCTTTCTCTCCTTTTCAGCATTATTGTGCTTCTCAGTTCATGGAGAATGGTTAATTTAATGTCCTCTAGCATCATATAGATAGATTTCTCTTCTGACAAATACCTGACATTATCTTGAATAAAATTCTGAAGATAGGACATCAGCAAAAATGCAACAGAGGAGTCATGTAGTTATTCCGGTACATTTTGAATCGAATTCTATAAATATAGTACTTGACCAATATTAAAGAAGGCAGGCAGACAGAATATCATCTTGAACATAATACAGCCAATAATGTGGAGAGGTTCCTGTGAGTGGGGCAAGTTATAACTTATGAGAAAACTTTGTTGTTATACTGGTTACAGCAGAAGAGAAGGAATGAAAACAAAAAAGTGATTTTCTGGAGAGAGAGAAAAGTTCCCTGAGGACGGGTTGCAACATGAATCCGAAAGCTTGGAAGACTAAAACTCTGGTCCCGGTGACTGACTCAGATTGGATCCTGCAAAAAAGTAATTCATTGTGAAATTGAGCAATAGAAATTAAAACATAGTTGATAACAACCCTTATAGTATCGGTAATGCTGAGTTTATTCCAAAAAGGGGGAGGGGAAGCAAATTTTGGTTATAGATGCCTGTTCAATATAATGAAAGCTTCTCCCAATTAGATCATGGGTGTCAAACTCAATCATATAAGTGACGTATCGTGACTTGTTTTGCCTTTGCGGAGCCAGGATGGGCGTGGCCTGCGTGGGACGCATCCGGCCCATGGGATGCCAGTTTGATGGTATCATCTAACCCTGGATTAGATGATAGGAATGATTGTCACTTGATCATAGAAAGGAGAAAGCCAGGAGTAAAAAAGTAAATTGTTCCTTTGTTACTGACCATCACCATTTTAACAATGAAATTGTGAATTTAAAAATGCCCTGTTGGTAGATGTTTTCTTCTAAACAGCCATAACCTGATCCCCAAATGTCCACTGCATTAATTGCCTAGAAATATTGGGGATCCTTGACGTAACAACCATCACCTTTTACCCCCCCAGGTTTGTTGATCAATACTTCACAACTTCTTTCCGTATTAGACACACTAGTTGAGGTTGCTCTGAGTTTTATCTCAGTTCATGGAAAGGCCAAATTTTCTCCCTCTAGCAGATGGACAGATCTGAAAGATCAGCAGTGACAAGATGGGCAAAGCCAAAAGAGGCGTTTGGCTGAGTTTTTCTGGTGCCCCATCAATCACAATGTTTAATGATTTATAGAGGAATATATTTATATTCCAAGTGATCAAGAAAAATCCCAGGACTCTGATTCCACAGCCATAATATATCATCTGACCAGCTGTGAGCCACATTAATCTCATTTCAATTTGAGGTTAACATAGGTTAACAAACTGTTACACAACCAGCAACAGCTGATTGAGATATACAGAAAAAGAGAGAAAGGTTTTTTTGGTCTGCAACTGTAAGTACTGTGCAGCATCTACTAGTGTGAAGTATATTTCTAAGACTAGAATTGTAAACCAATAATATAATTTGCTTTTCTGTGGCCCTTGGAGTGCCTATGTTTGCTGGATGCTAAGATCATGATTTCCTGACATTTAGAAGCAGGAAACAAAGGATAATGACAACACATGCTCTAAAAACAGACATATCATAGTGGAAAAAAATCAAAAGAAAAAACAAGAGTCTCTTGAGCAAGCTCAATTCCTGTGATTACATGGGCATGTCAATTTTTTTTTCTTGAAAACAATGCAGGAGTATCATTGCCTCCTTTTAAGAAGATTTTTAACTTCCCAATGCACTGTTAATCCTGGTGGTATTTCCCATCTAAATACAATCTTATTTCATTTTTCTGAGTCCAGGTTGGCCTGTTTACCTCTTGCTTTGATCAACTGAACAGGAAATCCACAATTTGCCCCAAGCCCCAAAGTCACTCACATAAAATTGCTGCTCTTGGTCCTCAAAAGGCTGCTCATTTTTGGTATTATCCATATTAGTAATATCAGAGCTGAAATATGCCTATAATGGCCAGTAGGAATAACCTTGAGCAACAGGAGGAAGAGCCACAATCAAGGCAATAGTCAGATAAAAGAAATCTTGAGTCCAACACAGAAATGTAATTTGGGAAAGCATTTCAGACTTGATCCTCCTTAGTTCTTTTGAAAGTAAAAGGAGAGGGGGGGGGGGGAAGCACATCCAGACTTGCAAGATTCTATTAATGTAATCTTATAATGAAAGTAGTAATTAGCATTTATAACTTTGGTTTCCTAGTTTCGTCAACCTTGGGCTGACAATGCTAGTATGAGGCATACTTAGTTTTGGAAGTTGGCACGGAATAGATACACTGCTGGTAGAATATCTGCTAGATTTCCTAACAACAGTAGAAAAGAATTTGGGAAAATGTGCAGAGAATGGTTTCTGGAATTCTTTCCAACCCCTTTACCATCAGTGACCTTAAGAGGTATCAAGTGTTCTCTTTTGTGCAATGAACTAAGCTTGGGTGTGGATATTAGTGCTTTCCTTTGCGTATCCTTTGCTTTCTGTGCATGAAGCTTAAGACAGGCTGAAAAGACTCTATCGACTCTGGGTCATGTTACGCGGGGGGAGGGGGGAGGAATTTAGAAGAGCAGTTGGCAGCATTCCCAGGCTGCTAACCAGTTGCTTCTCTCCTGGCCTTCTGAAGGTCTTCTATGGGGACACCAGGAGAGCATGCAGCCCTGAGGTGGTTAGTCCAGAGGTGGTATTCAGCAGGTTCTGGCCATTTCTGGAGAACCAGTAGCGGAAATTTTGAGTAGTTCGGAAAACTGGTAAATACCACCTCTGACTGGCCCTGTCCTCATCTATTCTCTGCCTACTGAGTCCCAGCTGATCGGGAGGGAATGGGGATTTTCCAGTAACCTTCCCCTGGAGTGGGATGGGAATGGAGATTTTTTTTTTAATTTGATTTATATGCCGCCCTTCTCCAGAGACTCAGGGCGGCTTACAATGCGTTAGGCAATAGCCTTCATACTTTTTGTATATTTTATACAAAGTCAGGACCCACAAACTGGGTCCTCAATTTACCTACCTTAGAAAGGATGGAAGGCTGAGTCAACCTTGAGCCTTGGAGAGATTCAAACCAGCAATAATTGCAGGCAGCTGTGTTAATAACAGGGTGCTTAGACCACTGTACTATCAAGGCTTTTTGATAGTACTATCAGTACACTGTACTATCAAGGCTCTTCCCCTATCAAGGGGAAGTATCCTTCCCCTGCTACGCCCACCAAGCCATGCCCACCAAGCCATGACATGCCACGCCCACCAAGCCACGCCCACAGAACCGGTGGTAAAATTATTTGAATCCCACCACTGGGTTAGTTCCTTGAAGCCATCCGTTCACTTTTTAACTAATTTGAATTAATTGAATTAGTTGAATTTGAAACCCTGGCACAAGATCAATCGACATGGCGCACACTGATTCACCAAAGCTGCCAGACATTTGAAGACAGAAGGGCAACCATAGCACAAGAGAAACAAGCACTCTGCAAAGCCAGAACTGCAAATGCTGCAATTGTGATGCCCACATATGTCTGCCCGACATGTGGCAGAACATTCCATGCCCCTATAGACATTACCAGCCACCTGCGGATGCACTGTGGACAGCCCACTACCCACTAGATGTCAAGGTCCTCTTAGAAAACGATGGACGAACACCATCAATTTGAATCTCTTGCCTCCTCTTAATTTTTTTTAAGCTTTTATATATATTGTTTTATATTTTAACATTTTATTGTACACGGCTCACAATCCCACTTTGAAGGAGATGAGTAGTACAGAAATGTGAAAAATAAAAAATAAACAAATACTGTACTAATACAATAGGGGATATGGTTTTTTGGGGAGGAGAGATATGCTTCCTTCATAGCCTCCAGACATATCCATTATCTTTTTTTTTTTTTTTTTTGGCCAGTTTCTTTCACCATACTCAATTTGGTCCTGTTCTGTTGTTTTCAGTGAGTTAGGCAGAAGAATTAAGTTAGTTAGCACTGACAGATGGAGCCCTGAGAACCTTTACATAGTTTCCTTACCTTATTAGGTAAATTGAAAAGAATAAAAAAGGAGGCACATGATTCTTCTCCTTACATTCTTCGGAACTGATTTCTATTTCAGTAGCAATCCTTTCAATGCTTCCCACTGCCTGCCTCCATGTTTTGCATCCCATTGACCAAAGCAGAATTTTATCATTCTACTGATGTCATCGAATTATAATTTCCAGCATCCCCGGCCATTGCCTGTGTGGATTGGGTTTGATGGTTGTTGTAAACTAACATCTGGAGGAGACGCTCTCCATTCCTTCCTGCAGGCACTCTTGTATTTATTTATTTTTTAATTTGATTTATATGCCGCCCTTCTCCGGAGACTCAGGGCGGCTTACAATGTGCTCAGCAATAGCCTTCATCCTTTTGTATATTTATACAAAGTCAGCTTATTGCCCCCACAAACTGGGTCCTCATTTCACCTACCTTAGAAAGGATGGAAGGCTGAGTCAACCTTGAGCCTTGGCGAGATTCGAACCCTGCAGTAATTGCAGGCAGCTGGTCTTAAGCAGCTTAATAACAGGGTGCCTTAAACCCTTGTACTACCAAGGCTCCTTGGTAGTATTTGTTTTCCCAGAACAGATATTATTCTTGAGGATATAAATTTCACTTCAGTAGCTTCACTCACAAGTTAAGCTAAACATGTTGGTAAAAAGGTACATTATAGCACAGAGTTGAAGCTTTTATTATTTGTAATTTTATTACAAGACATAGAGAAAGGGACACATTTCAATGGATTAAAGTACCTAATTGTTTTTAATTAATCCTGGGTTGTTTGTGACATGATTTCCACCAATTTTCAGTTCTTTGCAGCATTTATTATACATTTATTCCTCAGCAACTTAGATTTGCCTCTGAACTCTTTCTTCCATTGTTAAATCAACCCTCTTACTAGTCCAGAGAAGTCCCTTTTCTTCATCTTTCCCCAGACTTAACGAACATTTGAAACTACCTTACTGACAAAACACCATTGTCCTTTCTCAGAGAGGGAAGTGTGATATTTCTCTTTTTATGCATACTGGAAAATACTCTTCTCTTTTCCCTCTACTTTACTAATATAGCTGTTTTCTCTTGACTCCCACACTTGCCTATTAGGCAATTCTTCCTTGCCTGTAATGGCATGAACAAGCTCCATACTTATAACCATCAAATTCTTCTCTGTTACTTAACTTCTCCACCCTCCTCCTCTACTTTGGTTTCAAAGAAAATTGCCTCTGCAGGTATTAAATTTGGAAGTGAAGGTTAAAGGGAGCAGAACGCTTTAATGCTACTTTGGATTCAGGTGGGAAACCCTGCTTCCTGCTAAGAATTTCTCCAATATCCCTTCCATTAACTTCTAGGTGGTACTGTTTGTAGGTCCAAAGGCAGAGCCTCTTTCTCCTGATCTATAGAGGTGGGCTCTAACATGAGCTGTCAGTGCAATTATATCATTCATAGTAAAGTCTGAGGGTGGGTGTTTTTCATCTCTTTGACTCTAAAGCACAGGTTCCCCTTCTAAATTTTTGCCCCACTGAGCACAAAGAGCAGCAATCTTATTAAAGAAGACAGCTGATTGAAATTTCATGAAAAGCTTTTTGCAGAGTCGGGCAATGGCTTTACATAAGAGGCTTCACAAAGTGCTTTTAGCAGAGCTAAGGAAGTCTTATGTAGGGCATTTGAACAAATGCTTGCAAAGGGTTTTATTTCAGATGCTCCTAATCATGGTTGACCAGGAAAAGTCAACAGCAAGCTGGGAGGCAGCCACAGAAATGTCAGGAGTGAAAGAAGACTAGAAAAGAAAACAATTTAAAGCAATCACTCTGGTTGCATGGAATCGATTTCACAATCCCCCCCCCAAAAAAACCCATCAGCATTAGCAATAGTAATAGCACTTAGACTTATCTAACGCTTCACAGTGCTTCACAGCCCTCTCTAAGCGGTTTACAGAGTCAGCATATTGCCGCCAACAATCTGGGTCCTCATTTTACCGACCTTGGAAGGATGGAAGTCTGAATCAACCTTGAGCTAGAAGTGTTTCATACATGAGTTAACTGACATAAAGGATCCACCCTAAATCCTGTTCAGATTCCTTATGGTGATCTTGATGTTGAATTGTTATGGATGATTGACACTGATTTTTTTAATACTTAATATATATTCTGTTTTTTCACGCAAACATTTGAACAATTGGACAAATACATATAATGAGTAAAGGTATTTCTCGTTCCATTTTTCAGACTCTAATTACTGTTTATTTCTGTAATTAAAATATTTTAATCCCACTCCTAGATAAAGGTTTCAAGATGATTAACAACTAATAAAATGAAAAAAAATATTAATAATCCCAACAATTTACTGACTACTCTAACTTGAATGTAGCAAGATAATAGTGGTGTATTTTTAGACTATTGTATACATCAGAAGTGAAGTTACTTGCAGATTTGGAAAAAAAAAATCCACTTATTGCTTTCTGCATGTGCTTCGACCCCTTCATTTAAATCAAAGTAATAATACTGTTTCATAATCTGAACTACAGTATTCACTTCAGCAATTTAGTCTGTGACAGTTTGTCTAGTCATTTATTTAGATTGCAAGAGTTGTACAGTAACCTTTAGCACAGTTCTTCAGTCATTTTAGAGAGAATTTCCAATGCTTTTAATCAGGTGAGGATATTTGGAATGTTAGAACATAACAGTAGTCTCGTAAATGGTTGTGGTGCTGATGGTAGGACTTCTCTGTTTACCAATAACTATGAAACACAATGGCTTATGAGAGTAGGATTCTGGGCTAACAATTGGCAGGCTTGCGTTCGAGACCCAGTTGTTGCCAGGAGTCGGGGTGAGCTCCTGTCACATGCTCCACTTCTTGCTGGCTGTGGGCAAGTAGATAAATGAGTACCACTTTGGTGGGCAACTCAGCAGGGACATGAAAGGAGCCCCCAACTGGATGTCTCCCAAGCAATAGTGGTGACATCATTCAACCCTTTAAACCTGGAAGTGCTTTGACGCTTCCAATATGACTGTAGTAGTAGTAGTACTGACTGTATGTGCTTTTCTGTCTAGTCCTTTTCTTGAAGGACACTTCCTAATTCAAATGCCAAGCTTTGAAAGGGGACTTCACTTTAACATAGGTTTGAGTGGAGCAGTGTTCCCTTCCCTCTGCCCTCACTTCTAAAATGAACTAAAGAGGCCTTTTGCTTCACTTCATATTGTTCCGATCAACTCAACTGGCAGTTCTAGCACTGACTATGGCAATGCAGGTTCTGAAGCTTCTTCTGACTATTAGAACCATGGACTTGAAGCAACACAGGGTATCCCAACAAAGAGAATCAAACTGTCTCCATATTCTTTCAGCTTTGGTCCCACTGGCATTTTGTATACAGCCCCAGCCTATAAGTGCAAAGCCAATGAAATCTCAATAGAATATTTGTAGTTCGGGATAGAACCTGGAGTACTTGATGCTCTCTAAAGCCTGGTTGTCTTCCTCAATTAGGCTGTTGTTTACTGTTTGATTGTCTGAGCTGGTAGTTCCTTGACTGGGGCATTATTTACTGCTTGAACACTTATACATAAAGAGAGACCAAATTCCACGCCCTTCTAGCACTGATATTACCTAATTGGGTAATGAAACTTCTGCATGTAAACAATCAAGCTCAGAGAGCACCAAGGATGCCAATCCAATCTGCAAGATTCTTACCTTGCCCAGATCCCTAATCTTATAATGTAGTATTGAAATTACATCGAGCATTTTCCACTCTATAATGTTATGAGTTTCTCAGAACAATTTGGTGAAAATTTAATTTTAGGGGAGGCAAGGAACTTCTTTAGAGTTCAAATTTTACTATATAGAAGTAGACATGCATAGAATGGTGGAAAGAGAAGGAGATGGAAAAATGTCACAAAGGTGCTTTTTCAAAAGGCATCTGGACTTTCTTTGTTTTTTTTCCCCTTGAAGACATTTTGCTTCTCATCCAAGAAGCTTTTTCAGTTCTGACTCTGAACTGAAGAAGCTTCTTGGGTGAGAAGTGAAATGTCTTAAGAAAAAGAAAAGTCCAGTTGCTTTTTGAAAAAGCACCTTTGTGACAATCATGACCTGGATGACTGAGAATCACCGTAGAGAAGAAAAAAACTGATGTGTTTAATTGAAAAATAGTCCCATGGCATTATAGAGATTAATTGACATCTATCATCTATTGACCAAATAACCCTTGAGACATTTTTCAAAGGCCAGTTGTAGCACCTGTTTAAGACAACATGACTTTCATGCTCTGCGATACAGATGCATTAATCAAGTCAAGAAATGGGGGGGGGGAATATGCTCCATAAATAATTTGCAGCTCATTTTAAATGCATTTTTAATGACTTGTGCAAACTTTCATGCTTCAACCAGAAAGACTGCATTACCTCTCCAACCACAGTTTAAAATACAGAGTGCAAAAATCATGCATTTCCCTTTTGGCTCAAATAGATGCCCTTACAATGCAAGCAGATTATGAAATCTGAACTAATTGTGGCCCACATCTTTTCAGTGTCATTGCTTATATTGAAAAGCTTGCCTTTTGAGAATGATTTTATGTGGGAGATTCATTGGGAGCTAGAGTTTTCTAGGAAAAGAATTCTGAAAACATCAAGAATTGTTGTTTTAACAAAGAGCAAGGTTTTCATTAAGCCACGAAAAGCGCATCAGGAAAAAAAATCATGACGTTAAACCTAAGAGGGTATAAGATGTGGGTGATAGCCTTGTCAGAAGGCAGGAGCAGTAGTAGTTTATTAATGGATTATTCTTATGACCATATCACAGAAAATAAAAGTAAAATACAGAATCTAATTCCATTGTAAAATACAGAAAAGAAAGTACAATAATAACATACATATGTGATAAATACAAAGAATTAGCATCTGGATCAATACATCTCAGAAACAGTTTTGAAATGCCTTCTATCCTAATGTTCAATAAAGACCCAAGCCATTCTGGGTCAAATCTCTAGGTACTTCAGCCAAATTTGAACCTGTCAAACAAACTGGACACCTTACCCTTTATGAAGGCAAAATTCCATATGCTTCATCCAGATTGTCTATAAGCTTTAGTTGTTAAATAACAGTTTTAATTTTCTGAGCATTAACTCTTGCAATAAATTATAATTTTTTTTCTTCAAAAACCATAGAAGATATGTCAGAAATCCTTGACCTTCAAACAAAGATCCCTTAGTAGAGGAAAATACAATTACCAATGTCAAGGCTTAACAATTGAGCTAAATTAATTATGACCTTTACCACTATTTCTAAATAAGCAGCAAATATTTACAGCACTCAGTAGTACTAGAGTACCCGTGCCATGGGTTTTAATGGCTTTCATCTATAAATAATTTATTGGTTGCATCTTCTATATTTTATATTTCTTCCTCTCTTTTTCTCCTGTCCCTTTCCTTTATTTGTTGAATCTTCCTTCTCCCAGTAAGTAATATTTTATGTATCCAGGGTCATGAGTGGCAATCTTCACAAGTTGATGATGACATAATGTATTTGTTAGTTATTAACATTCCACAGGCCTCTCTTTATTGTTGTTGCAACTGAAGAGCACGGCACACATTAGCAACCTTCTCAACTGCAGTCACACTTGAGCAACTACTACGGTACCAGGAAATTTAAAAACCAAATGTTTGACGTAAAAGATGTCCCAGTTCCAATTCCTTGAACTCCATGATTGGACCGAT
Source organism: Pituophis catenifer annectens (assembly GCF_029215685.1). Lineage (NCBI taxonomy): Eukaryota > Metazoa > Chordata > Lepidosauria > Squamata > Colubridae > Pituophis > Pituophis catenifer. The sequence goes on from NW_027256881.1 coordinate 89,280,495, forward strand.
TAACCCAGGAACACCATAAATCTGTAAAACAGAATGTCAAAAAATAGTAGTTTCACTTAACCAAGAATGGATTCCTAAATTGTTACTATAATTAGACAAAAGTTATGACATTCGGATTTCATATTTTGCTTCCTGATAATATATTTCCTATTCAGATGACTTGCATTCAATAGGTTGATTTTGGAAACACTCCAAACAAGGAAAACAGGGAAGGAGTATTCTGAATGCTTTCAAATATTTCAAGGAAAGGAAAGAAGAGTAACAAGATGAAATAATGAATTTCTGTAATATACTAAACATCATAACTCTTATTGCTTCTAATTTTTGTTCACCAGATAAACTCAGGATCCACCTGAAGCTCCTTGTCATTTTAATTTAGAATTCAGTTTTCATGTTTGTTTCATTTTAGTATATGAGTGTGAAGCATTCAGACATCAGTTATTAACTTAGTATAAAATAAGATAAATAATAAGAAGGAACAAACCCTGAATGAAATACTTTGCAGACTTGGTTTTCATAATCTGAACTACCACTTTTGCTGCTGAAGAATTCAAAGATAAGTCACCTTTAAGTATATTTCAAAAAGATGCATGGGATGTTGATGATTCTTTTAAAAATAAATCATTTTTAATGGAAGTATTTTAAAAAAAAATAATGTGGCCTACGGGAATAACTCTACAACTCTGAGATTCTCAGTCACACCTTTTCAAACTTGTTCTGATTTATCTGTGAAACTGATTTATTTTTTTTTAAGATACTGCAAATCTATGGGTGGGCATTTGCTATGGGTCCTCTTGTTAAATGATACATCCAGAGACAGACATATACATACATAGTTATACACTTACTTACACAGCATACTTACTTACTTACTTACTTACTTACTTACTTACTTACTTACTTACTTACTTACTTACTTATTTACTTACACAACAAACAGGGTGTACCAAAAGTCAGATTCCATTGACAATTTATTATATAAATTACATTCGTTCAAATATAATGTAAAAACTGCTTGCATTCAAATTAGTTGCATTTTCTTCTCAACACATCCTTACTCATTTTATATGTGAACTTTGAGCATTCCTAAGTACAGTAACATTTCTGGGGAAAAAATATTAAGTAATAAAACATATTGCCATTGACCTAGAAGGGCTGACTCTGTACATGATTACTTTTGCATATAGCCAGACAAATAAGTATAATGTGAAGTAAAGATGGGGATGAGTGATGTAAAACAATCATTTACTTCCTTTTATTATGGAGAGAACAAAAGGTGATTGTGTTGCTGCAGGGTGGGAGCAAGGGGTTGGAACAGAAGATGTCCAAGATCCCTTCATTGCTTGTAATCGATGAGCTTCACCTAGGATAATGAAATGTCTGTCTGTCTGTCTGTCTGTCTGTCTGTCTGTCTGTCTATCTAACTATCTATCTATCATCTATCTATCTATCTATGTAGGTCTTTGGTTATTCAGGTTTTCTCCCGCGTAAAATTGGAAGTGTCTTGGCGATGTTTTGATGAAGTCTCATTCGTCATCTTCAGGCTGGTGTTTTCGGCTTCGTGCTTCTAGGAGCAATGTGTGATTGCAGCTGTTTCTTCATCTATCTATCTATCTATCTATCTATCTATCTATCTATCTATCTATCATCTATCTATCTAACTATCTAACTATCATCTATCTATCTATCTATCTATCATCTATCTATCTATCATCATCTATCATCTCTCTCTCCCCCTCCTCCCTCCCCTCTCTCCCTCACTCTCCTACAGTCTTTGCCCAGAATTTCTTGCTGTTCATTTCTTGACCTTGAAATGTAGAAGACACCTGCACTGTATTGTAATAAGTATCCTGCTGGTCTTAGTCTCCTTGTGACCTTCACCAACATACCTCTGACCACTCTATTTAATTTTTGCTTCTTGCCCTCAGCATTTCTGAGCTGGCCAAAGTGAAGATCACAGATTGTCTTGTTTTGAAGGCTGGGGATTGAGAAATGAATGAAAACAGTGGTGGAGTGGAGGGGGATGAATAGGAAGGAAGGAAGGAATAAGTTGATTCTTTTAAAGAAAAATCTAGAAAAAGAGAGCTGTGAGTACTCAATACTTTCTGAACATCATGTGAATGATTTCATTAAGCAGATATCCTGCTGATATTTGACTTACTTGGAGTAGAGCTCTGCCCCACATTAAATTGAAGAATGAGAGATCTCTTTGAATAAGTTCTGTCATTAGACAGAATTTCATCTCATGAAACATCGTTTCATGAGCAATGAAACAATGCAAATCATTGTTTATTTTATTTATTATTGTCAGCAAGCTGTTGGCCATTAAAAATCAGCAAATTGTTGATTCTTTGTTTTCATTATTATATTTTTACTTTCAGGAAAGAGAGGAAGTGTTCCTGGGATTTTTTTTTTTTTTTTTTTTTTGCACTGGGTTTCAAAATAACTTACTTGGGCTGGATACTATTTACCTTGACTATGAATAGTGATGAAGGGGAATTTTGTTTGGTTTGCTTCTTTAGATAGCAAGGATTTGAAAACCTGAACGATATCTACATCCAGCTTTGTTCTTCAAAATCTGGCTATGAGGTTCTTGTATTTAACCATATTTGGGTTGCTGAATTGCTTTTTCCCATCCTTTTTCCTGATAGCATAGGCATCTGTTCCTAAACTACAATGAAATCAAAATAACAGAATGTGCATTGTGATGTCACAACACAGACGCCACTCTTCATTCTTGCATTGCAATGACAAATGCCAGTACATATGTACTGCAGTTTGTGTCATGTTATTGTGATACATGTTTAATCACATTCTCTTCTGCCCACCCCGCCACCTTCACCCAACCTTGTGAATGCGCTGATTGATAGACTACTATTTTTTAACAGCTACATAATAACAAGGTCATTTCCATGCTGGAAGTAGAGCCTTTTGAAATCAACCAGCATCAGACAGTAAGAATTTCATTTAATTTCCTTTCTAAGAAAGTTAATCAAGATCTGTATGTTATCCATTAGCCCGAGAAAAAGCCAAATGAGACCGGAGAACAAAACAAAAGGGATATGAGTCATATCATCACAATCTGCCTTCATTACTTTTTTGCTAGTTTATCCCTAGTCCTGAAGATCTCATTCAATTTAGAGACAGAGAAGAAATGGAGGAAAGCGTATACACCTCACAAACCAATAAAAGTCATATAAACTTAAAACCTACTGAGGAAGGTCCCTCAGAACTAAAATTAAAAAAGTCTTCCCCTGTTGTTCATTAGATATTACCTAGGAGCTTTAATAAATATATCATTAGAATACATGAAAATAAGTCTGGATATACAATTAAATCATTATACTACTGGTATTTCTTACTGAAAGTTTGTGTCAGCCTGTACATTAATTGTGAGAATAACTTACAACTGATATCAGCTTGAAACTGTGAGGGGAAGTGTATTCAATTAGGTCATGAGCTAAAATGCTAACGTGATCAGCTTGCCCTGAAAAAATCTTATCCAAATGCTACTGGGCAATAAGCAAAGCTTTTAAGTTTGGAACAAGGAGGATTGCAGTATGGCCCAGAATTTCAGAGAGCCATATTATCATTATTATTTCAATTGCAATAATAGTAGGAAGAATAACATGGAGACTGTTTTTAGATTAAACACTTCATTCTCATTTGTAGGACAGAAGATTCTATTGAAAAATGAACCATTTTTTTTTCCTTAGGCCCATAAATAAGTTCATTATAGATGGAAAAGTTGTACAGGCAATAGCTAGAGTTGATGAGACATGTAGTTCAAACTATCTGGATTGTCCACGATTAGAGAAAAGATCTAACTTGCTTATCACTGGACTACACAGCTTTCAAAGTACATCTCTTCCCTTATTGTGTACTGAGCATATCCAGTGCTCAGTACCACTGAATATGGGGAAGAAGAACAATAATATTGGTACTGACAAACAGCTTTTTAGTCAAGCATTAAGCAATACTGAGGAAGTCACTTTTTTCTGACCCACTTTTTCTTCCAGTAGCAGTGATATAAGAGATATTTGCAACATGTAATAAATGCTGTCAGAAAGAAAGAGCCTGAAAGGCAATGAGGTGGTTCAAAGAATAGGTGCAGCAAATAAACAGCAATGGGTTACTCTTGAGCAGAGTCTCCAAACTCTTCAGCTTATGTGCCACTTCACACAGTTTTGGATTGTTCATTGACTCCCAAACATTTATTATATGAAAATAATTTCTTAAATACTTCTTTAACTAATAGTATTATGAATGACAACAACAACAAGAAGAAAAAGAACCTCGATCCCTTGGATAATCTCATCAACTCTTGGGGGTTGATATTGATCACTTTGGAGAGCCCTTCTTTTGAAAGTGATTGATTGACTGGTTGAATATGTGTCATCAAGTTGATATCAACTCTTAATAATCACATAAGTAGATATTTTCCAGGAAAACAACAGCTCCAACCTGGTCCTTCATTAATGTTACAACCTAATGTAATGGGATGGGACCACGGCTATTTGGTTTCCCACAAATCTTTAGCTTCCCTTTTAGATGTATGAGATATTGCACCGATTGATTTAATGTTTCATTTTTTGTTTTTATCTATCCCCCTATTTTACAATAGGTTGCCACATCACAATTTTTAAATTGTGTTGAATGTACAGATCGCAAAAGATTTTTTGTGTTTTTTTTTTAAAAAAAAACAATACTTACGTTAAAATCATTAAGAAATGCACTGATTTGGCACAAGTGTATATAGTGAACAGTATACTGGAAAATATAGTCTATAGAAATCTCTGATGATTGAAGAGCAGTTATTTCAAATTGGCAAAAAAATGTCGCTCTGGCATAATTATAGCCCACATACAAACTAGCAATATGGAAACTTGTTCTAGTTTGTATCTTACAATATTGGCATTACAAAAAAAAATACAATTATTTTTCCAACTGTGTAACAAGAAAGCAGCTGCTTTACTATTAAAGAATTGTTTTAAAACTGTATATACAGGAACTATTAGTCAGAAGAATATATATTCCACATTTTATTTTGTGCAAAAAACATTATGTTTTTAATTTAATCTTTATTAATTATTTACAAATAAAAAAACATATAATGTAATGATCAAAGAGATATGAATTATATATGGGTACACAACACAACACATAAAGACAACCACATATAAAGACTAACCGGGGGTCGTATCGATCCCCCAACTATTCATAGTTACATCCCGGTAAATCTTTTTGTTCAGATAACATTGACTATTTTCAATGCCAAACGCTATCTAATTATGACTAATTATATATGTGATACTATATTGTTTACTCTATGTTTGTCCTCTTCTTTAGCCATATATACCAGCGTTCCCAGTTACTGTAGTATATGGATTCTTTTTTCTCTCTTAAGATATACGTTAATTTTTCCAATTCAGCACAATTCAATATCTTATTTATTATAAGTTGATCTGATTGTATATTTGTGTTTTTCCATTGCTGGGCAAGTGCCATTCTTGCTGCTGTTGTAATAGGGATGAATAGGTGCCAATCTTGCTTGCCCATGTCTTTTAGTTTGATTCCGAGTAAGTAAGAATCTGGAATTAGGGGGAAAGTCCTTAGAAGATTTTAATTGCTCTTCTTCAGTGGTGAAATCCAATTTTTTTTACTACTGGTTCTGTAGGCGTGGCTTGGTGGGCATGGCAGGGGAAGGATACTGCAAAATCCCCATTCTCTCCCCACTCCTGGGGGAAGGATATTGCAAAATCTTCATTCCTACCCCACTCTGGGGCCAGCCAGAGGTGGTATTTGCCAGTTCTCCAAACTACTCAAAATTTCCGCTACCGGTTCTCCAGAACCTGTCAGAACCTGCTGGATTTCACCCCTGCTCTTCTTTCTAAAAACCCTGTAAATCTCAGAAAAGTAAGCTCCAATATATGGGCTGGGTGTTAAAACAAGTATAGGAAAACGGATCATCTTCTTCCATCTTCAGATGCTTCTGATAGGGTTTAAGAGGTCCTTGTAGATTTCTTGAATATCTTCCTGCCTCTCTCAAATAAGGCATTCCATGTTAAGCAAACATAATTATGGTTGTTCTTGCATGACTCGTTTTCCCAAGGTAAGGGAAACCAGTGATCTTTCCTACAAAAATGTTGCTGGAAGAAAAAATTGAAACCTATCTCCCTTACAGTAGTATAGTAGTATAGCCTTTATTGTCATTGTATATCATATATACAACAAAATCGGTTTAGTCTCTCTGGTGCAATCCATAACAGAAAATACAAAACAACATAAATAATATAGAGAATAATCCGAATACAAGTAATTGGGAAAAAAGACTAGTCATACGTTTCCGTATGTGCGTGGAGTGATTGTGATTGTGTTTAAGAGTCTGATAGCCCATGGGTAGAAGCTGTTTTTAAACCTGTTTGTCTGGCTAGCTATGCTTCGATGTCTTCTGCGTGATGGTAGAAGCGAAAAGAGACACTGGCCAGGGTGTGAATCATCCCTAAGTATCTTCCTTACTCTGCTGAAACAGCGTAAACAGTCTGAATGTCGTATAGGTACATATGTGCACAGATATGTGTGAAAGAGCAAGTCAGAAAGAATGTGCTCACACATCTATAAATTGTGCATCTTACGTTCATTTAAGCAGTCTCCAATAGATTACAATTGCAACTAATGTGATCCTCCAGTTTGGAAAATTTGATCTGCTAAAATTTTAGAAACCTAAGAAATTTGGAGAAAAGCCTCTTGGTCAGCATTATATCTTTACTCGTGCTGCTTTTAAGACTAGTTCCATCTGTTGTAGTGCTCATAGGTTTATTTGTTTATTTCTGCAATAAATTTAAAAGATCAGCAAAGGTTATGGGCCTATGTAGTCCAAACCCTGCTTATGCTGTTTTCCAGGTGATCAACCAGTATTTTTAATACTGAATCTCAGAATTTAGCACACTGTGAACATATGGTTTCAGTAATAAAATTATTGGGTACAGTAAAGTCAGTTTCCTATTATAAAAATATCCTCAGTTGACAAGCAGCAGGAAATCCAATTATGTGAGCACAGAATAGAAAATATCACCAGTTATTTTGTCAATGCTTTATTAAACAAAATAATAGAAGAGCGAAACCATCCTAAGTAGTACATCCTGTTGAGTTCAATAGGGCCTACTCCCAACTATGTGATTGAAGAATTGCAGCCAAAATGTCCCAGAGAGATAATATTTGCTCAGCTCACATAACCCATCAAGAATTATGGTCAACGAGTCCATCTTTTATTTTAAGACTGAAACGTGCTACTTTTGAAAACTACATTTTTTTTTTATTTCCAGGATTTTAATTCTTCCTTGTGTTGTGATGGATGAACACATTAGCTCAATAAAGATAGCCAGCATTCTTGAGGTTCAAATCTTCTTAAAGTAGAGTGCCTATAGATCACTCATAGGGTGTTGCTCAGCTCATGTTCAGGTAATTTTTATGTGGTTTACTAAGCATATAGAAATTTGAGTATTCTGTTCTCCATGTTACAGTTAAAGATTACACAAAAGTTGCAGCTATGGTAGATCCCTAGCCCAACGGTTCTCAACCTGTAGTCTGTGGACCCCTGGATGGGCACGATGTCATCACAGGGGATCCACAAAGACTTGAAGAAATGTTATGATTTAAGTCTTGAGTTAAGTCTTGGTGGTCCGTGGTCATGGTCCATGGCAACAAAAGATATTTAAAGGGGATCCATGGTGAAGAAAAAGTTGAAGACCACTGCCCTATCCTATAAAGTGTGATAGCTTTGAACCTGTGACAAGTGTCTGTTTCACTAAATGACTTGTGTCAGATCCATAGGATAACACATTACTTTGGTCAACATTCTTGCTGGAACTGAAGATGGGAAGAATTCTGTATTGCCAATAGCTGCCTATGAATCTGGAGGAGCAGAGTTTATGTAATTGGAAGGTCTACTGGTTTAATGAGGGAAAGAACAGCTAACTAATGGGTGTCATTGGCAGTTTGAGTAGACTTGCTAATATGAATGAGGTGGGGGGGTGGAAATCAGTGAGTCCATTTGCATTTGGAGGTGTGGAAAAAATCTTTTCATGGATGAAAAGAAAAGCACACGTGTGCATTCACATCATCAGTATGGGAATACAACACATGAGGAACACACAGTTGATCTGTAGTACATCTTAGTTTGCATATTATACAAGATAGCCTTAATGGTTGAGGAAGGATATGACTACCCAACTGAGATTGAGAAGGGGTAAAGTGTAGGTCCCATCAGGTAAAGAATAAGCATGTTATAAAGTTCAACAAATCATGACCAACCAAAATCAAGCAAGGAAAAGACCAAGAGATCATTAAACTCTGTCATAGTCACCCAAAGTAGAATAAAATACAGGATTTTATGTTGTATTCTGAAAATTGCATTCTCTGATGTAGCATATGGAATGCACAGATGTTGCTGAACAAGTACTGAAAGCTAAATGGCCCCATAGATATTATTGCCAGAAGCGGGGCGGGGGATGTGGTGTGGAAGATAGTTATGGCCAACCCGCTGAGTAACTATGAGTAAACAGTGAGAACGCAATTCAACCTAATGACCTGTGTTATTTATTCCATTTTAAAATAAATGAGATTCTGCATTGTGAATGGTGGCATTGTGGCAAAGATTGAAGCTACATCAATGCTGGGTTTGGTACAGTGGTACATTATTTCGGCTAAGTAGAATGAATGAGCAGTTTTGCTGAGTTACTGTAGTTGGGATTTTACATACCATTCTGGATTAGGCAAACTTTGATGTGAGATCTGCGGGTGTAGCGTATTTTCCAAGTTAAATACATTTAAAAATAAATTTAAAAGAGGACCGCAATCTTGAAAGATCATCAAATGGCACAAAATGGTTATTTTAAGAAGAGGATGGGCAATCTTGGAAAGATTTGTCTCTTTTTCCTATTTACGACCATTGCAACATCTCCTTAGTCACATGGTCAAATTTCAGATGCTTAGCAACTGATTCATATTTATGATGGTTTCAGGGCCCTAGGATCATGTGATACACTTTTGGGACCTTTTGACAAGCAAAGTCAGTGGAAAAAGCCAGATTCACTTAACAACAGGGCTACTAACTTAACAATTGCAGTGATTCACTTAACAACTGTGGCAAGAAAGGTTGTAAAGTGTGGGCAAAATGCACTTAATAACTGTCTCACTTAGCAACATAAATTATGGGCTAAACTGCGGCCGTAAGTCAAAGACTACCTGTATCCAGTGGTGGGATTCAGCCAGTTTGCATCTATTCAGGAGAACCGGTTGTTAACCTTCTAAGCAGTTCGGGGAACCAGTTGTTGGAAGAAATCTTATTTTTCCACTTTACAGGGCTAATCCTGTAAGGAAGGCAGGAAGGAAACATTCTGGTGTTGTTTCTAGCCTAATCTTTATTGCGCTGTTTACAGAAACTGCCTCTCTGGTTAACCCTTACTACATTGTAACAGCTAAGGCAAAGCGTCCATCAACCTGAGTGACGTTGAGTTGGCAATGCCCACATGGTGATATGACCACCAAGCCATGACTACCCAGCTGGTCATTAGGGCAGAGAACCCATTGTTAAATTATTTGAATCCCACCACTGCCTGTATCAATTACGTAGAACATAGTAGACACCTTTTATATGCTCTTCCAAGGGGCATAAAGGGACTGGCAGTTATATCCCAGGAGGGGCAAGGCTGGCATTTATAGGATTTCAAAATTATTTTGAAATTGGGTGGGTGGGGGGCAGGTTCCTTGCAGTAAAATAAATGTGATAGTCCTATCGGTGGCATAGAGGTACTCTTTTATGAGCACCGCATTTGCAAAGTTATTTTTATGCCTCTGTAATTACCAATCACAGTTCCTATTCCTAAAATTTTGTATCATTATTCCTAATTATTTCTGCAGCTCTTTTCTGTCCTTTCCATACTGCAAAACATCAGCTACCACCACAATACAGAAACAATAAAAAGAGGCAGGATAATGAATCGTTATGCAGCCAGAAGCTCTTTCTGTTGGTACAGCAATGACTAACTTTTGAAAAAGTTCACCAGGGAGCAAAAGCTAAATCTCATGATAGATCCCATAGTTAAAGTAAGTAATCAAAGTTTTCAGTTCTGGTAAAATCAAGCCTCTGTTCATTACATTTAGCAAAACTAAGTCCCCATTTGCATTTACCACAGCACAATTATTTATTCCAACAACATCAATTTTCCTTGCAAATTGCCTAGATTTTCGGTCTCAGATGGTTAGATAAATTCCACAAACAAACAAATCTGCTAATGTTGTCTTCAATTCATCCCCAGCCCATGAGTGATATGGTCCTCAGTCATAATTAGGGATGCTGGCTCTGAAATAATACTTTCTCCCTTAAACTAATACTATCCTGGCAAATTTTCCTGTTTAAAATCTGTAAATGTTTCATCCATTATCTCTTAGGAACAAGGTCAGGTGGTCTGTTATGGGAACAATCAGTGGTATTTTTTTTTTGGCAGGGAAGGACAAGCTTCTATAATAGCCATTTTATGGCTTGCATTTCCCCCTCTCTATTCGTTTCTTGAGCTCTTTCATATATAGCAATGCCTTCTTCCCTTTTCTTTAAATATACCATCTATCCTCATGCTTCCAAGAAGGCAGGGGAAAGGAGGGTAGAGCTCAGCGGTCTTTTATTTGTAGAAAGAGAGGAAATTGGTTTACATTGTTAGTTTTAATAACATTCTGAGATGTATCCTTTCATTAAGATGCAGCAGCTCTACTTTACCTCATGTCCATGCTATCCAAAACCTGAAGAATATGAAATTTAGGGTTTTTTTTCTTTGCCGGTTTCCCTATATATGTCCATTTCAATTGCTTTCCCATCCCTTGAAGTAAAAGAAGTGGCTACCAAGCAGCTAAACAGTTTTCCCTCATTGTCTTTTCGGGATTTAGCCAATTACACAATCAGGGCACGGTTTGTCTTCATCTTCTCTGGAAAGATTTCTTGCTCTGGTATTTTCCCATAGGTTTTATTAGAATAGAATAGAATAGAATAGAATAGAATAGAATAGAATAGAATAGAATAACAGAGTTGGGTGGGACCTTGGAGGTCTTCTAGTCCAACCCCCTGCCTAGGCAGGAAACCCTACACCACTTCAGACAAATGGTTATCCAACATCTTCTTAAAAATTTCCAGTGTTGGAGCATTCACAACTTCTGCAGGCAAGTTGTTCCACTTATTAATTGTTCTAACTGTCAGGAAATTTCTCCTTAGTTCTAAGTTGCTTCTCTCTTTGATTAGTTTCCACCCATTGCTTCTTGTCCTACCCTCAGGTGCTTTGGAGAATAGTTTGGCTCCTTCTTCTTTGTGGCAACCCCTGAGATATTGGAACTATTATTTCACATTAACTTAACTGGAGAGATGTAAAAATGAAATGGATAGACAAACACCCTAGAGAAGACAGGTAGTTCTGATGGATGTTTTCTTTACATCTGCTGAAAGGGAAGTGCAATATAGCCAGAAAGCTCCTACATCTGCTATTGAGTCAAGCTCAAACTTAGTCACTCCATAAATATCCATGTAGTTCTTTCTGACAATTGTAAAGAAGTGGTTTCACACAGAATGGTTTTTGTTTCCCCCCCCAAAAAATCTCCATTTAAATTTGATTATTTTTCATCCAAGTACTAACCAAGCTTTTTCAGTCATGTGCTGAGAGTCATTCTCACTTCTCTTAAAGCCTATTAATTAACCAAACCAGGGGTGAAATGCTACCAGTTTGTACTGGTTCAGGTGAACCGGTAGTGATAAAAGCTACCAATTCAGGCAAGCCAGTAGTAAAAATAAACCTACCTGTTCATCTGAACCAGTATTTCTGACAATCAGCTGTGGCGCGCGATTTAAATTCGCTAGAAAGCAGGAAATCCAGCGGCACAGCTGTTCCACCCTTCGCTGTTCTATTTACCTTGTTAAGCCTCCTTTTTCTGTGCAAAGCATGCGCTTGGCATGCAATGGGCATGCATGCGCATGCAACATGCTTCTGGCAAGCACTGCACATGCACGTGCACAGTATGTGTTTGCCGCGCATGCACGGACAGCAAACCAGTGGCAAACCGCAGAGGATTTCACCACTGAACCAAACCCATTCCTCTAGCTATTTGCTGTGGCTGATTGTCCACTTGGCTGACAAATAGGCTCAGAGAAGGAAGTTGGGTCTCCTGTGGAAGCAAAGGTAATCTCAGGACTGAAAAGCAAAAGAGATTGCCAGTGGATTCCTGTTTCTGTGGAGCTACGGGAGGAAAATTAATCATCTGGTCTCTGACAATTGTCTCTGAGAAGCCATCCACCCTTTTCTCTTGCTTACAACTACCAGTGCTGTTACAGAAAAGTTCCAACTAAGGTAAGCTAAGCAACACTTTAATGGTAAAAATTAGAAGGCAGAAATGAATTATTATAACTTCCCTGTCTTGTCAGTGAGGTGAAAGAATATAGCCTTGTTTTATCTTAAAAAAGCCCAGGACCATAATGTTCATTTACTGTACTTGAATCGCCATCTTAAGACAGCGAGAGATGGGTAGCATACCAAAATTCCTTAGCAATCTTGCCAACTGGTTTGATTTCCTAGAAGATTGAAGAACAGCCAAGAGTATTGAATCTCTTAGATTTGATTGTAAATAACAGGATAGAGCTGGTTAAAGAGGTAAAAGCTGTACGAATTCTGGGAGGAGGAGACTAACACATCTCAATGTTTTTGATACTGCAGCAACAGAAATTGGAACTCTTCTTTCATTAGATAGACATTTAGCTGGTTGAACATTACATATTAATGTAATTAGAGCCGAGGTGGCGCAGTTGTTAGAGTGCAGTACTGCAGGCTACTTCAGCTGACTGCTAGCTGCAGTTCAGCAGATTGAATCTCACCGGCTCAAGGTTGACTCAGCCTTCCATCCTTCCGAGGTGGGTAAAATGAGGACCCAGATTGTTGGGGGCAATATGCTGACTCTGTAAACTGCTTAGAGAGGGCTGTAAAAGCACTATATATATAAGTCTAAGTGCTATTGCGATTGCTATATTATGATGAACTTTAGTGGCTCTGTAGAAGCTGGAGGCAAATGTTGAATGCTGTATTTCAGGGGCCTATTTTAGTGTTCAAATTGTTTAGAAATAAATTAGAAAAAGACTTATAAAATGTTTACCACATTTAGAGATGATACAAAGATGGTGTTGGTAGCATAACAAACACATTAAAGGATAGAAGTGATTTAGATGGTCTTGACAATCTGGAATATTGCCTCAAACCAGCAAGATAAAGGGAAAGATCAAACAAAGGAATACAGAATTAAAAAAAGAACTGAGAATCTTGGTGGATCACAGTCTAAATGTAAGCCAACAAAATGATGCAGCTAAAAAAAGTAAATGCAATTTTGACTGCATCGAAGAAATATAATGACAGCATCAAGAAAAGTCATTGTTCATTCTACAATGGTTAGACTGCACCTAGGATATTGTGTCTAGGTGTATAATTTTAGGAAGGACATGGATTTAAAAATAAAACAATGTTTTCAGCAAAATATTTATTTATTTATTGGTTCAATTTATATGCCGCCCTTCTCCGGAGACTCAGGGCAGCTTACAATGCTTTTAAGCAATAGTCTTCATACTTTTGTATATACCTGCTTAGTAGGGCTTTTGGCCCCTCCTAAGCGGTGTTCTTTTTTATACAAAGTCAGTTTATTGCCCCCACAATCCGGGTCCTCATTTTACCTACCTCGGAAGGATGGAAGGCTGAGTCGACCTTGAGCCTGGTGAGATTTGAACTCGCAGTAATTGCAGGCAGCTGGCAGCTAAGTGCTACTTGAACAGCACTTTAGTCTGCTGCACCACCAAGGCTCTCTATTTTAGGCTTATTGGATATCTTGAATAATGTTTAAAAAAGGATGGTCATTAGTTCAACTTTGCTTTATTTTCAAATCATTACATAGGTAAATACAGCTAGGGATAGAACTGTTGTATTTAAAAACCTTAACATGATGTTAAACTATATTTCAAAACATGGAATTTGTTATCTCATGAATAGCCTTGGTTCTATAGAGCAGAAGGCATAGCAAAGAAGATTAATTTTACCTAAACAGAAAGAAACTGATCTGAAAAAAAAAAGGTTCAGAATATGTTAACTATCTTTGAAAATCTTTGTGTTTTAATAATGAGAAGAGTATTTCATTATTAGAACACAACATACAATATGTTTCCATACAGTCTATATATAATGATAAATTTAAATTATTAAATTTATATTGACACCTATAAATATTATATCACACTATTATCTTTTTATTTTGTTAACTAGTCCTTTTTTATTATTTTATTTTTATTATTTTACTTTGATCACCATAATATATTGGACGGTTTTTCTATCCTTCACTGTGTTTCACTGTTAAAAATAGTAACAATAAAAAAAAAACCCCAAACTCTTTATTTAAGAAGAATCTGACAACTGGAACACCTCCACAGGACAGCAATCAAAATAGTGAAGAAGCTGGAAGGAACGAATGTATAAGGAACTGTTAGAGATGCTGGGTATGTTTAATCTAGGGAAGAGACGATTGTAGGGAAATATGTTCAAGTATCTGAAGCGATTATATGTAGAAGACAGGATAGCATTATTTGGAGTTATTTCAGAAGAAAGTGTTGGAAGAAATCTCCTTCTGGGTTCTGTTCCAAGTGGGGAAAAAGACACTGAAAACATGGAGGCTGATTGGAAAGATGGTTTTAATGGTGGACAGGATCACATAGCTTGAAGAACTTGGGTGAAGGAAAAGAAGGGAAGAGATGCTGAGAGTGCCTCTCTAAGCTTTTGAATTTGAGCTTGTATTCTGGTTGGTTGTCAGACTCCCATGAGGCCATGCACGGGTAACTCTGTAGGTTGTCTGTGTCCCAGGCTTGGTTGAGCCTTGCTGGGTGATTTCAATCTCCCCAGGTGCCATGTGGTGAGTTCTGGTGTTAGATGGGTAGAGAGCTAATCCTATCTTTGTTGGATCTTGGGTGAGGGCAATTCCTACTATGGCTCTGCCTGAAGAAGGTAGATCTTTGTTATCTAGAACAGACTGGCCCAGGCCTTAATGGCCCATTGACAAAGATGTGAGGTGAGTTTCTGCCTCCCTTTTAGGGGAAATATTCTGACCTTTTAATATTTCCTAAAATATCTCATTTTCCTAGGAGCGGGGAGGGTGCTAACATCCTACAAAAGGAAAAAGATGGAAGTAGCTTTCAGGAATGGTTTCCTAACAGATTTGTTCAACAGTAGAACAGAGTCTCCTGGGAAATGGTGGGCTCTACTTTGCTTAGAGAAGTTTAATTAGAGACTTAATAGTCATCTGTCATGGATACTGTGTCAGCTTTGGAAGCCATATTAGGCCAGAAGCTTCCATGCTGCCACCTTCTCATGTGTGTGAAAGTAGGAGGGGGGATTTAATAGAGGGGTTGTCTGTAGACATAATGGCATTCTTCCTGTCAGTCAAAGTCAGGGCAATCCTGCATCTGGAGAAGGAGTGATCGGAGTGATGTCTTGAGGTGGGACGGTGGTTGATTGGAGCATGCGATCGACATGCTGAGGAGTGAGGGGATGGTTTGGGGGGTTTTGATTTACTGAGGGAAAACCCGGACCTCTCAGATTCGGGTTTTCCCAGATGTGCCAGTTTATCTATTCTAGTAAATAGAACTTTGAAAAGGCAGGGGATTGGATTAGATTCTTTTCAACCAACACTTCCAACATTTATATTCTGTATTCCTGGTTATGTATATAAAAATTCCAAATCCTATAGAAGAATGGTCTCATTGTTTCATTGTTTATTAAAAATTATTTGCAATTAACAGCTCTGTAATATTTAAATCTCTGCCAGATTTGCAAAAATAACTTAAAAAATAAAAGACAATAAAATGTAACTTTAAAAAAAACCAGTACAATAGAATTTGGGATAGCTGTCCATTGTGCATAACTGTTTAGTGTCATGATTCCCTTTTCTTCAATATTCTTGGAAAATATAAAGATCAGGAAAAAATTGATCCATATCTATATCGTCTATCACATTCTCAATTCATTTGCTAATTTCCTTTGGTGTGTTAAGACTATTACATGGGGAAAAGATTACAGGGGGAGAGGTATTTAATATCAGTTTATAGGAACATAGCATATGCACGTTTCAGCAGGCTACTTCCAGCCTGCCCCAACCACCTATCTTTTTCTGTTGAGTGGGAACATTCCTTACATAGATCTCAGAGGCTGGATCTTATGATGATCAATTACTCCTTTGTGTAATGATAAGCTGGCTAGTGTATATCTGTGTCAAGTATTCCATGTATCTACTGGACTTGATGCTAAAAGAAATATAAGACAACAAGGTACAGTTTATTTTCCTTTGCCCTATATTTTGTCCATGATGTGATTACCTGTAAATCAAACAGAGTCTTTGAAAGATTAAACTTTTTCAATCAAGCAAAAGACTGCCAACATGCTTTTCTAAAGAGCAAATGTAAGTTGAGCTTCCCAGAGGATTGCAGAGTTCCAGGAAAACAACATTTGGCCAGTGAGAAGGTGCCCCTTCTGCTTTCCTATAAGAAGGGAAGAGCCAAAAGAACAGCCTGGTTCCATCCATCAACCAGAGAAGGGGCAACTGGGTCAATCACCTATCAAAGAAAGAACATTAAGCTCCAAGTGCCACTTTACACCCATTGATCAAGGAATTAAGTGTCTGCTGATCTAAGTGGATTTGGAATTTAAATTTAGGATGATGATGATGATGATGATGATGATGATGATGATGATATCATCCATATCACCCGGTAGATGGAGCTTAGATGTTTTTTCTTGGAGCAGGAATTTTTGGTAGGATTCATTATTTTTTTTAAAGCTGTGTTAAATCTTAACGTATAGTTTTTGATTCCTGTCTCAAAAGAATCAGAAGGCACATCACTAATTTTCAGCAGCAGAAGTGGGATGAGTCTGTCTTCATAAATCACAGAACACAATGGTCTCTGGAAACAGCATGTTGTCCTACTGTTACAGTATGCCAAACTCTGTTTTAAACAAAGCATGCCAAAATTACAGACTGGGATGCAAGATTTGGTGCGCTGGTATTTCACAATTTAAATTTCACATTTTAGAAAAACATATAGAAAAGATTAACAAGATGATACGCATCATGGTCCTAATGATTAACAATAAACAATTTGTTGGCTTAACGTTCATACAAAAATGTGTTCAATAATCTGTGTTCAAATGTTTGCTAGGACTTAATTTGATAGTAGTGATGAGGCTGGACATAAGTGAGAAGGCTGTTCCTTCCATACTCTTTTGTGTTACAAGACCCGCTTGCTAAGAGTTTGAGATTTCCTCCTTGAATGGGAAAGGTTCAAGAAAGATCTGTTCATGTCTGTTTGTACATTCAATCAATCCTCACTAAAGTAGACATATATTGAGCTGATTTTGTGATTATGCATCTGAATTTTAATCCTGAATGAAGATGAGAAGTTCTCTTTTTTTCTTCTTCACACAGACCACAACTCTTTCTCAATGTTGGCAATTTTAAGATGTGTAGACTTCAACTAGGGAATTCTGGGAATTGAAGTCCACATATCTTAAAATTACCAAAGTTGGGATACACTGCTATAGAGTCTAATGCTGAAGGGGGTTAGAACAAATAAAAGGGTGCCTGCCCAGAGTTGTGTTTTACAAGGTAGGTGGTCATATATAAGAAGATAGATAGATTCAGTGGTGAAATCCAAAATTTTTTACTACCAGTTCTGTGGGCGTGGTTTGGTGGGCATGGTGTGGCTTGGTGGGCATGGCTTGGTGGGCATGGCAGGCGAAGGATACTGCAACATCTCCATTCCTACCCCGCTCCAGGGGAAGGATACTGCAAAATCTCCATTCCCACCCCACTCTGGGGCCAGCCAGAGGTGGTATTTGCTGGTTCTCTGAACTACTCAAAATTTCTGCTACTGGTTCTCCAGAACCTGTCAGAACCTGCTGGATTTCACTCCTGGATGAATGGATGGGTGGGTGGGTGGGTGGGTAGGTAGGCAGGCAGGCAGGCAGGCAGGCAGGCAGGCAGGCAGACTGACTGACTGACTGACTGACTGACTGACAATAGATATAGATAGAGACAGAAAGAGTCAGAGAGTGAACAGAAGGCCAGCAAGTACAGTTTTCTCTCTTCTATTCAGTTGTGCATTCAAGGTCTTGGTCACTCAGCAATCCAGAACTTGACATTACTATTTTCCTGGAAACTGAAAAAGATTATAATAATCTTTTTAATTACATACTCCAGTTAAGTAACAGCTGCATGCTTATTCCTTATTATTATAAAGTTATTAACATGCCACTTGCACAAGTACTATACGGCACTCCACTTTACAACTTAAATATGTATATTAGAAAACAAACTGATCAGCCAGCTCACTTGAGCCATTATAAGTAGGCATCTTTCAAGCTTGGGGTACTAAAATAAGTTACCTGTATTGGCATTTCCTTTGATATTATTGATATAAAACCTTTCATTTTAAATTAATGTAAAATTTTAAGAAATCTCCGAGTATTTGAATAAAGGAATGGAGAAATACATTCAGTGAAAGTTGTATCAAGCTGGACAGAATGAGGATTGGAAATTACAAATTAAGCAACTGTCTCAGAAAAGGGCTTGTCTGTCCTAAAGGCAAGAACTTTTATGCTATTTATCAAGAAGATATATGTTAGCAAGAATTAGCAGGAAGAAACAAGGAAGTTACAGAACTGGGAGAAAGTCTAGCTAAAGCTTAGGAGAAAGTCTAGCTAAAGAACTGGGAGAAAGTCTAGCTAAAGCTTAGGAAAAAGTCTAGCTAAAGAACTGGGAGAAAGTCTAGCTAAAGCTTAGGAGAAAGTCTAGCTAAAGAACTGGGAGAAAGCCTAGCTAAAGCTTAGGAGAAAATCTAGCTAAAGAACTGGGAGAAAATCTAGCTAAAGCTTAGGAAAAAGTCTAGCTAAAGAACTGGGAGAAAGTTTAGCTAAAGCTTAGGAAAAAGTCTAGCTAAAGAACTGGGAGAAAGTCTAGCTAAAGCTTAGGAGAAAGTCTAGCTAAAGAACTGGGAGAAAGTCTAGCTAAAGCTTAGGAAAAAGTCTAGCTAAAGAACTGGGAGAAAGTCTAGCTAAAGCTTAGGAGAAAGTCTAGCTAAAGAACTGGGAGAAAGCCTAGCTAAAGCTTAGGAGAAAATCTAGCTAAAGAACTGGGAGAAAATCTAGCTAAAGCTTAGGAAAAAGTCTAGCTAAAGAACTGGGAGAAAGTTTAGCTAAAGCTTAGGAAAAAGTCTAGCTAAAGAACTGGGAGAAAGCCTAGCTAAAGCTTAGGAGAAAATCTAGCTAAAGAACTGGGAGAAAGTCTAGCTAAAGCTTAGGAAAAAGTCTAGCTAAAGAACTGGGAGAAAGTCTAGCTAAAGCTTAGGAGAAAGTCTAGCTAAAGAACTGGGAGAAAGCCTAGCTAAAGCTTAGGAGAAAATCTAGCTAAAGAACTGGGAGAAAGTCTAGCTAAAGCTTAGGAAAAAGTCTAGCTAAAGAACTGGGAGAAAGTCTAGCTAAAGCTTAGGAGAAAGTCTAGCTAAAGAACTGGGAGAAAGCCTAGCTAAAGCTTAGGAGAAAATCTAGCTAAAGAACTGGGAGAAAGTTTAGCTAAAGCTTAGGAAAAAGTCTAGCTAAAGAACTGGGAGAAAGTCTAGCTAAAGCTTAGGAGAAAGTCTAGCTAAAGAACTGGGAGAAAGCCTAGCTAAAGCTTAGGAGAAAATCTAGCTAAAGAACTGGGAGAAAATCTAGCTAAAGCTTAGGAAAAAGTCTAGCTAAAGAAAGTCTAGCTAAAGCTTAGGAGACAAAAATGTATTGTGTGATGCGGGAGGAAAAAAAACCCCATCACTCAAATTGGAAATGGACCAGTTCCAAGCATCTATGAAAATGGGTATCCCTTTTGAGGTCAGAAGAGGGAGCGATCTCTACCTTTAAAGGTAAAGGTTCCCCTCGCACACATGTGCTAGTCGTTCCCGACTCTAGGGGGTGGTGCTCATCTCCGTTTCAAAGCCAAAGAGCCAGTGCTGTCCGAAGACGTCTCTGTAGTCATGTGGCTGACATGACTAAATGCCGAAGGCACACGGAACGCTGTTACTTTCCCACCAAAGGTGGTCCCTATTTTTCTACTTGGACTTTTAACGTGCTTTTGAACTGCTAGTTTGGCAGAAGCTGGGACAAGTAACGGGAGCTCACGCCGTTACACGGCACTAGGGATTCAAACCGCTGAACTGCCAACCTTTCGATCGATAAGCTCAGTGTCTTAGCCACTGAGCCACCGGTGTCTCTGATCTCTGCCTTTAACTGACAGCAACTCCTTCTCAACTTTTCACTGAATGGTGTTAGTACTACACAGTGTAAGTGGACAGATGTGAGACCAGTGAATCCTCCAGCACAGCTCTTTGGCTGAGCAGCATCTAGAGCAGTTCTGTTCTAGCTCCTGCATGTTCTGTCTTTCAATGACTCTACTCTCTTCACCCTCCCCTGCTGTTCCTCTTGTCCCTGCTGTCAGATTTTACTTGACGCAATAATCATGAATCATCCGTGGTATATCTGAAATGCAAATTTTAACCTGGAATTGCAACATCGGGCTGCACAAATTGCATAACTTGTAATTATCCAATGCAAGTCTGAAAATGCAGGGCAATGAGTTCTTCTTTCAGGAAAAAGAAAACAGTTTGGTTTGAAATGCAGTGATGTACACAAGATCTAAATTCAATTAAAGAGTCCAAAGGGGGATCCCATTGCAGTATTATTTTAGTCTTTTGCTGCAAACATACTACTGCCTGTTTCTTTGCTTTTGATTCTCAAGAAATGCAGTAATAAGCCCCTTGATCAAATAATCAGGGACTTGAAAGAGAAGACAGTGAAGTTATACATTTCATAACATCTAGCATTGTTATGAATGCTAAGACGAATGCTTAGAGCTAAAATGTATGGATCAACGCATACATAAAATGAAATGGTGAAGGTCCTTTTGCAACCTACAGCTCCCCCCCCCACCAATGCTCAGAATCCCCCTAGACCTTTTGTGTGTCAAAGTATGGGTCCTGATAGAGCAATGTGAAATCAGCTGGGTCCAGCTGCATACAGAGCTTCTACTAAGCATTGTTCCTATATGCCTTCAAATGACAATTCAGAATGGCTGCAATTGCAGTCCTGTATATGGGAAAAAAAACGAATGGAGTTCTAATTTAATGAAATAGTTTAAAGTACCATATATATGCAGAAGTAAGTATTCACATGTGCTGTCTGTGTCTGTGTTTCTAACTCTGACTCTGCTTGTGTCTACAAAGCAAAGCTAGACTTCTTTCAAAACAGGGGTTCAGTACTTTTGGGAGAGGCAACTAGACTTCTCTTTTGAGAAATCTCTTTCAAAACCAGAAGGAAGGAGGAACAGTGCAAGATTGCTATGAAGATTGACAGCAAATTCACAATGATCTCCTCTGCTGTACCATTGTGTGCAGTCAGAACAGCAGTAGACACTGAACTCTTCAATGTAATTTTTCTGTTGATCATTATAGCAATCTGTCAAAATATGGCACATGGAGGGTGAAGCGGGATAGTGTTCAACTATTATTTCCCCAATGTGTCCTCTTACATCACCCCATTACTTGGTGTCCCTCACATATAAATAATATTTCAGGAGAATATGTGTTTATTGCTCTCCCAAAATAATGTCAAACAAGTGTTTAGGACTACACCAAATGACAACCCACTAAATGATAACAGACTGTCCCTTTGGCAACTTGAACATTTGTTTTAATTTCAGTATTATTGTTAAATTGTCAACATGGCTATAGCTTATGCTAAATAAATAGTGTCAAGTTTCCAATTCACAGGCTCCTGTCAACCAACCCCAATCTATTACAATGTTAAGGGTTGATTTGTAGTTGTTTTTCCTACTAAGTAGTTAGAAGTTGTAATGATGGTTGGAAGAAGAAATGCAGCCACCAACAGTCGCCTATTATTTGTCCCACATTAAAATTATAAGGACAATTCCACTTGTCAGTCTCATTACTGAGGAACAATAGAAATTGGAAGAGAGCAAATTTTGTACCTCAAAGCAGCCAATTGGATGAGCCCTGAGTAAAGAAAGAGTACCAAAGTTGAGATGCTTCTTTCATTTGCTCATAAACAAAGTTACCTAATATGCAACACAGCAGTGAGAAAAAGTAATCACCTCTTTTACATTAGTAATGGGTTGCGTCACCTTTGGCTGCAATAACAACTAAATGTTTCCTCCAACTGGTGATCAACCTCTCAAATCACTGCGTAGGAATTTTGCTCATCATACCTTGCACGCCACTTCAACTAAGTAACATTTGAGAGTTTTCTACCATTTCAAGCCACGCCACATTTCTAAGGAGTTTAAAGCTGGACTTTGAGATGGCTATTCCAGAACATTGAATTTGTTTTTCTTCATCCATTTTGTTGCATATTTGTTCGCGTGTTTTATTATTTATGAATTATTATTTTGCTGCATGACACATTCATGCACAAGCTTCAGCTTCATCTGACAAATAGAAGGTTGAATATTTTCCTGTAGAATTCTCTACAGATGCAAAGCAGAATTCACACTTCCTTGATGGAAAGTCACCCAGGTCTACAAGCAGCAAAAAACCCACAAACACTGCTACTAGTAACCTCAAACTTGACAGCTGTCATGAGATTCATATGGGTACATTGAAGTAAATTTGAGATAAAGTAAAGGTAAAGGTTCCCCTCACATGTATGTGCTAGTCATTCCCGACTCTAGGGGGCGGTGCTCATCTCCGTTTCTAGACCGAAGAGCCAGCGCTGTCCAAAGACATCTCTGTGTCATGTGGCCGGCATGACTAAATGCCAAAGGCGCACAGAACACTGTTACTTTCCCACCGAAGTGGTCCCTATTTTTCTACTTGCATTTTTTACGTTCTTTCGAACTGCTAGGTTGACAAAAGCTGGGACAAGTAACTGGAGCTCACCCCATTACGCGGCACTAGAGATTCAAACCGCTGAACTGCCGACTTTTCGATCAACAAGCTCAGCATCTTAGCCACTGAGCCACCGTGTCCCTTAAATTTGAGATAAGCACCAATATTACTTTTACTGAGCCATGGCTTCCAGCTTGCTGTTCCCTCATCAATTCCACCCTTACCTGGTACGTTTCTGATGGTGGCATCATGAATATTGATTTCACCTGTGGAAAGAATAATATAAAGATACGTGGATGCTCTTCAGTGGTTCTTTGTGACTTTCTGGAAGATTTTATGCTCTCAGGGAATAATTTAGGCAAGGCAACATTGTCGCCCGAAATTTTTCTTTCAAGATTCTGTCCCTGACTGTAGCTCAGTGGACCTACAGTCTTAAAAATGATTATATAACTTTTTACCAACTGATAGGTATTAAAGAAGGGAGGTCTTCAGTTTTATCTTCTGAGTGGGGCATGTCATACTTCTAGAATCCAAGTGGTGAGGATTTCACTGTGATAAAGTAAATATATATGAGATTTATTCAATCAGGACTGACCCAAATTAACCCAGTTTTTTTTTTAAATGTAGTATTTATAATTGGTCCGAAATATATTTTTAATGTAGTGGATTGGATGTCCTTCCACCTTGATACATCATCATTGCATCAGGGCAATTCGCAGCAGGGCTCGCTTTGCTTGCATGCGCATACACACTCTTCTGCGCATGCGCAGAAGCGTTTTGATGACGTCGGGGTTGGTGGGCGAAGCCTCCCACCGGTTTTACTACCAGTTCTATAGCTGCGAACCGGGGGCAAACCACCACTGAATTACATACATGGCTTTATACATGAAATAAATGTAACAGGCACCAATTTTTCATGTTATTGGTGCACTCAGGCTTCCCTTATATATAATTCCGGCCAGTAGTGGGGTTTCACTTACCTTTGCTACCGGTTTGGAACTGTGAGAGTGTGTGCGCTTGCTTTGCTTGTGTGCGGCGCTCCTGCGCATGCACAGAGCATCTGTGATGACATCCGGGTGAGTGGGCGGAACCTCCTGCCGCCACCACTACTGGTTCCCCAAACCAGAGCAAACCCACCACTGATTCTCACCATAGGAAACTCGGATAACATTCAACAGCATTATATAAAGAAATTCTCCTCAGGTTGCCATCGGCCAAGTTATGTCGGCTGGCGACACCCAGGGGGAGGGCCTTCTCCGTGGGAGCCCCAGCCCTGTGGAATGAACTGCCCCCGGAAATACGTAAGATCTCCGACCTCCGGGTGTTTCGCTGCGCTCTGAAGACCCTGTTGTTCTGCCAGGCCGGGCTATTAACATAACGTTTTAAATTGGGGTATTTTAAATTTCTGGGATTTTAATTGGAGCCTAATTATTTAATGATTTTAAATTTTAATTATTGTTTTGTTTCTGTGTTTTTAAATAGGCTGTACACCGCCCTGAGTCCTTCGGGAGAAGGGTGGTATAGAAATTTATTTATTTATTTATTTATTTATTTATTTATTTATTTATTTATTTATTTATTTATTTATTTATTTTTTCACATAACTATATATATTTAAAAGTTTGCCTGCATAGGCCTATGGGAGAATATGGACTTTGTTCTTTCCAGCTGCAAATGAATTAAGACCTTGTATTACTTCCTGTTGTCTGACTGAAATCTCAGTTTGTTAGGATCATTGTCTGATAAGAAAGTTTGAGAATGGTTTGGAGACTTGTAAGTGATATAGTAGTTATATATTTCACATGAGCAGCATTTTTTCTCCTGGATCTGTTATGATCCATTTTAGGTGATCCTATTCTTTTATAGGGTTTTTATGTTCATAATTTGAAGGTTGCCTACAGACCTACTTTATGGCCATTTGCATTGTGTTTCTAGACAATACTAGTTAGTCATAGTATCTGTTCTTTTTCCAGCCAATATCACTTAGACTTATATGCTCCTTCATAGTGATTTATAGCCCTAAGCAGTTTACAGAGTCAGTCTATTGCCCCCGACAATCTGGGTCCTCATTTTACCAACCTTGGAAGGATGGAAGACTGAATCAACCTTGAGCCAGTGAGAATCGAACTGCTGGCAGATGGCAGAATTGGCCTGCAAAACTGCAAGGCTAATGGTGGGTTTCAAATTTTTTTACTACTGGTTCTGTGGGTGTGGCTTGGTGGGTGTGGCTTGGTGGACGTGGCAGGGGAAGGATACTGTAAAATCTCCATTCCCACCCCACTCCAGGGGAAGGATACTGCAAAATCTCCATTTCCTCCCAATCAGCTGGGCCCTTGGGAGGCAGAGAATAGATGGGGGCGGGGCCAGTCAGAATTTTTACTACCAGTTCTCCAAACTACTCAAAATTTCCACTACCGGTTCTCCAGAACTGGTCAGAACCTGCTGAAAGCCACCTCTGACCACAGCCCTTTTAGCTAAGCCTAACTAAACTTTACAAATTATATTACATTATCTTTTTCTAGGGTGATGGTGGTTCCAATGGTTGGAGACTTTGCAGTTCAGATCCCTAAAGGGTATGATGCCCATTTGATACTTTGGATCTCAGATTGTCTTCCATTAGGAGAACTGCTTGACCCATTTTTGAAGTTTCTTGTTCTGACCTAGGCTTCCTGATACAGTAAAAGCACACAATGAGTCCCCAAAACCCTCTCTTTATTTCAATGGCTGTGAATTCTGCTCATTCAGAGCCTGTTCATTCTCAATCTGTTCATTCACAGATGAATCCCAAATAGTCGTAAAGAGTCCGACAGAAGTCTGCCACAGTTCTTCTGATAAGGCTGATAAACACCCACCTTTATCTCCCTTGACTCACTGCCAAGACCTTATTGGCAATTAACTTTGCAAGGCCACATGGAACACAGATTCAACACAGAGCTGCACTCTTGAAACCAGCCAGCACGAACACAGTTGCTTCCTGCAAAGGCCCACATGCCTTTGCTCCTCCTTTATGTCTTATGGGAGGGGCCAATCATCTCCAAGCCCTACTCACAAGTCGACCCTTTTGTTTTAACTGTTCTTGCCTTTTGGCAGCTCTGCACATGCACGCACTGGGAACAGGCTCCCCTGTTCTTCTGCCTTGACTCTGGAGGCTCCGGAGTCCGCACATAACTCCTAGATGGCCCTGGCCCACTCTCTGCCTCTGACGCAGAGCCCTCGTCCAAGCCTTCCCCAGACTCCAGGATTGGCCCATGTTCCTCCCCAGCCTCCTCAATGTCTGACTCTGCTGCCAGCTCCACAGGCTGGCGGCAGACCACAAAACTTATTTTATATCTATAGTTATCAAACAACAGCATCAGTAGTCACTCATAGGAAGCTAGGAGAGAAAATAAACCAAGCTGCTATTGGGGTGGGAGTGGGGGAAGAAGGGGCAGCAAATGATGAACATGCATTGCCACAGCATGTTGCAAACTCTCCCCCTCCCCATCTTGTGCTGAAACATCATATACAGAAGTACAGCTTGTATCAGGATATTGCAACACATATTTTGTCCTTTGGATGAAAATCTCTATTGGGAAATTACTGTGGATGATTTTCATTTTAATTTGTACTTACATGCTCCTAGTCAATCCTTATATCAAGATCAGAGCAAACACGCCTACATTCAGTATGGCTAACAAAAATGTAGTTTTTCTTTATTAAACATCAGCAAATAAACAACAGGAACAATTTACATCATTATACATCTTTATCAAAAGGGCACAGAATTTTCTTGAGTCACTACAAACAGAACTGTGGGAACATGAGCAGGGACAGTCCCAAAGAGGAGCCTTTAGTTATACCAGCCTTAAGCTGTTTCTATGCAAAACAGTAGCAGAATAAGTATAAGATGGAAAGTAGGACACCAGGTAATCCTTCCTGGATTCTGAACAAAGAATTTGGTGGATGGGGATG
This sequence comes from Pituophis catenifer annectens, assembly GCF_029215685.1. Lineage (NCBI taxonomy): Eukaryota > Metazoa > Chordata > Lepidosauria > Squamata > Colubridae > Pituophis > Pituophis catenifer. Next base: position 89,307,430 of record NW_027256881.1, read on the forward strand.
TCAATCACAGCTCATTGCAAAAGTCCCTGTTTCCACAGTTTAAAAATTTTGCTCTGAGTCATCACTTACACATGATCAGATATATAAAGCAGTAAACAATATAGCTGTTTGTCCTGGGGTGAAGAAGTCTAACCAACCGCCAACATAAATGTGTATATTAAATTGGCTTTTGCATTAAGACCTTATAAAGAAAGAGTAGAATTTGAACTATAGAGATAATTGAAAGTATAGATTTTTTAAAAAGTTTAATTCAGTTTAATTGTGCTCCCAAGTGCACTTTTAACTTAACATAGATCTGCCTTTCAGATTCCTATAAATTTTCAGTCACAAGTATCAGAGAGAAGATTATGTCTCAAGATTTATTCCTACATTTTTATCAACAATGGTTTGTTTGCTCCTCAAAACTTCAGAAAATGCTCAACAGAGCATTTCAGGAGGATAAAAACATGGCTTCATTTCGTTTGGACCTCCCATTGAACTCAATGCCTTCTCTCATGATCCTCAGGAAGCTAAGAAATCAAAGGTGTTCCAGATCCCTTTTGCAAAGCAACAATCAACTAATTAAATATATGAGTAATTTAAATCAAGGCATTTCACGTGTCAAAATAAAATGAATCATTCTACATGAAAATAGCTCTAGGGTACTTCCAATATAAAGACATATATGGTAAGCCTACAACAACACAAACTTCTTATTTTTAGGTACTACATATAATGAAAGATTCAAAAATCTGGAAGTTGATAATTTGGAAAAACAAAAATAGTTTCAAAGCAACTTCTCACAAGTTGCATAGTGTGTAAAATATAAGTTAATAGTATCAAACAACTCCATGGGAAGCACAAAGCAATAGAGAAAGATCATTAGATGTTTAGGACTTAATCAACTGTTACCAGTTACATTATTATATAATAGAGGTTCATATTAAAATTACATGTGTACAGTTGCTAACAATAATTAGGGTACAAAACCTTAGTTGACTTTGTTGCAGCATGATTTTGTCGAATTAGCATCTTAAAATAATTTTACATGATTCAATACCTGTCAGATGGAAATTTGATTTATTCTTTGGAAGAACAGATTCTCACACATTAGACTAAAGCGCAAGCCACAAAACCTAGTTAGATTCATGGAGATTTTAGAACTCTTCATCTGAAATACAAGGGACAGACTAATGAGAATTTACAACTCATAAATTACAGAGCAGCAGATGGAATAGCTAAGGGCTATGGATCTTAATATGGAAACAGGCTTTTTAACAACTCCATGTTTATTTTATTGTTTGCAGTTCACAGTTCCTTCAATTTACACCATAGCATTAAATAATAGCAGTACTGGAAAAAATAAACTTCAGCTAGACCACTGATTATCAGGTTTTATATCCTGAGAAGTAAATTCTTCTCCAAGTACTAGTCAAGGATTAGAAATAAATGTTCCTTTTTAAAGCTTGGTCAGGCTATATAATATAATTAGTACTACAAGCAGGAAATTATCTCATAATTAAATGATGGGAATTTTAATGGGAGGAACCCGTTTTTATGGAAATGGAAATGAAAAAAAATATCTTTCGCAGTCTTCTAAGAAATCCACATACATTGGCAAGGAAGTTTTGCTTTATTGTTAAAGCAAGAAGGTAATAGCATGTTTTATTTTGAATATATATATGATACATTATCTATTATTGGAGACCTATTTCTATAAATCAGCAGGGCTTAATAATCTAAACCACTGTTTCTCATCCTTGACCATTTTAAGGTAAGCGGACTTCAACTCCCAGAATTCCCCACTCAGCATGCAAAATTCAGTTAAAGAATCTCTAGATCAGGGCTGTCAAACTTTTGCCCAAGGGCCGAATGTATCACGTGTTGGCCACACCCGCACCCGGTTTAGCAAAGGGGGGGGGAAAGTCCTGATAGTCACGTGACGCTGCCATGACAACCTGAGTTTGATACCCCTGCTCTTGATAGTTGCTTATTTTGACCTGCAGTTGAGAATGACAATTGAACAAGACTTACCCTTGTTCTCTGTTCTTTCTTGTCACTGGATTCTTTCAGAGACAGGAACCCAGTTGATTCAGAAAGAGGTGGACTGTTATTTCATGCCTTTTATTTCAATTCTAAATTGGGAGCAGATTAAGTGTGAGAAGTAATATTTCATCCCTTACTTTGAAAGCTGCATTAAGTTGTACCAAATAAGAATGATCTTCCCTCTCCATTTTGAACTTTTTTGTTTAGATTCTCCTGATTGAATACCAGTGAGGATGAAGAAAACAATCCTGGAATCTCATATGGAAAACAAATAGTCTTGGGTCTGATAAACCCACCTTTTGAAACATATCCCTGAGAATATTACTGGAGATGCTTATGAAAAACTTAGAGTGCATATTGATGTGTGCCCTCTGAGGTTTGTTTTTTACAAGCATAGCTAAGGTGGATGGGATGTAGGGAAGATTTGCCTTCCTGCCCCTGAATTCAGATGATCTTAATTTCCTTGTGAGCCAGTGAATCTGAAGGATTTCTGTTTCACTTAAGAAATTTCCTCCAACTAGTTAGCAATTATTAGAAATAAAATATTGAACAACATTGAACTTTAGCCCAATTCAACAGAAAGTGGATGCTCAAGTTTCCCCTGATTTATGACCAAAATTCCAAAATTATGACCAAAATTCTGCTGCACTCATCAGAATAGCGCAGGAGAGTTTTTCTTCTCCAATATTATTTATAAGTATATTTGGCTTTTCTGAACTTTATTATTACTTAGAGGAATTGGTAACAAATTATAAACTTGGTTCAATGCAGAAAAATAATGTCGAACAAATGCCTATTTAATGCTTGGAATACTGTATTTGATACACCACTATTGTGATACCTGCTTATTGGCAAGTTTCCCTTATAGGAAATACTTAAAGTGAATTTGAATAGAAATATGTTAACCAATGTACAATATTTTAAGACTTGGACTTTAATATTATCAATGCTTTCCAATATTTTCAGCTCTAGTTGTGGAGCTATCAGATTTGAGTTTTTTTAAAAAAAAATCTGAATGGCCATTAGGAAATAACAACAATAAATCTCCTGACTTATGTCTCAATGTCTCAAATCTGATAACACTAATCTCTGGGTTAATAATGTGTGTTTGGATTTGGAAAGATAGACAATCTGAAAAGATTTCTAATATAATTTAGGAAGAAATCTGTTAACATTTCCCAGGAGTCCAAGCACCATTTGCATTTCACAACTCCTTTTAGATACTTGTGTAATACCAGCTTCTTATTTGCTGGCAATATTCATAGAGAGTGTAATGTAAGTCAAGAAAAACGATTTGAAAAAAATGTTGTGCTTTTATCTTGATGTTCTATTCTAACTAGCAAATAGTTGGCCTTTCCTTTCTTCGAAATGCTTGCATTAAATTGAAATCAGTCGGTCTTGCATAAATAAAAGGTGATAAATTATCAGTTGTTGACATTGGTCATTTTAGGGATTTATTGTTATTCACCCAGCACACTTTCTGTGTGAATTTCAGATTTTGGAGTGACTTCCTTGGCGTGCTTGATTGAATTTGCTGCTAGACCACCGAATAAAAAGTGCTCACTGAACAATGTGTAATTGAATGTATTTTTTAAAAAAGAAAAATGATTTCAACTGTAAAATAGCATAAAAGCAATATAAAAACCTATGCCAGGAACTGTAAAACTGGTTGAATTAAAAACACCAGGGAAATATCACACCTGAAAGGCCATAATGCAGGTGAATCACTTTAATATGCTTTGCTATATTTTACATTGTACTTTATATATGTATGTTGTAAATATTTCTTATGTGATAGCTAGCCTATTTCTAATAGCATTTCCACGTATACACATTGTTTAAACTTAATTTTCTACAGCAGACAAGGCAGCAGAGAGCCTTTTGTCATTGCTGAGGACATTCTGAGGCAGCAAGAAGGGGAATGGTGCAAGTTCAGACAATCTACTAAGCTTACTACTAATCTACAATATAGCTTAGTTTGATGTGTGAAAATATCATACAAGCCCAGTCAGTAGAGATGTGATAATAATTCTTCCTGTTTTATTGAATTACAGGTAGAGAACGACTAACTGTATCCTCCAAAATCCTTAAGAAAATCTCCATATGTATAAAAAATTATGCAATAGAAAATTATTTTATTCTAATTTTCTAAGTGCTCAAAACAGTCGTCCACCTGTTACAAACATATCTATTTTAAAATGCCAAATCTGCATCTAGAAGATGATGAGCCAGATGTTGCTAGAACCTTTCTGCCTGTTCTTTTATGGTTATATATTGTGCACAATCTTTGAGCCCTGTAAATATTTTATATTGTAGGGGTTGTTTCACCTGGAAAAATATTCCCCTCAGTTTGCTGCTCTATTCTGACACACTGAGAATATGAAGAATGAATAGGGAAGAGAAAATAGGGAATACTATCTTTATGTGATTTTCTGCATAATTTGATACATTTCCAGTTGTCTTGATTTCTGGCAATATCCATTTGCAAGAATCCATTTCTATACAATGACTTTTCCTGTGATAAATCCATGTGTATATATTTTTATGCAATCAAATAATCATCAAATATTTTCATTTCAGCTGAAGCTACCGTGTCTCCCTGAAAATAAGACCCTGTCTTATATTTTTTTGAACCCCGAAATAAGCGTTTGGCTTTATTTATGGGGAGGTCTTATTATTTTGGGGCACATATGGAACAAGATTGGGCTCCTCTTGCCCTCTTACCTGATTTCCAGCTCTGCATTTAAATATTTATGGGGAGGGCTTATTTTCGGGGGGAGGCTTATTTTAGCGCATGTGCTCAAAAGCCCGATTGGGCTTATTATCAGGGGATGTCTTATTTTGGGGGAAACAGGGTAAATGTCACCATTCAAATTACTATACTAATTTATACAAATCCACAAATGACGGAAAGGATAAATAACTTCTTGCAAAGCAAGGGAAATGCTTGGAAAGGCCCAGCATCAAATCCAAATTTCATTTCATTTCACTTTCTTCAAAATTAACTCAAGTTGATGTGATTCCTCTTTAGTTATGTCTTTTAATACTTTCCCTCTTCTGTAATATTAAAAAATCCAATGTTGGTGGTCTCTAGAGATCAAACCCAAGGCACTCAGGAGCACACAGAGTGATGGGGCTTCAGATTATGTACCTCTGGACTGTAACATCAAAAAGGAAGAACAAAATTCTGAATCTCAGTCCACCCAGAAGACACTAGAAACAGAAGCCAAACCATGATGGCTTTGAAATCGTGTCTCCAAAAGCCTCTGAAATTAAAATTCATAATTTGGATGTCTTATTCAGCTTGTCCGTAGTTCAGTTAACTTGCTAGTTTACATTGGGTTGCTTCGGAAGCACAGCTTGAATGAATCTATTATAAAAAATAACAATAATCAAAGGTCTGATTGAGTCAAAATAAAGGTAGGCCTCGGCTTACAACCATTCGTTTAATGACCGTTCAAAGTTACAATGGCATCGAAAAAATGTACTTATAACCAGTTCTTGTGCTTATGACTGTGGCGGCATTCCCACAGTCATATGATCAAACTTTGGGTGCTTGGCAACCAACATGTATTTTCAATGGTTTCAGTGTCCCTGGGTCCTGAGTTTGTCATTTGCAACCTTCCTAGGGAGCTTTTGACAAGCACAGTCAATGGGGAAGCTAGATTTGCTTACTAACTGCATGGTTTATTTAACAACTGTCAGATGTAAATGCCTTATTCTCTAATGTGTAAATAGTATATGAACAGGGTATCAGGGGTTAATTTATTCTTCACTTCTTAATGTATTCATAATTCACCACTCCCATATCTAGCTCCACCCATTGTATATATAAGGAGCTGTATGCACCCACTTGCTTGCTTCTATCTGTGAATATTCAGTGAATATAGAATGCCTAATGTAAATAAAAGGAGATATATTTGAACTCTTACTTGATTTATTGAGTCTGATCCAGAAAATATTGCAACAAGCTGGTAGCAGAGGATGGTTAATTGACTCAATAAATACTTAAAAATGTCTAAGAAAGATAGGCCCAACACCAGGGCATACAGCAAAGAAATGGAAACAGAACAAGAAATAATCAACGAATCCACAAACGCGATTTCGAGAGAATCCGAAGAATACACCACTGAAGACGAAGAAATAATAGATGAAAATGATGATCAGGAGGAAATCGAAATAGAGAATAACGAACTCAGGTCAGAGATATTAAAACTATTGAAGAGCCAGAAGAATGATGAAAGCCTCATCGCGAACCTCCAAGATATACTGAAGAACAGCGGAGCAGCGAGAGAGAAGCACATCACTAATGAAAAATCAAAAGACCCAAAAATAGTGAGTGATATGACTGCAGAAAAAATTATTGTGAAGAAGAAAAACGGTGATCCCGCGCGAAATTTTGAATGGCAGCCATCTTGGTTTCAACAGACCTCCAGGGTGAGCGAAGCAGAGCCAATCAGAAAACTCAATTCAAAATTTCTGGCGCGAAAAACATTATCAGACAATGAAAACGAAAAAGAAGATTCAAACACCTCAGAAGAATCAGAATCAGAAAGTGAAGGTGATTCAACAAACAATCAAATAAAATCAGCAATGAAAACGCTTTTTGCTGCATTTGGGCCAAAACTAAGAATTACTAAAAAGCTAACGAAGAAGCGAACGAGCAAGCCAATGCCTCAAGACCTGCCTGCTCCCATCCTGACTACGAGAGCACCGACGCCCGAACCCAGAGAGCCCTGCCGATACCGCCCCACGCCACAGACCGAAGCAAGCACCAACGCCCTCAAAAGAAGAGGAAGAACAGCCGCCATCGTCAGGACTCCCAAGATCGAGCCAGAGACCGATTCGTCTGAGGAGGAGCAGAACAAGCGAGCCGCAACGAGGAGAACCTCTCACGACGACTCCAGGGAAGAAATGGACAACGCGCATGCGCAAGACTACGCAGACGGTCCGGGAAGACATGAATTGACGAGAAGACCATGCAGGCTCGTTGCGAGCATCCCCACGCCGTTTTGTAACTTTCTGCATTTACGAGACCACGGACTACCTCAGGTTGTAAGTAATGGACTTAATAATGTCGGAAATTTACCCAGTGACTTCCCAAAGCTAAGGATAGATGGCATTAATTTACAAGAATGGTATCAGCAGCTCCAGGTTGTCTTTATGAAGGAAAACTTACTGTTTTTTATCACTAGTCCCCCAAAAAGACCTTGGACTCTAAAAATAGACTGTTTACACCATAGAGCATTTTTCTTATTAATATCTAGTGTATCTCCTGCAATGTATCACAGCATTAAGCAAAATCTGACTGTTTCAGAAATTATTCAATGCATGTTCAATTTGTTTCACAGTGACAGTGTAGCTACCACCACAAGGATGTCTAAAGATTTCTTTTCATCTAGGATAAAACCAGGGGTCTCCATAAGTGAGCACTTAATATCTTTAAACAAAATAAGAGCTGAACTGCATTTAAGGGGGGAGGTGATCTCAGACCAAACAATGAAAAGTGTTATTATCAACTCACTTGATTCATCATGGGACAATTATATGTCACATTTAGACACAATCAATCTAGGATACTTATCCATAGAAAGTCTATCCAATAAATTAATAGCAGAAGACAATTCAAGAAGGAATCGTTCTAACAATCACATAGAACACAAACCATATAGGAAAGTAGCTTTCCAAGAAAAATATAATGAAACATTTAAATGTCATAACTGTGGATCCAGGGAACACAATAGAAGAGATTGCCCAAAAATTTCAAAAGAAAGACATAGGTCTGAATATAGAAACAAATACAATTATAGACAGTCTTCCATGGATAGACATAGATATAGAAGCCCACCAAATTACAAAGAGAATAGAGGGGGCAGAGATAATTCAAAGGATAGAAAATCTGGTTCACTGAATGGATTAAATAAACAAGACAACACTAACATACAGCAGAATGAGAACAATAATTGGCTTATTGATTCTGGAGCAACTAATCACACCACTAATAACAAAAATATATTTTCTTCATTTGTAGAAGATAAATTTGTAATAAAGGTAGCTAACCAAGAAAAGGTTCAAGTATTAGGTAGAGGGAATGTAACCTTGCCTGGTCTAGGAAAAATAGAGGGGGTATTGCTAATACCTGAAATACCTCATAACATACTAAGTGCCATAAAACTAAGTAGAGATTTTGATATTAACATTGTTTTTTCTAAAGGAAAAGCGACTTTGGAGAAAAATAAAATAGATATAGGCACTGTGATGATTAAAGGAGGCCTACCTTATCTAATAACAAAGGAAAAATGGTTATACAACATTGATTCAAATATGGAAGATTGTATTGAAGTAGATGATGGAAACATTAGCAACAGTGACAATGATGAATGTAAAATATCTCATGATCACAAAGATGCACACAATGAAAAAAAACCAAAAATAGGTAAGCCAATTCATGATGAGTGTGCTCACATCTTACATAGGAAGTTAGGACATGCCAGTTTTCCTGTAGTACAAAAAATGACTGAACACGCAGAAGGTGTTAAAATAAAAAATTGTGAAAACTATTTGGAATGCTCAGTATGTAAATCTACAAAACTAAAAACTAGCCCCAGGCCAAGAAAATCTACTAGATCAACCAACAAAATTTTTGATTTAGTACACATGGACTTAGTTGGTCCACTAACTCCATCAATCACTTATAGAAAACGTTACTTCTTGACCATAGTAGACGATTATAGCCGCTATGGATTTGTTTATACATTAAAACACAAAGATGAAACCTTTCAAAAATTTAAAGAATTTTATAAACGCATAGAAACACAACACAATATCAAAATAAAACAAATCATGACAGATAGGGGATGTGAATTCATGTCTAAAAAATTCTCCCAATGGTTAAAGGACAAAGGAATGTTACATTACACATCTAGTCCATTTTCTGCGTTCCAGAACGGGATTGTAGAGAGGAAGAAGTCAACATTACAAACCATGATTAGATGCACATTGGAAGATGCTGGCTTAAGCAAACAATTCTGGTCAGAAGCCCTACATTATTCCAATTACACACAGAATAGAACCTGGTCCAGCATTGTAAATAAGACACCATATGAAGTGATGTATAATAGGAAACCAAAATTGGCACACATGCACATATTTGGAGTCACTGCAGACGTACACATACCTAAGCAATTAAGAAGAAAGGGAGAAAACGTGTCCAGAAGACTCAGATTTATGGGATATGAGACAGGCACTAAAGGGTACAGATTCATTGATAATAATAACAAATTTATAGTCTCCAGAACAGCTGTGTTCCATGAACAGGCCAACTGGTCTAAAATACATCTTAATGAAATATTTCCAAGTAACAACAAAGATACAAAATCTCAAGAGAAAGGGACTATAGAAAAGCAAAATATCAACAAATATAAAAACAAAAACAAAACATGGACAAATAGCCAACACAAAATAAAGACAGACACACTAACAAAAAAGGAAGCAAGATATTTGCATGATAACAATAGTAAACCTGAAAAAACAATTAGAAACACCAGAAATCAGATGCCTAATAAATACAAGGATTATATAATGCATATGGATGGTGAGTCAACGACACCTAATACATATGAGGAAGTGTTAAAGCTCCCTCGTAAAGAAAAAGAAAAATGGGAATTAGCAATGAAAAAAGAGATGGAAAGCTTACAAGGGTTAAATGTATTTACACCTGCAGTTGCACCAAAAGATAAAACAATTATTGGTACCAGGTGGATATATAAAATTAAGAACTTAGAGGGAGGCAATACACTATACAAAGCTAGACTAGTTGCACAAGGTTATGCACAGAAATATCCGGAGGACTATACTGACACGTATTCCCCCACAGTAAGAACTGAGAGTGTCAAAACAGCTCTAGTGGTAGCATCAGCACTCAATCTCGATGTATTCCAATATGACATACAGACTGCGTATCTACACGCAAAACTAGATAAGGAAATATATGTAAGAGCACCTCACAGTCAATACACAAACAAGAATGAGACTTGGTTGTTAAACAAGAGTTTATACGGGTTAAAACAATCTGGTAAACGATGGTATGATTGTTTAGTAAAAGTACTTAAAACCATGGACTTCAATGCCACCACTGCTGATAACTGTTTCTTTGTCAAAAAGGGTGATGATTACATAGAATTTGTATTGATCTATGTGGATGACATTTTATACATAGGAAAACATAAAGAGAGAAGAGAAACTTTTGTAACTAAGCTAAATGAACATTTCTCATTGAAATCTTTAGGCAAAGTAAACAAATATCTTGGTGTTCAAATTAATAAGACTAAAAGAGGATTCAAACTTACTCAGAGAGATAAGATCATAGAGCTCTTAAACAAATGCAATCTAAGTGATGCCAAACCTTGTGATACTCCTATGCAGACTGACTTTCTAAGAAATGCTGATGAATCATCCCCTGAATTCAAAGATAACACATTTTATAGATCAGTCATAGGTTCACTTCTTTATATATCTAATTGGACAAGACCAGATATCGCTTTACCCCTCAATTTATTATCCAGACATGTCAGCAAGCCAACAATGTACCACTGGGAAGCTGTTAAAAGAATATTAAGATATCTGAAAAATACACTAGACTTTTGTTTAATGTTGGAACCTAACGATAATAAAGAACCAAAGCTTACATGTTACGCAGATGCGGACTGGGCTGGAGACACCTCATGTAGAAAAAGTACATCTGGTTATATATTCCTCTTAAATGACTGTCCAGTTTACTGGTACACGGGTAAACAAGAATTAGTGGCCACTTCAACGACAGAAGCAGAATATGTTTGTTTATCCAAAGCTGCAAATAACCTTGTATGGTTTAATGATTTGATTTCAGATGTTTGGAAAAAACCTGCTTTGCCTTTTGTTATGCATGAAGACAATAAAGCAGCTATTGAAATATCTAGATCTGACGCCATTGGACAAAGGTCCAGACACATAGATATAAAATTTAAACATGTGAGACAATTATCTCAGGATGGATTTATTAAAGCAGTGCATTGTGAAACTTCAGAACAATTAGCTGACATATTGACAAAACCTTTACCTTCTAAGCAGCATAAATACTTAACTTCTAAGTTGTATGTTTTGTACTGTCCTGAATCTGAATGTAATTGGTGTTGCATAACGAATCGGCATTTAGAGGGGGATTTGTCAGATGTAAATGCCTTATTCTCTAATGTGTAAATAGTATATGAACGGGGTATCAGGGGTTAATTTATTCTTCACTTCTTAATGTATTCATAATTCACCACTCCCATATCTAGCTCCACCCATTGTATATATAAGGAGCTGTATGCACCCACTTGCTTGCTTCTATCTGTGAATATTCAGTGAATATAGAATGCCTAATGTAAATAAAAGGAGATATATTTGAACTCTTAACTCTTACTTGATTTATTGAGTCTGATCCAGAAAATATTGCAACAACAACTGTAGTGATTTGCTTGAGGACCATGGTGAAAAGATTGTAAAATGGGGCATGACTCATTTAACAACCGCCTTGCTTAGCAATGGACATTTTTGGCTCAATTGCGGTCATAAATCGAGGACTACCTATAAGAATGCAATGTACAATTAGAAAGACTTTCAAGCTTTTAAAAGATGTCTTATTTTTGGGGAAACAGGGTAGATTTACATCTATAAAAGATGTAACCCTGCTCCCGAAGCCCTTTAGACATATATAGTCACACCAAAAATAGCATTCAGTTCCTATACATCTGCATTTACACAGATCACATGCCATCTGTATTGCTGCTGTACAAAGTTTATGTATCCAGGTAGCAATAGATAGCTTCAAATATTAGCTGTAGCAAGTGACTAGCGAGCACAAAACTTTCATGAAGCTAAACAAAGCATTTTAAGCCTAGATTAATATTAGTTTGTGTCCACAATCATACTTTTTTACATTTACAGTTGTCTGTCCTAAGCAGAAGTTTGCAGTTGGCCATAGAGACTAATGGACTAGAGTGCCTTAAGCAACAGACAAACCTATTGATTTCTCTGTGTATCTTCATAATGATGCTCTGTCATATCATCAATATAATGAACTCCAAAATACCATTCTTTGATTGTGGTAGGCCACTATGGTTTATGGCTGACTTTTCCCTAACAAGGCATGAGCATTATTGCTAAAATATGTATAACATCTCTGGCTTGCTCTAAATAAATTGTTTGAGTTATTACATTCAAAATGTTTAAGTCAGGAAAGTGAATGTTACCTTGTTGTGGCCCATCAGCGGCCTGTGCAGTTACTAGCTGATTCTGACAACGAGGAGGCTGGTATGGTGCTGCGCCAGCAGCCTGTGCAGCTGGTGCTCGTGTCAGACAATGAGGAGGCTGGAGAAGATGTGGTGCCAGAGGCAAGGATTCAGCCAAGGTCTTCAGAACCTCCAGAAGCTCCCATAAGTGAAGAGAAAGAAGAGGAGGAGCCTCTTCTTGATGCACGAGCGTGCAGAGCTGTTAAAAGGCAGGAGTGGCTTCTCAGGAGGAGCTCTCCTCAACAGTAAGGCTTGCGGCTAATTGGCCACTCCCCTAGCCTATTTAAGGAAGGATGACGACTGATGCAATTTGCAGGAAACAACTTCGTTCATATTCCTTTGTGTCTTGATTCCAGAAACGTTTGATTCGGCTCTTGTTTCTCTCTTGTCAGTGTTCCTGCAAATTGCTTCTGGGCATTCTGCCAACCACAGTAAGATTATGGTTATCTGAAATACTGTGAGTCAGAATTGGGTTATTATTCTTTGGATTCTTGTCGGCTATTAAGGAAGTTAAATTAACCGCTCTTGTTCAGAAAAGACTGATTTAAACTGTACTTGTATTAGAACAACTACTAAGAAAGCTCATTAGTAGTCCTTAATTAGTAAACTAAGGTTTGTACAGACTTTGTATGTGCTGCATTCTTTGTGGTCCGTAGCTGGGGCAGAACATACTTTAAGGGAAAGATGAAATGACAAGATTTTTATTTATTTATTTTTTATTTGTCAAGCATATATAAGATAACAGTAAAAGTATAAACATAATTTGAATACATGAAAAGAGTAAGAGTAAAAAAGAATATTAGGACAGGGATGGTAGGCAGACTGGTGCACTTATGCACGCCCCTTACAGACCTCTTAGGAATGAGGTGAAGTCAACAATGGACAGTTTAAGGTTAAAGTTTGGGGAGTTTGGGGAAGAAACCACAGAGTCAGGTAGTGCATTCCAGGCATTGACCACTCTGTTACTGAAGTCATATTTTCTGCAATCAAGTTTGGAGCTGTTTACCTTGAGTTTGTATCTATTATTTGCTCGTGTATTGTTGTGGTTGAAGCTGAAGTAGTCATTGACCAGTAGGACATTGTAGCAGATAATTTTATGTACTACACTTAGGTCAAACCGAAGTCTAAACCATTTCTAAACCATGCTTTCCTGGATGTTTGATAACTGAATTGCAGGAAGAGACTTCTTCCCAATCACAGGATTCATAAACTAGGGATTATGATCGTTGACTCACTTCCTGATTTCTCAAAAACTGTGTCACTGAATTGTCCTTCCTATCTGCTACTAATATAGTTCCATAAATGTTGTTATAGAGCTTTTCTTTGCACATGTACTTGTATCCTTGATTATAGTTCATAAGAATTTCAAATTATATGTTTGAAGTACATGACCTTAAATCTGATCTCTATGCCAATGTTACAGTGTTCCAAGTTATAGCCAAGTTAAATGGTGCTTTAGAGCACCCAAAATAATATCTACATGAACGTGATTTAAAGCAGTTCCCTATTTTTATCTTCATGTAAACCACTATAAAGGCAACTAAAATTCTGAAGACCTAAGCCAAGGTTATTACAATTTATAGAAACACAGGAAGCTACTATTTATTGAGCCAATATTGCCGACATAGACTGGTAGTTTATATATGGAGTTTAAGGCAGAATTTTTTCCAGCCTTGTGTGAAGATGCCAGAGATCTTTAGACATTGTATTGTATCATGTATATTGTATCATTTTTTCTTCCTATTACTATTTAGTTAATCAAAATGTATATCCTACATTTCAATCTATCTGCCAAGGTGGTGCCTTAAATGACTCACTATGGCAGGAGACAAACCATGCATTTTAAAAATGGTGAAAGTAGCTTCTGTAAGGCATCCCTGGGCCTTATTTTATACACATTTTTGAAATCCTCATAATACATTCAGTACAATGAAAGTGAAAAGCTCCCAACAACCAATACACCTGAATTCAATCCCAACAGATCACATGTGTGTGTGCGCGCACATGTGTGTGTGTATCTGTGTGACCCTGATCCATTGGTTCTAAATATCCATCCATTCCTTCTTCTATCCCAGGGGTCAGCAACCTGGGGCTCTGGAGCCACATGTGGCTCTTTCACCCCTCTGCTGCGGCTCCCTGTCACTCAAAATATGCGTCACAACCACCAATCTGCAACACCCGCCGGCACACGATTTATTGAGTTTTTCAACCCCCGGTAGGCCAACCATGGATAAACCCAAGAAAAAAAAAGTTTCAGAAGAAAATAGAATGTTTAATTCAACTACATATGCTAGTTTTGTGGCCACTCAAGAAATAGTCAGGCACGGGAAGGGTTTTGTGGCTCCCGGTTTTTCTTTTCTGTGGGAAACGGGTCCAAATGGCTCTTTGAGTGTTTAAGGTTGCAGACCCCTGTTCTATCCTGTCACACCCATACACCCACTTTTAGAAGCTTTTGAATTAATTCTTTAAATTTTCAAAAGTGAGTTTCTTTTTCCTCCATTCCCCCAATTCCACTACTTAATTTGCTTAAGGGCTAGTAAAACTGTCCTTATCTTATCTCTAGTTTCTTTATCCTGCTTTTATTATTTAACCAAATGTTTTAACTTTTTCCTGACTTGCACCAACTTTAGTGCAACTGACTATACATGGAAAAAAAAGGAACAATAGAAAACCTATATAAAGCTTATTGAATTACAATTCTGGATGTAGTAGAATTTTAAAAAAACCATTGAGCAATTAGATGAAGCAAGGTCATTCCCACCTACATGTAGAGAGTGATAACAAAATACTTTTCCATTGATCCACACAACCATAATCAGTTCTTCAAATATGTATTTTTGTGAACAAATTCATAGATAAATGGATTTTAATAGTCCTATCTACAGAAGGTTTGAAAGAGGAAACAATGGAAAAATCATGCTGTTGACATGCAGATTTTACTTGAACTCCCCCCCCCCCCCGTGTTTCACAAGGGTCTGACAGGCATGGAGACCTTTAAAATATGAAATGAATGTTTTATTTTTGCATTTTTACCTTTACCATTGTACACAAAAGAAGTTCCATTCCCTTTTTGATTGTGTGAGTTATAGAATACAAACACCAATTCTATAAAAGTTTACAGAGACTCTATTGGGAAATTCTGAGTAATTAAAATGGAAAGCTACCCAGCACCAAAGTTGTACAGTAATCATGCACAGGAAACTCTTCCAAATGTGAAGTGATTCTTTCCCTACTAGAAGCTTTGCTAGAAATGATGCTACAATTCCTGGAATGTAAATTTAAAATAATCCGTGACTATCACTTTAGTATGGGGGGAAAAATGGACTTTTACTTAGGAAAGTATAGATTGCAGTTGGGACTGGAATTACCATGACTAGACAATGCAGTCTTTAAGTGAGTCACATCTGATTTTACAATCTTTTTGCCATGGTCATTAAACAAATCATGCAAACATTAAAAAATCTTGTTTCCCACATTGACTTTGCTTGTCAGAAGGTGACTGGGAAGGCCACAAATGAAAATCAGGTGACTATACTATAAAGTCATCCTGGTTGCCAAGTTCCCAAATTTGGATCATGTACCTGCAGGGACACTATGACAGTCATAAGACGGACGACTAATTGTAAGTCACCTTTTTCATTATAACAAACAATCATTAAATGAATGGTTGTACGTCAAGGACTACCTGCGGTCCCAAAAATGAGCAACTTATTGATACAAAATAATGTTCGTGCAATACTCTTTTCATTTCACCCCAGCCTAGAAAGGTTACTTGTTTCTTGTTAAACTCAACTACTGGCCATTAGATAAACATAAAGACTTGATCTCATAGGCCTTATGGCTGGGGAACAAGTCCTAGGACACTTATGGAATTCCATCTCCTTTGACTGATCATGGAAACTACATGGATTATCATGACCACAAAGACAACCAAAAAGTGCAAAACTGGGTGCTATGGTGACTTGCTGAATGACCACAAAAGCATAGGACTGCATTTCTGGGCTCATTTACGGTTATATGTCCAAATCTACTGTAGTCATAGCTCAGAGGGATGCTTTTCTTACATGAATCTCAAATTTTGTTCCTAGTCCATTTAATTGCTACCCTACCCTTCAGCTATATGCCTTCTCCAATGACTGTCAGGTGTGAAAGATCAGGTCTACATACAAAGATCCAATTAAACTGATTTATTACTAATCGTGCCTATGATGTTCTCAAATGACAGCACGGTTAGATAAGGTTCATCGGAATTCATGGGAGATTGGACTTAAATTGGCCAGTACGCTCACACAGAGTGGGCCTCCTCAGGGTGCGGTCCGCCAGACAGTGTCGGCTGGCGACCCCCAGGGGGAGAGCCTTCTCTGTGGCGGCGCCCGCCCTCTGGAACAATCTCCCCCCAGAGATACGTACAATATCAGACCTCCGGATTTTTTGCCGGGCCCTGAAAACTTGTTTATTTCAACTAGCCGGGCTGGCTTGATCCCACAGTTTTGGGTTAAATTTTAATTGATTTTAAATTGGGTTTGTTTTAAATTGCGGCCAAATATATTTAATTATTTTAAACTGTTTTTAAATTTTGTATGTTTTGTTTTTATTTTGGCTGTTCACCGCCCTGAGTCCTATTGGAGAAGGGCGGTATACAAATTGAAACAAACAAATAAATAAATAAATAAATAAATTATTAGTGGCTATGTAGAGGTTCTAGGCTGATCCCTCTTTTGACTCTGCACCAGTGGTGGGTTGCCCCCAATTCGGTCCAGTTCTATAGAGCCAACAGTAAAACTGGTGGGAGGCTCCGCCCACCCACCATGACATCATCACAGGTGATCTGCACATGCGCAGAAGCGCACACGAGCAAAGCGAGCATGCACATGTGCTCCCGTTGTGAACCGGTAGTGAAGGTAAGTAAAACCCACCCCTGCTCTGCACCCAGATTCTGCTGACACCTTCTCTTACAATGACAGAAGAAATATCTGTAAACCATCTTAACTATTAGATGAGTTTCATAACTATAAAGTAGAGTGATGAATAAAAGAAATACAATTAAAAAACCATATGTGTGCTACTTCTGTTGAAACAAAAGAGAAGAGAACATTTTTGGTTCTCTTTTATTGGTGTTAATGAACATATGCAAGGTTGCTCATGATCCCACCAGAAGCATGGCTCGATTCCATTGTTTGGTTAGCCTCTCGTAAGGTGTCCTTGATATGTTCAGCAGTTTTCTGCTGGCTCCACTTGTTGCCTTCATTTACAAACTTTACAAGAAAAAATTATTGGGATTTCTGGTTATACTTTTTAGCAGTTGCAAGCAGGCTTCAACATTTGGGGGCTGGAAAATTTAAATGTGATCTTACATTTGTTTTTTATTGCAATTTTATTCCACAGAACCCCACTACAGTTGACATTTGTTTATGATATTGCCTTAAGAAGACCTTGCCTGTAAAAATGGCAAATACTGTCTTTTGTTATAAGTTTCATTCATTTATTCAACTATTATGGCTGCCCAATTGCCAAACAACTTATAAGGCAGCTTATAAGGTCTGTTAAAAAGCATTATGACTAACCAAAATTAATGAAATGAAAGAACTGTGCCAGTGGAAGACAAAACTCAAGATGCATAATATTCCCTGGAGTGAATCACTCTGGCCCATCATCTTCAGAAAAAAAACAGGTCCGAAGGTTTGCCTAAAATACAATAGAATCAGGGCCACAAGGAATACAGGGCAGGGGTGAAATGTAAAATTTGTTACTACCGGTTCTGTGGGCGTGGTTTGGTGGGGAGAGGGGTAATGTGACTGGGTGGGCATGGCCAACTTTTTTTTAAAAAAAACTTTTCAAAGCATTTTTTCTTTTTTCTTTTTTTTCTTTTTTTTAATTTTTTTATTTATTTAAAACAATACATCAAAAAAAAAGAAATAGTCAAACAAATGATCGCGACAGGAACTTTACATGATATTTACACTTTCTATGGTATGTAGACTTCAGTCAGATTTAACATATATTAAACATAATCCTGGTTATACTTGACTTTTTGGGCGTCTATTGTTCAACCAAACGTACCATTTGTCCCAACATTGGAAATATACGGAGTCCTTTTGATCTCTCAATGCTTTAGTCAGTCTGTCGGCTTCCGCATAATCCAAAATTTTCTCCAAAATCAAATCTTCAGCCGGCAGGTCTTTCCCCTTCCAATGTTGGGCGAAACATATTCTTGCTGACGTGGTGATAAATACACACAGACACCATATATTTGTGCCTATGTTGTCTAGCCTAATGTTCGGTAGATAGTACTCTGGTTTCAGAATTAGGTTATAACCTGTGATTTCCATGATCCATGCCTGTATAATTTTCCAGAATTCAGTCGTCCTGGAACAGGTCCACCACATGTGGAGATAGGTGCCAATCTCCCCACACTTCCAACAGTTTGGTGAGAGATTTGAATACATTTTAGAAAGACGAGCAGGTGGAAGGTGCCATCTATACAGCATCTTGTACACATTTTCTTTGTATGATGTTGCCCACAGGAATTTCATATGTTTAAGCCAGATTTCTTCCCATTTTGTCATATCAATTGGATAGCCAATATTTCTCCCCCAGGCAATCATAGAGTCTTTAACTATTTCATCCCCTATCCAATAGTCTATTAAAAGTTTATATATCCTTGATAACATTTTGTCCTCTTTTCCTAGAATGATATTGTCCAGATCATGCTGGATTAATACCATCTTGTTCCCTATCTTTTTTAAATTTCGAGCAAATTTGGGCATAAGCCCACCAATCCAGTTGTCTTCCCTGCAGCTCCAACTCATTTCTTGATTTCAGACTACCATGGGGGTCCAGAAGTTCCCGGTAAGAGAGGTGATTTTCTTTGTTATATAGAGGCCTATACGTTATAGCTTCGAGTGGGACCAGCCAAGAGGGGATTGAAGAGTAAAATTTACCCTTAATTTTCCTCCAGGACTCAATTAGAATATTCCTCACATAATGTCCTGCAAGGCACCTGTGCTTTGGGATTCTGTTTTGCCAAAGAAAATAAGCATTTTTTCTAATGCTTTGAAAAGCGTCTGCCCATCAGACAACTCAGCTGGGATCCTCAAAGAGGCTTTTTAAAAAATGCCTCTCTGCCGATCAGGCAACTCAGCTGGGATCCTCAGAGACTTTTCAAAGCATTTTTTTTACCACCACTTCGACCAAGAGGTTGCAGAAAAAAATGCTTTGAAAAGCCTCTGAGGATCCCAGCTGAGCTGCGCGATCATCAGAGGCTTTTTTTTTTACTTTTAAAAGCATTTTTTCATCAGAAGAGTTTGTAGGAAAAAATGCTTTTAAAAGTTAAAAAAAAGGCTCTGATGATTGTGTGGCTCAGCTGGGCATAGTGGGGGGGGCGCAGGGATTTTTGCTACTGGTTCTCCGAACCACCCGCTGCTATCGCTACTGGATTGGGCGATCCAGTCCAAACCGGGAGCATTTCACTCCTGATACAGGGGCAATGCTGTTGCAAACAGTGGCATAATGATGTATAATTATCTATATACCACTAAAACTCTCGTGATCTTTAAGTGGCAGAAATGTATCAGAGGGCAACAATTTTTGAATCAAGTTAGAATGCATCCCAAATCTGGCACCTGTGACTCCCAAAGGAATGAAATTTTGGGAAATTGTGGTTAATCCAGTGGTACTGATTGATGCTGTGGTCACGTGGTCCTCCTTTTCAATGTTTCATGGCAGTTTCCCAGCGAGCCTCGCTCCAATCCCTTACTCCCTCCATCACCTGAACAGGGGTGTCAAACTGGCGGCTTGTGGGCTGGATGTGTCATGTGCAGGCCACGATCACCCCAGTTCCGCGAATGGGAAAAATGTTGCAAAACATCTACTTGACGGCAACGTGACGCGGCGAGCTTGACACCCATGACCTAGAAACAACCACTATGTAGGGAAGGGAGGGGAGGGGAAGGAGGGAGGGAGGGAGGGAGGGAGGGAGGGAGAGAGAGAGAGGAAGGAAGGAAGGAAGGAAGGAAGGAAGGGAGGAAGGAAGGAAAGAAAGAAAAAAAGACGGACACTCATTGGGACAACTGGCAAGTAATTAGAAGTCATTCCTACTTCCACTGCTTTTTTGCCTGCCTTTGGTCATTCTGTTTCTCTCTTTAGAAGGAAATACCTCGTAAACAATGACTCAACATGACATGTTGTCTAGTAAATATATAAATATAACACTTTTCTCTCTCAGGATCCAGATATGCAATACATGACTGAAATTATGAAGGAGGGTGATTTTAAATTCAGAAAATAGAAAGGAAAAGATTTAAAGACCAAACCCTCAAAAATATCCCATATACATTCAGACAGTGCTGGATCCAGGGAGTATTATTTTGAGTCATGTAGGCCTGATATAAAACCAGCTCTAAGCCACTTGGATGTCTGATTCAAGTATTTATCACACACATCAACTTTCAATGAAATATTCTAGCTTTCTGTACTGCTGCCTGTTTCACAGAATTGTGTGGTCAATGATTATAGAGAAACAAATGTTTTCTCTTGGGTGGGCTGAAATTCTGGACGTATATAACAGAAAACCACATTGCATTTCCATATGAACCTGACATATTTAACTGAGTCTGGGCGACATGGGTGGGAAATACCATGTGTGAATAAATCAGGGTTTTCTTTTCTAAATAAATGTTAATGCATTTTCTCCCATCTGTAATCATTCTTAAATTTATATAATTACACTATACAATTATACTGTTAAATTTGTACAATGCTCCTAAAAGTGCCAGAGAGCTATTCATTTATATATAATTCATCTGTCAATTATATTCACACTTCTTTGCTTCTGAAATTGCATTCCCACAATGTGTGCAATATTTATAATCTTGCTTCTGAGACATGTTTTCTAAAATATTTCTGGCTTCCTTTGAACAGATTTCTGGTTACTTTAAAAACTCCTGAAGATATTTAAATGAAATTGGCAAAAAGCCTGCAGTATTGACAATGGTGAAAATCCATTTAGGATTGCTTTAAATCTATTGTAAAAATAATTGCTCAAAACAGCTGTGCTGCATTTTTTAATTTGGAGTAAATCCAAGCCATCTCCCACATTATTTTGTTTTCATGCAAAAATACCCTAGAGTGGAATATAATGAAATTCCACTGAAAAATATGATCAAAAATAGGCTTCATTCCTAACAAAAAGCGATGTTTAGTTTCAAATCTCTCTAGAAATATGTTTTACTTTGAAACTCTTCTCTCAAAACTCTGGAACTTCTCAGAAGCATCACTACTTCATATGAAAGCAGATGCCAAAATTGATGTCCAATCTTTGCTTGAACATATTCAGTGAAAGGAAATTCAACATTTTTATCAGTAATTGGTTCTTCTTTCAATTGGTTGTTCTTATTCTGAATGAGATTTTCCTAACATTTAATCAGCTCTGCCTTTTACAAACTGAAAGGACATTATTTTGTGTCCTAACACTGCACATATTCTAAAAGAACTTCCTACTCGAGTATCCTACTCGAATCGAAATGCAGCAAGTAAATGTAATTAATAGGCTGAGATAATTTTCACCATGTACCTCTTGCCTCTCTAGGTAAGACCATAACAGACAAATACAAAGAAGATGAGGTCCCTCCCACCTTAAATGGAATAACTCCCCGGGTTAAGATGAGATTGAATCTGTTCTTCCTGTGAACTGTTCAAAAGTTTGAAAATCAAATCCTGCACTAATTTCCTGATGCTCAGTGTGCTGGGCTGGCTGGCTGGAATATGTAAAATCTTATTTATATTTAATATATAACTTTTTTGAGTAAGAATATAGCAATAACAATGTATCACAATGGCAGACACAAATTAAATACATACAAATAACTATACCTATACATACATAATATATACCATACATATGCATAAAATTGTATTGAAAGTTTTAACAATAATTAGACTATTAAAAACTAAAGTACAGTTAAAAGGAAGAAAGAGAAAGAAAAAGAGCTAAAAGTGCAGAAAGAGTAGACTTAGAATAGGGCTGTCAAACTGGCGGCCTCCTGGCCAGATGCATCATGCACTGGCCACGCCCACGCCCGGTTTAGCGAAGGGGGAGGAAGTCCCGATACATTACATGACACCGCCATGACGCTGCAAGTTTGACACCCCTGACTTAGAAGAAAAGTACAAGAAAATAGAAAAAAGAATATAAAGAAATATATAAAGAAGTGACTTTTGATCTTCACAAAAGTTATAGGTACAATTATACTTTAGCCTCTCTCTCTAAAGTTATATCATGACTCACTTCTTTCTGTAATCTATCCTACTTAATCATCAAAAACATAAATTATAAATTATTTATTTATTTATTTATTTTTATTTTTTTCCCAAAAAAAATGCCATGAGAAATTTCTGGTCACCAATAAATGCAAATTAAATTCTTCTGAGATATGCACTTGTCATTCACTGGCAGAGGTCAATGTTATTTTGAGAGCTTTGGGCATCTTGGGTGTGATGGAAGGTTGTTTGGAAGGTGACATGCAATAAGGGACCTGCTGTGATCTCTTTGAAATACTGTAGCACTAAAACCTTTAAACACAGTTGCACTTCAATTATCTGTTGAGTGCAATTTCCAAGTATCAGAATTCAAGAAATTCAGTGTGAGTGTAACCATGTACTATTGAAGCCTTATATGAATCATCTGAATATGGAGGACAGTTAAGCAGGTTATTCCAGGAAAGCTTTTTCTGATTATTTGTTTGAAGAAAATGCAACTGCTGAGCTACTGAGAGGGAGAAATGCTGCAGGAAGCAGGAAGCCCCAACCCCCTTTTCTGTAGCCTATTTTGTTGTAAACATTCTTCAGTGTGATTTTATTTCAGGTAAAAAAAACACATTTCCTTAAAAAATTAAAACACACTTTTCCTGAACACATGAGGAACAAAACCCTGCACTATAGCTGACATATTTCCTAGGACAACCAGTGAAGGGGAAATATATAAAAGAATCTGGTGACTTTAGAAGAAAGGATCCTATCCTTTCTGTCAACTTAGCCTGTTGCTAGAGTTATTGAAAAAGTAAGAATTTTATCAAGTACTATTATTTTGTTGTTGTTGTTAGTTGCAAAGTTGTGTCCGACCCATCGCAACCCCATGGACAACGTTCCTCCAGGCCTTCCTGTCCTCTACCATCCTCTGGAGTCCATTTAAGCTCATGCCTACTGCTTTGGTGACTCCATCCAGCCACCTTGTTCTCTGTCGTCTCCTTCTTCTTTTGCCCTCAATCTTTCCCAGCATTAGGTTCTTCTCCAGTGAGTCCTTCCTTCTCATTAAGTGGCCAAAATATTTAAGTTTCATCTTCAGGATCTGGCTTTCTAAAGAACAGTCAGGGTTGATCACCTCTAACACTGACTGGTTTAATCGCCTTGCAGTTTGTACTATTATAGGACGGGTTAAAGCCATTTCAAACTTGACTTGAAGAATCTGTCTTGCTTTGATGAATACTGTAGCTCTATTTGTAGTCATTTACTTTAATTCTATTGTCATGGACAGATCTCTGAGTGGTCAGCTTTAAATTGGCATTGGCTACAAACCTCTGCAGGGATAGAGAACCCACCATAATATCTTGACAAACTTCTGAATGGGTTTTCTACAAGTGCTTAGGAAATCACCTACTTGTTTGTCAGTGTTGTTGCTGAAGTTTTGGTGAAGCAATGGAAGACAGAGATGGCCTAAGCTGTTGACACAATTGTTCCTAAGTATCCTCTCCCCTCCTGCAGACTAAATTGGCACTTTGGTTTCCCATAGTACTGAGCACAGTGAAACAGATACTTAGAGGGATGGAGCACAATGCAAATGGAGGTACATTTGAGAAGGATCAGATAAAAAAACCAAGTTGAGTATTCTTTTCTGTAGCAATCCATGCAAAGAAGAGAGGTGAGTTCTACGCCTCCATTGTGTTTGCCCAAAGCAGGCATCTCTCCCACAAAATATTGTGAGGAGAGACATTACTTGGGAATCATTGTGAGCAATTTTCATAGATTGATTGGATTTGTTCCAACTGTGACTTTAAAATTGAACCAGGCTCTTATCCTTACATATGGGTCCTTATACCGTATAAAATGTTGGACATTTACAAATTTGCAAAGAATGTTGTTTCTATTGTTTAAGCTGCCCAGAATCCTCTTGTGGTGAGATGAGAAAGAAAGAAAGAAAGAAAGAAAGAAAGAAAGAAAGAAAGAAAGAAAGAAAGAAAGAAAGAAAGAAAGAAAGGGAAATCAGATTTCTATCTTGTCCTGCCAGTCTGATTAAATCAGTTAACTTGGAACTGCTTGCATGATTAAGAGATCACTGCCTCCTTGACTATAAGATGTTTAAAAGAGGACATTATATGACTTTTCTAGAAATAGCCCTCCTTCAATTAAAAAGTTCTCTATAATTCTAGGCTGTTCTCAAATATTCTATTCTTTGATAAGAGGATCAAGAAAGCAGTGACCTTGCAGTTCCAAATTTGAATGAAATTAGTTATCTAGGCTCATCTCAATCATGGTTTCATCAAGGATAAGGTCCTAAGATTGCTTTTGGATGTCTTGCTTGATAAAGTGTATTATAAACTACATAAGGGAAGTAGAACCTCCTAAGTCTTCCAGATCTCTTAGTGGTTTCAATATCAACCACCATAGTATCCATCTAGACTAATTGAGCATTCAGTGCACTATTTTGCAGTGGCTCTGTGCCTTCTTGTCAAATGTGTCCAGAGGAATATCCTAAAGAATCAGAGTCATTGACTTGTTATATCTCACAAAGTTCCATTTTGTCCCCTATATGAAAACAGCAAGGGAGACTATTTGGAATCTTAAAATGGGATGCCATCAGCGTGTAGATAATATACAGTTCCATTGATCCCTACCATTTAACTCCAAAGCGTTCAGTTCTCTTGAGTGTTGCCTAGTCTTAATGAACTGAAGGATAGAAAGCAAGGGAGGTGTTGATGGTAAAACTTGACAAGTATTGAGATTAGACTTCTTGAGATGTCGTTGCACTCAAAGAAATTGACTCCCAGTCATTGTGGTGAGGACTTTGTTTGCACAATAATAGGTAGAGTACCAGCTATGATCCTTCGTGACTTGGTCAGATTTGCCAACAATTTAAGCATGTCTTGGCCACAGCCTGTCTTAACTACAGAATTTGCAATGCTCTTCATGTGAATTTACCCTCAAAAGTATCCAGGAACTATAATTGTTGCAACATATAGCAACCACACTGCTCATTGGTACAAGGTGTGGTGATTGCATGATATCTGCTTGGAAAGACTTGCACTAGTTGCCAGCTGCTAGTGGGCACAGTTGAAAGTGTTGGTGTTGCCTAATTATTGAAATCAGCAAGTGAGGTGTTGTGTATTCTGCCACGTCGGGGCATAGTAACAAGGAAACGCCTCCCATTGGCTGAGGCGTGACAGTTCTGTCGGCGGGAAAAATGGATGCCCGCTATTGGTCGGCCTATTTGACAGCTGCTATAAAAATAGCAGCTGTCCCGCTCTGTTGTTGTTGCCGGTTCCCGTTACTTGTTAGCTTACTGCTGTTTCTGAATAAACGGCGTACGTTCTATTCCGTCTGTGCCTCACATTTCCCCACCCTTGTTCTCCAGAGCTAGAACATGAGGCACATCTGAAGATCTCTTGTTGTCTGAAGATGCCTTCTTCTACACAGCTCCCAGGATATGGAAGATACTCTCCAAAAGACTTGTGTCTGGCTCCCACTCTCCACGATTTAGGAAAATGGTCAAAATGTATCTTTTTCACAGGACTTTTAATTGATCTTAACTTTATCAATGCTAATGTCATATTTTATAATTTGTACTTTGGTTATAGGCATAAAATGGCCTTGAATCGTACATAAGCAGAAAAGCAGAGTATATATTTTAATGACAAACCAACAAAAAAAGAGAAATGCTAGTATTTTTATATAAATGGTTCAATGTACTTAAACTATTTGTATTCAGGGCAAATATATAATTTCTCAAACCAAGTAAATGCTGCAATACTGGACACAAAATTACAGATTTACTATAGTGTGGGGAAACAACTCTTTGAGCTTTCACAGGTACTTTTAGGAAGCAGTACAGTTCCCCTTGTGAATGGATATGTTTCACCACCATTGCAAAAGCAGGAAGAAGCAGCAGAGTGACCCATATTCCACATAAAAGGCAACAAACACCTGCCTCTATTAGTCTCTCAGCCCTCCAGAATTTTTGATTTACTTATTTATGCAAATCTCATGATCCTGGAAATTCCCCCTCTGTGTCTTTCTCTTTTGGTGAGCAGCGGAAAAATTGGTCTATCAGTACAGCATAGTCCTTAGCTTCTCTCTGTTTTGCCAAATCTCTTAAATAAAAGCCAGGATGAATTTTTCCGCGTTTCCTCCACATTTGAGGTGATTTATGTAAAGGATATGTGTTATGGAGAGTACAAATTACACACCTCTGATAAATGTCACATATATTGATTCAATGTAACATCTCTGCACTGCGGTAATTACTTTTGTTAAAAGCGATTTAACCATTCAGAACTTCCTTATTCTGCCAAATTCAAGCCACGTGCCAAGAATGTTGCATTTCTGCTTTTGAATATGCTTTAATGGGCCACTTTTCTAAAGAAGGTGAAGATCTAATGAGTTTTTACAAAGTGAAAAGTGCACTACAGACTGACAGAGATGGTCCCAGTCTACTTACAGGTGTCAGAAATAGGAGGAAAATACATCTGTCAGCAATATTGATACTTGTCTTACAGCAGGCCTAGCATCCCAGAAACTGGACCAACTGCCCCATTGAAACCCATGTACAAATGCTTCTATCTTTCAGGTTCTCTGGGCATGTCACTAGTTACACTGGTACTAGTCAAAGATACAATGTTCCTTCAGGCATATGAAAAAAGGCCCTAGCTAAACTTCTCTTTTCTGTCCCATATTTGAAAACACGGAAGGTCTGTGGATAAGAACAGTTCCTTTTAAAACATTTTTGCTTAAGTAGTGTGCTAAAAACAGGACTGGAGAAAGAGGGAGCTGGAAAAGCTTAAATGTTGCATTTACCTCAGAAAAAAGTATTTTTGGAAGGCAAGGAGGAAAGTGAAAAGTGGTCATTTGAATTAGCCTGAATGAAAGGGGTTTCCACCAAAGCAAAAACACCATTGGAGAGAACTCGGTATTTATTCTGTAGTTATTGGATATATAAGGAATACTGTACAAGACAATTTCCAGGGAGTATATTTACTGTGTGACCACATAAGAAATACAGGTGGAATGATAGGTTTTTCCAAGTTGTTGTCAGGTTCTCAGACTGGAATTTGGCTGTAAATCTCCAGTCCTCCATTCTGCACAGTTTAACTTAATTGCTCAGCAGAAATTTCTCAGAAGCTTGATACTGGCAGGTAGACTGGGATCTTTCCTGAAAGCAAGACTGAAGCTACATTGGTTGATTACCATTTCTCAGCAATTCCCTTTTACAGTTTAGACCCATTGCTGTTTCTTCTCCTCTTTCTCAGGTTTCTGTAAGACTCTGCTTTCTGTTTCATAGCCTGAAGTTGAACAGTTGTTGATTGTCGGCAGGAATGATATCTCTGTCCTGAGAACCTCTGGCTCTTGATTTTTCTCTCACAATTATTTGTTCAGCTGTGACAGGTGAAAAGGTCATCTCCTTAATAGTTGCTGATTGCAAGGTATACGTCCAAAGAGAGGTTGATTATTCACTGGTTGAGCAACTGCTTCCTGCTGAAGAAGCACCGTAGGATGAATGTGGCAGCAAATTTACTGAGCAAGTAAAGAGGGAGAGCCAACCATTGCTGACACAAAGAAGTGGGAAGCAGGAAAAGAATTTATGTTCCCAAGCAATTTTCTTTTTAAGTCAGCAATACGCACTCAGATAACCCATGCAGAGAACAAATAAACACTTTTGCTCCTGGGGAGGAAAGCTATGGCAAATATAGACGGCATACTAAAAAGCATCACCCTGCCAACAAAAGTGTGTATAGTCAAGGCTTTGGTTTTCCCAGTTGCAATGCATGGCTGTGAAAGTTGGACCATAAAAAAGACTGAGCGCCAAAGAATTGAGGCCTTTGAACGAGTCCTTTGGACTGCAAGAACCGGTCAAACCGGTCAGTCCTAGAGGAGATCAACCCTGACTGCTCTTTAGAAGGCCAGATCCTGAAGATGAAACTCAAATACTTTGGCCACCTAATGAGAAGGAAGGACTCACTGGAGAAGAACCTAATGCTGGGAAAGATTGAGGGCAAAAGAAGAAAGGGACGACAGAACAAGGTGGCTGGATGGAGTCACTGAAGCAGTAGGTGTGAGCTT
The DNA here is from genome assembly GCF_029215685.1 of Pituophis catenifer annectens. Classification (NCBI taxonomy): domain Eukaryota; kingdom Metazoa; phylum Chordata; class Lepidosauria; order Squamata; family Colubridae; genus Pituophis; species Pituophis catenifer. The sequence goes on from NW_027256881.1 coordinate 89,336,091, forward strand.
AAATGGACTCCAGAGGATGGTAGAAGACAGGAAGGCCTGGAGGAATGTTGTCCATGGGGTCGTGATGGGTCGGACACAACTTCACAACTAACAACAACAATGGCAGTGGGTCAGGAAACCAGACTGAAGATCTATGTGCAGAATTCTAGAGCTGTAACTTACAGTGCTTGTAGCAGATGGCTTGGTACAACCTGGTATATATTTACAGCAAGTGCCAACTTGTTGTGGGGCTTAACAATAAAAAAATATCAGAGGATTGTAAAAGCAAGTAGTGAGACTTCAGCTGATGAGAGAGTATGAAGATTTATCAAACAAACAAGGCTACAAAAAGATGCTGTTAGAGAAAATAACTCTCCCAAAAAGGTTAGTAAAACAAATTATAGTGATTTATAAATGTGACAACCAGAAGCAAGAAATAGGCACAGGATACTCTGCACCCACAGAAGTCAGAAACAGCTTTTAGGATCTTTCAGAATAATAAAAAAAGCCCCCAAAGGAAAAAACAAACAAACCATTGTGGATCAAAGGACAGGATGGTGAACTCCAAAGGATAGAAGAGCTGTGGCTGGGCCTTTCAAGATGACAGAGAAATTTTATGATAATTTGTGGTTGTCTACTACGAGAAATCAAAACAAACCTGTGCCAATTGGGCCCATCAACTTGTCAAATGTTTTGTCTACCAGGGACAGAAAAGAAAAATCTCCCACAATTTAGCAAATTAACCAGAAGTCATCTCTTCTTGCTAAGCAATATGGCAAACAAACAATGCTGAGATGAACGTTATTAACACAGCTGCCTGCAATTACTGCTGGTTCGAATCTCTCCAAGGCTCAAGGTTGACTCAGCCTTCCATCCTTTCTAAGGTAGGTGAAATGAGGACCCAGTTTGTGGGGGCAATAAGCTGACTTTGTATAAATATACAAAAGTATGAAGGCTATTGCTTAACGCATTGTAAGCCGCCCTGAGTCTCCGGAGAAGGGCGGCATATAAATCAAAAATTAAATTTAAAAAAAAACAACGTTATTGCTATGGACTCTGAAAATTTAAAAAAGAAACTCAAGAGCCTGGAGGATCAGGTGTCTTCTCATATATTCTTCTCCCCACAGATGAAAACTGGAACAGGAAAAAAAAATAACTAGCTACACAAATGATGTTGGGAAGAAAGATTTAATTTCAGATCATCCTAAGTTTTTAATTGAATACTACCAGAACAGGGTGAGTAGCATTTTATAAGGATGGTTAAAAAAAAAAAACATTTGGCCAAACCCTGATAAACTAGATTAAGAGGTTTTTAACTGAGTTTTGTGTGGGTAACAGACAAAAAACACTGCAGTCAGAACCTCGGATAAAGAATTGTGATTTATAAAAGGAAGTAGAAATGTTGCTGCATTAGGGATCATTGATATCTGAATGTACGAAGATTAACAAAATATGTTTGACTCATAGTACAGGAGGTGAGTAGGCATATTAAATGATTTAATAAGTACCGGTATATCAAAGACTTTATGGGATTGATTGATGTAATGATGTCCAGGCATGACCTTGGGAGATGGAAGGAAGAGATGGAGGGATGATCAGCTGGGAATGCCCCAGTTGCATAACAGGCAGAGAAAGAAACTCAGAAAGTGTCCTCCCTAATTTATCAGGCTGTAAAAAGAGATAATGGGAGATTTCTACTTTTAGACTTGCAAGATTGTATTAATGTAGTCTTACAATAAGATAGAATTAGCTCATCTGGGTCTGTTTCCTGCCTAGTCTATCTGGGAAGGGCACCATCAATGACTGAAATAAGTAGCGGTAGTACACCATTTGTTAAAACAATCAGAAAGAATCTGGCAGCACCTTTCCTTACTCACTTCATCAGATGTATAGAATGGATTAACTGATATAGAATTTCATACTTTGCAGCAGTGGTGGGTTTCAAAATTTTTTACTACCAGTTCTGTGGGTGTGGCTTGGTGGGCATGGCATGGCTTGGTGGGTGTGGCTTGGTGGGCGTGCAGGGCGTGGCTTGGTGGGCGTGATTCCTCCCGATCAGCTGGGACTCGGAAGGCAGAGAATAGATGTGGGTGGAGCCAGTCAGAATTTTTACTACCGGTTCTCTGAACTACTAAAAATTTCCTCTACCGGTTCTCCAGAATGGTCAGAACCTGCTGAAACCCACCTCTGCTTTGCATACATTTCATGAATTGAAATCACACACAAAAGATCTCAGGCTATTTCAAAAGGTGTCAGCAAACAAGACTTGTCAACGTATTATAGTTCTTAATTGATAAAGTAATTTCTTCACCTGCATAACCAGTCTGGTCCCCATTCCATCCCACTCCTCACCTCACCCCAATTTAAATGTGGTATCAATCAAGCCATTCTATGGATCAGATGAAGTGAGTTGAGTCCTATGAAAGCTTATGCTGATGTTACATGAAATGTTGAATGCACTATATTCACACATGCTCAGAAATTCAAGTACATGAACTTGGTGATAATGTAGAGAACATTAAGACTAAAATGAGTAGAAGTACAAATGTAAATTGTACACGACATCGCAAATTTCGGCAAGACATACAATGGTAGGGATTGAAGAGAGTCATGACTTTTGACTTCTCTTTTTGAGACAAACTTTGCCAAATATGTTCCTTCAGGGAAATTCCTGATTTATTCTGCTGACAACTTTCTCCTTCTGAGGATGGAGGAAACCACCAGAGAAGCAGCTATCTATCCTTGATTTGATATGGAACAATAGGGATAACTTAGCAGAGGAAGTAAAATTATCTTCGAAGGAAAGTGATCATGTATTGCTACAATTCTAAAGGGAAATGAGTAGAATGAATTTTTGAACTGCAGGAAAATGTTTTAAAATAAACTCAGAGCAACAATTCTGAGGTTCCATAGCAGCAGCAGCTAATGAAAAAGGAGCTCAAGATGGATGGAAGTTCTTTAAAAGGAAATATTGAAAGCACAATTGCAAACAATTCCAATATGGTGGGGGGGGGAAGAATAGAAGACAGCAGAAGAAACCAATTTTGCTGCACAAAAACCTTAGTGAAAACACAAAATGTTACATACAGAATATATAAAGAGATTGGAAACACCAAAGACTGTATATAGATAGCCTATAATTGTAAAGCAAGTGTCAGGAAAACTAAAGCTCAGAAGGTTGAAGGATGATAAAAACAACAGCTGGTATACTAGCTGCTTAATGAAGATGATGAAGTGTTAATAGATAACAAAGAAGAACAGAGCTATTCAGCTCCAAATTTAGCTTGATCTTTTTTAGCAAGTAGCTAGGTGATCTACCATTCAGTTGTGCATAACAGAATCTAGAGGTAAGACTAAAGTTTGAAACTGATAAAAATAAAAAATGGGGAAAAAATACATATTTATTCTGAATTACTTTAAATTTCTAAAGTGAGGGGGAAAATGAACTTAAGTCTGCTACATTTACGACAGTCATAAATTCTGGGCTCCATTATGGTCATAAGATAAATCAAGACCTGTAATCAGTTTGCAGATAGCACCGCATTGGGCGGAATAGCTAATAATTTAAAAAAGGAAAGTACTTATGAAGATTTTCGTCAAACTGTTTCAGAGAAGTCTGACATGGAAAATCACGGAAGCCATAAATTATTCTTTATGAAAACAGACCAGAGGAATTGGGAATCTTTAAGAGCTGTGGCAGCGCAGTGGTTAGAATGCAGTATTGCAGGCTAATTCTGCTGCCTGCCAGCTGCCTGCAGTTCGGCAGTTTGATCCTCACCAGCTCAAGGTTGACTCAGCCTTCCATCCTTCCGAGGTTGGTAAAATGAGGACCCAGATTGTTCAGCGCAATATGCTGACTTTGTAAACTGCTTAGAGAGGGCTGTAAAGCACTGTGAAATGGTATATAAGACTGAGTACTATTGCTATTGCTATTTATTCTTGCAAAGATGAGGAAAGACTTAACAACTTAACAGTAACTGATACCAGTCTTCAAATATCTGGAAGAATGTCAAATCAAAAACAGATCCTCTGCCATCTAAGTGTGCAGGGCGTGGAATTTAAGGAATGGAAAGAAAGATTTTTCTTGATTGTTTAAAAAGCCATTTCTAACCAGTTTGAAAATAAAAGCAATTACCCAGAAAAATAATGGCTGTATTTAAGCAGAATCTAGGCAACAATCTGCTAGGGATACTATTTAAATGATTGCATACAATTCTATGGTTTATTTTATTCAAATAAAATATGTGTACAGGATACAGATTGCTTCTAACCACTTTGGAATGTGTGAAAATAAAAGTGGAACCAATAAATTTTCCACCTTCTGGGGCACAGATGAACAGATACATAACTGAATATAGTAAGAAGGTGAACAATAAAAAATAGATTCTGCTAATAAAAAACCCTCAATATTTTTAGGAAGCAAAGCAATGGCTTTGAAGAGGAACACTTGTATGAATTCAAGCAAGGATATTATCAACAGAATGTTATTAGCTGTTTAATGAAGTGTTCATTTTCTCACTAACAGGAAAGTGAAAGATTTATTGCTATTTCCTGTCAAAATCCACAAGCTTTTCATGATGACAAAATAAAAATAGCGCAAAAAGGAAAAGAGCTGGGTTTTCCCCATTCTCTAAGACAGCCTTTTGCCATATGTAATTGATATCTGGCAGATGGACTAGCAAAAGTTCTTATGGATTTCCATCTACAGTAGGTTTATTTTCAGGATCAGTTTATCAGATACTTTATTTAATGAAGTTATGATTGCTATTCATTTTGCATAACTCACTGTACCAATCAGGACTTACCCTAATAGCATAATTGAAATCATCTTAATCTTACTACTGCTAAATAATTTCAGAACAACAACAGCAACAGAAACAGAAACATGAATATTATGTTAGGATAGTAAAGTGATATCCCAAACTTTTGGAAGCAAATAAAAAGGAAAATAAGTTTCGAAACATTTGTGGGCAGATAGTGGCCATGTGAGAATTCCTGTAGGTACAGTTAATGCAGGTAAGAGGAAACCATTACTCCTGAGTCCTGTCAGAAAAAGGCATCAAAAATTTATGGTTTAATGTTTATAAGATAATAGAATAACCACATTTAAGCAATTTATAAAACAGCAAAATGTATGAAGCATTGTTACAAAAGAGATGCACAATCACATTAAGCTGCAGTGGGTGGGGAAAGGCTGAAAGGGATGGACTAGATTTCTTAAATAAAGCTTTAAGGGAAAACATCTAGGAATTCATTTTCCGTCTCCTTCTGAGACAGTTTTGGCCATGACTATATTCTTGCATGCTTTATCAATGATGTAATTGCTGGTGTGGTCAAAGACACAATCTGCCCATCTCTCATTGAACACTTTAGACCAGGGGTCTCCAACCTTGGCAACTTTAAGCCTGGCAGACTTCAACTCCCAGAATTTTGGGAGTCGAAGTCCTCCAGGCTTAAAGTTGCCAAGGTTGGAGACCTCTGCTTTAGACTGCTGAAGACATGTCTCTTCTCTCTGGTCCCTGGGAGTTGTCTTCCACAACCATTTGGGTTAAATTGTAGGAGAAACTGAAATAGACTTCTGTAGAATCATGGACCTTAACCAATGGTTCCCAAAGTGCTTGTTGGATTATGTAGCTGCATTTGATAGATAGATAGATAGATAGATAGATAGATAGATAGATAGATAGATAGACAGACAGACAGACAGACAGACAGACAGACAGACAGACATAGATATAGACATAGTTATAGATATATAAATATAGACATAGACATAGACATAGACATAGACATAGACATAGACATAGTTATAGACGTAGACGTAGACGTAGACATAGACATAGATATAGATATAGACCTGGGCTGACAAACAGGATTGGTAATTTGAGAAAGTAGTAGTCTTGTAATGCATAGATGATAGATTTAAGCAAGAAAAGAGAGCCAGCTTCTGCCAGATGTTACATTGCTGATTCTGTGGTACAGGCTTTCTCCTGGGTTTTTTGGGGAAAAGCTTTTGTTACTTTGAAGGACACATCATTCCGTATTTTAACATAGTTGTTTTAAAACAACATACAATTCATATTAATTAGTGTAACCCCCAGAAATTTAATCTTATTCTCAATTTTGAAGACAGTCTTTTTCATCAAAGTTGCTTGATTTTCTGTGGTCCTAGGCTTAACCAATATTGTGGGTTTTTTAAAAAATTATTTGCTTTAAAACCAGTTAAAGCACCAAAAAGACCTTTAAGTTCTTCCTTTTCAGTTACATTATTAGCTCTTGTATTAGATCATCAGCAGAGACCCTCAATTTATGTCTCTTTTTAAATTTTCAAATCCAATATTTCTAATGTCTAATATCTCAAGGGAAGCCCTTATTCTCTTGGATCCTTTTCTGATGACTCAGGGGATTTTAAAGTGGATACTTGGTTGTGCCCATGGTTAATACAAGAAATAGCTGATTTTTGGCAACATACATTGGATGCAGCTAATTCTATACTGAAGTATGGAACAAGAGGTCCAACTGAGTACAATGAAGCATGGTTCCACAAAAGTGAGCAGGAGAGTGGTGGAGCTGAATCAGACAATGAATTGATTTATTTTACACTGGGAACACCAATGTGTGAGATTGTCTGTAAAGATTTACACCCTTTGTCCTACCTGTTGGTCTTTTACAAACAAGTAGCAGACAGATAAAAAAAAAAAATAATAATGGGGAGGAAGATTTTGTCCCAGGCCTGTGAACAAAAGTTCAATTTATGGCAATCTTTCTAGTTAGTTGTAGAGAACAAGGGTAATGCCAATCAATTCTTGTGGAAAGATGTTCTATTTTATTCTGAGAAAAATAGATTTGCAGCCTTCCATGAACCAACAAGCATCCCAATTTATTGTATTCTTTTATCTGAAAAGCCAAACCGTTTGGCATGACGGATAAAAGTATTTGGCTCCATGACATTCATCCCCCATGAAATGAATAAGGAGAAAGGTTTGGGGCTCTACTATATGTTTCCAGAGCTTCATCTCTGTGCCAATAGAGAACTGGAAAATGCACAAATAGATTTTACAGAGTATTCCAAATGGTCTTTAATTTGGGGGTAGTACAGAATAGTGAATGGGATTTGGACAGAGGTCAACAAAAATTTGAGATTTCTTATTCTGTAACATAACTGTGTCTCACTTACTTTGGCCATGTCATGTGGGCAAATTCACTGGAGAAAGCAATTACGTTGGGAAGAGTTAGGAAACCAGGACCCCAAAGAACACAATGGCTGGACACCATCTAAATTGACACCAGCCAGAGCATAGAAAATCTCAAAGAAATAGTGCAGGATTGAAAAATGTGGAGAGACCTGGCCCATAGAATCACCAAGAGTCGGACATGACTGAATAGACAACATTATCATCATCATCATCATCCTGTAGCAATAACAATAATACAATGATTTTCCCCTTTAAGTTATAAACTGAAATGAAGGAAGCTTGAGACAACAGTGCAGAGTTTTTGTGTGTGGCAGATATGTGGTTGTGTTTAATGTACTTGTTTTTTTTTTTAATTCAAAACACTTGGTAGCCTAGGAATTCTTTCCTAGTACATTGTTGCTCAGACTTTATGTTAATGGATCTCAGGATTCTATTACGAAGCCAAGTAGATTCCATGGTGCAGAAATGGACATGAATTATTTTCCAGCCGGAACCTCTAATGCACTGTGTTTCAACTTGAAGTGGCCTTTTCCAGCATTGGATTCATTCCAGACCTGGCAGAGTATGCAGCTGTAGTTCCAATGTGCAAAGTGTCAACTTGAGGAAGGCTGACTGAGAAGAGGGAAGGCAAAGCACAACCAGAGCTCTGGAGAAGTATTTGTGAAGCTGATAGAACTGGAAGACAGGGAAGTCCAGGGACTTGCCCATATTGTGGCTGCTAACCCACAGGAATATCACTAGTCAAATATGTCATCCTTTGGTAGCTTGAGAATTCTTAAGCAGGAGAAATGGAGTAAACTCACTTGGCTCATGTACAAGAAACCCATTTGGAGAATGGAACTGAGAAAGTCCTGAATATGTTGAGACTATGGTTTTTAGACCTTTGTACATTGCACTTAGAACTGCCTAGGATGCTATTTTGGTTAAGAGCAAGTGTGGTGTATTCTGACCTATTATATTGATTGATTGGTTGATTGATTGATTGATTGATTGATTGATTATGTGCCATCAAGTCATTTTCAACTTCTAGTTACTACAGAGAGAGATTTTCTCCATGACAATCTATCCCCAACCTGTTCTTTCAAGTCTCCCAAGGGTGCATTCCTTGCCATTGTAACTGAGACCATCCACCTTGCTGGCGGCCCTTCTCTCCTCTTTCCTTCCACCTTTTCCAGCATTAACCGAAGCTTCTTTCTCCCTCCTCCTCCTCCTCCTTTTATTATTCTCTCAGGAATCCATCTACCAGTACAGCAGGAGATAAATTTGACTAAGAGAGGAATTAACCAGTGTCATTCAAGGGCTGAGTCCCGATGCTTCATGGAGGACCTGGTCCACAGTAGGAGCTCTGCAAGAGCGATGCTCCATCAGATGCTCGAACACTTTCCCGCCTGTCATCCCTGCAGCAACTGTAATGGTTTGATCAATAGTTCTGCTCCCTTCGTCTTATCACGTCCCTCACATCTTCAAATCCAGCTTTTTTTTTCTTTTTCTTTTTTTTTGGCGGGTGGTGGTGGATGGGAGGGGGAGAGATATTTAAAAAAAAAAAAAAAAACAACGGTCCTTCTAGCTCGCTTTATTGCTTGATTTGCTTGCAGCCCTGGGGAGCAATGGAGAGGGCAAATCAGAGGCAGCCCAGCACCCGGCGTTTTTTTTTCCCCCCCCTCGGCGGCACCGAGATGGCTCTCCTGGACGCCCGAGCTGCCGGTATCTCCCCCCACCACCACCCCACCACCCCTTTCCGCCTTCTGGAAGCCCATCGGCTCGGGCGCTTCGGGCGCTTTTGGCTTCCTCCCATCCTTTGCCCTGCTTTCTGCTCGAAGGCTCCGGCGTCCTCTGGGGCTCCCGCATCCTCCCTCTGGAAGTCGCCCAGTCAAGCTCTTTCTCGCTCTCTCGCTCTCTCTCGCCGCCTCTTCGGCCGCGCCGAAACACGAGCCCCGCTCCCGTTTCCTCAGTCGAGGTTGGCTATAAGGCTGTCTCTAGATAGGGGATGCCGGGGAGGTTTTGAGCGAAGGGGTGGCGGAGGTTGCGGGGGGGGGAGGAGGACAAGAAGGCAAGGCGAGGCGAGAGAGAGGCTGCTGGTGCAGAAAGCAGGCGCAGCACAATGAAGGTGTGAGGGCGAAGCCGCCTGAGCAGAGGCTGAGCTGCCTCTCTGGTCCTCCTCCTCCTCCTCCCCCCTCCCTCCCTCCTCTTCCTCCTCCTCCTCCTCCTCGTCGGTCTTCAGTCGCCGTCTCCAGGAGGGGCATGGAGGGAAACGGATGTCCGACTCGCTAAGCAAGCCCTGCTTTGGATCTATCCCCGTGGACTCCTCTCTCTCGAGGAAAATGGTCAATAGAGACATGAATGGCTTTCCTGTCAAGAAGTGCTCCGCTTTTCAGTTTTTTAAGAAGAGGGTAAGAAGAATGTTTTCAACGCAGGGCTTGTTGGTGATGCTAAAGCCTATTTGATTCTCTCTCTCTCTCTCTCTCTCTCTCTCTCTCTCTCTCTCTCTCTCTCTCTCTCTCTCTCTCTCTCTCTCTCTCTCTCTCTCTCTCTCTCTCTCGTTTGGAAGGGTCGTTGTACAAGTGCAGTGGAGTGACATCTGGGCTCTGATTTGTTTTAAACAGAAACTGGACAATGTAGGAGTGCATGGCACTACAGAAGCATCAGTTTTAATTTTGCGGGTCGGGATGAGGCTGGATGGTAGGACGATGCCCGAATAAAAGCTGTATACAGAGTGGTTCTGTATAAACCGAACTCAGGAGATTACCTTTCCGTTTTCTACAGAATTTGGCAATAGTGGCTAGATGGAGCTTTCATGCTCAGAGGCAGTGTATCTTTGAAATATCAAAGACAGAGGATGGAGAGGTTTGTTGCCTTTTGCATCTTGTGGTGATCTGTTGTGATCTGCCCAGAGGCATCTGGTCGGCTTGTGTTGGGAAGAGTTCACTAAATTCAATAGATCTTTGATTCGATCCCTCGCAACTTTGTTTATGGCTTGATAGTCTGCATTTGGTTGTATGCTCTGTTTGGGGGGGAGGGGGGAGGTGTGTTCATTTTTCTCTCCTTCCTCACAGTTCCTCATCTGAAAACTGGAATACACCCTGACCTACTTTGCTCCCCCTCTAAAATGGGGATTTGGTCATTGGACAGATGGAAAGAACAAACTGTGCATGAAAATAGAAGGCAGAATATTGAGGAGCCATAAAATGATGGTTGTCCAGCCTTGTAACAGCCTCTCCCATTGTGTGGCTCTTCTAGCTTTCTCCATTTTATCATTCAAGCAGTTTGTGACCCTTTCATTCATAAACTCCCAAAGTGCTGCATTATTTCGTCTCCATTCATCTCTGGATGCTGAGCTATTTGCAGGTTCAGCAGAACTGTGCCACAGCCTATAATCTACCCAGTAACCAAGGTTTGTTCCATGCAATCGCGATCCTAGATGCTAAAGCAGGAAAGAAGAACTGGCGACAATTGTTTGCATTGGAAGACTAATACAGAGCTTATTTCACTGAATTCTCTGGGTCCTCCTTAGCTTGTTGCACGATGTGATATAACAGATAAAATCCAGTTTGCTTTTGAAGTGGGGAAAAATTGTGCCCATGATGTAATGCTTCGCTGTTGATGCCTCCTTGTCTGGGTACAAGCTCACAGCTACCTACAAAGTCTTCCTTGTTAGTCCCCATTAACCGCATCCACTCTCATTCAGCAGTTCTGGGTTCCATGACATTTAGCTAATCAACCAGGCAACATTTTCTTTCTTAGAATGGCAATACGAAGATCGAGAGCAGATGATTAAGAAACAGGAGTGAAGAGCCCTATTTCTACCTAAATACTTTCTACAAGGATTCATGTGTCTGTATGTGTGTGTTTATTTTAGGACCTATATTTCTTGTGAAGCACAATAGTAAGAGGAGGCAGATTGTGCTGTTCCTTCATTCACCAATTTCCATTCACCCTCCCTCTGCCTTATATGGAGGAGACTGTCACTTCCATTTAGCCCAGTGGTTAAATGCAGAAAAGAGATTCCAACCGGAAGCTCCATCTCTCTTAACTCGCCACAGCAGAAAGCTGTGACCCAGTCGCGCACTGCAAGGAACTAGTTTCGATGCATGAAGTGGATAATTGGAAACAATTCCCACAGCTGTGCATTTGGTGTAACAGTACATGGTCTTCCTCCTTTCCGTGCGGCCATATGGTCAGGATGCTTTCCTCAGAGTCTGCTTACCTTGCAATCTTACATGCATCTATAGAAGTAAAACCATTGAGTTTAATAATGTTTATTCCTAGTTATAAGTGAGGGTCACAGCCCTAGTCTTAGGTAAGGCCACAGTTAGTTTTTGGCAGGTGGGCTTTCTTCAATATCATTGGCATGAATAGAATAGAATAGAATAGAATAGAATAGAATAGAATAGAATAGAATAGAATAGAATAGAATAGAATAACAGAGTTGGAAGGGACCTTGGAGGTCTTCTAGTCCAACCCCCTGCCTAGGCAGGAAACCCTACACCACTTCAGACAAATGGTTATCCAACATCTTCTTCCAGTGTTGGAGCATTCGCAACTTCTTGAGGCAATTTGTTCCACTGATTAATTGTTCTAACTGTCAGGAAATTTCTCCTTAGTTCTAGGCTGCTTCTCTCCTTGATTACTTTCTACCCATTGCTTCTTGTCCTGCCCTCGGGTGCTTTGGAGAATAGCTTTACTCCTCTTCTTTGTGGCAACCCCTGAGATATTGGAACACTGCTATCATGTCTCCTCTAGTCCTTCTTTTCATTAAATTAGACATACCCAGTTCCTGCAACTGTTCTTTATATGTTTTAGCCTCCTGTCCCTTAATTATCTTTGTTGCTCTTCTCTGCACTCTTTCTCAACATCTTTTTTACATCATGGCAACCAAAACTAAATACAGTATTCCAAGTGTGGCCTTACCAAGGCATTATAAAGTGGTATTAACACTTCACGTGATCTGCAGCCTAGAACTGTGTTGTGGAGAAAGATTCATTATATGGTATTCTTTTCAAATCCACATTTGTTTAGTTTGTTTTCTGTACAGGTAGACCTCAACTTACAACCATTTGTTTAGTGACAGTTATGATGGCACTGAAAAAAGTGACTTATGACCATTTTTCACACTTACGACCGTTGCTGCATCCCCTCCCCCATAGTGACATGATCAAAATTCAGACGCTTCGCAACTGGCTTGTATTTATGATGTCCCACTGTCCCAGAGTCATGTGATCAGCTTTTGAGACCTTCTGACAAGCGACGTCAATGGGGAAGCCAGATTCACTTAACAACCGTGTTTTTAACTGTAGTGATTCACCTATAAGAATGTGGTAAGAAAGGTCAAAAAATAGGACAAAACTCACCAACTGTCTTGCTTAGCAGTGGAAATGTTTGGCTCAATTGGGGTCGTAAGTCGAGGACTACCTGAAATTGAATTGTAACTGTATATGAGTGTAAGTCTTTGAAGCTTTGTCAGGGGTTATCACAGCAGCATGCCAAAACCTCTTCCCCCTCCCAGTGCTCTTTGGAATGGCATCCCTGGTAGACACATGTCTCATATAAAAAATGTCAACATTACTTCAGCTGGCGCCTTTTCTTTTTCTTTCACATGCTCATCAATCTGTACATTCTGACCGAACTGTGGAATGTGAGAAATGTACACCATAATAATTGCTGGTTTGTATGAACACCCATGCCTTGTGTTAGGTTCACTTGAGATGGAATTCCATTGGAAGAGACTTCTGGCTTTTAATCACTCAGCGCTCCAGGCCAAAGCAAATTCTCATTTCTCCATCTGCAGAATCCCAATCAGAGACATTAGAGGTCACGGCGTCTGTTTATTTCTTTAGAAAAATGTTTCTGCTCATCTTGACCCATCACTATTGCCCTGTCAATAGATAAACCAACTTTCTCAATAGAGACCACAGTGCTTGATGTGAGTGAATGAGTTTTGTCCCATTGATGGCTAGTTCATCCCTGGAATAATATTTGGGATAGATAGCAGCTCAAAACTCACTGGTATGGAATGTGTGACTTAGGGTATTCTGTAGATACCTGAGGAAAAATATATTTAAAGTTATGGGAAATTGGATATTACATGGGAATGCACAAGAGTTTAATATTGGTTTTAAATTCAACCATATATTTTAAATTTCACTTATCCTGATTTCTTCCAAGTTTACCTAGTCTGGTAGGTAAACCATGTATCAATGACTAAAAGATACATGTGATATTGTTATAAAATATCTGCTGAGTTCTGCTGAAATTCTTATTGCTAGGTATTGCAAGTGTAACTAGATTAACAAACAGTGAACCTTAGGGCAAAATAAACTTGCTATTGCTTCCATTGCCACTGGCATTAAAAGTAAAATGGTTTGCATGCAAACATAAAATGCACTTTCATTCATGTGTGTGTGTGTGTGTGTGTGTGTGTGTGTGTGTGTGTGTGAGTGGTGGGTTGCCCCCCGGTTTGCACCGGTTCTATAGAGCCGGTAGTAAAACCGGTGGGAGGCTCCGCCCACTGACCCTGATGTCATCAAACTGCTTTTGCGCATGCGCAGAAGAGAATGTGCGCGGCCCCGTTGCGAACCGGTAGTAAAGGTAAGTAGAACCCACCCCTGGTGTGCGTGTGTTGTCTATAAATTCATTTTTAAGTCAATATCAGAATAATTTCATAAACATGCTGTATATTTCAAAATAGGAAAATAAAAGTGGTAAAAATCAATACAATAAGAGGTTGGAAGGGGTATCATACAAAGAATATCTTATGTGTTGTTCAACAAAACATGAAACTAATCCACTGTTCTTTTGCGCAAAAGTTTTGGTAAGCCCTACTAGCAAGCTATGCTGATCAAAAGGGACCTTTTGAGCCAAACTGATGGTTCAGCTACACAAAATGAAGAATTACAGTAGTGTTTCTCCAGTGATAGTCCATTTGACCTTGAAAAATGCACCCCATTACAATTTTGCTGCAAATGTCCCATACAAACCCTGTAGAGCCATGGGTCTGCAGGACTATTGTTTCACAGGGGCATTGCGGGCGGGGGAGTGTTAAAATCTCCAAAAATATAGGCGTGACATTCCAATCAAAGACCTACAACTTTTTGTACAGGGATGGAAATCCCACCCCAATTGCTTCAACTTCCAGTGAAATTAGCAACATGTTTTGCTTAAACTTAACAAGCATTTCTCCTAAAGACTGGAAGCCCACAGATCTTATGATGCTGACTGTGTAACTGCCAGATTTTTGTTTAAAGTGTGTGGGTGGGTGGAGGGCAGATTGCCTATGCTATTGAGTTTGGCTAAGTCAGGGGTTTTCAGACTTTTTTTTAGGCCATGGATTTAAACAAAGTCCCAGAATCAAGAGGCAAAGCTGTAGTGATAAAAACTGGGCTGCCCTGAAGTGAACTTCAATTCTTTTGCCCTTAGTCTCTCAGATAATGTCAAGTTCAGTAGTAGGTTTCACTTACCTTTGCTACCGGTTTGGAACTGTGAGCGTATGCATGCTTGCCCGCTTTGCTTGTGCACGGCACTTCTGCACATGTGCAGAGCATCTGTGATGACGTCCGGGCGGGTGGGCGGAACCTCCCGCCGCTACCGATTCGCCTGAACTGGGGTGAACTGGTAGAAACTCACCACTGGTCAAGTTGTTTCAGAACACTGAAACACATTTTTAAAGATCCTGACCAAGTCATGCTAGAGACAAAAGAGAGAGGCAAGGCTTTTGATTGAGGAGGTAGGAGGAGCAGAGTTGCTTGTATGATCCTAACAGGTACACCCCATTGAAAATCATATTCAGATTAATGTTACAAGACCAATTGTTAATATAAAGCTGTAGGAAGTTAGCACCCACCCCTTTCCTAGAAGAATGAAATATTTTAGGAAATATTAAAAAGGCAGAATATTATGTTTCCCTGTATGAGAAATGGAGAAGCATGTTTTAAAGACAAAGCAGCTCCCACCTTCCTGCCCCCACCCTTTTGTCAATGGACCAGAGGCAGAAACTCAATCTTTGTCAATGGACCATCAACTGCAACACAATAGGATCCATCTAGCAACAGAAACTAACACAATAGGACCCATCTAGCAACAGAAACTCACCACATGGCACCTAGGAAGATTACATCAGCCAGCAAGGCTAGCTAAGACCCCCACCCCCTGGGAGTCTGACAACCAATCAGGATATTCTTTCTGGGCCCCAGGAAGTTCAAAGCCAGAGAGGGCATAAAACCCGGGAACTCGCTGCATCTCGCCCCTTTTCTGTTCAGGAACTCAAGCCCTGTGATCCTGTCCACCATTAAACCATCTTTCCAAGCAGTCTCCATGTTTCCAGTGTCTTTTTCCCCACTTGGAGCTGAACCCAGAAAGATATTTCTTCCTACAAACCATATCATTCACTGTGGAATAAGGTTACATATTCTATACAAATTCTTGCTTTTTCTGGTGCTGATTATGAATCGAGAGTGAACAATAAAAACCATTGACAAGGTAAATAAAAAAATAATTTGGATGCAATTCCTCATGATCATTCTTTGCTTAACACAAACCTGCATATTTCCCATTTCTATTTTTCCTGTCTACGTCATTCTTGGCATCCCTAAGACGCAAATTCAAATTTGTATTGAGCTGGAATCCCAAATATCCTGCTACTGACAATATATTACTGAGTAATATGAATGGCTTTTATTGTAACCCAGACTAAATGTAAGATGTTTTGAATAGAATCAATTTTCTTGAGGAAAGATCTGTTGTATTACTTACTTCTATGGAGATCTGTGGTTCAAATTATTCACATATCAGTGCTGTATTCACACAGCCTATGCCCAAGCTAGAATTCAAGACCTAATGCTTTGCAGCAATTAGTTTGCAAGCTACACTAGTCCAGCAATATCCAGTTAAATCCCTAACATACTAAAAATGTATATATAGGGGCAAGCAAGCTGAATCAGATATGATATTAGTTATATCCAATAATATCAGGCATCTAAAGAATCCCTTTTCACTTTGTCCTTGCGATTTATAAAAAGTTTTCAGTTATAGTGGAAATGAACTAAGTATTCATACTATGAGCAATGAAACTGACTTTCAGTAAACAGGAAATAAATGCATTCTTGTCCTTGTCTCCACAACCCTATAGTCATAAGAGCACGAAAGCAATAATGTACAATTCATAATTGATATGCACCCTGAAGCAATATCCTGGAATGCATTCTGTATGCATTCCTGCAGTCTGAGCTTGTTTCTTTTCCCTGAAGTTCATGTCATCAGCTTAAAATATGGTACAAGCAGAGTCTCTGTATTACATGATTTACCAGTATCAACACATACATAAGTTATACACATAGCCACCCACACACTGTTGGGGCTGCTAACTGTAAGCAGAAGGTCAAAAAGAAATAAAAATGCAGACAATATAGATTATTTCATTCATGTGAACCCATTTTATATAAGTATGTAAGATTTTCAAAAAACGGGAAAAATCACTTTGAATTCAGTTACATCCATTAACAGATCTTAGCAGTTTTCTTGGCAAGGTATGGAAATGGTCTGCCTTTATTTTCTTGTGGGATGTTGGTTAGTTAGTTTGTTTTTCCTTCTCCATCAAGAAATTTGTGGGAAATGTTAATTCAATTTAGAAAATAACCTTTAAAAGTATCTTCAAAAAGAGCAAAATTAAAGACCGAATCCTTTACTTTTTCAGGTGCTGTCAGATATAATCCTCTGTTCCCCCAAAAGGAGCGACACTGGCTTATTTCAAATAGAATATTTGATTTGTTTATTTATTAAATTTATATCCTGCCCATCTCTCTCTGCAAAGTGACATCAACTTTAATTAGAGGGCAACAGATCAGTCATCCATCATCAACTCAGTTCCGTGAACAAACTCACTGAATTAAAAAAAAACAAATAGCTCCAGACCATATAATTACAGTGGCACTTTGGTACTCAACTGCCTTGAAACTCATAGAATTTGGTATTCAATCCATTTTGATATGAAAATTTCATCCCAGTACTCACCATTTATTTGGTACTCAATGCATAAACTAGAACTTGTTGGTGTCAGCTGCCTTGTAACCCACTACATTATTCCATATGGGAAAAATTTGGTACTCATCGCGCCTCCTAGAACCAATTAAGGATGAGTACCAAGATATCACCCTTATACTTTATCTTAAGTTTGTCAAGCTAAAACAAATGTCTTCCTTTCAAAAACCTTATGGCTTACCATTTGAACTGAAATTGATTTCTTTCTTTCTTTCTTTCTTTCTCTTTCTTTCTTTCTCTTTCTTTCTTTCTTTCTTTCTTTCTTCTTACTTACTTACTATATTTATTGATTTATTTTATTGATTTATTTTACTTTATTTTACTTCTAAACTGCCCCATCTCCCTTGCTTTGTTTACCCTCTACATTTCTACTGGCTAAATACTAAAGTTAGGTGATTTCAGAAATATTCCATTCAATTTTTTGCCACTATTGAGGCAGACTATATAAACAAAACTCCCTTCATTCATTTATACTTCTTGTAAACTGGGCTTTCTCTAATCTCCACTGGTCCCATCATCTTAACCCCTGCACTTTTACAGAAAGATTTTACATGTACATTCAGTTACAGAGGGATTTGTGGAAGGATTTTAGAATGGAATGGAATAGGATAGGATATGATAGGATAGGATAGGATAGGATAGGATAGGATAGGATAGGATAGAATAGAATAGAATAGAATAGAATAGAATAGAATAGAATAGAATAGAATAGAATAGAATAGAATAGAATAGAATTTTAGTCAGCATTTTCATGAAGACTCCATGGGTTTTAATGAATTATCATTGTTAGATAGGTTTTTCTATATTCTTCAATTTTAATTTTTCTTAAAAGTTGCAGGATGTCTTTTTTTAAAAAAAACTAGCATAATATTCTGCAAAATGAAGTTCTGGCAATAAACTTATTCATTTCTTTTTGAATCCAAGTAAGATCTGATTGTGGGGAGAATATATTTAAAATACATTTGCTATGTTATCTAACCTAAACAGTTGACACCTTTTTTGTAGGTCTAAATTGTCTCCAGATGGTTTTAATAAGAGCTCTTTTGAAGTGCAAGTTTTAATTCTTTCACTTATCTTGGCTTTTCATTCTGTAAAGAAAGGCTAATTGCTCAGCCTGTTATGATAGATCAGCTCCAAATTTCATGAAATCATGTGGTGCAACATCAAATTGTACAGTGTGGGAGAAAGAGAAGAAAGGGAAAATGGGTTGCAGTTTCACAACTTCTGAAATGATGCTCTGCTTAAGCCCTGTGACAGATAAAAGCAGTAAACTCAACTATCTCCAATCTTACTAAAAGAAAGCTTATTTATCTGCTGGATAAAGGCTAAAAAGACAAATAGATGATGAATGGGAACAAGAACATAGCCTTCTCCATGAGACAGGGGAATTAATTTTCTTTACTTTTGAAAATCTGAAGCTAGGATTTATGAATCACAGTGCTGATGATGGATCTGGTTCCCATTTTAAAAATAGATTGTGATTTTTCTATCAACTTTGGTGAGACAGTGGAAAGAAGACATGGAAGACAAAGAGAAAATTCTTGTTTTCCTTTCATTATAATTTCAAATAAATGTAAAGTTTATTTTTAGGCCAAATTCCTCCCAAGATAGTTTTGAAAAAATAATATAGCTTCATATAAGAATTGGAATTTTATGCTTCTGATTGATAGAAATCCTTCTGTTCAGGTAGCAAAGTAACTTTCTGTGACTGTTGCATGTTTGATCCATTCTTGCAAGCTTCTTCCCTGGTTTTTCCCCCAACTTGTATGTCTTTCCCAGTCCCAGTTTTAACTCTGCCTTCCTCCTGGCATGGTCCAGTTTTGAAGTTTTAAAAGTATTTCTGAGTGGATTATACATAACTGGGCATAATTTTCATCCTAACCAAAATACATTGAATTTGTTATCACAATACAATTTCTCTGTCCAAATTCAGATTATCTTCTTTGTGATACTGAATCTGGTAGTATTTTTATTTCCAACATCAACCCACCAGATGCCTCCAGCTGTTTACAAAGATGGTATACCTGTGATGGCCTTTTACTGCTGTTTGTTCCTAGTATCTAGTATCTAGAACGTGAAGCTACTCTGATTTTGAAGAAAACAATTCCATTGAACTTATCAATCTTATCAATTTTTTTATCATTCATGTTTGTACTTTCAAAAACATTTCTATCTCACCTCGTGTCATAGATCTTATGTGAGATACAAGAAGTATAACAATAGACATTAAAATACAAGCACACTTGCAACACTATGAAGTCAGTTCTTGCAAACAAGCCAAATCTCACTATCCTGATAATTAAGATAAAAAAAGCTTATATTGGATAACCAATTCAAAGAGCTTTAACCAAGTAACAAATAAAGTCAAGTTTAGCAACAATATTAGGGTATGTTTGAATATTTTCTACAAACCTCTTCCAAAGGCTGTGCTTGGTAACTAAACAGATTTGGGTTTCAGTAGTACTAAATTGAAACATCTCCAGGAAATTACAGAACTGGAAGTTGGATGAAACATGAAAAAAATATCTGGAAAAAGTCAATGATAATTTATTTCCATATAGTTGCCAGTTCAGTGTCTCTATGAAATAACTGGGATTCAAGCTTGACTTGATCAAAAGCCCCTCAGATTTAGTTTGAAAGTTAACAACAAGAGGGGTAAAAGAGGCCATTTATGTTAACACTGAGCAGCCATCTCTCAACAGAGGGGGCGGGATGAGACACCATCTATCCCCTGTCTACAACGCAGTTCTTTTCAGCAGTTTCCAGACCCATTTGCACTCTGATTCAGGTGACCCTGAGGGATAAAAAAATAACCCCCCAAGTGGCCTCAAGAGCTCTCAGGTAGAATGCTAATGATGATTGCAAAGAAATACAATCCTTCCACCACAATCACCCCAATCCACAATCCAGTCTCAACTCTAAGCACCTGTCCTTCTATCCCTCCACCCCCATCACAACTGAGGGAGTTACTTGGATGAGAAATGAAATGTGTTTCTTCCTCAAGGGGAAAAAAACCTAGTCCAGTTGCCTTTTGAAAAAGCACCTTTGTGGCAACTATGACCTGGATGCCTGAGAATCTCCACAGACAAAACATCAAAACAATTTTCATTCAGAGTGCCACAAATGAGAAGGTCCTCTCATTAGTCTTCCTCCTGGGATAGACTAGGATAAATCATGAAGGAGTCAGGCCATTATTTCTAGCCCTTTCCACTACCACTCCTTGCAAGGAGAGATATTACAGCATCTCCAATAGAAGGCTGCTGTTGGAAGAAACATCCTTCTAGGTTCTGCTCCAAGTGGGGAAAACAGACACTGGAAACATGGAGACTGCTTGGAAAGATGGTTTAATGGTGGACAGGATCACATGGCTTGAGTTCCTGAAGAGAAAAAAGGGGAGATACAGTAAATCTTCGGGTTTTTATGCTCTCTCTGGCTCTGCATTTCTTGGGGCCCAGAAAGAGTTTCCTGATTGGTTGTCAGAGTCCCAGGGGGTGGGGGCCTTGCTGGCTGATGGTCACATGTACTTCCCAGGTCACATGTGGTGAGTTTCTGCTGCTATTGTGTAGAGGGCTAATCCTATCTTTGGCAATTCCTACTATGGCTCTGCCTGAAGGAGGCAGATCTTTGTTATGTAGAATAGACTGGCCCAGGCCTTAATGGCCCATTGACAAAGGGTGGGGGGCAGGAAGGTGGGAGCTGCTTTGTCTGTAAAATATGCTTCTCATATTTCTCATCCAGGGAAATATAATATTCTGCCTTTTTCATATTTCCTAAAATATTTCACTCTTCCAGGAAAGGGGTGGGTGCTAACTTCCTACACTGCCAATCTCCATTTGAGCTCATCCAGCAAAGGGAAGCCTTCCATCCCCTTACATAATTGGTTCTGTGGTAAAACTGCTGTTACTGTTGGAAATGTCCTTCAAGGGCAATCTGCTTTCTTGTAATGTAAGACCTTTGCTTTGAATCCTGAACTCTTGTTTGACTAGAAAAACATGGCCTTCTTCCTTATGAGACCCCTTCAGATATTTGAAGACAGTTCTCATCATTCATTCTCTTCCTAAAATTTCATGCACCACCTTCCTTCTTTCCTTCTTTGCTCTCCCTCCCCTTGTATGACTAACTATTCAATCCTCTTGTTATCTTATTCTTCCCTGAAGGTATTCCAAATATTTGTCCAAATTCTTCTTAGTGAGATGAACAGAACAGATAGAATTCAGTCTACTCTTTTAGGTAACATCTTTCAGAATTGATTTCTTGCACTGAATATTTTTTTCTAGAATCGACTGTTTTCTCTAATTATAGTTTGCAGGCAAAGAGGAGGGGATAAATTGCAGATAGGTGCAGACTGCATGGAACAGTGTGTTGAGCCTGAAGGCTTGCTCCTGGAAAATGGCAGGTTGCAGAATTATTTGTCTGTAACTATATTTAAGGTCATCTGTAGTCGCCAGTTTAATTCATATGAAAAATTCCTTATGCTTTGTTTTCTTGCAATACTGCCATTAGAAAACCAGGAAAAGTTCCAAGAAAGGGCTGCAAACTAGACTCTTTAGGATGATAATGATTTTTCCTATGGGGAATATCAAAAATGCCAGCCAGATCTGGGCTAGCTGCCTACTTTTTAACAGAGCTCTACAGCTATAAAAATAAGTGGAAGCAATTTCTCTCTCTCTCTCCCCTATTCTCGGTTTGGTTATAGTAAATAGCATTTTGAAGATTTTTTATTTAAAATTAGGTGATGCAAATGTTGTTCCCATCATGCTTTACTCCTAAGACTAGTCAACTAAATCACTGAAATTCAATTATTTTCAGTAAAAATAATGCAAATGCTTAGCATCTTTTTGGCTGAGTCTTAGTGTGCTTTTATTATCAGGGAAGGCAGATTTCTCTTGGCACTCCATGTGCTATGCAGATGGAGAAGACATGCTTCTGAGAAGCTGATACTTGTGTACAGATTTAGCTTGAATTGTATAAATAAGCCGATACTAAGGCCAGACAATTGTTTAACCTAAGTCCAGTTTAGGCGTATGAAACACTGAATGACCTGAGTAATGCTCTTCAAATTCCTAAATGTTACAAAAATAAAGGGGATAAATAATGAGGGCAAGAGGAGAGCTTGTTTTTCTTTGTACTATGGATTGGGTCAAAAGATCACGAAGGGTTGAATATTCTGGCTCCAAAGCCTAACCATTTTCTTTGGCCTTAAACACTATGCATCTTAGATATAAGCACATGCCAAATTAAAAATATTACTAAACACTGTCTTGGGTTAGATAAGTAGGAGGCATCATCATTTGCTTCGGCCCCCTCTAGCAGCAAAATTTGTGGGGCCTCCCTTTGATCTCTAGCTTAAGGGCAAGCCTAAAATCACAAGGAGGATTGCTTTGAAACTCCTGAGCAATGATTATGTAAACATGAAACGAGTAGGGAAAACCTGACAGAAGGCTAAAAAGGGGGAATTGGGACAAAGGAAATATCCATTCTTCTGCTCTTAGTTCTCATCTGAGGCAGTCATGTTCTGTTTTTATTTCTTTTATTTTCCCTAAACCATTTTTCTTTGGGTTTGTAATTGCACAAAGGTGATGTGGGACCAGGAGAAGAAAAGCAGAAAATCTATAGAAAAGAAAGAAAAGAAGGAAGGAAGGAAAGAAGGAAGGAAGGAAGGAAAAAGGAAGAAGGAAGGAAAAAAGAAAGAGAGAGAAAGGAAGGAAGGAACGATAAAGAAAAAAGGAAGGAAAGAAAGAAAGGGAGAGAAAGGAAGGAAAGAGAGATAAAGAAAGAAGGAAGGAAAGAAAGAGAAAGAAAGGAGAAAGAAAAAGATAGATAGATAGATAGATAGATAGATAGATAGATAGATAGATAGATAGATAGATAGATAGATGGATGGATGGATGGATGGATGGATGGATGGATGGATGGATGATAGATAGATAGATAGATAGATAGATAGATAGATAGACAGATAGACAGACAGAATTTTATGGAGGCCTTTCTTACACTTTAGGTGGCTGACACAAAGGAAAAAATGATACTTGGTTCTTATTTTTCATATAAAAGCTGAATGGATTTGCAGGCTCTACCACATGTATCAAAGAGACTAAGAAGAATTGAGAAAGCCTCATTTTGACATTTTTTATTGTATGTCAGCTATATCTGCCTCCAGAAGGAGAAATAGGACTAGTTATCCTAGAGTCGCTTGTCTGATGAGCATGATTGCAGCTTTGTCCTCATAAATCATCTCAACAATCTCGGTATTCTTCCTTGGGATCCACCTAGCTAGCAAGTGGAATTACCTTTCCACCAAAATACCGTATTTTTCAGAGTATAAGACACTCCGGAATATAAGACTCACCTTAGTTTTTGGGGAGGAAAATAAGAAAAAATGTTCTGCCCCTGCCTACCAGCATCCATTGATATTCATCTGGCTAGCGTCCTGTCAGTGTGTGAGAGAGCTGAGGGCTGTTTGAAAACTGAAACAGTATTTGCTGTGTGAGCATCAAGGAAGGAGACAGCAAGGAGCCTGGGCGTGGCTTAGCTCAACTCTTCTAAAGCTGCATGCTGTCCTGATCTCTGAAACTAAAACTGAAACTCTTTTCCTCTGCTTCTGTTTTGCTTGTATTTACTACCACCTTGGAAAACCTGCTTTTGGTATTGTATATTTACTTCATGTGTTATATTATATATAAAGAGAAGTTACTGAATCCTGCTGAATCAGTTACTTGTGTGTGCTTTCTGGATGTGATTGCTGTTGCAAACTCTGACACGTCCTTGCAGCAAATAGCGAACAGCCAGGTCAGCTTCAGCACATTATTGTAGCCTGATTCAGCATGAGCAGCTGATTGGCGAGTGGATCGGCCTCCCGGAATACCCCCAATCAGCTGTTCCAGGCTGCAGGGATTGCCACAGACTATCGCCTCCTCCGTGCCTCATGTTTTTGGTTACATTCAGACGCACCCAAATCTTCACCCTCTTTTAGGGGGGTGGGGAAGTGTGACTTATACTCCGAAAAATACAGTACTTGTGTGTCAGATTGGCTATGAATGCTGGAGAATATATATTTTCTTCTTGTCACTGCTAAATGTTGTCAACATTTCAAGAACTGAATTTCCCAGACAGCTTCTCTAACAATCTGATAGCTGTGCCAAAGAAGTCTGTGAGTGTGCTATTCCATCCCTGCCAAATTTAATCAGAAGTCCTAAATATATGATTGGTTTGCAAATATTCCTCTCTTATGCAACAAAGGTATGACTTCATATATCTGATAAAGCAGAGTTTTGGCTTTTCTGTAATCTTCCTGAAAGATGCTAAGAAGTTACTGTTTTTGCTGCTACAGGCCAATACAAGTAAATCTTTGAACATTTATTTCACATTCTCCAAGTACAGGTAGTCCTCAACTTATGCCCACCATTGAGCCCAAAATTTATGTTGCTAAGTGAGAAAATTGTTAAGTGAATTTTCTCCATTTTACGACTTTTCTTGCCACATTTAGAATTAGAATTAGAATTAGAATTTTTTATTGGCCAAGTGTGATTGGACACAGAAGGAATTTGTCTTGGTGCATACGCTCTCAGTGTACATAAAAGAAAAGATACGTTCATCAGGAATCATAAGATACAACACTTAATGATAGTCATGGGGTACAAATAAGCAATCAGGAAACAATATCAATATAGATCGTAAGGATACAAGCAACAAAGTTACAGTCATACAGTCATAAATGGAAGGAGATGGGTGGTGGGAACGATGAGAAGATTAATAGTAGTGCAGACTTAGTAAATAGTTTGAGAGTGTTGAGGAAATTATTTGTTTAGCAGAGCGATGGCGTTCGGGAAAAAACTGTTCTTGTGTCTAGTTGTTCTGGTGTGCAGTGCTCTATAGTGTCGTTTTAAAGGTAGGAGTTGAAACAGTTTATGTCCATGACTCTTTTTGACTCGTGCAATATACAGGTCCTCAATGGAAGGCAGGCTGGTAGCAATTGTTTTTTCTGCAGTTCTAATTATCCTCTGAAGTCTGTGTCTGTCTTGTTGGGTTGCAGAGCCAAACCAGACCGTTATAGAGGTGCAGTTGACAGACTCAATAATTCCTCTATAGAATTTTCCATAGAATGATTCAATTTGTTAATTGAATCACTGAGGTTGTTAAATTAAACGCATAGTTGTTAAGTGAATCTGGTTTCCCCATTTACTTTGCTCTTCAGAGGGTTGCAAAAGGTGATTACATAACCTTGGGACACTGCCACCGTCATAAATGTGAGTCACTTGCCAAGCATCCAAATTTTGATCATATGATCGTGGGGATGCTGCAACGGTCATAAGTGTGAAAAACGGTCATAAGTCATTTTGTTCAGTGCCATTATTATTTATTATTATTATTTATTCAATTTATATACCGCCCTTCTCCTAGTGGACTCAGGGCGGTGCATAGCCAAAACTAAAATACATAACAATACAAAATTTAAAATTAATTAAAAGAATTATATACTTTGGCCCGAATTAAAACAGTGCGAATTAAAACCCATTAACAAATTAAAACTAAACAATTAATAACCATTAAAAACTAAAAAGGGGGGGCGGGGTTCACGCCAGCCCTGCTTGCTGGAAAAGAAGAGTTTTCAGGGCTCGGTGAAAGACCCAAAGATCCGATATCCTTCTTATCTCCGGGGGCAAATCGTTCCAGAGGGCGGGGGCTGCCACAGAGAAGGCCCTCCCCCTGGGGGTCGCCAGCCGACATTGCCTGGCCGACGGCACCCTGAGGAGTCCCTCTCTGTGGGAGCGTACTAGACGGTGGGAGGCTATCGGCAGCAGAAGGTGGTCCCACAAGTACCCAGGTCCTATGCCATGGAGCGCTTTAAAGGTGGTAACCAACACCTTGAAGCGCACCCGGAAGACCACTGGAAGCCAATGCAGCTCACGCAGGAGAGGTGTCACATGGGAGCGACCCCTTGCTCCCATAATCCCCCGCGCAGCCGCATTCTGCACCAGTTGGAGCCTCCGGGTACTCCTCAAGGGGAGCCCCATGTAGAGAGCATTGCAGTAGTCCAGGCGGGAAGTGACGAGTGCCTGAGTGACTGTGCGTAAGGAATCCCGATCCAGAAAGGGATGCAACTGGCGAATCAGGCGGACCTGATAAAAAGCCCCCCTGGCCACGGCCGTCATATGCTCTTCTAAAGACAGCCGTGCATCCAGGAGGACGCCCAAGTTGCGAGCCCTATCCGTGGGGGCCAATCACTCGCCCCCAATAGCCAGCGATGGTACCAGCTGGCTATATTGGGGCGCCGGAAGCCACAGCCACTCGGTTTTGGAAGGGTTGAGTCGGAGCCTGTTACTCCCCATCCAGATCCGCATGGCCTCCAGGCACTGGGACATCACTTCAAGGGCATCGTTGGGATGGCCCGGGGTGGAGATGTACAGCTGAGTATCATCAGCGTACTGATGGAACTCCACCCCAAAGCCACGGATGATCTCACCCAGCGGCTTCACATAAATGTTGAACAGAAGGGGCGAAAGGACCGACCCCTGAGGCACCCCACAAACAAGGCGCCTCGGGGTCGACCTCTGCCCCCCTGCCAACACCGACTGCGACCGGTCAGAGAGATAGGAGGAGAACCACTGCAAAACAGTGCCCCCCACTCCCAACCCCTCCAACCGGCGCAGCAGGATACCATGGTCGATGGTATCAAAAGCCACTGAGAGATCTAACAGGACCAGGACAGAGGAACAACCCCTATCCCGAGCCCTCCAGAGATCATCCACCAACGCGACCAATGCCGTTTCCGTGCTGTGCCCAGGCCTGAAGCCGGACTGGAGCGGATCCAGATAGACAGCTTCATCCAGGTACCCAGGAAGCTGTTGCGCCACCACACTCTCAACAACCTTCGCCAAGAAGGGAAGGTTGGAGACCGGACGATAGTTAGCCAAAACAGCCGGATCCAGAGCAGGCTTCTTGAGGAGGGGCCTCACCACCGCCTCTTTCAAGGCGGATGGCAAGACACCCTCGCTCAAAGAAGCGTTGATAATACCCTGGAGCCAGCCTCGCGTAACCTCCCGGGAGGCCAGCACCAACCAGGAGGGACACAGGTCCAATAAACATGTGGTTGCGTTCAGCCGCCCCAGTATCCTGTCCATGTCCTCGGGAGCAACAGGGTCGAACTCCTCCCAAATGGCAGTCTCAAGACTGACACCCATCATCCCGTCTGTACCTACCCAGTCAGAGACCAAGCCTTCCCGAATCGGAGTGATTTTATCATGCAGATACTGGACAAAATCCTCGGCACGACCCTGCAACTTCAAATGGTCACTAAATGAACTTTGTAAGTTGAGAGCTACCTGTAGTAGATAGTTTGAAAGAGATATGACATCCTAGGTTTAACCACTCCAGCTTTTCCTTCAGCTAAAGAATTGTTCAGCTTTATAAAGACTCCTTAACCAGAGGCAAGATGGCAGATGCATCTTTTTGACCAGATCAGATCAATATTTATCGTCTTTACACCAATCAAATAGTAGGGAAACCTCCATTGTTTTAGTTCTGTCATTTTCAGTGAAATGATTTCAGTACAAGCTTATCATAAATCAGCCAGACCACAAAGTGTTTTTAAGTTTGGCCAGGAATAAGGAATGCTTACTCAACACTTCTGTTGAATGTGTTCACCTTAAGAATTTCTGCATAGAGTGTTACCACTATGTTTGGAAATCTGCCGTGTGTGTTGCTGCAGTTAATCACACTGGAGGCTGAAATGTAGCCAGTTTTTCAGCATGAAAAATGTTAACATGTTTTATAAACATCACGTCACCCATTGGTGAGGTTATCTTTCCATTATTCTGTCCAAAATTCCATAAACATAAACCACCGTCTTGTTATGAGACCAACCGCCTCTCTGAATCTCAGGCAAAGCAAAAGGTAATTCATCATCATTAGCTCTGCCAACATTATTAAGTCCCAGGCTGTCAAAGAAGTCCATCTTTTACTTCCCCATTAAATGTCATTGTATTTTATTCCTAGAATATAGTGCTAGTAAGGCAGTAAGTGCAAAATAGTGTAAGAAGTTGCAATTATCTATCAGTCCTTCCTCCAGCCTTAGTTGACTCCTGTCCTGGCTTCACGCAATGGAAACTTGGCAGTTTCTTAAAAAAAAAAAAATAGCAGTACTGACTTGCCACAGATTTCTGATGGAAGCTTTTAAAAAGATGTAGTACTGGCGGTCTTTAGCAATTACAATTGGGTCCAGCAATTCTATCATTAATCAAAGCAGTCACTAAGTCACAATCAATTTTTCTTGGCTTTACACAGCTGAGAAGGTCATAAAGGCAAGGATTGATCACAAAACTAGTTTTTCATCATTGTGGCGTAGGGTTTCCTGCCTAAGCAGAGGGTTGGACTAGAAGACCTCCAAGGTCCCTTCCAACTCTGTTAATCTGTTAAAGAGAACAGTCACTTCCTGAGGGAGTTGGTTAGACTCCTGTATACTACCTGTATACTACCTGTATACCAAAAATTAAAAAACAAAACAAAAACAAATACCTGAATTGTTCCCCAAAAAATGAAAACTGCCCTTTCCCAAGTCTGTGATAGATTTTGCAGCCCTGGAAAAAAGGACACCTATAAGAAAGTGTGTCCCTAATGCCAAATTGCCAATCTTCCCCCTCAACTTCCATCAGCCTCTAAAACTGATACTAAAAAAGTTAATCACAACACAGTAGTCCAATACAAATTTTACATGCTCAAGATCCTTTACATGCATAGGATTCCACTCCACGTCTGGGTTGAGAATAGGCAGCTGTGGAGTTTGGTTCCATCTAAGCCAGATCCTATGTATACCATCAGAGCCAGTTTGGTGTAGTGGTTAAAGCATTCGACTAGAAACCAGGAGACCATGAGTTCTAATCCAGCCTTAGGCACAAAACCAGTTGGGTGATTTTGAGCCAGTCACTCTACCTCAGCCCCAAGGAAAGGACAGGGCCAAATCACTTCCCAAAAACCCTGCCAAGAAAATTGCAGGAAGTAGTCCAGACAGTTGTGAAGAGTCAAATACTGATTTGAAGGCAAAAAAAAAAAAAAAGTGTATACCAACAACAGCTGCACTGGTATATATCCCATATTGTACTGCTGGGAAAATGCTCTTTACTTTTAAATAATTAAGGAAGCTACATATTTTTTGCTAAATGCCACACATTTTGGGAAAGAACATAAACTCTGACACGCTAATGTCCTATCTCATTATCATGAAATGGGATATGCTTATAGCTCTAGAGCTAAGCTCTTGCCTAGGGACAAGTTGCAAAGGGGAAAACTGTTATCCTTGCCCAGGCCCAGAGGGAAAATTAGTTATTAGTTTCATCGCCTGCACGGATAAGGTTGCTGAACAAACACACAAACTTCTTGATCAGTAGCCTTCTCTAGTAAAAACATACATCATTTAAAAAACACATACACACCTGGAGAGCAAATTGACACTTAAGAAAATAAAGTGCACCGCAATCTAGAAAGTGAATTTGGAGACTGGAGATTTTGTCAGGATTTCATAACCTGGGAGAAGCAAAGGGAAGCAAGGACATTTATAAAGCTGTTTTTCCTTTCCTTTTATGCTAGGCTCAAGTGTTCATGGTTCAGATGAAGGAGGGCACCTGTGCAAATTTGTTCAGAATAATAATCATAAAGGGGATATAATCATTTAACCAGAGCCTTGGTGGAGCAGTGGACTAAAGCGCTGTTAAATAGCACTTAGCTGCCAGCTGCCTGCAATTATTGCAAGTTCAAATCTCACCAGGCTCAAGGTTGACTCAGCCTTCCATCCTTTCGAGGTAGGTAAAATGAGGACCCGGATTGTGGGGGCAATAAGCTTTCAAAATTTATGTTGCTAAGTGAGAAAATTGTTAAGTGAATTTTCTCCATTTTACGACTTTTCTTGCCACATTTAGAATTAGAATTAGAATTAGAATTTTTTATTGGCCAAGTGTGATTGGACACAGAAGGAATTTGTCTTGGTGCATACGCTCTCAGTGTACATAAAAGAAAAGATACGTTCATCAGGAATCATAAGATACAACACTTAATGATAGTCATGGGGTACAAATAAGCAATCAGGAAACAATATCAATATAGATCGTAAGGATACAAGCAACAAAGTTACAGTCATACAGTCATAAATGGAAGGAGATGGGTGGTGGGAACGATGAGAAGATTAATAGTAGTGCAGACTTAGTAAATAGTTTGAGAGTGTTGAGGAAATTATTTGTTTAGCAGAGCGATGGCGTTCGGGAAAAAACTGTTCTTGTGTCTAGTTGTTCTGGTGTGCAGTGCTCTAT
Organism: Pituophis catenifer annectens; assembly: GCF_029215685.1. NCBI lineage: Eukaryota > Metazoa > Chordata > Lepidosauria > Squamata > Colubridae > Pituophis > Pituophis catenifer. The sequence goes on from NW_027256881.1 coordinate 89,366,593, forward strand.
AGTGTCGTTTTAAAGGTAGGAGTTGAAACAGTTTATGTCCATGACTCTTTTTGACTCGTGCAATATACAGGTCCTCAATGGAAGGCAGGCTGGTAGCAATTGTTTTTTCTGCAGTTCTAATTATCCTCTGAAGTCTGTGTCTGTCTTGTTGGGTTGCAGAGCCAAACCAGACCGTTATAGAGGTGCAGTTGACAGACTCAATAATTCCTCTATAGAATTTTCCATAGAATGATTCAATTTGTTAATTGAATCACTGAGGTTGTTAAATTAAACGCATAGTTGTTAAGTGAATCTGGTTTCCCCATTTACTTTGCTCTTCAGAGGGTTGCAAAAGGTGATTACATAACCTTGGGACACTGCCACCGTCATAAATGTGAGTCACTTGCCAAGCATCCAAATTTTGATCATATGATCGTGGGGATGCTGCAACGGTCATAAGTGTGAAAAACGGTCATAAGTCATTTTGTTCAGTGCCATTATTATTTATTATTATTATTTATTCAATTTATATACCGCCCTTCTCCTAGTGGACTCAGGGCGGTGCATAGCCAAAACTAAAATACATAACAATACAAAATTTAAAATTAATTAAAAGAATTATATACTTTGGCCCGAATTAAAACAGTGCGAATTAAAACCCATTAACAAATTAAAACTAAACAATTAATAACCATTAAAAACTAAAAAGGGGGGGCGGGGTTCACGCCAGCCCTGCTTGCTGGAAAAGAAGAGTTTTCAGGGCTCGGTGAAAGACCCAAAGATCCGATATCCTTCTTATCTCCGGGGGCAAATCGTTCCAGAGGGCGGGGGCTGCCACAGAGAAGGCCCTCCCCCTGGGGGTCGCCAGCCGACATTGCCTGGCCGACGGCACCCTGAGGAGTCCCTCTCTGTGGGAGCGTACTAGACGGTGGGAGGCTATCGGCAGCAGAAGGTGGTCCCACAAGTACCCAGGTCCTATGCCATGGAGCGCTTTAAAGGTGGTAACCAACACCTTGAAGCGCACCCGGAAGACCACTGGAAGCCAATGCAGCTCACGCAGGAGAGGTGTCACATGGGAGCGACCCCTTGCTCCCATAATCCCCCGCGCAGCCGCATTCTGCACCAGTTGGAGCCTCCGGGTACTCCTCAAGGGGAGCCCCATGTAGAGAGCATTGCAGTAGTCCAGGCGGGAAGTGACGAGTGCCTGAGTGACTGTGCGTAAGGAATCCCGATCCAGAAAGGGATGCAACTGGCGAATCAGGCGGACCTGATAAAAAGCCCCCCTGGCCACGGCCGTCATATGCTCTTCTAAAGACAGCCGTGCATCCAGGAGGACGCCCAAGTTGCGAGCCCTATCCGTGGGGGCCAATCACTCGCCCCCAATAGCCAGCGATGGTACCAGCTGGCTATATTGGGGCGCCGGAAGCCACAGCCACTCGGTTTTGGAAGGGTTGAGTCGGAGCCTGTTACTCCCCATCCAGATCCGCATGGCCTCCAGGCACTGGGACATCACTTCAAGGGCATCGTTGGGATGGCCCGGGGTGGAGATGTACAGCTGAGTATCATCAGCGTACTGATGGAACTCCACCCCAAAGCCACGGATGATCTCACCCAGCGGCTTCACATAAATGTTGAACAGAAGGGGCGAAAGGACCGACCCCTGAGGCACCCCACAAACAAGGCGCCTCGGGGTCGACCTCTGCCCCCCTGCCAACACCGACTGCGACCGGTCAGAGAGATAGGAGGAGAACCACTGCAAAACAGTGCCCCCCACTCCCAACCCCTCCAACCGGCGCAGCAGGATACCATGGTCGATGGTATCAAAAGCCACTGAGAGATCTAACAGGACCAGGACAGAGGAACAACCCCTATCCCGAGCCCTCCAGAGATCATCCACCAACGCGACCAATGCCGTTTCCGTGCTGTGCCCAGGCCTGAAGCCGGACTGGAGCGGATCCAGATAGACAGCTTCATCCAGGTACCCAGGAAGCTGTTGCGCCACCACACTCTCAACAACCTTCGCCAAGAAGGGAAGGTTGGAGACCGGACGATAGTTAGCCAAAACAGCCGGATCCAGAGCAGGCTTCTTGAGGAGGGGCCTCACCACCGCCTCTTTCAAGGCGGATGGCAAGACACCCTCGCTCAAAGAAGCGTTGATAATACCCTGGAGCCAGCCTCGCGTAACCTCCCGGGAGGCCAGCACCAACCAGGAGGGACACAGGTCCAATAAACATGTGGTTGCGTTCAGCCGCCCCAGTATCCTGTCCATGTCCTCGGGAGCAACAGGGTCGAACTCCTCCCAAATGGCAGTCTCAAGACTGACACCCATCATCCCGTCTGTACCTACCCAGTCAGAGACCAAGCCTTCCCGAATCGGAGTGATTTTATCATGCAGATACTGGACAAAATCCTCGGCACGACCCTGCAACTTCAAATGGTCACTAAATGAACTTTGTAAGTTGAGAGCTACCTGTAGTAGATAGTTTGAAAGAGATATGACATCCTAGGTTTAACCACTCCAGCTTTTCCTTCAGCTAAAGAATTGTTCAGCTTTATAAAGACTCCTTAACCAGAGGCAAGATGGCAGATGCATCTTTTTGACCAGATCAGATCAATATTTATCGTCTTTACACCAATCAAATAGTAGGGAAACCTCCATTGTTTTAGTTCTGTCATTTTCAGTGAAATGATTTCAGTACAAGCTTATCATAAATCAGCCAGACCACAAAGTGTTTTTAAGTTTGGCCAGGAATAAGGAATGCTTACTCAACACTTCTGTTGAATGTGTTCACCTTAAGAATTTCTGCATAGAGTGTTACCACTATGTTTGGAAATCTGCCGTGTGTGTTGCTGCAGTTAATCACACTGGAGGCTGAAATGTAGCCAGTTTTTCAGCATGAAAAATGTTAACATGTTTTATAAACATCACGTCACCCATTGGTGAGGTTATCTTTCCATTATTCTGTCCAAAATTCCATAAACATAAACCACCGTCTTGTTATGAGACCAACCGCCTCTCTGAATCTCAGGCAAAGCAAAAGGTAATTCATCATCATTAGCTCTGCCAACATTATTAAGTCCCAGGCTGTCAAAGAAGTCCATCTTTTACTTCCCCATTAAATGTCATTGTATTTTATTCCTAGAATATAGTGCTAGTAAGGCAGTAAGTGCAAAATAGTGTAAGAAGTTGCAATTATCTATCAGTCCTTCCTCCAGCCTTAGTTGACTCCTGTCCTGGCTTCACGCAATGGAAACTTGGCAGTTTCTTAAAAAAAAAAAAATAGCAGTACTGACTTGCCACAGATTTCTGATGGAAGCTTTTAAAAAGATGTAGTACTGGCGGTCTTTAGCAATTACAATTGGGTCCAGCAATTCTATCATTAATCAAAGCAGTCACTAAGTCACAATCAATTTTTCTTGGCTTTACACAGCTGAGAAGGTCATAAAGGCAAGGATTGATCACAAAACTAGTTTTTCATCATTGTGGCGTAGGGTTTCCTGCCTAAGCAGAGGGTTGGACTAGAAGACCTCCAAGGTCCCTTCCAACTCTGTTAATCTGTTAAAGAGAACAGTCACTTCCTGAGGGAGTTGGTTAGACTCCTGTATACTACCTGTATACTACCTGTATACCAAAAATTAAAAAACAAAACAAAAACAAATACCTGAATTGTTCCCCAAAAAATGAAAACTGCCCTTTCCCAAGTCTGTGATAGATTTTGCAGCCCTGGAAAAAAGGACACCTATAAGAAAGTGTGTCCCTAATGCCAAATTGCCAATCTTCCCCCTCAACTTCCATCAGCCTCTAAAACTGATACTAAAAAAGTTAATCACAACACAGTAGTCCAATACAAATTTTACATGCTCAAGATCCTTTACATGCATAGGATTCCACTCCACGTCTGGGTTGAGAATAGGCAGCTGTGGAGTTTGGTTCCATCTAAGCCAGATCCTATGTATACCATCAGAGCCAGTTTGGTGTAGTGGTTAAAGCATTCGACTAGAAACCAGGAGACCATGAGTTCTAATCCAGCCTTAGGCACAAAACCAGTTGGGTGATTTTGAGCCAGTCACTCTACCTCAGCCCCAAGGAAAGGACAGGGCCAAATCACTTCCCAAAAACCCTGCCAAGAAAATTGCAGGAAGTAGTCCAGACAGTTGTGAAGAGTCAAATACTGATTTGAAGGCAAAAAAAAAAAAAAAGTGTATACCAACAACAGCTGCACTGGTATATATCCCATATTGTACTGCTGGGAAAATGCTCTTTACTTTTAAATAATTAAGGAAGCTACATATTTTTTGCTAAATGCCACACATTTTGGGAAAGAACATAAACTCTGACACGCTAATGTCCTATCTCATTATCATGAAATGGGATATGCTTATAGCTCTAGAGCTAAGCTCTTGCCTAGGGACAAGTTGCAAAGGGGAAAACTGTTATCCTTGCCCAGGCCCAGAGGGAAAATTAGTTATTAGTTTCATCGCCTGCACGGATAAGGTTGCTGAACAAACACACAAACTTCTTGATCAGTAGCCTTCTCTAGTAAAAACATACATCATTTAAAAAACACATACACACCTGGAGAGCAAATTGACACTTAAGAAAATAAAGTGCACCGCAATCTAGAAAGTGAATTTGGAGACTGGAGATTTTGTCAGGATTTCATAACCTGGGAGAAGCAAAGGGAAGCAAGGACATTTATAAAGCTGTTTTTCCTTTCCTTTTATGCTAGGCTCAAGTGTTCATGGTTCAGATGAAGGAGGGCACCTGTGCAAATTTGTTCAGAATAATAATCATAAAGGGGATATAATCATTTAACCAGAGCCTTGGTGGAGCAGTGGACTAAAGCGCTGTTAAATAGCACTTAGCTGCCAGCTGCCTGCAATTATTGCAAGTTCAAATCTCACCAGGCTCAAGGTTGACTCAGCCTTCCATCCTTTCGAGGTAGGTAAAATGAGGACCCGGATTGTGGGGGCAATAAGCTGACTTTGTATATATAAAAAAAAACATCGTTTAGGGGGGGCCGAAAGCCCTACTAAGCAGGTATATACAAAAGTATGAAGGCTATTGCTTAACGCATTGTAAGCAGCCCTGAGTCTCCGGAGAAGGGCGGCATATAAATCGAACAAATAAATAAATAAATAAATAAATAAATAAATAAATAAATAAATAAATAAATAAATAAATAAATAAATAAATAAATAAATAAAAATAAAATCGTGGGAAGAAAATACTAGACATGTTCTACATATCCAAAACTTTTTCAGTGGAAATTGTGTATGTGGGAGAGGGGAATGGCATGCTTTTTAGATGTTTACAAAAAGATAAAGAGCCATCAGAATTCCTGCATCTAGTATCAAAGTTGCCCATCACTTCCTGAAAAGATTCATTAAAAAATCCTTGCCTTCTAGCAGGGTTGGCTCCTGTTCTTCCTCACCAATTCTCACCCTCCAGGCACTAATTGCCATTCATGAGATGCTCTTTTTGAATTTCCTTTGAGCTCTTTCAGCATGAAAGGCAAGCAAATATAACAGAATATTTATTTGTGTTGCCCATCTCCAATAAAGGTAAGAGCAATCTGTCTCCTCCAAACTCTGTCTAACAAATCAAGGGCACACGCCAGCCAAAATTGAACACTTGGAGACCTTGCTAATTTTTCTTGGAATAATAAGGCCATTGAAATTGAGAAGACTGAAAAGGTTACCCAATAGAAGTTGCCAATCCTTCAACCTGATTAGAGGTAAGTAGCTAGGGTGCAGAGTTCATTGAAGACAATACGCATCCGATGTGATTTTGAAGTGATTTCTATGCTTGGCTTAGAATTGACATATATTAGAGATTAAGCATGCAGGAAAAGTCTTCTTACCCCTATGGAAGTGTTTTCAAAGCAATACTTTTTGTAGCCAATAAGTAATTCCAACAAGAACAGAGTTGCTGTCTTTGGAAAGCCACTGTTTAAATATTACTAGACAACCCGTGTCCCATTGGGTCATCATTTCAGAAATATTTCCTTAGCTGATAGGAAAACAGAATGTCCAAGAGTGGGCAAAAAAAAAAAAAAAAACAGTGGGAGAAGTGACTTCTGATTTCCTGCAGGCTTCCCTTGAGTTTCCTTGAGGGAATCTGGCTTGGAGCATCAAAAGTCTTCTCCCCTTCTCTTCCCAAAAGGCAGATCAGTGGTGGCTGCTGGGTGTGAAGGATTGCAAGACTGGCTGAGAAACTGTCACACAACATTGAAAATAAAGATTAATTGACCACACCAGCAGCCAATAGCACTGAGGCAGGCACAGCTTCAGTGGGGGGTTCCTCCCGGTTCGGCCCGGTTCACCCGAGCCGGTAGCAGTGATATGACATCACCGAACTGGTTCTGCCCCCCGCCCCCCGCGTTATTCTTGCCTTTTATTTGGCCCCACCCCCAATCTATTGCTGCCTCCTGAATCCCAGCTGATGGCTAGAGGGAAAAAAACTGTTTAAACTCTTGCCGCGGGGCTTCAAAGGGCCGCCCTACAGCTGATCAGTGTTAAAAGAAAACAAATGAGTAGACCAGTGCCTGCAAAAATACATGAGTAGATCAGTGCCTGCAAAAATAAATGGGTAGACCAGTGCCTGCAAAAATACATGAGTAGATCAGTACCTGCAAAAATACATGAGTAGATCAGTGCCTGCAAAAAATAAATGGGTAGATCGGTACAGCTCTGCAAGCAGTTAAAAGCCTAGTAGACCAGTACCTCTGCTAAATCCTAAATAATTGTCACATGACCATCAAGCCACGCCCACAAAATAAACCACACCCACAGAACCGGTAGTAAAAAATATTAGAACCCACCCCTGCACAGCTTGCCCAAATTTCATTCCCTTGGGAGTCATGGGTCCTGAATTTTGTAAGTATTTCATAAGTTAGCACATTAGAGATACCTTGGTTCAAAAACTTGTTAACCTGCAGTGTTTCACCCAACAAGTTTTAGTAGTATATAAATAAAAGAGAACTACTGGAGTCTTCAGGATGACTGTAGGAATCTCACTCCTGTTAAACCTGCTGTTTATCTTGCACCTATAAATTTCACTCTGAGAGTGGCTTATTGAGGAGCAACACAAGATTATCTTGCTCTTGGGTCTTGTGCACACTTTTAATAACTAGGTTTGCAACTTTGATTTATTGTGTTGCTGAATATTTCCTTTAATACTTTTAGTGCTGATTCCTCTTTGAGCCTCTCATTTATACTCTCCATCCTTCCTTTAATCCGCTCATGCAGGAAATATTTTTCATTTTGGCTTTCTAACTGGCAGCTGTTTTTGAATCGTTCCCTAACCAGGTTACCACATAAGCAAAAATCACTTTGAGAATGCCATTGACTGATTAACTTCAGAACGGCTGTGGATTGTAAAGCATTATTATTTTGTGGCTTGGCCCTCCATTTGGGAAACTTGCCTCAGGTGGTTGGAGGCCAGCATGCATAAGGCTTACCAACAAAATATGTAATGACAGCCATGTCCGGAGTGTAGATTACTTTGTCATTTTCAAGAAACAAATAACATCTGAGCTTGTTTATACGGCAGTTTCAGTGGTGAAATCCAAATTTTTTTACTACCGGTTCTGTGGGCGTGGCTTGTGGGTGTGGTGTGGCTTGGTGGGTGTGGCTTGGTAGGCATGGCAGGGGAAGTATACTGCAAAATCTCCATTCCTATCCCACTCCAGGGAAAGGATACTGCAAAATCCCCATTCCCTCCCCATTCTTGGGAGAAGGATATTGCAAAATCTTCATTTCCACTCCACTCTGGGGCCAGCCAGAGGTGATATTTGCCAGTTCTCTGAACTACTCAAAATTTCCGCTACCAGTTCTCCAGAACCTGTTGGAACCTGCTGGATTTAACCCCTGGGTAGTTTCATAAAAATAAAATTGGACTGTATTTAAATGATTGTGTAGCTATTGCTACCAAGCAGCGTGTCATTAAACTCCAGCCCTTTGTGAAGCAATGTTCAGATATTAAATCGGTTCCTTATATAAACGGGTTTAGTTGTTTTTTTGACAGAGTGCTAGACCTGTATATTAAAAACAGAATCTGAACTACTAACAGTCAAAGCCAATATGTGGTAGATAAGAGTCAATGGATTCAAGGTGGGCTGGACTTAGATCCCTTCTGGGCGCAAAGGAACTCAAGACTGATGATGAATTTGACCCCTCTCTCAGGTTCAACCTGGTCATCTTCTACACCACGGGTGTCAAACCCGCCATGTCACGTTGCATCACATGATGTTTCGTGATGTTTTTCCCATTCATGGAACTGGAGTGGGTGCGGCCTGTGTGTGATGCATCCAGCCCACAGGCTGCCAGTTTGACACCCCTGTTCTACACCCCGTGCTTCTCACAACTCCACTACCTTGTTTGTCAGTCATGAGTATGGAGTACTTCCATGCCTCCCATCTATTACAGACAACTTGCAAAATGGCTAAACCCTCCATTCTAGGCTCCCACCTATTTTTGCTAAGAACACTCCACATATTAAGGGCATATTACTGCCTGTTTTTGCCATCAACATGTACTGTTAAGTGAGAAAACAAAATTGAGGGAATGTACCAATTACTTCTTATATTAAATCTGAATGAATGATTCCAGTTTCTGGCCTCATCTAAAGCAGAACAGGGCTTGATGATTAGGGATGAGAGATTTATGCAGTGGTGGGATTCAAATAATTTAACAACCGGTTCTCTGCCCTAATGATTTCTTCCAACAACCAGTTCATCAAACAGCTCAGAAAGTTAACAACTGGTTCTCCCGTAGTGGTGCAAACTGGCTGAATCCCACCACTGGATTTATGCTATAATGCTGTTTTGCTGACTCAAGGACTGGAGAAATGTCTATTAATGCATCTATGAGAAAGAGCCCACTGGCTCTGTAAATAGTTTTGCATGGATCCACGGAGATCTGCAAGTGGGAATTGCTTTGAATGGAGAATACTAGTCTCCTAGCTCCTTTCTTTATTAAGACAGTGGCTTCAAGTAAGCCATCATAACTGACAATGATTCCATACCTCAGGAAGGCCCATTGCTCTGCACCAGGGAGTCTACACACACGTTGGAACCAACCACCCAGCTATGGTAGCTGTTGGATATTTACCCTATGATTGGGTAGGTAATATATAGAAAACTATGTTTGCAACTTTAAATGATATAAGAAGAATGATTGGCTGTGCTATGATCAGGCAGCCATAAAAATAGACAGGAAGCCCGAGAGCTCCTGCTCCTGCTATTTGATGATTGATCTCCTGATGAGGGACTGTGTGTGACCGAAGAGAACTGTAAGCAAACTGTGTTTTGTGTTGGAGAGTGATTATTCAAAGACGTGTTATCATTGTTTTGAGAAACCAAGTTTGTTTTTTTTCACTAAGAGTAAAGAATGGTTTTTTTTACCGTTCAGAGTCTGTGAGTATCTGTGTGTGTAACCAGCAACGTATCTCTTTGCTGTCCGGTCTGTTGCATACTACACTGAGTGAAGTAGTTACCCTCAATAGTAGCAATACCAACATGCCAGTCCCATCTACGTATTAACTCACTTATTCCCTCATCCAAAAGAGAGTTATTAATGATCATCAACCATGGTTGAGCTGGTGCACTTCAACAGGCAGTGCTATATATGCCATCTTTTGCTCCTGGAGAAAAGACAAGATATATTGGTCTATAAAATAGTCTAGCTTTAAATGATAGCTGCCTAAGGCCACTACATCTACATTGTCTATGTATGCACATATGTGTGTGTAATAAAATTAATATCTAGTAATATTACCAGCCTGAAAGTAATATAATTCTTTCAAGTTATAGCTATTGACAATTATTTCTATATGTTCAGATTATATGCCAACAGAATTGCCTGCAGCCAATACTGAAATAACAGGAGACATATTACAATTCCTATAATTAAATGAAGATTGCTCATAGTACAGATTATTCCTACCTGGACCTTCCACACTTCCCATAACTGATTATATCCTTTGAATATACTTCTGAGAATAGAGAAATGCAAATAAACCTTTAAAAATTCAGGAAGTCGTTTCTGAAAGAATATCCCCACTTTGTTAGATAATCACAACAGACTTGGTGTACCCATGAATGTACTATCATATACTTATCATCTCTTCCTTGGATAGGATAATTTAAATGTAAAGGAAACTCGAGCCATTTTATTTTGAAACATTGACCCAGAAGAATAACATGAAGATGTATCAGGTCCAAAATGAAATCTTAAACAACTTCCTATTTGCTCTCTATGATATAATGTACCATTTTAGTCTCATGTATGCTGTGGAGGTTATTCACCAAAAGAAACTTTAGAAACTGGTGACACACATTCATAGCAGGAAAAACAACACAGGTTATGTCTATAGCAGGGCAATTTTTTAAAAAGCTACCTTAGATACAGGCTTCACCAGAGCTAAGACTGAAGATGGACATAGTAACCTGCAGTCCAGAATTAATGTTGAGAACAACATAGGATGTGCTTATTTTGCATTCATTTTATCTAGGACAAATGTTTGTCTGATAAATAGGTTTGTATAGTTGCCCAACACATATTTAGGTGACCATGTAAATTAGTATAGGCTGGAAAAAATGACAATTTGGCCCATGCTTATTCAGTGGGCTTTATAACACAAACATTTCCACAGGGGGCTCCTTAAACCTACTTATACTATCTAAATACTATACCACAGCAGCTATTTGGAGTCGTAGACCTCCCAACTCTCATTAGTGAGATTATGTGAAATATTATCGGTGCACTTTTACTTAGAACAGTATTCTATGAATTAGTTGTATTTAAAAAACAGTGTATGAAAGAAATTCAGAATCTGTATCCCCATATTTCACCTGTACAGTGTATGTTGTTGCTAGTATTGGTTGATCAGGTGCCTCCAAATATGAAATCTAGGTATATTACCATTTCAATTTGCACAGTTTGAGTCATAGCAAATCCAAGGATGAGACTGTGGCCTCTGTACAGTATTTGATTAGACTGGTAATTGAATCATACAGCAACATCTGTGATGAAACTTCATCACAGCAATAGCAATAGCACTTTGATTTATATATCATTTCACAGTGCTTTTCAGCCCTTTCTAAGCAGTTTTACAGAGTCAGCATATCGCCCCCAATAATTATTTTACCGACCCAAGAAGTATGGAAGGCTGAGTCAACCTTGAGTTGTGAGAATCAAACTGCTGAACTGCTGGGACTCGGCAGTCAGCAGAAGTAGCCTGCAGTACTGCATTCTAACCACTGCACCACCAGGGCTCTTACCACAGTGTAATGTGGGTGTTTGTGTTAGGATTGGTAGAGGATCATTGTTCTTGTATAGGTGAATAATGATTCTTCTTCCAGGTTTTTATGGTTTAAACCTGAGTTTAAAAGAAGGATGCTGTGGTAAACTGACTGTTTTGTATTCAGGTGAATTACCAGAGATTTATTCATAATATTTATGTCCCATTTTTTTTCTGGAAGTTGCTCAGGGTTTCCTTATCTGTTTATTCACTTAGCAACCTTAAGAGACTGGCACAAAATCATTCTTTGAAATTCATAACAGAAATTGGGATTGAGAACTGAATCTAGCTTCAGGTAGTCCTTGATTTACGACCACAACTGACCCCCAACAAGTTTCTGTTGTTAAGTGAGACATTTGTTAAGTGAGTTTTGCCCCATTTTACTACCTTTCTTGCCACATGTTAAGTGAATCATTGCAGTTGATAAGTCAGTGACATAAATGTTAAGTGAATCTGGCTTCCCCATTGACTTTGCTTGTCAGAAGGTCATAAAAGAGGATCACATGACCCTGGGGTCATAAATATGAACCACTTGCCAAGCATCTGACTGTTGATCAGGTGAACATGGGAAGGTCGTAAGTGCGAAAAATGGTCATAAGCCACATTTTTCAGTGCCCTTGTAACTTTGAACAGTCACTAAATGAACTGTTGTAAGTCAAGGACTACCTGTATTTCTATCACTTTCCCTGCAGCAGGAATCTCATCTATAAAACTGCATACTTGCAAACAAGCTTCTCTGCTCTGACACCTGTGGAGCAGTTAGCTAATACTAGCTTGGGGGGAGAGGGAGAGAGTCAGACAAAACGTGCTGAGAAACATTGCATTAATTCTCTTTCACTGCCTAAACAGGCATGGTAACGTCTATTATTTAGTCTTAGGTAACCTGAGATTGCTCACCCCTAGATTAGTTCTAAATAAAGAACTCTTTTGTTTGTTAATTTTCACTTCAAATTAATACTCTGTTTCCCCGAAAATAAGACCTATCCCGAAAATAAGTCCTGGCATGTTTTTGTGTGTGTGCCTACTATAAGCCCTACCCTAAAAATAAGCCCTACTTAAGAGCCTGTGCAGCCAGCCACTAGCCCATTCTGTCTTTGCTTGCGGTACCGCAGCCACGAAGTGAGAAAGGGGAGTGGACCTGGCCCATGCACCCCACACTGGCTTACTTCAGGGCCCCACAGCCAGGTCATCCATACCCTGACACCTGCCTCATGGCAGCAGCAGTCATGTACAGCAGCCCACATGGCCACCAGCTCACTTCTTCTGATTGCTCATGGCCATAACAGAGCAGGAGACTAAGTGGTATATTGGTGCCGCGGCCACGAGGCAAGTGTCAGGGCATGGATTGCCTGGCTGTGGAGGCCCTGAAGTAAGCTGATGCGGGGCACATGGGGCAGCTCCACCCACCCCGCCTCACATTGTGGCCGTGGCACCAGTGCAATGCTCAGCTTCCTGCTCTGTTGTGGCCGCATGCAAGCAGAAGTAGGCCGGCGGCCATGTGGGGTCCTGCTGGACGGGGCTGCCAGAGCCATCGTTGCAAGGTGAAGCAGGTGTCGGGTCATGGGTGGTCTGATTGCGGGGGCCCTGAGGTAAGCAGGTGTGGGGTGAGTTGGGCAGCTTCCCCAGCAGCAGCACAGACGGTTGAAGTGTCTGAGTCATGGGATCACTTTTTGCAACCTTCTAACCAGGAAAATCAATGGGGAAAAAGCCAGATTCATTTAACAGCCTAGCCTGACAACCACAGTGGTTTACTTAACAACTGCGGCAAGAAAGGTCGTAAAATGGAGCAAAATTCACTTCACTGTCTTACAGAGCAACAGAAATTTTGGGCTCTGTTGTGGCCTTTAAGTCCAGGACTACCTGTAATTTCTTATTGAAGTAGCTGAGTATACATCATGGACAATGGATCTTTCATTCAAAAACATTTTTCATGGTCAAAAGTGGATTTCCTGACATTCGTACAACTTGCAATTATATATATATATAAAAGGTACAAGGTGTGAAGAGATAACGCCATGGGAACAAAGGATAGATCAAATGAACCAATCTAGATCAGAGAGTGAAAGAACACTTGCTATTACTGACATACAAACTGCACAATCACATCAGCCCTAGCTGTCTGGTGGAAAATGAATATTCATCGTGTAGAACAAGCTTCTTCAATCTGTTGTACTGCAGATGTGTGAGGCAACAACTCCCAGATACCCTGTGCATGAGGAACTGTGAGAATGGCATTTGCATTCCATCTGGGAAGCACCAGGGAAGATTGGATTACAAATATTAAGAAGTAGGTGACTGAAATTCAAACATGAGGGTGTTTTAGATTTCAATGTTATACCAGCATTCTTAGATGCATGGAGAAATTGTCATCTACGAAGACCAGAGAAACAAACTGCAGGTGGTTATGAAACAGTTCAAAATCAGAATGGTGTCTGCTTACCATGAGAAAGTTTTGCTTTGTTTTGTCTTGCCCTTGCTCGCTTGTCTGCCACCTCTCCTCAATCACATTTACCCATGCCATGTGGCAGGAAAGCCACATTGTAGGTCCCATCCATGAAGGAAAGTCCTCTGATGGGACTCGGGGTACAGCACCAGCCCTTTGGGATATTATTCCTCCATGATTAGATTGTCTTGTTGGCTTCTGGAAGGATCTGAAGTCATGGCTTTGCCAGCTTGCCTCTGTGAGTATGGAGTCTGCAAAGTGGCTAGAGAAATTGAGTGCACTCTCTGACAGATTGTTTTTTTTTGTAACAGGTTTTAATCATTTAATATATTTTTTTTAGTGTTTGCAGGAATTTTTCTCATATTTTTGGTTATATTATTATTATTATTATTATTATTATTATTATTATTATTATTATTATTATTAATTAAATTTCTATACCGCCCTTCTCCAAATAGGACTCAGGGCGGTGCACAGCCAAGGTAAAAACAGAGCATACAAAATTTAAAAACAGTATTAAAATAATTAAATATTTTGGCCGTAAATTAAAACAACCCAATTTAAAATCAATTTAAAATTTAACTCAAGCCAGCCCAGCTAGTTGAAATAAATAGGTTTTCAGGGCCCGACGAAAAATCCGGAGGTCTGTTATTGTACGTAACTCTGGGGGGAGGTTGTTCCAGAGGGTGGGCACCGCCACAGAGAAGGCTCTCCCCCTGGGGGTCGCCAGCCGACATTGTCTGGTGGACAGCACCCTGAGGAGGCCCACTCTGTGCGAGCGTACTGGCCGGTGGGAGGCTATTGGTGGCAGAAGGCGGTCTCGTAAGTACCCTGGCCCTAAGCCATGGAGCGCTTTAAAGGTGGTCACCAACACCTTGAAGCACACCTGGAAGACCACCGGGAGCCAGTGCAGCTCACGCAGGAGAGGTGTCACATGGGAGCGCCTTGTCTCCCCCATAATCCCCCGCGCGGCCGCGTTCTGGACCAGCTGGAGCCTCCGGGTGCACCCCAGGGGGCGCCCCATGTAGAGAGCATTGCAGTAGTCCAGGCGGGAAGTGACTAGTGCCTGAGTGACTGTGCGTAGAGAGTCCCGATCTAGAAAGGGACGCAACTGGCGTATCAGGCGAACCTGATAAAAAGCCCCCCTGGCCACGGCCGTCAAATGATCTTCTAAAGACAGCCGTGCGTCCAGGAGGATGCCCAAGTTACGAGCCCTCTCCATGGGGGCGAGTGATTCGCCCCCAATAGCCAGCGATGGCATCAGCTGGCTATATCGGGACGCTGGAAGCCACAGCCACTCGGTCTTGGAGGGGTTGAGTCGGAGCCTGTTTCTCCCCATCCAGGCCCGCACGGCCTCCAGGCACTGGGACATCACTTCAAGGGCATCGTTGGGGTGGCCTGGGGTGGAGATGTACAGCTGGGTGTCATCAGCGTACTGATGGAACTCCACCCCGAAGCCACAGATGATCTCACCCAGCGGCTTTACATAAATGTTGAACAGAAGGGGCGAGAGGACCGACCCTTGTGGCACCCCACAAGCAAGGTGCCTCGGGGTCGACCACTGCCCCCCGTCAACACAGATTGCGACCGGTCAGAGAGGTAGGAGGAGAACCACCGCAGAACGGTGCCCCCCACCCCCAACCCCGCCAACCGGTGCAACATGATACCATGGTCGATGGTATCAAAAGCCGCTGAGAGGTCTAACAGGACCAGGATAGAGGAGCAACCCCTATCCCAAGACGTATTGTTTATGTTTTTAACTTTGTACTCCACTCAGAGTTACATACTTCCACAGCTTGTGATTCCCTTGTGGCTGTACTATCAGAAAGGTGCCATATTTGGAATCATTTGGTTTTGACAAAAAATCAGTCACCACTGTTGAGAGAAAAACCCCTCTCTGCTTCCTTAGACTTTAGGGACCAAGTATCTAACTTAAGAGTTTTTCTGATAGTACCACCAATCTTTAGGCAGGAAGAAACAAATCAGTTTGATTGAAGCAGCATTGTGCTATGGATATATAAGCTGTCTCCCTTTTATATCTACATTGTGATGTTACTCAAATGCCAAGGGGAGGAGCTAGCAGGACAATAGTGTCATGCAACCTTTGTTATTTTAAACCTTCATGAGATGGAATTACAGCTTGATATCTCCTGCTTATTTTTTCTGTGTCAAACAAAGATTGCTTCACAGAATATATAGTAGATCTCATCAATCTCAATATATACATTTTTCCCTGAAAAGGGTAATGCATTAAGTAGCAGAAACATGCTCCTAAATATGGCTGGGGCAGTCTGCTCCTTTGATACGTTCAACTGACTAATCAATAAAGTATACAACACTATACTGATAGACTGCTGATAGCACTGATGCAACAGAAAGGGAAAAGGCCAATCAGAACCCCTGTCTTTGCAGCTCTATGTCTACATTGCAAATGTTTTTGGATAACTGTCAGCGATATGTTATCCCTTTTTTCCATTGCATGTTCCAATGATAATAGGCATGTGTTTTGTTAAATTGTTTAACATCGCCTTAGTACAAGATAGATTTCATGTCTGCCAACTGACAGAACTGCTAAGAAGTTTACTGAGTGCAGATGATCGTAAATGCAAGAGCTTTGAATGTCTGCTCAGTTTCCAGGAGCTTTTGGCAAAATCCAGCCTTGGCTTAACTGACCTTAAAAACTTTCTCTGGGTTGTGGGGTTCATTTGGAGCAGCTCTCAGAACTGAAACTTAAACTACTTCTGCTAAACTAACAAACCACATAAGTCTTGGCTGAACACTGAACTTAAACTATGCCTAACCAAACATGATCAAGTCAGGTTTCCTTGATTCCAGCAGTAAAGTAGGCAAATCTACATCAGCTAGAGGATAGAAATATTTCTCCAGAGTTTGGAACCAACAGGAAAGCTTTTGCATTCATTTCTAAAAAATTATCAACGTTTCCATTCATATAGACCAGTGATGGCTAACCTTTTTGCCATCACGTGCCAGGAGTGGGGGGCTGGCGGGGAATGCGCGCATGTGCCCACACCCATAATTCCCCCCGCGCATGCGCGTGCAGCCCCCCCACACTCCCCTCCCCTGCTCCTGGCACGTGATGGCCCAGTAGGCCCATTTTTCTCTCACCTGGCTCCAGAGCCTCTCTAGGAGTCTGGAAAGAGCGAAAATGGCCTTCCCCATCCCCCCGGAGGCTCTCTCGAGGCCAGAAATGGCCTGTTTGCCAACTTCTGGTGGGCCCAGAAGGTCTGAAAATTAGCTGGCCGGTGCGTGCATACGCACCAGACCTGAGCTCACGTGCCCACTGATATGGCTACGTGTGCCACCTGTGGCACGCGTGCCATAGGTTCGCCATCACAGATGTAGCCTTTCTTAAACTATCCAGTTGCAATAAAAGAAGGAATGGTTGTTTGTCACCTAGTGAAGATGAGAAAGATAATGTTTGTAGCACATTAAGAGTTAGGACTGCAAGTTATCTAGTGGTAGTATCTCAAGATAGTTACACAGGGGTAAGTGTTGGTCCTAAGAGTTGCCAACTATGTTAGATGCTGTTAGCAAGAAGAAGAAATTCATATTTTTTACTAACTTCTCTTTCAACCCCTAATTTGCTTCCAATGCTTTTACCTACTAGATTAGTAATCATATTCCACTTTTCCTTATGTTCATAATGGGAACTCTTTGGTTTGTTTCTCAAATTCATTTAAATTAAGTTTCTGGGTAGTTTTATCATAAGCCAGGAACAGAGTTAAGACTTATCTGGAAATAATTGTCCTGGAGCAAAAAGCATCCTCATGCCTATATTGTTTTTGGCTTGACGTGGCTCTTTAGGCTACATCTGAGAAGTTTTAATTCCAAATAAAGCACATCTTTAGAATCCAAAAGCAAAGGAACAGAGCTAGTAAATATTTCATATCATTTTCATTGCTCGTATGCCACACATTCCTGAAAAAGGCTCAAGGGGCAGTTAACATCGTCAACATAAAACAAAATAACAAGTCAAGCCCCCAGGTACTCATAGAATGACAAAAATCAAAAAAGGATTTAAAAACTGAAACATTCATATGTAATTTTCCCCACAAGCTCCACCTTCATTCATAGCAAACCCTCTTCCTGTGCCAGGCAGAAGAGGAAGGACTTCAACAGTGAAGAGGAACAAAGCTAACAGATCCCTGTTGGTTCCAGAAAGTTAGGGCAGCTACTAGAAACACCATTTTCAAAGCCCATCAGATGGCACTCCCTAAGTGTGATAAAATGCATAACAGATTTTGGGAATTCAGAGGAGAAACAAGATAGTGAATATGGGAAACGGGACAATTTACAGAAGTGTCCAGGGAGGGAAAGCAGGAGGCCCAGAGTAACTTTGCCTCAATTACACTAGGTATAAGTTGTTCAAAAAAAAAAAAAATTACTTTGGGAAGTTTTTTCAGACTAATGTCAAGCCCTGAGAGGTTGGTAAACTCAGGAAACAAGAAGTCCTGGAAAGGACTTTTATAACCAGAGAGTAATATAACAGAATGTAACATTCCTCTCTCAGCCAGTTTCATTGATTGTGGATGAGTGTGGATCAGACCAACCAACCTGGCATTTAATAGCAGCAGCCAAAATACCTGGGGTTGAAGCAGTGATGAAATCCAATTTTTTTTACTACTGGTTCTGTGGGCGTGGCTTGGTGGGCGTGGTGTGGTGTGGCTTGGTGGGCGTGGCTTGGTGGGCATGGCAGGGGAAGGATACTGCAAAATCTCCATTCCCACCCCACTCTGGGGCCACCCAGCGATGGTATTTGCTGCTTCTCAGAACTGCTCAAAATTTCCGCTGCTGGTTCTCCAGAACCTGTCAGAACCTGCTGGATTTCACCCCTAGGTTGAAGCCTGTACTGTAGATCTCTGGCTGCTGGTGTGAGAACTGAAAGCAAGAAAAAGCAATGAGTCAAATGTACTAAACCTACCTTCCATGGGTACATTCACTCTCAGGGCCTCTTGCCTGTCACCAAAACTCCATTCCCTTACAACCCTCTGCTCATACTGGCCAGCACTTCCCTCCAGCCAAGGAATTCCTCAGATATCTAGCACAGGTCACGCTGAAGCAGGCGAAGGGCAGATCTTGACTTTGCACTTTATCCATCATCAATACTGGCCGCTTTCCATTTCCCTTGTGCAGAAAGAGATTATGTCACCCTCCTCCCACTTCCAGCTCATTGCAAATGCACCCTGCATCAACAGGAGCCTTTCTCTGAGGGAGATGGGCAGATAAGAAGTATGAGAAAGAGAGGTGGGGAGGGAGAAAAAGAAAACAGGAGAATGGCCATTTCAAGTCATGCAAAGCATACATGATTCAGTCAAACCACCAGCCTGGCCCTGTTGCTAGCCTACCATAACCTGGACGGAATTTTTGAAATTGGCTTAAGAAATAGCTGATAGCAACAAGAGGGACAAGAAGATTATGCAGAATTGGCCTGAATCAGCCCCTCAAGCTGCTGTCTATATTACATCTCTGTTCTCATCCATTCCTGCTTTGCTTTCATCCGAGACAGGAAAGCCTTCACAAAATTGGGAAATCTGAAATCCAGTCCCAGGTCTCAGCCTTTGAATAGTCCAGAAATACAGCCCACCCTCCACTCCAAGATCTGAATCTGGCAATGTCCCTTGAATTCTCTTGTGGAAACCAGCTCCTAGGAGATTGGGGCTGATATAATCCAGGAGGCAGACTATTCCAGGCTTCATTCTCTTTCCAACCAATAAGAAAAGGACCAGGCAGCTGGGAAACACACATTTCCAAATCAGCTTGTAGAATCCTTCAGGTCTCATCAGGGTGTGATATAAATTAGTCAGACTTAGATTTATTAATCACTGCAACACCAAATAGGCTCTGATATACATAACTCTTCAATATGTTCCAGCTTGGATGTATGTTCATCCAAGGAGGTTTTTTTTATGTCAAGCTACCAAGCCTTGGTAAATAGGTCAAAGCACAAAGTTATGATTTCACTCCTAAGAATGTACTTAGCAATCATAGACTCATTTTTCTTTGGCAAAAGGAATGCCACACAAACCTGCCAATTTTTCTTTAATCAAGTTGTTGTGCTTGAAACAAAGGAGACAAATAGCATACACGAGTTTTTTAAGACATAGAGTAATAAAAGAACAGTTCTCATGTCCTATTATGGAATGAAGAAATTGTAAATGTATAAAAAGTTAAATCAAAAGCATATTTGTATTTTGCATCTTGGAAAACTAATTTGCTTCCTGTTCTGTCCTTGGTATATGTGAGGGTGAGGAAGAAAGAATTACATTGACATTAGCATATCCTGGAAGATGGCTCTGTAACAATTACTGTGTTTTCCCAAAAATAAGACCCTGTCTTATATTTTTTGAACCCTGAAATAAGCACTTGGCCTTATTTTCGGGAAGGCCTTATTATTTTGGGGTGCATGGAGGAAACCAGAGGAAATGGTGGGGACCAACTGTGCATGCGTTTAAATATTTTCGGGGAGAGCTTATTTTCAGAAGGGAGGTTATTTTAGCGCATGCACTCAAAATCCCAATTGGTCTTATTATCAGGGGATGTCTTATTTTCGGGGAAACAGGGTAGCAACAAATAATCCATGGAAAGGAGGGCAGGAGGGAGGGAGAGAGAGAGAGAAAGAGAAAAAGAAAGAAAGAAAAGGAAGAAAAGGAAGAAAAGGAAGGAAGGAAGGAAGGAAGGAAGGAAGGAAGGAAGGAAGGAAGGAAGGAAAGAAAGAAAGAAAGAAAGAAAGAAAGAAAGAAAGAAAGAAAGAAAGAAAGAAAGAAAGAAAGAAAGAAAGAAAGAAAGAAAGAAAGAAAGAAAGGAAGGAAGGAAGGAAGAGAGGTGGGGGGGAGGGAGAGAGAGAGGGGGGGGGAAAGAAAGAAAGTTCTGTGCTCTATTGGAAAATATAGAAAAGATCTGAATCATGTACCCATCTGCAAATGCTCTGAGATTCTGAAGGATTGAGAAGAACAGAGGTCTCAAAGAAACATCAAAGATACCCAGTTTTAAACTAATCAGCAGACACTGGGGACTCCGGACGGGAAAATGCAAACATAGAAAGCATGGGAAAATGACAGGCATGCTCTTTATTTGTCTTGTGTCCATAGAGAGGTTTGTTTATGTGATTTAAAAAAAAACCCCACAGCCCTATAAATGTGATTTGAGTAATTCATCAGTCACCATTTGAGTCTGTATTTTATAGGAGCTGTTTACCATGACTCCTTGGCAACCAAGTGCCAGGTTTACTCTCAGGGGTTTGTACAATACACAGGATGATTCATGAAATGGTTAATTGCTTCATTCAGAGCATAAGCCTGGCTGTACTCCAGTACATATAAACAAAAGCCATCCCAATTGCTTTGCTGAGTGACACCGTGTGTGGTACAGGAAGTTGCATGGGGAATTGGTCAAACCATCTTGTGTTACTGTAATTAATTAGTCATCAAGTGCTTTCCTCCTCAGCTTAGCAACCCAGTAATATAGTTTAAGATCCATCCCCATGTATAGATACATCCAACTGCAGGCTTGTCTTCTGGGAGAGGAGCAATAGATATTTATCTTCCCTGCAACAAGAGAAGGGTTTAACCCCTGCTCTCCACAGCATGGTTTTGCTCTCTTCTTCCTTCATCCCCCACCAATGGCTGCAATTTTAAAAACCTGCACAAATACTAATGCACATTTAATAAACAATTCAGCTTGGCTACGCGCATCACCTCAGTGTCTTGAGAATGAATCATTGGCTGTCTTTTCTATGGAAAAATAAAACACTTAGGAGTACCCTTGCCAGGTGTCCACTATTTGAGCGGACAGTCCGCTTTTTTCACATTATGTTCACTATTTTTTTTTTCACAAAATAGTGGACATTTTTTTAATTCAAAAGCTTTATGATGAAATGGTACGTAATCTAAAGCTGTACAGTCTAAGAGAATAAGGATAGGAGAATCGCGTTTTGTCTTTTTTTTTCATAAGTTAGAATGAGACAAAGATCGAATATCCATTGAACTCGATTCTCCGCTCAAATAGCGGCTCAAACATACTTTTTCAAGAAAGAGCCAGCTCCGAGTTTACTGAAACTGTTCCAGGATTGTGCATCAATTCCGGTATCAAATGCAAATGTTGAACGAATTTTCAGCGTCATGGAAAATTTGTGGACTGACGAACGTAACCGACTGCTTGTACCATCAGTTCGAAGTGAACTTTGTATATTTTTTAATATTTCTCAACGTTGTACTGAAATTAAAGAATTATTCCTTAAACACAAAGAATTGAACAAAGCTGCGCAGTCAAATAAAAAATACACACGACAGCAAAGTAAAATGTAATTTAATATTTCACATATTATTATAGTATATTTGATGTTTTGAATTTTGAGTAAAGTTTTGAAGTGATTATTTTAATACGTGTTAAAATGTTTGTAAGAAAATATATAATTTAATTGTAATTTTTTTTTTATTTTTTTACTACTTAACCCCCCCTCCCCCCATTTTTTGGAAGCAGACCTGGCAACCCTACTTAGGAGGCTGAAACCAGGTCATGGGATGAACATTGATTAAGGGATGTGTAGGGCACAAAGAAAGCTACACACACAGACACACACAAACAAATACACAGAGATAAAAGAGAAGACATCTTTCTGATATGGTATTGTTTAAAAAATTAAAGAATAGCATTCCAGAATATCTTCAAGCCAGAAACAGTTGGAGATAGAAGGGGAAAAGATAAAGGGCCAAAGACAATTTTCTACAATGGGCTCGTGTCTGTGGCTAACACAGTTTCCACTATCCCCAACCAGCGATCATGCTGGCTGGGAATTATGAGACTTAAAGCCTCGCAGATATGGATGGGGATGCTTCACTGGAAGCTCAGAATTGACTCTCTCAAATCCCGCCAATATATTTCCATTATGCTCCATTCCATATAACAGAAAGTAATGAGAAGGTAAATCAGCATGACAGTCCAGCTATGAGGAGAATAAAATAAAATCCACTGAGCCAAAAAATGAACAGGTACTTCCAAAATGTATCACACCGAATCTCTAAAGCTGTTATTTTCTTTGAAGGTTACATCCCAATCTTGTTCGTTGTGACTTTTAAATTTCCATGAGGAAAAAGGCAATAATAGAAAATATCCAAGAAAGGATATTTACAGACTTTATATTTACAGGTCTTGTTTTATATTTACAGGTACGAAGATGGATCAAGAGCCCAATGGTTAGCATGGAAAAACATCAGACAAGCAGTCTTAAATATCCGGGCGCCACTGTGATGCACATACCTCAGGGGGAGCCTGACATTGAAGTCCCATTTTGTCAGATGTGCTTCAATGATCACACGTTTCCAAAAGGGATCATCTCACAGGATTCTGAATCCTGTTCCTGGGAAGGACCCCGAAGCTGCAATGTAAGCAGGCCTCTTTCTTGCATATTGGTGGCTGTACTTAGATTTCTCACCCTAAGAAATGCTCGCTTATTTGTCTGTTTTAATTATTTGGTTTATACTTTATACCTGTTCTGCCCCAGCTCCGGATTTCCGAGGATATTGACACACACCAACGGTCCTTATCAAATTTATTAAGTAACAAGAATAAACAGGACCGGCAAAGGTTGGCAACCAGCCCAGAAAACAAGATATGATAAACCAAAATACTCTGATAATAATACAAGTTGTTTCCAGCAAGAACGCACTAGCTGCGTGCGACCTAAATAGGCTAAGGGAGTGGCCAATTATCCTCAAGCTCTTCTCTCGAGTAGACCTCCTCCTCCTGAGTAGCCACTCCTGCCTTTTGGCAGCCCTGCATGCCTGAGCATTGAGGAGAGGCTCCTCCACTTCGCTCTCTCCACTGGAAGGAGCCCCTGGACGTTCTGAAGGCCCTGGCTGAGTCTCTGCCTCTGGCATCACATCCTCTTCAGCCTCCTCGCTGTCCGATGCGAGTGCTGGCTGTGCAGGCTGCTGGCGCGACACCACACCAGCCTCCTCTTTATCGGGCTCAGCCACGATCCGTGCAGGCCACTGGCGGGCCACAATAATACCCTACCTTTCTATTCAGCCAGACACCTGTGGTAGCTTAGTACAGTACAACTAAGGGCTCCCAAATACACGCTAAAAACCAGTGCTAAAATAATTAGCAATTAAAGGCTGCCAAAAGAGACATGCCATTGCTTCTCTTTGAAAGGCAGTATGAATGAGGAAAAGGCCTAATGTACCTGGTGCATTTCATAATTTAGGAACAAGGCAGGAAAGGGCCCTTGCTCAAAAATCCCCCAAAGAGTCTCTGAAACATATATTTCTTCAGAAAGGCTTGACTTCTACATTTTATAGTGAGAACGTGATCATAAAGGAACATAGTAAATTTACGGGAATGGAAATGGAGCTGCAGCTCACTGATGCAAGAGTGAGGCAGATCTTTCAAAAGCAGTTGAGCCTCTCACGAAATCCACAGTCCAGTCTTTATTGTCTATGTTGACTCTGCATTGAAAGACAATGCCAGGTGGAAGAACATGTTCTTTCGACTTCCCCATATCTTACCATCTCTTGACCCGATCACTGTAGCACCTTTCTGTTTGTATTGTGTGAAAGGGCTCCTTGCAGGTCATGTGAAAGATTCTGCCGGAGATTCTAGAGAAATGTTAAGAGGCAGGGGAGACAACAGTATTGTTTAATAAAAATGAAACAGTAAACACTGTGATCCGGTTTAAAGCATTGCCTGGGGTCTTAATGGGAACATGGAAATTTAAAGCAAATGAATTCCTTCCCCCCTTCTCCATATATATATTCATAATTTGCACTAATGTGGGTAGTTGTTTTGGCTAAATGTGTTTGTATTTAAGACAGCAGTTGTAGTCAATAAACCAGTGTAACTAACTGAACTTTATATTAAAACTAGGCCAACTGTAAGTTATTCATCCAAGCATGATTAACTAAACTATTATTTGGTGCAATGTATTGTCAGAAGAATAATTTACATCCAGATTTTGTGGCATATGAGATTCATTCTCCAAGCAATTTTAATCATATGTCATAGGGCCTAGTAGCATTATGCCATTCCAAGAAGTTGTAGACAATTTGCTTTCCAGCTTTGATGACTTCAAAGTTGATTGGGGAAATTCAACGGGGTATCAAGATTTATATTTTTGAAGATTTAATGTAACTCATGAAGCCCCAAGCTTCCAAAGATCAGTCCCAAGGGATTAATGGTGAGAGAGGGAAACAATTTTAATCATGTTTACAACTCCCCAAAGGAATATGGTTGGCCACTGTGAGAAACAAATTATTGAAATAAGTAGCCTTTGGTCTGATCCAGCAGCATGATTCTGATATTCAGCTTCAGGATGAAAATGGACCTGTTCAGTTTGTTCTTGAGTTCATGCTGGTCTGTGCATTCATAAAATAGGGAGTATAGGCATTATAACATTATTAATGATGAAACTGGTATAGTGAATTTGCCAGTAAACAAATGATTACATATTCCTGGGGCCTCAAGGAAGAACTTTGCAACAGAAGTCCAGGTCTCCCTGAGCAAAATAAAAGAAAATCTCCAAAGCTTAGCTGACTGGCCTAGGACAATTTGAATGGTATGGAATAATACACATTTCCATTGAAAATTAAGAAGGAGCTTGTGTGCCTTAAATCCAGAACTTGAAATTATCTGATTGTACCACTGGCTGTGTCACAAAAAACTGAGGGTAATGTGTAAGCCTAATGTTGGCCTAGCTAGAATCCATTGGAAGTCCTGGGATAAATTTTTGATCTTTCAGAGATGCCCAAGATAAGTCATTCAAACAGGGTAGGATGATAGTCATGGCTGTCAAATAGCCCTTGAAAACTCCAACCTATTCAGAATGAATAGAGTCAACAGAAAGTGTGAGAATGTTTCACTGTATGTAAAGAAAAAATATCTTTGCACAGAATTTCAGGAACTGGAAGCATGGTGGTATTTTTTAATGTGTTTGAGTAAAAATAAAAGGAGAGAGAAACTAACATGATGCCATTGTGGGAGTTTATTATACACTGTAGAAGAAATTTCTTCTGCATCAGAAGATAAGTCTTTCACGAAACAGTGATAATGGGAATCCAAATTAATTTGACATCTTTGGGAATATAATTCTGCCCAAGAGTCAGATATCTGACAAATGTTTGCCCTTTCTTGCTGATAACTTTGTCTATCAGAAAGTAAAAGAAAGAAAAGAGATTCTACTACCCTGGACTAAATCCTTACCAAATTGAAGGATTTTTTTCAAGAAAGGAAGGTGAATGGGTACCTTGGGGGGGAAAGCAATCATTATCACTGAATTCATGATATCCAGAGGGAGGAATTGAAAAGAATCAGGCCAATATATTGGATTCCAGAAGAGTAAATCTTGATGAAATCCAAGGGAAGGTAGGTAAGATCTAATAATTCTAAAGGAGAAAAGTGTCTGGGAGTGATGGAAAATTCTGTAAAATAAGATATGGAAAGCACAATCACAATTTCTGAAAGAATGGAAAATTTGAGAAATTTCAAGAAGTCATCATGGCTAGAAGTAGAGCTTTCTAAAATACTCAGCAGAAATAGCGACATATACAGGAAATGGAAAGGAGGAACACATAAGCAAAGAAGAAATAAGATAGTCTCCAGAAACATAGGAACTGCAGCAGGGAAGTTAAAGCTCAAAATGAGTTGAGACTAGCAAGAGATACAAAACACCAAAAAAGAGTTATATGGGTACGTTAGAAACAAAAAGAGAACTAGAGAACATATAGGTCGGTTAAATGAAGGAAGTGGTGAATTGACAATGGGGAATGGTGAAAAGGCAGAACTTGCATTTTACATCAGTCTTCTCTTAGAAGGGTGATGGAAATCTAGCTGATCATTATCACTGTATACACTCCTGGAAGAAAGAGGAAGCTGCAACTTAGGACTGAAAAAGAAAGCCTATAAAACAGGGATGTCAAACTCGCGGCAGTCACGGCAGCATCACGTGATGTATCAGGACTTTCACCCCCCCCTTTGCTAAACCAGGCGTGGGCATGGCCTGTGTGTGACACATCTGTCCCATGGGCCGCGAGTTTGACAGCCCTGCTATAAAAGTATTCGAGAGCCAGTTTGGTGTACAATAAGGGTTAGAGACACCATAGCTAGTAAGCTATGAGTTCTAGTCGTTTTGCCTTAGGCAGAAAGTCAGCTGGATGACATCAACTCTCTTGCTCTCTCTCAGCCTGAGGAAGAAGACAAGGACAAACTACTTCTGAAAATGTTTCCAAGAAAATTACAGGGTCATGTCCAGGTAGTCTGCAGTAGCCAGGATTGACTCAAAGGCATACATATACAAATAAGCTTAGCTAATTTCAATAAATTTAAGTATCCAAGGCCAGAGTACATCCAAAGAATGATCATTAATGGTTCAGCGATAGGGCTCTGTCCCTTCTTGTCCAATTTTTGTACTTGAGCCAACAGCATAAAATAGCTGCTGAAAAAGCAAATGCTATTTCTGGCTGTATTAACAGGAACGTAGAATCCAGTTCACAAATTATAATAATACTACATTTATTTGTCCTGGTCAGATCTCACAATACTGATTCCAGTTCTGGGCCCCCCAGTTTTAAAAATGGAATGACAAATTGGAGCAAGTTCATAGGACGGCTGTCGAGATGGTGAGAAATCTGGAAATCAAACCTTCTGAGGAACAATCAAAGGATCTGGTTATTCAACAGAAGACAGAACATAAAAGCAAGTTTCGAACATTTGAAAAGTTGTCGCATGAGAGAGAGGCTGTAGTCCCAAAGGGCAAAACCAAAAACAATATATTCAAACTACTAGGAAGTGATTTTTGCTAGACATTAGCAAATCTTGACACTAGACATCTTGACTGTATGAAGTGTCAGTCACTGGAGCAGGCTGCCTCTTGACGTACAGTAATGAGACTTTGTTTCCTTATATAGGGGCATGATAGCTCAGTGGCTAAAAACATTGAGCTTTTCAGCCAGGGTTTGAGACCCAAGTGTTGTGTGACAGGGAGATCTCTCATTACTTTCCTCAGCTCCTGCCCGTCAAGCAGTTCGACTGCATGCAAATGAGAGTTGATAAACAGGTACCACTTTGGTGGGAAGGTAACAGCATTACGTGTGCTTCGATGTATAGTCATACTGGCCACATGATCATGGAAGTGTCTTTGGACAACGTTGGCTCCCTTGGCTAAGAAACAAGATTAGCGTCATCCCTTAGAGTCGGACATGACTGGACAGAGAAAACTTTTACCTTTTACCTCATCAGAGGTTGATGAGATTTGTCAGAGGTTTCTCAGTGATCTTCTAGAATCTAGAGCAGGGGTGTCAAACTGGTGGCCTGTGGGCTGGATGCATCACACACAGGCCACACCCACACCAGCTCCGCAAAGGGAAAAAACATCATGAAACGTCACATGTTGGCAATGTGACACGGCAAGTTTGATGCCCATGATCTAGAGGATCCTGTGTTAAGCAGTAGGTTGCACTAAATGGACAATAAATCCCCTTCCAACTGTATGACTCCATGAATTAAAGCTGCATCCCTACACAGACCTCTCTGGTAATATGTCCTCTTCTGCTCGACAAAACTTATTTCTCAGTAGATATGCACTATTGTGTTCTATTGTTGCAGCAATCTTATTATAAGAATAGAATCCAATGGGTAAATGAACATTTACTTGTCATGATTAATATCCAAATGCACTTTTTTTCTATGTGTGCATTCTGGAGTCTAAATTCAGGTTTCTCAGACAGCGGAAATTCATACTGTGAAGAAGTCATCAAATAAAATGCTAAATGGACAAATCTCAAAACAGCTGAGCTGTTTGGGCTTGGGTGGGAAATCTGACAACAAATTAAAGTCATGGAAGGAGAAGAAAGTGCAGGGAGATAATAAAAATGTGGAATCATATCATCTAATTATTCTTCAAAAGCTGAGCTCTAACAGTAACGTTTCTTACTAATATGGAATTTTACAAAATTAGAGAAATAAAAAAGTCACTTGTGTAACATTATGCAGGCATTCTTGTGCAAGTTATACAAAGGCACTGCAATAACTGGTTTTTATTATGCTTGTGCGCTCATGGAAAAGTTTTAGCAGAATGTGATTTGCTCCTCAAATTTCTTTCCCTGTACTGTAGATGGCAAAGGGGGATTGATTTAGCAGGACTCATTGGAGGTCCTCTGAAGTAGTTTGATTTTCAATAATTCTGGAAGGTGAGCCAAGTTGGTGCACAGTAATGGTTAAGGTGCTACCCTAGAACCCAGAGAGTGTGAGACCTGGACCTGCCTTAGGGATGAAAGATGGTTAGGCAACTTTGGGCCAGTCACTCTCCCTCAGCCCAATCCATTTTGCATGGTTGTTGTTGTGAGGACAATAGGAGGTAGGAGTATTAGGTATGCCTTGAGTTATATATATAAGAAGGCAGCATGAAAATATAATAATAATAAGGGTAGTGGGCATGGCAGTACCTGAAGACAACAGAATAGAAAAGAAGGAACTGGAGAAGATAAGAAAACACAAAGACTTGCAAATAGAAATAGAACGATTGTGGCAAAAGAAAGGAAAGATAATACCAATAATAACAGATGCAATCCCAAAACAATTGGAGCATGATTTGAACATCATCAGCATTGACAAATTCATCATCAGTCAATTGCAGAAAGCAACTTTACTTGGAACAGCTTACATCCTGCGACAATTCCTATAACACCATCAAACGTCAACATCTGCCTATCCCAGGTCTTTGGAAAGGACTTGATAGGTGGATAAAAATGCCACATCCAGTCTCAACATCTGGCTATCTGTGTGATGGACCATAACAATAATAATAGCAACATGATTTCCAAAGAGAGGATATTCCATAACATTGGCATTGTCTCTGAAAAGCAGTACTTATGAGTCAACTTTGGGGAAGTGAGCGATCACGGGCAACTTCTCCCAGGATACACAGGCCAGGCAGGTTGATTGGAGAAGGTAATCCTTGGGAGTACCTGAATGTAAGCCACAAAGGTTTGTGACCTCCCGCAGATAGCCATGGGCCCATGCACTTTTCAGGGGTCTCTGAGCATTAACCAAGGTGTACTAGGAATGCTCTCTTTTTTTGTCAAATATCTGAATCTTCACTGCTACATCTGAATCTTAGTAAGGTTGGTACACTAAATTTATATCATTTGCTCTTAGGACTTCTAACTGTGTCCTAAAACAGGATGTACATTTGAAATGAAGACATAAGAGAAAATGTCAGGACAGTGTTGCAGAGGTCCTACCTATGCTATCAATTCCTGAGCCATCTTAGTCTTCTAGACATCTGCTATATCATCTTGATTTTTGTTAGTTTAGCCTTAAAATTCTGGCATAGGAGCATGGGATTGATTTGGAGGAATAGATGGACAGACAGATAGACAGACAGACATGTTGCACAGAATTTTGGAAGACAAAACAAGTAGTTGTGAGTCGGGAAGTGACTTGTGAGTAGGGAAATACTGATTCATATCCTATCAAGAGTTTTTGACGAAGCTATGAAATATTACATGATTTTGTTTATCCATTTGACTTCTGACTTTACGTAAACTTCATCAATGAAGGTTATACTTAATTCTGCACTTTGTTTTGGCGTATTTCAAAACAAAGGAAATTATGCATTATTATATAATAGAGCCTACTGTGAGTAAGCTAGCTTTGAAAGAGCTAACAAAACAAGTTTGAAGACCAGTTTTCATTTAACTTAATATGGGTTATGTTTTCCTTCTCTAACAACAGGTTATACAACTCTTAGATTAGCATGGGAATGCCTAAGCCCTTCAGGAAGATTTTCTCAGCCAAAATTAACTGTCTTTGCTTGCTTGCTTGTTTGTTTACCTTGGAAGTGTGATTAGCAAAATTAAAGCAGTGTGATATGCTTATATCAAAAAGAGAGGGGGGAAAAAAGACAAACTCCTGATTTTACTGTTTCAGAAAAAAATTAAAAAATCAATAACCAGCTCCAAATATTTTCTCCATAGATTCAAAAGTTATTTTATTAATTGCTGCAGAAACATGTTTTTAATAGCTGATTCATGTACACAGTTACAAGAAAGTAGGCTCCAAGTCATCTAAACTAATCCTTTACTTAGAGTCATCTTGGGTGGGGGGTTGGACTAGATCAGGGGTCCCCAACCTTTCAGACCTCAGGGACCACTAAATTCATAATTTTAAATCTCGCGGACCACTAATATGATCTGCCTAATGACAGGCTGGGTGGGCGTGGCTAGGTGGGCATGTGACTGGGTGGGCATAGCCAACTCGATGTCACTCACGTCAAAGGGCGCCTCACAAGAAAGAGTTGGCAAAACAGCTGGAAATTCAAATTGGATCTGACTGAGAAGGAGGCTCAGCAGAAGCACCTCACTGAGGACTAGGAGCATAGGCTTTCCAAGCAGAGGGAAGTCCTGCGGGAGTGCAAGGACATGTACTGGTACCTGGAGGCTCAGCGGGCTGAGATGGTCAGCCAATTCCACGTCATGATGCAGTCCCACTGGAACAAGACCCTCCGGCTTTTTGCCACCAGCGGCACTTCCCTCCAGCAGTTGGTGACCGCTGGACTAGATGACCTATAAAGTCCCTTGCAATTTTGTTAATCTTTTTTTTTTTAAAGCCAATAAACATTCAGAAAGGTCAAAAAATATCTGGGGTAGAGCATATGCATGATATGTAGAGGGCTGCACATTTAATCTGTGTCATCTTCATTTTTTATCAGAAGTTTCAGAAAAAGTGCTTGACATATAGCCCCTAAAAGCACTTCTGACTATCATAAAATATCATACGGCCACCACCCCTGCAGTCATATGACCACATTAACAAGTGGTTGTAACATCCTGTAATTGCAAATCGCAATTAGTGACTTTTTTTTTAACATTTTCTGTGAAGAAAGCAGCCATTGGATATGCTGGATTCATTTAATGACCACAAGGTTTGCTTCGCGACTGTGATGTCTCGCTTTCCAACTGTTGTAAAAACAATGGCAAAATCGAGTCAGGTCACATAATGACCAGCTTTTTTTTTTTAATTTGATTTATATGCCGCCCTTCTCCGGAGACTCAGGGAGGCTTACAATGCGTTAAGCAATAGCCTTCATACTTTTGTATATTTTGTATAAAGTCAGCTTATTGCCCCCACAAACTGGGTCCTCAATTTACCTACCTTAGAAAGGATGGAAGGCTGAGTCAACCTTGAGCCTGGCAAAATTCGATCTTACTTTTAATTGCAGACAGCTGGTGTTAAATTACAGAGCTCTGTCTGTTGAGCTATCCAGGCTCTTTTTATCAATTACCCTGATTTAGGGCCAAAATTCCAGCTCCAATTGTGATTGTAAATCAAGGACAACTATATAACTCCTGTGTGAATATTCTGAGGCAAGTGAGACACCTGCATAGTTTCAAATTGGATCCTACCAATCTTCCCTTCCCATTTAGCTATGGCACTTGTGCTTCCACAACCAAGTTCTGTTTTGGCCGCCAAAGAGATCTAAGCCAGGGAACAATTTTTTTTCCCCCTTTCTTAGCTCAAGTATGAATACAGGTAGTCACTGATTTATAACAGTTTATTTAGTGACAATTCGATTTTACAACGGCACTGCAAAAAGTGACCTATGACCATTTTTCACACTTATGACCATTGTAGCATCCCCATGGTCACATGATTTACATTCAGATCAGGTGTGAAATCCAGCAGGTTCTGACAGGTTCTGGAGAACCGATAGTGGAAATTTTGAGTAGTTCAAAGAACCAGCAAATACCACCTCTGGCTGGCCCCAGAGTGGGATGGGAATGCAGATTTTGCAATATCCTTCCCCCAGGAGTGGGGAGATAATGGGGATTTTGCAGTATCCTTCCCCTGCCATGCCCACCAAGCCACGCCCACAGAACCGGTAGTAAAAAAATTTGGATTTCACCACTGATTCAGATGCTTGACAACTGACTCATATTTATGATGGTTGCAGTGCCCCGGGATCATGTGATCCCCTTTGGCAACCTTCTGGCAAGTAAAGCCAACGGGGAAGCCAGATTCACTTAACAACCGTGTTACTAATTTAACAACTGCAGTGATTCACTTAACAAATGTGGTCAGAAAAATCATAAAGTGGGGCAAAACTCACTTAACAAATTTTTCACTTCACAACATAAATTTTGGGTTCAATTGTGGTCCTAAGTTGAGGACTATCTGTAGTGATCTCCTGACAGGCATTGCTCAAGGTTTTTGTTCCTGTCAGTAATCTCTACTGCTTGGGTTTTCTCTTCTCCGAGAAAACACATAACTCTGAGGCAAGCATATTCCTCAAAGAACAATTTATTGGATACATCATATTGGCACAACTGGTGAAAAGTGACTCTGAAAGTTCCTTTGGTTTTTACCTAATTAAAATGTAAAAGTTCCCCCTTCTCCCAAGTCACTGGTCACGTTGTTCAGTCAAGGTGCTGGCCGGTTGCTTAGTTACTTCACTCCTCCTCTGTCCAGCCACTTGTTGGAATGTCCTTGGTTCCCACAGGAAAACTTATTTTTTTGGCTACAAATCCTCATCTAGCTATTTCCCTCCTCCCTGTCCTTTCCCCTGTTGTGTGGCAACCCTCTAAGATGGCCTCAGCCAGGTCCGCTTCAGAGTTGACATCTAGTAAGCATGAAGCCTTGGACCAGGGGTGGGATTCTACTTACCTTTACTACCGCTTCACAATGGGAGCACGTGCACACACAGATCATCAATTATGACATCCGGGTGGGACGGTGGGGCCTATGGCCGCTTTGACTTACCGGTTCTAAAGTACCGGACAGAACCGGGAGCAACCCACCACTGTCTTGGACCTCCCTGTTGCCTTGTCCTACCTAGTATCTGCCTTTCTTACCCTGCTTCCCCACAGTTGCCTCTGACAGCCAGAGCTCTTTTTTCAGGTGGTGGCAACAATTTTTTTTTTTATTATTATTATTATTTATTTATTTTTCAAGCATATATAAGATAACAGGTAAAAGTATAAACATAATTTGAATACATGAAAAGAGTAAGAGTAAAAAGGAATATTAGGACAGGGACGGTGGGCACACTGGTGCACTTAAGCACACCCCTTACAGACCTCTTAGGAATGGGGTGAGGTCAGCAGTAGACAGTTTAAGGTTAAAGTTTTGGGGGTTTGGGGAAGAAACCACAGAGTTAGGTAGTGCATTCCAGGCATTGACCACTCTGTTACTGAAGTCGTATTTTGGTAGTTCCATTGTAAAAATCCATTAGAAAAGAAACTACTTGAGATGGCAATAGGGTTTTCTTTTTTAAAAAAAGCAGTGTCTCCCTTCCCCCTTGCTGTCAATGTGTGGAAAACCTCAAAAAGATCTCATTCCAACACTATAATGATGTGTGGGAGTAGCCTTGGGAGACAGGAGGAAGAGCCACAGACTAGCAAGACTGATGGTAGCCTTGAGAGGTCACCTAGGCAAGAAGGGCAACGGGGAACACCAGTACTCTACCTTTATTAACAGAATCTTGAAAGTCTGAAGGTACCCCTCTCACCCCTCACTTTCACTCCAGGTAGTCCTCAATTTACAGCCACCGTTGAGCCCAAAATTTCTGTTGCTAAGTGTGACAGTTGTTAAGTGAAATTTGTCCCGTTTTATGATCTTTCTTGCCACAGTTGTGAAGTGAATCGCTGCAATTGTTAAGTTAGGAACACGGTTGTTAAGGGAATCTGACTTTCCCCATTGACTTGGCTTGACAGAAGATTGCAAAAGGGGAATCAGTGAGCCGAGGTGGCGCAGTGGTTAGAGTGCAGTACTGCAGCTACTTCAGCTGACTGCTAGTTCAGCAGATCAGCGGATCAAATCTCACCGGCTCAAGGTTGACTCAGCCTTCCATCCTTCCGAGGTGGGTAAAATGAGGACCCAGATTATTAGGGGGCAATATGCTATTTAGTATACTGTCTTTGGTGTAAGCCACCCAGAGTCCTCGGAGAGTGGGCAGCATAGAAAAATGACTAATAAATAAATAAATAAATCCATGCTGCATCCGTCATAAATACATGTCAGTTGCCAAGCATCTGAATTTTGATCATGTGACCATGGGGATGCTGTAATGGCCATAAGTATGAAAAAATGGTTTTAAGTCAGAGGTGAAATCCAGCAGGTTCTGACAGGTTCTGGAGAACCAGTAGCGGAAATTTTGAGCAGTTTGGAGAACCGGCAAATACCACCTCTGGCTGGCCCCAGAGTGGGGTGGGAATGGAGATTTTGCAATATCCTTCCCCCAGGAATGGGGAGGTAATAGGGATTTTGCAGTATTCTTCCCCTGGAATGGGGTGGGAATGGAGATTTTGCAGTATCCTTCCCCCAGGAGTGGGGAGTGAATGGAGATTTTGCAGTATCCTTCCCCTGGAGTGGGATTTTGCAGTATCCTTCCTCTGCCATGCCCACCAAGCCACACCATGCCCACCAAGCCACGCCCACAGAACCAGTAGTAAAAAAAATTGGATTTCCCCATTGTCTTAAGTCACTTTTGTTATTATTCTTCACGACCTAGAAAAGAACAATTACCATCATGCAGATTACCTATGTATCTGAAATAGATCTTTGTAAATTGAAGACTACCTGTACTGAAAACTAAGAAAACTAATTCCTTCTGAGACTCTTTCCACACCCCCGCTCTTTTAGACTCAAATTTTATTGGACCATTGTCTAGATTGCAGCTCTTCCTCCTGTCTCCCAAATTCATTCCCACTTGCCATCCCACTATGGTTAATATGGGTCTAAGACATCATTCTTCTGTGCACTACTTTGAGTTTTCAATTCTGGGGGCTATGGAAAAGTTGAGGAAACAGTTTTTTTAAAAAAGCTGCAGTTTTTTTAAAAAATGACATAACATCATATTAGTTGACAGAAGTCGCTTTTGTAGGCTGTTGTTAGGTTAGGATGTTTTAAAACTATTATTTCAAAGGTTTCCTCACCCTCTCCCTTCCAAAACATGATGGCAAATTATGCCGTCACCATTTGATGCTCTACATTTTGGAGTTTCTGATCTGAGGATACTCCAGGGGGATGAACAAATGGGATTCGAAATTGACACAGGTTCCGTTCTCTTTGGATCATTCCTTTTTGTCCTAAAAAAAGTAGCTGGATATACAGGGAAAAAATAAGTAAATAAATGAATCAATGAAATTTGACACCTGAGTTTTTCTTGAGAAAAGCGTGAGGATAATTTTGGTTAGGCCTGGCAAATTTGTGAAACTGATATTGTGATTTAAGATGCCCTCCAAGCACTTAAAAGTCTGGCAGCTCTTTTAAGTTTACAAATTCGTGATTTTCTTTCTTCCTTTTCCCATCCGCCCTAGAAAATGGGTTACATTTTAGCTCATTTGCTCAGCTGCAGAGTTTAGCTATTTCATCTGAAAAGTTAACATGCTATTGGAGAAGCAATTAGAATTTGCCATTTTCAGTGTTCTTCACTGTTAAGTCCAATAGCAGTTGGCGTCCAAAGTGTTATGTTTATCTGACTTGGCAAAAGCCTCTAAGTCATCGTTTAACTTGGCAGGCCAACACTCTGAAATGGAAAATACAGTTTTGCAGTCAGAGTTTCAAGTTATTTCCTAAATGGTCCCTTTTCAACAACAAGGCTGACAGTTGATGTAAACATTGTGCTAATGTGATTTCAGCAGAATCAAGAGTGATCAAATCTTTGCCTCTGGGGAGGTATAATGGGAGAGAAATATATGTATATAGTGTTTTGTTTGGACATAGAATATAATCTAGTATTGCTTCCTCTACGGCAGCCTTCCCTAGTGGATGATTTCTGCCCTCAAGTAAGTCTTAAGAGCAGAATTCACTGTTCTGTCCTCTCAGCTGGCATTCATCTCAGTCTCTGATCCAGTCACATTGCAAAATGGGCTGAAAACAGCCTGAAAGATAGAATAATTGCTAGAAAGATCAACAGCTTTTTACTTACTTGCTTACAAAAACCTTCATACATGTGTGTTTGCATCCCATATCTGCACTAATCACAGATAAGTTCACTAATGGCACTGAATGAGTGGTATTTACAACCAGTCATTAAGTTGTGACTGTCAGAGCACCCCTGCGGCTATGGGATCTTGATTCAAGTACTTAATGATGGTCGCAGTGCCCCATGGTTATGTGATCCCCATTCATAACCTTCCCTGGTGGCTTCCCACAATCAAAGTCAACGAAGAAGCCAACAGGCAAGGTTGCGGGTCAATCCTTCTGAGGAACCCTGCTGTAGGATCTCATACTCAGTAGTGCACACTAGCCTGCCCATACTCCATAATGCATATATGCACACATGCCCATCCTTGTGCCAACTCACAGTACCGTTGCAGCTGCATTTGCACTGGGCCACAGCCTCCATCCCACCTGCATGCATTCATGCTTGCATTCATCCATAGCACCCACCCTCTATCCAGACTAAATAGCACTCACCTGCCCACCAGCTTGCTGGTGAGCTGCCTAAGGAAAGGCTTGTCATGACTGGGGCTTGCAATTTTCTGACGTCTTCCCCATTGACTTCGCTTGTTGGAAGCTGGCAGGAAGTTGCAAGCCCCAGCCCTGTGAGGTCCTCACTTAATGACCCATGATCCTCAATTAACAGCAGCAACAGGGACTCCCAGGATTGTTGTCATTAATCAATGTGATCGTGTGTTATTGCACTTTGCAATCACAATGCTAAGCAATGGAAATTACAGTCACAATTACTATGGTTAAATGTGAGTCCTACCTGTAGTTAAGAAATGTTTTTTCCCCTTTATTTTAAACATTACTATTGTTCTTTTTCAAATAGCCCAGATCAAATTAAAATATGTTTAAAATGAATCCTTAAAATATTCAGATTAAATCCACAACTGAAACCATCTCAAGTCTAAAGCCCATGCTTGCTAGAAGCTCACCAAAGACCTTCCAGAAGAAAATCATAATCATAATCATAAGTTTATTTGTCAAGCGTATATAAGATAACAGGTAAAAGTATAAACATAATTTGAATACATGAAAAGAGTAAGTAAAAAGGAATATTAGGACAGAGATGGTAGGCACGCTGGTGCACTTATGCACGCCCCTTACAGACCTCTTAGGAAAAATGGACTCTACAGAGGCATATAAAGATGGGTTTATCATTTGGGGGGGATTTTGTAAAAACAGAGAAAGCAGGTCTCCTTGCCATTCATAATTTAGATGATAAACAATAGAGTATGAATTAAAACCTTGATACTCGACCCAAATAAGGAGGAGTCCTTGATACCAGGCTGTGAGACGCTGTAGCTCCAGGATTCAACATCAGTTTTTGGTTATTATCAAATCATTATACTATACAAGTCATTGTAGCAAGCAATCCTGGATGTAACACCATTTAAATAACTGTTGAATTTAAATGAAAAGGGGGAAAAAATGTCCCAAATTGAAAAAGGGGGGGGAATGACTTTTTATTTTCTTTGTTTGCATAGTTGGAGCAATTGAGAGCAGAAGAATGAGCTGGAGGAGCAAGGTGTGCATTCTGAGGTTTAATTTTAAATTATAAGTATATGCCTTCATGGCTTTATAATGGACTGACACGTTATTGAGGATAATATTTATCTGTCCGAACTGTAGAGGACAAAAGAGTTATCTCATAGGGAATGGCAAAGGGGGGCAGCCTGCAACTGGAAAGATAAAATTGTGTGAGTCTGATTAACAACATAAAACTGTACAGTACACAGCTGCTCCTCCTCTTCTCTGCAAGTAGTAAATAGCAGAACAAATGACACACTAAGGGGAATTATAAATCTGTTGCATGACTCAAACTGGAGATATGGTCGGTCAGTTGTTTATTATATAAATATACAGTGACTTGAGCCCAACTATTTATAAGCCAGTTTTGAACTGAATACATTGCACAGAAACATCCTGCATCAAATTTTACTGGTATAAATGTGATTGTTACTTCTTTCCAAGTGGAAAAGTAGAGAACACTAATCTGGATAAGCAAATGTAAGCAAAAACAGGTCATTGATTGCTAGCAATGAGGCTGACTTTAGATAGCCAGACCAGACATACCACTATCCCAAAAGATGTCTAGAAATATTGCAGATATAACTTTATATATTTGTATGACAGAAAGGACATTTTCAGCCTTTCTGATAATGAATTTATTACATCAAAATTACCCTATAATGCACACTTACTGTTTCAGATGCATCAAGAAACACATTTCCAATTACAGAAGACTTTTCCAAATGGAATGTATGTCTAACTCTTCTTCCATTTGATTTGTATTGAACTTCAATTTATAAGTCCCCATCTAGTCCATTAGTTTTTTCAGGCATTTGTTCACTGGGATTTTAATAAAAGAGAAAGAGATAAAAATTGGGCACACTTGCTAATATTTTGAAATGAAATGTTCAGATTCTTACTCTTTGCAGTTTTATGTTAAATATACAGCACAGAGAAAGGATCAGGTTCTGCAGAATTCTGTAACAAAACTGTCACTGATCCAGAATGGGACAATTCACCACAGCCAACTGGTGCTAGCATCTCACCATGGACAACTCACCGTAGGACAACTCACTGTGGCCAGCTCATTGCAGGACAACTCGCCGCGACCAATGATATAGAAGCTAAAATTATTCTGAAGAAATGGACAAAAATGAAAATAATGTCAAAGAAATAGTGGCAGATAACATTTATTGAGTGGTTATCCCCCATGGAATTGTCCACGGTGACTTATCCCGCAGCAAGTTGGCCGTGGCAAGATGGCCACAGCTAGTTGTCCTAGGCCCCACTGAGTTATGAAAGCAATATTTTCAAAGATTGGCCATCCAGAACGAAGCAGAGATGGACAAGCAAAATCCTAAATTGTAACTCAGACTTTCCAAATTAATACTTTGAATAGTATCATGAAAAAACACTGAGTGGCCTGTTTGTTTAAATTTCCATGGCTCTACTCTTGACCAGTGTGATTCCCAAGACCATCAAGGCAAATTCCAGGACTACAGAAAGATTGAAATGGAAAACAGTTAAACCCAAGAGTTGGCCAGAGCTGATGTGCAGCGTTTATAGAAAACAAATGAATTCAAAATATTGCCAGTACTTCATTTCAACTGTTGTAAGCAAAACCAAATAAATTAGTGTCAGTTTTTTTTCCTGTGGTAGAAGAAACAATGCTCTAAAAAAGGGAAAGGATAACTATAGATGAAAAGAGAAAGCAAGCTGTGATTGATTTTGAATGAAAGCTGCTGAAAATGTTGAAAGAATATTGTTCAAAACTCCATAGTCCATTGTTAAAATTGCCAGAAGGATGATAAACTTTTTTGTTGCAAATTCAACTCGTGATTAAGCAACTTCATGGAGGTTAAACAGACTTTGTGTCTGGATGAAAAATAGCATCTAGGGGAATATGACATAAGAAATAAGTTGCTAAATTAAAAACAAACATTGGTTTACAATGGATGAATATTGATTCTCTGTATGTAAAAATGATTAAAATATATACAGTAAAAGAAGGTATTGGAAAAGGCAGTAGCTGGAATTAAAATTGGATCAAAACAGTAACAGTTTGAATATAGAGATGATGACACCTCTTTGTTAGTTAATATTTCTTTAAAGTGCAAATTTCATTTTATGAAATTTCATTTTTTAATTTCATATCCTTCATTTCTTTTACATTTCTTCTACAGTAAAACTTCAATGTAACAGATTACTTCTGGGAATGGGTGTCCATTAAATGAAAATTTCCTTATACACAAATTTATGTCATTTGATTTTGTTTCTGTAATAATGTAATTTTTATGTCATTTGTGCAAGCTATGTAAGTTGGTGCAAATGATGTAAAATATAATTAACATTATTACATAAATGACATAATAGCTGTTGAAAGTTTCCCAGGGTAGCTGTATATAATGAGATGGGTGGAATATAAATTAAATAAGTAAATGCATAAATAAATGCATAAACGCATAAATCAATAGAAAATTTAAAATGCTATCAGTTACATTGATTATCCAGACTGGACAATGGATTTTGTGGTTTGGGGGAGGGGGGAAATTTTAAGTAAAATGTTGTCCATTGCATCTGAATGGAGGCCCAGGAGATAAAGATACTGTTGTCCCTTATTCCTTTTCTGCACTTGATATAACATTGCTTGCCCCCAATGAGAACAGCATTCAGGGTATATATTATTAGTCTTATTATTCTTCAATTGTTATTATTCTTCATGACCTGGAAAAGAACAATTACAATCATACAGATTACCTGTGTAGCTGAAATAGATCTTTGTACATATGCAATGAAAAATATTAGTCAAATTTGGGCTGAGAAGTATAGTACCTACTTGCTCTATCTCAAATTAATATTTCTGCTATCTGCTTAAGGCATCTTAAGAAACGTCTGAAGAGTTCCCCACTATCTTTGTAATTGCCCAACCAATACTATACTAGCTCATGTTAATCATGCAAGCTGAAGCATAGAGGTCCAAAGTTCTTGGGCATAATTTGCAGTTACCTTTTTAAGTTGCTTTGATCATCATGTTTATCAGGGGTGGGTTCTACTTACCTTTACTACCAGTTCGCAACAGGGCCACGCGCATGCGCAGAAACTTCCTGATGACATCGGGGTCAATGGGCGGAGCCTCCCACCGGTTTTACTACCGGTTCTATAGAACCGGTCCAAACCGGGGGCAACCCACCACTGATACTTATGCAGATAGAATAGAAAACACCTGATTTTACACATTCTTTTGGCTAAAGTAGAATGGCCATAAACAGAAATTCTGAGAAACAACAAGTGTGAAGCGATTGCATTTTCTGTTCTTTTTCTCGCACGAAAACTTTCTTGGTTATCATAATCAAGAGTCAGCTAAGGGCCAGGCCCAAGGCTTCCAGTGGCATTTCATTGCCTGACAATGGTCGTATTATTCCAACAAGCCATTTGGTCAAAGCAGCTGGCTTTTGCATGACTGGGCTGGTGCCATGATGCTCTGTTTTTTTTTTTTTAATTACATTTTTATTCTGACTTTCCATTGAAAAGATACAGATACTCCTTTTCTTTTTTTTTTTTTTATTGCAAAAGTTTTACAATTACATTTTCACCCCCT
Organism: Pituophis catenifer annectens; assembly: GCF_029215685.1. Taxonomy (NCBI): domain Eukaryota; kingdom Metazoa; phylum Chordata; class Lepidosauria; order Squamata; family Colubridae; genus Pituophis; species Pituophis catenifer. The sequence continues at coordinate 89,408,389 of NW_027256881.1, forward strand.
TTTTCACCCCCCACCTCCCTCCCCAAACTTCCCATCCTCCCTAACCCTCCCTAACCCTCCCCCCCCCAGACTTCCCTATTACATACTCATAACTAATAACACTAATATATAAGCCTGAACCCGTCCCTCCCCCTATATAATTTTTCCTCTTTATCTCTTTACATTAAAATATTTCTAATACATTATTTTCAAATAAAAGCTATTTGATACTTTCTAGTTTGATATTTGTTCTGAACATATTCTATCCACCTTTTCCATTCCCATTCATAAGTCTCTTGTGAACAGTCTTTTAAATACGCTGAAATCTTCGCCATCTCTGCAAAACTAGCCATCTTCAAAGTCCATTCCTCGATAGTAGGCAAGGCTTCATTCTTCCAATATTTACCTATCAACAATCTTGCTGCTGTTATCATATACAATATTAGTTTTATTTCACCCCGTGTAAAACCCTTAACTATACCCAATAAAAACAGTTGTGGAGAAAATTGAATTTTTTTCTTCAAAACATTCTGCATAACCCACCAAATTTTTATCCAAAAAGCCTTAACTTTCCTACAGGTCCACCAAACATGATAATACGTAGCATCCAAACATTCGCATCTCCAACATTTTGGCTGAACATTAGGGTACATACATGACAACTTTTTGGGATCTAAATGCCATCTATAAAACATTTTATAGAAATTTTCCCTCAAGTTCTGGGACTGTGTAAATTTAACATTCTGAACCCAAATTTTTTCCCATGTTTCCAACATCACTGGTTCTTCAAAATTTTGTGCCCACTTAATCATACAATCTTTAACTAATTCAGTTTCTGAATCCCTTTCTAGCAAAACATTATAAAGCCTTTTAATATGCATTGGACCTTTCTCTCTTATATGTCTAACCAATTCTTCCTCATGCAACATAATACCAGTTTTTTGGTCCTCTTTCCATCTCAATTGTAATTGATTATATTGTAGCCAAGTTAGATTAAGCCCTTCATCCAACAGTGTCTGTAATGTCTTCAGCTGCCATCTGCCCGCATCTGTAAAAAGAACCTCTTTGTATAAAAACCCCCCGAGTGACATTATATTTGTATTCCACAAAGTATGACCAAGATCCAGCCATAGTGGTATTTTGTAATCCCATTTGAGTCGGTGCTTCTTCCAAACTCTCATCAAGGAGTCTCTAAGTATATGACTTTTAAATACTTTATCTACTTTGTCGTCATAAAATAAATAAGCATGCCATCCAAATTCAAGATCAAAACTTTCTGCATTCAGTATTCCAGTCTTTTTACTTCCAAACCAATCACTTGTTAGAGTTAAAGCTGCCGCATCATAATATAACTGTAGGTTTGGGAGTTTAAGACCTCCTCTTTCTGGAACATCTTGCATAATTTTCAGTTTCACTCTCGGCTTCTTCTCGTTCCAGACAAATTTATTCACACCAGACTGCCAAACTTTCAATTGTTTATCACTTTTAAGCACCGGGATCATTTGAAACAAAAACAGAAATCTTGGCAAAATGTTCATCTTAACTGCTGCTATTCTTCCAAGTAAAGACAGTTGCAGCTTTTTCCAAGTCTCCATATCTTTCTGGACCTCTCGCCACAACACCTCATAATTATTTTGAAACAATTTCAAATTTGATTCTGCAACCTGAACTCCAAGATATTTTACCTTAGGTACAATTTCAAAACCTGCCCTCCTTTCAAGCTCATGTTTACGATCTTGTGTCATATTTTTAACTATCATTTTAGTCTTTTTTGAATTCAGTCTAAAACCTGAGACTCTACCATAGTCTTGTATAATGTCATTCATCAAGATTATTGATTCCATTGGTTGTGATAGGGTAACAACCAGATCATCTGCAAATGCCTTTATTCTATAATCCTCTTGCCTTATCATTATGCCTTTCAAAATTTTAGAGTCCCGTATTGTGTTTAGCAAGACTTCCAATGTTAAAATAAATAAAAGTGGGGACAACGGACATCCCTGTCTTGTTCCTTTTTCAATTTTAAACTCTGTCGTCAAACTTCCATTAATAATAATTTGTGCCTTTTGCTCTTGATAAATTGCTGAGATCGCCTGTATAAATTGGTCCCCAAAGTCCATCTTTTTTAAAGTCTTTAGTAGAAAATTCCAATCCACTCTATCAAAGGCCTTCTCTGCGTCCAAAAAAGCCAGCACTGCAGGAATCTGTTTATTCTTATCAAGATATTCCAATAAATCTATTACTTGCCTTACATTGTCCTTCATATATCTGCCTTCAATAAATCCCGCTTGGTCCTCATGAATCACCTTTTGGATTACTGGCATCAACCTGTTGGCTAATACCTTCGCATAAATTTTATAGTCTGTATTCAAAAGAGATATTGGTCTATAATTCTCTGGTTTTTTAGGACCAACTTGTTCTTTTGGTATCAAAGATATATAAGCAGTTGTCCAAGATGGGGGTATTTTACCCCCTTGTTGAATGTTACAAAATAAATCTCTAAGTTGTCCCACCATTTCAGCTTGTAAAGTTTTGTAATACACTGCAGTCAAACCATCCGTGCCAGGAGCTTTGGCTGTTTTTAACTGTTTAATTGCTGCTGTTATCTCCTCCTCTGTTATGGGATAATTCATTCTTTCCTTTTGTTGATCAGTAATTTTTGTAACTCTCTTATCATTTAAATATTTTTCTATAAGTCCATTCTGCACCTCTTCTTTAGCATATAATTTAGTATAATAGTCCACAAAAGCTTCTTTAATTAATTTTTGTTGAAAGATTTCTTTCCCGCCAATAACAATACTATCGATAGTCCGTATACTTTGTTTTTTCCTCAATGTGTAAGCCAACCATCTGCCCGGTTTGTTAGCGTTGCAAAATGTATTATGCTTCGCGTATTGTAGACTTGTTGCAACTTGTTCCGCCATAAGCATTTGAAATTGGTCTTTCAAAAGTTTTATAGCACTTCGAGTTCTTTCATCTGTTGGATTTTTAATAAATAACTGTTCTTTATTCTTTATTTCCATTTCCAACTCAATTCTTTTCTTTTGTCGAAACTGTCTATGTTTAGAGTTCATATAGATAAGTACCCCTCTCATATAAGCTTTACTTGCGTCCCAAACAATTTCAATTGGAGTACCTTTATTCAAATTTATTTCAAAAAATTCTTTCAAATGCTTTTTAAGTTCTATTGTATTTTTTTCATATCTAAACAAATTCTCATTTAATCTCCAAGAACGTCTCTCAACCTTATCCATCTCAATTTCTATCCATACAGGGCTATGGTCAGTCAAAGTTCTTGGAAAAATCTTTGTTCTTTTTGTCTTAACAAGTAGATCATTTGACAACAGGATAAAATCAATCCTAGAAAAGGATCTATGTCTATCAGAAAAAAAAGTGTAATCCAATACATTTGAATTATGTATTCTCCAAACATCTTTTAATTCCATATCTTCTTTCATATCAAAAAAAGTCTGTGGTAGTCTAATTCTAGACTTTGCCAAGCTCTTTTTATCTAGTTTAGAATCAATTACTCCATTCCAGTCTCCCATTATTAAAATAGATCTATAGTCCCATTGCAATATTTTAGTATGTAACATCTTATAAAAATAGTCCTGTTGTTGGTTGGGAGCATAAATTCCAATCAAAAGAATTTGGCCATTTGCTGTAAGCAATTCAATTGCTACAAATCTACCATCTTGATCTGCTTCTATAACTTTCGCTGTTAATTTTTTATTTACATAAATAACCACACCATTCTTTTTCTGCGAAGTTGAAGATATAAAATGTGCTCCTAGTTTTGAGGTTATCAAATATTTTTGATCTTGAGTGGTTATATGCGTTTCTTGTAAACATATTATATCATTATTAAATTGTTTCAAATATGTAAATAATTTCTTCCTTTTCTGTGCTGAATTCAACCCATTGACATTCCAAGATAGACACTTAAAGGTCATCAGCCTCTTTCTGGAGCGCGGAGCAATATATTTGAAGTTCCTCCGAAAGCTTCGATCTCGCTCCTCCCATAGCGCCACTCTCTTGTACGGTACTCTTAACTGCCTTCTTGTCTTGTCTTTCCTGTTGTTGTTGTTGCTTTTGTTTAAATAGCTTGGATTGAGCTCTAGTTATCCGTTGATCTTTAACTTCAGCCAACTGAATCAAATCCAAAATTGGAGAAGAATCCAGCAAAGGCTCACTCAGAAAACCTCCTTCTGCACCTTGCACTGTTTCTAATTCCTGCTTAGACTGTTCTTTCAATTGCCTCTCTTCACTCTCCTTAATCTCCAAAACTGTAGATGTACGTGGAGATGGAGTTCTTTCCTTAAGTATAGTACTATAAAAATGTTGTGCCTTCTCCACGGTATTCAACCGATATCCTTCTCCCTTGTATCTAAAAATTATCCCAGCTGGTGCGTCCCACCGGAAGGGTATCTGTAAATTTTTCAATTCCTTAACAAGAAAACCAAATTCTTTTCTAGCTTTCAGCATTTTAGGAGGTAATTCTTTAAAAATTTCAAGTCGTGAACCCCCCACTTGTACAGAAGTGTGAAAAGATTTTTGCAGGATATCATTTCTAATTTCTCTATCAGTAAAGTATATGACCACATCTCTGGGCAGTTGTCTTTGTCTGGCCACCCAAGAGTTCACTCTGTATATTTTATCTATTTTATGAAATACCAAATCAGGATTAGCTTGTAAAATCTTAGCCAAGGCTTCAGAGCAAACTTGTCTCAAATCCTGTCTCTCCTCCTCTCGAATTCCCCGAAGCCGTATGGCGAATTCCATCGCCCGGAATTGTATCATAACAATCTCATCTTCAATTCTCTGCATTTTATTGTCAACCTCATCAATTTTATAATCATTATCTTTCATCTTAACATTAACTTCTGATTTAAATTCTTCAACTTTAAAATCAACTGTCCCAATAAATTTTGCCAGGCCAGACGCCACTTCTGAAATTTTTTTGGTCACCTTATTTTGATTCTGTTTCACCATGTCTTTAACTTCATTAATTTCCTGCATAAATTCCTGATGTGATTTTTGAAGTTTATCATCTATCTCCTGTTGAGATTTTTGAAATTTATCATCCAAAGTTTTAGAAATAAATTCTTTTAAATCTCCCACATCAAATTCTTTTTTCTGAGTTTGTAGCTGTTGAGCAGGGGGAAGTTGCGTTTCATGTTTGTGTGTGGGGGATCCCCCCCCTGATGCCTTCCCTTCCTGCTTCTTTGAAGCCATCCTGGCTCGTGATCTAGTTTTTCTAAAGAGGGAAGTTCCTTTTCCTTTCCCTCCTGCACAAAGACTTCTAAAAAAGTCCCCCAGATTTGATCAAATAAAGACTAAAATAAAGCAAAGTCCAGTATTAAAAGGGGAGAAATTGTTGTTTCTCTTATAACAAGCAAGGCAACTTTGTAGCAACTTGGAAACTTTGTAACAAAACAAGATAACTTCACCAATCCACATTCACTGGCTCGTTAACTCTGAGGCTAGGCGCCATATTTTTTTTTCCCAAGCACTTTCACTCACTCACATTTCTCAAATTGAAAGTCAATAAAGTGCTGATACTTGCGTTTCCAAATTTCAGGATTCAGGTAGTTTCGCTGTTTATTAGAGCCGGTTCTTTCGCTTTAAGTTTCCTGCAGCCGGCTTGTTCTGCAAAGGCAGAATCGTCCCACGTCGCCCGGAGTTTCAGCAGGCTGGAAGGGAGCCACGCCTGTTCTCTCCCCAGAAACTTCCCTGGGGGGTTACAGGGGCTCAACCTGTGCCCTGCGATCTCTCTTCTTCAATCCTTTAGGATCTAGAAGTTTTCGAGCCGCTTCTTCGTCTCGAAGCGGCTCTACAGGCGGCGGGGCTGGCGGAGCTTCAAAGAGCACCGCCGACGCCGAAGACAAGGAAACCGGAAGTCCAGATACTCCTTTTCTTAATAGGTATTTCTTTGAGTGGGAGGAGGGGGGATTCAATGTACAGTAATTCTTTATGGGGTTTGCTGATGGAGTCTTTAATTGTGAAGTTTGTGGTTAGCTGTTTTTATGACTTATTGTTATCTGGTTTTGTGAAATAAAACACTTGGCATCTTTCTGAAAATTGCTTTAAGGAAATTTCCAAAACAAAAGCCACTTGTAAATTAAAAGAATTCTACTATTCTGTAGTTTCTCGTACAGTATTATAATGTACCAATTATGGTAATGAATTCATAAAAAATTTCCACTAAGGAATGCATTCCACTACCTCAATAATCATTGGAGTCTTACTGCATAAATAAGAATCATTTGGGTAGATCATGTCCCAGCTTGTATTTCTATTGTATTTCTGTTGGTCAAAGGAGAATGAACCTAGAAAATTGGAGGTTCTGTTTGCAATGTATCATAACATAATAGACTGCACAGAGTTTTGGAATTCTGATCAACCAGTCTTGCTAGCACTTTAAAGTATCTGACCAGCTTTAGCTATAATCTGCCAGAGCTTAAGTGTACCAGACAATCACATAGGAGAAAACCCTCAATCATCTGGTTATCCAGACTAACTTAACCTAATCTAAACATTGTATCTCTATCTCTATTTTTTATGTCCACTTAAAAAAAATTAGAACATACCTTTGGGAGGCATCAAAAAAGCATATAAGAATTCTATTAGCTGGAGGAAATGTGTTTTAAATGACAAAACTGAAGAGAAAAAATACATTCCCTCTGTTTTGAAGGAGGTGGTAGTCCAGCTGCTCTTTAAGAAGCCATTTTTGTATCCAACAATCCTGGATAATTTTTATTGAGATTCAAACCTTCCTTATTTGGGTAAAGTTGTTCAGAGGATGATAGGTTAACATTTTCAAAGGTCCCTAGAGGAAGTGGGAGAAGTCTAGCCCTAGAGCCCTTAAATGTACAATATCCCAGAGTTCAACTCTCTCCTACTTAACATCTGCATGAAGCTGTGGGTGAGATCATTAACTGGCACAGGATGAGGTATCATCTTTGGCCTGGGCTGTATATGTATGCCATCAAAGTTCTTTCCTGGTACCTGGGGCTGGTGAAGATCTGGACAATGAAGAATGAACTACATCTCAATTCTAGCAAGATTGAATCATTGTGGAATTTGGGACTTCCTGAAATTGAAGATATTCCATCCATCATTAAATACATTTCTGCTCCACTAAACAGTTGATATATGATCTGGGTTCCTGGATTGGATCGGGTTTCTGGATTGAGAGGCCCTGTTTATAGTCCCTAATGCATTAGTCACTTCCTGAATGGATTACTGTATTGCAATAGGTTCTACATGATGCAGCCTTGGGAAACATTGGAGGGCTTTAGCAGGTCCAGATTACAGCTGCACATGTAACTTGGATGCACCAAGGTGTGCCCATATGATGCTAGAGCTGCATCATATGGGCACACCTGCACTGAGCTGCACTGGCTCCCAATGTTTCCAGGTGTAATTCAAGGAGCTGGCTGTCATCTTTAGAGCCCTGCATTGTGTACTTGTGGAACCATCTGTCTTCAGTGGTTTCTGAGTGTGTGAGCTCCAAGTCTCTTCTGTAAAACAATGTCATCTGGTGGGACCCAACAGATGAGCCTTGTTTGTTGTAGTACCCTAAGCTATAAGACAGACTTTCTCCTAAGATCCAGATGGCCCAAACACTCTTAGCTCTCTGGAAGGCCATGAATACCTGGTTTTCCCCAGGTGTTCGGGCCAGGTTGGCAGAGTTTGATATGTGTGTTTTGATGTATAAGTTAGTTCCTGAGACACCATGGTTATTGTGCCTTGGTTATCATTGAACTACAGTAGTTTGGTCTTGTTTTATATTCGTTTTACTGTAGGGTTTCTCATGTGTATTGTTTTTTTTTAGTTGTCAAGAGTTATTTGTTTAAGATAGGTGGTCATCTAAACTGCAGTGAGATAAAATGAGATTAGATGGGAGAGGAGGGGATGAATCAAGTAATTACTAGGAACTAAGCTTTGTATCTAAAAATACCACTATCATCAAAGCAAAATAAAATGCTGGATACATCTCACCATTCATAAGGTAATCCTATCCTTACTCACACAAGAGTGCCCAATATAGTTCACTGAAATACACAAGATTCAAAACTCCATTCTCAGTATATACAGGAAGTATGTTGTGGCAACGAACAAGGCCTTCCTCCTTCTTTCAGCTTAGTCAATTATCTGCAACATCACATAAGAATGTTTTGAACCAAAAGGTGGATGGGAGGCATAACTTGATTATGGATTCACTCATAAGATTGTGGTTAGTACTAGCATCCACTAGCAGGATGTGACATTTGTTCAGGATGCATACTTTACATTAGTATTTATAAACATCATATATACGAAAATAGCCATTTCAATCTGCTGCCCTCTGGGTGGTGCATCATCCCCAGCTAGAAAGCTGAGAAATGCTATATTAGAGGAATTCCTACATAATCTATAATTGGATTTTCCTACATGTAAGGCATCAATCATAAGTTAATAACATAGATTTCCCCTTTGGGATACCAGGATTCAACCTTCCAACTCTGGTGATTAGGCTGAATCCTAGAATTGAATAAAGATCTCCACTATCTCTGTTTATTACAGTGTTTATTTTAACCAGCAGTCCACGCTGTATGGAAGGAAAGAGGATGGAGATAATCTAACTTCTCTCTTAATCCATACAGAGAATTTTAATTTGCCAAAGGGACACCAGTTAGGCATGTGCAAACTGCTTGACTGGTAAGATTGAAATACGATTTTTTTCTAATGCTGTAAACTTTAAATCAATCAAAGAAGGAAATGTAGGGGGAAATTCTTCCATGCTGGTTGATTAGGTTTATATTTCATGGAAGTCTTATTTCTTCCTATGGTTTTTTTTTCTTTAAAAGACTTCCTTGTTTTTCATAGAAAGGGTTTCTAATGTTTTCAGGACACAATACTCTACAATAAATTCTATTTTCTTCTTTCTGGTTTATAGATAAAAGAACTCTATGGCAAAGAAGATTTGCTGACACAACCTGATCAGAGAACTTTCTGGAATAGTGATGACTCTGGTAAGTATAGAAAAGTTCTTGCCTTTGATAAGAAAGCAAAAACATAAGCTTCAGAACACTATCTCCTTCCTATAGTCCAGAAATGTATAGCTGTATAGACTATTACTCCCCACCCCTAGCAAAGTTCAAAGGCAAACCTATGAATGATGGCTTAGTATTTTTGGTTTTAAGGTTTTATTGTGGGCTTATATCTAAACACAGCACATGATTGATTCCTCCCCTTTGCCACAACCACAACTTTGTGAGTCATGCTATGCTACGAGAGAGTGACTGACTCAAAGTTAGCCAGAGAACTGCCATGACTGAGGAGAGAGTTTAGTCTGGAGTTCTCAAACTCTATACTAACATCTTAACCACTGATTGACAGGTTCCTCTGCCTGAGAAAGAACAGAAGAAGGGTCATATTGGAATGAATAGAGATTTAACTTATCAGATGTCTACTCTTCTTGCTGTCCTAAGTTTCTTCTTCCCCAGTGATGGGTGGCAGTGTATAACCAGTATCTAGTATTAGTTTATTTGTCTAACCTCTCTTCATATTCAATGAGTTGGTGATCAACTCATCACATGTTGCTTGTACTGTAGAAACCATGATAAATTCTGATTTTGGAGATTATCTTTCTTTTTTTTAATTTCTTTTTTTTTAAGTTTATTTATTATAACACAGTAAAACAATACAAGACATACAACATTTATATACAAGACTCTTTTTACAGCTTTTTCATAGTGGTCCTTCCTTATTATTTACTATTTCTACGAATTTTGCTTCATCTTATTCCATATTACTATCTGTCCCAGGGGTGAAATGCTCCCGGTTCGGACCGGATTGCCTAATCTGGTAATGATGGTGGCGGGTGGTTCGGAGAACCAGTAGCAAAAATCCCTGTGCTGCCCCCCCCCACCATGCCCAGCTGAGCCGCACGATCATCAGAAGCTTTTTTTTATATACTTTTAAAAGCATTTTTTCTACAACCTCTTCCGACAAAAAAATGCTTTTAAAAGTAAAAAAAAAAAAAGAGCCTCTGATGATCGCAAGGCTCAGCTGGAATCATCAAAGGCTTTTCAAAGCATTTTTTTCTGCAACCTCTTGGCCAAAGAGGTGGTAAAAAAATGCTTTGAAAATTCTCCGACGATCCCAGCTGAGTTGCCTGATCGGCAGAGGCTTTTCAAAGCATTAGAAAAAATGCTTTGAAAAGTTAAAAAAAAAAGTTGGCCACGCCCACCCAGTCACATTACTCCCCCCCAAGCCACGCCCACAGAACCGGTAGTAACAAATTTTACATTTCACCCCTGATCTGTCCCCATCATTTCATTTACAACATATTTCTCTTTTTCATTTCAATCACTAAATTGTATTTTACCAATTTTTCCCATTGTTTTTGACATTTCTTTAACTCCCCCTTATTTTTCTTCTTCATTTTTCCTTTCCTCCAACCACTCATACCATCTATACCAAATGTTATAGTATTCTGTATCCTCTTTTTCTTTGAGTTCTTTTGTCAATTTATCCATCTCTGCACATTCCAAAATTTTTTTTATCAACTCCTCCTCTGTTGGTGTATTTTCTTTTTTCCAATTTTGGACATAAGCTATGCAGGCAGCTGTTAATATATGTAATATTAAATATTTTATTTCCTTTGTATAATTTTGTGTAAAGATCCCTTGGAGATGATCTTTCATTCCAGTTCCTATCCTCAACAGTTGGCCTCACTTGCTGACCAGGCCTTCGGCTTTGAACCTAAGAAGTGATGGGGCTGCTTCATATAGTAGAACCTCTGGTCACGAACGCTTCTGACCATGACCAAATCGGGCTCTGACCAAAAAATTCACAAATTGTTTTTTTTTTCCCCATGGCCAATTTCCCCTTCTGGGCCATTTTTTTTTTTTTTTTGGTAAGCACCAAATTTCCAAAATTAGGTTTGGGTCTTGATCAAATTGGGTTGCGACCAAAGTTATGGAATAAATTATGGTCGTGACCAGCAGTTCTACTGTACTTAGAAGGGAGATTTCCCAAGAATACCACGGTATGAGCTAGATGGAGATGTCTATCATAAAAATACTCTGTTAAGAAGGAAGGGCAAAATATGTCTATGATTCAAGTTTAACTTGACGGTCATGAACCTGACCTTTCATTCAAATGTAGCCCTGTTAAAACTTTTGCAACAGGATTAGGTGACAATGGCCCATTTCGTTTTTACACTGGACAAGCAGGTTACCTATCTACACAAAAGTATAAATAGGCAAAATCTGACTATTTAGATTCAAAGGGTTGCCCAACTGGTGGGAGGAATTTTCAGTTCCTCAGGCTGCTTTGCCCATATAATTTCAAAATGATGATACTCGAGAATCCGAATGACAAAAGTTAAATTCCACAGAAATTGTGACTCAGAATTTCTTAGAATGCTTAATATTACTGATTAAACACAGATATCTCCCCCCATCACACTGTATATGTTAACAGCTATTCAAAACAAGATTATCCATGTCATTCTTAAATGCCACTTAAAGTTTGCTCGCTCCTCAAAGCAATTCTGTCTCTCACTTTTTCTGTCTTTATTCCCCGATTCTTTTATTCCTTTTCTTCATCTCCTCCAACAGTAATCCTCTCAAAGGTTTATACTGGATTGTGATCTCAGAAGTTTATGTAAAAGCAAATAGATTTGCCTTTAAAATGCTTGTCTCTTTTCTTTCCACTGGATTTTTATTTTATGTATTTTATATTGTTAAATATAAAGATACCTGGTGTATCTTGTGGGCAGAAAAGCAAAATGATACAGTATTTGTATAAAAATGCAGCTTGAAGAATTATTATACATTTTGGCTTATGCAACTTGGATACAGAGAATTTTGGCAAACCTGATGGCAGAGGGAATCATATGTCTAATTGGCAAAAAATATCAAGTTCTTAGGAATGTTTGCAATAGTTTGTTTTGGGGAGATCTGAAAGCAAAAACAGCTGTGGAAAGAGATGGAGAAAACTAAAGAGAAATCTTCTTAGGCTAAAAAAACACAATAATACTAAAAATAAATTTAGGCAATCTGAGAAAAGGCTTATGCAATTGCCCATTTAGTTTATTGGGTGCTTCTAGTTCCATTGTGTGCTTTTTTTTCTTTCAAAAGTGTAGCAATTGTCTCAAGGACTCTATTGTTTGATGATAGGAGCTGAAGGGGATGGGTTCCTGTGATTTGTATCTAAATGAAAAAGCTAACCTTACATTCTTAAGGCTTTGTTCATAAGAAACCCTTAGGTATTTGATGCAGGTTTTTTTTTTATTTGTCCCCAGGGAGACTGTCTTTCACAGGGCAGATAATTCTCTTTTAAAATGAATTAAATTACAGGCAGAACAGCACATGGATCTGAAGTGATCCATAGATCTAGGCTAGTAGGATTTCTTTTTTTTTAGTATGATGACTGATATTTCTACATGTTATTTAAAATAAAGTAAGGGTATCTGTATTTTTCACGTTATTAGTTTTAGTAGCTTGATAATTTGCACAGGAGGGTACTATACTAATCAATTAATTCATATATATATATATATATATATATATATGTATTTCTCTTTAGCCAGGTTCTTCCTATGTAAACCAAGATTTTTATGCAAGATTTTTATATATGTATATGTATATGTATATGTATATGTATATGTAGCTCAGGGTTCAACTGTACAATTTCTGGTGCTCTCTGATCTTGGTTGTTTGCTTGCAGATGATGTTACTCAGTTGGGTAATGAAACTTCTTCAAGCAAACAACCAAGTTCACAGAGCACCAAGAACTCCACTATTGATTAATTAATTGAAACTAAGTATGATGTCAATTGTCTAATTCCCTGATATATGAAAACATTATTTGTTTGTTTGTTGCTTATACAATTTATTGGCCGCCCTTACCATAGGGTAATTTACAGTCTTATGAGAACAAGCAGTTTTGTGGCGCAATGTTAATGCTTAAATGCCGGACGCAAAACAGATACAGTAATTTGTAGTACTACTTTTTATCAAATGCAATGTTGATAACAAAGTTTTAGATGTGCATGTCTTCATTTTTGTTCTTGGAAAGCAGTTCTTCTGTCCAGGTGAAAATGAGGATTTAGGGTAAAGTCTAGGGCTCAGAATCAACTTTCAATCAGTTTTATAGATATGGAAATTGATTGTCATGATCCATATAATTCTAATATCTTAAGAAAATGACCCCATCAGATATTTTAGCAATATTTGTGCATCTTACTCTATATATTTAAAATATGTAGATAGGCAAGCAAAAAAATCTTTGAATTGCATATCTGAATTCTTTTGATGTCATGTATAATTGAAGTAAGATATATCCACACAGTGCCTTGCTATCCTTGGTTGATCTCAAAAACCAGAGTCAGATCTGAATAGGACTTTGATGAGATATCACCAAGAAATCCTGGAGTTACAAGCCAGCTGGAAAATTTAAAAACAAAATCCCATAAAAACATTCCATATTGTTAACAAGAAGACAACTTAAACCTTTCCACGTAATCACCAAGGGTTATGCTCAACTTAAAAGAAACTCTACCGTGACTGTATAAATCAGCAGATTACAGATTCAGCTTCTGTTTTTCTGGGCTCCAGAAGAACGTGCTTTCTTAAAACTACTTGCTAAAATGTTGATTACGATTCTTCCAACCCAACATTGAAAATAAACACTGCCTGAATCCAACAGTGGATTGATCCTCTTGTTCTTGAGCTATTGATCAACAATTTCACTCCAAATTCAGTGATGGTATTCATCTGGTTTCAACTGGTTCGGGCGAACCGATAGTGGTGACCTGTGGGTGGGGTGGTCCCGCCCACTCACCCCGGCGCAATGCCATCCCATTTAGCCACGTTTTTCAAGCAGTGCTTGTGTGCAAGCCATGCACGTGAGCAAAGCACATGCGCAGAAGGCCAGGCAAATGAGCGGAAGACGCACACTCACATTTTTGGTGCGCAGGGAACCAGTCGTAAAAATATGTGAAACTCACCTCTGTCTAAATTGTATTTTTTTTTGCCACTAGCATGGTTGGAATATTCCTTTTATGTTAAGAATGTTTACATTTGTTGAAGCACAGCAAATAATTGGAGACTGGTGCAAGGAAAGAGATTCTGGTATCAGTAGTGGGTTGCTACCGGTTCTCCCTGGTTCGGGCGAACCGGTAGCGGAGATGGTGAGGTGAGAGCGAACTGGTTCTTTCTGACAGTTAGCTTGGCCCCCCTGCCTGCCCCTGCGTTATGCATACCTTATATTCGGTCATTTTTAACCCAGCTGAAAGGCACGGCAGGGCGGATTGCCGAGTCTCAGCTGTTCTTCAATACACTGCGCTTGTCTGGAGCGCAGGTTTGGCGCAGGGGTGGGTTCTAAATTTTTTTACTACCGATTCTGTAGGCGTGGCTTATTTTGTGGGTGTGGCTTGGAGGTCATGTGACTAGGTGGGCGTGGCTAGCTGGTCAGAGTCATTTCTGGAAGGTCCTCGCACTTACAACCAGTCCTCGCACTTACAACCCAACTCATTTGTTTGCTTTTAACACTGATCAGCTGTAGGACAGCCCTTTGAAGCCCCGCGGCAAGAGTTTAAACAGTTTTTTTCCCTCTAGTCATCAGCTGGGACTCAGGAGTCAGCAATAGATAGGTGGTGGGACCAAATAAAAGGTAAGAATAACGTGGGTGGGTGGGTGGGTGGGAGGGCGGGGGGGGGGAGAACCGGTTCGGTGATGTCATATCGTCACCACTACCTGCTCGGCCGAACCGGACCGAACCGGGAGGAACCCACCATTGGTTTGACGTGCGTGCAAACAAAGCGTGTGTGATGCACGTGCATGAAGCAAACAGATGGTAACACCAGTCGAAATCCATCACTGTCTGGTATCTATAGTTTTTCATAGTTATACGCTTTGTTTGATATGCATCTATCATGTGAATTGGCTGAGTTTCAGTTGCTGATCAACTGTCCCACCGAAGTCTGGCGGGAATGAAAGTTTTTCCTCATTGGCCGTTTTAACTTTTCGCCAACCACATCTTTCAATTGGGAAATCATAACATTTGGAAGGATACTAGCTGAGTTATACAATCCTCCTCCAGGATCAATCCATGGCATCACCAGATAAGATGTGAATACAACTATGTCAGAAAATGACGGCTAACTACTGTACTAATTGTGCTGTGGTAGATCAGAGGAGAAAGGATAATTTAAGCTACCATCTAAACAGAAATGATCAGCAAATATTTTTGGGCTCCTGGAAAGCAAAAACAAATACAGCATCTATTGTCCTTTTATCTGCATAAAATAAGAGTCATTACCTTGTGCTTCTTGTCCCTACATTTTTGTTTTCTTCATCAAAGAATTCACCATAGTAGACAAAGATCTAATAAAACAGACTTCTTTTTTTAAAAAAAGACATATTAGGTGTGTTCTGGACATTCAGCTCTTTAATAAATCCATGTCCAACTTGAACTATTACAAGAGGCCATCCAATATTCTTCATATTTTCTTTGGCTATCCCAATATTCAAGCAATTCTCTACTCCAGGTTAGCCGTTTTTTGAAATATAATTTATCAGACTCACATGGCTCAAGAATAATGTTTTTAAGTCAAAGAAGAAAAATATTATTTTCTGGCCTTGATTTCAGTGTATTTCTCTCTCTTTTTAATAGAGATTCAGAGCCAAACTTGTTGAGATGGTAATCTATATGGTCTTTAGCTATGTAAACAATGTAAGGAAGCCTCAATAGCTTTGGACCCTAGGGCTGGAAGAAAAGATTAACTTTTTCTCTACTGAACAACATTACTTCCCATTTTATATTCATTTTAAAATATGATACATATGGTACATGAATTACTCAGATACTAGTTGGAAGACAAATTCTGCAAAGTGCAATTCTCCTAAAATTCTGGATTTGTCTTGTTGATAACTTTCTCCTTCAGTAAAGAGGAACCAAAAGATCAATTGTCCTTGAAAAGACAAGATTTAGTTGAGGAAGGGGAAGTAGCAGAAGCATTGGTGATAAAAGGTAAAGATAAAAGTTCCCCTCGCATATATGTGCTAGTCCTTCCCAACTCTAGGGGGCGGTGCTCATCTCCATTTCAAAGCCGAAGAGCCAGCGCTGGCCGATGACATCTCCATGGTCATGTGGCCGGCATGACTAAACACCAAGGCACACGGAACACTGTTACCTTCCCATCAAAGGTGGTCCCTATTTTTCTACTTGCATTTTTTACATGCTTTCAAACTGGTAGGTTGGCAGAAGCTGGGACAAGTAATGGGAGCTCACCCTGTTACGTGGCACTAGGGATTCAAACTGCTGAATTGCCGACCTTTCGATCAACAAGCTCAGCATCTTAGCCACTGAGCCACCACGTCCCCTATAATGCTAGAGTTCTAGATTTTAAGAAGACTGAAGCTGGCTAAGGTTAAATATCCTAAAAAAAGCAATACTAATAGTTCTATCGGAAATAGAAAAATTGATTTATGTAAAAAAGAGGGGGCTATAGAGGCTTTCTGTATATATATAAATTACTTTGTGAAGATTTGAGCAGACCAATGCAGACTAAAAAAACTAAAGAGGGATAGTTCATCAAGGAAGGGTACATATCGATAGCCTGGAATTGAAAGGTATTATTAGGTAAAAACTTAAAACTGAGAATACTGAATGATAATATTGGAAGAAATCTCCTTCTAGGTTCTGCTCCAAGTGGGGAAAAAGACAGTGGAAACATGGAGACTGCTTGGAAAGATGGTTTAATGGTGGACAGGATCACATGGCTTGAGTTCCTGAACAGAAAAGGGGAGGAATACAGCGAGTCCATGGGTTTTTATGCTCTTTCTGGCTTTGCATTTCTTGGGGGCCAGAAAGAGTATCCTGATTGGTTGTCAGACTCCCAGGGGGTGAGGGTCTTAGCTAGCCTTGCTGGTTGATGGTCACATGTGCTTCCCAGGTCACATGTGGTGAGTTTCTGCTGCTATTAGAGGGCTAATCCTATCTTTGTTGGATCTTTGGCAATTCCTACTATGGCTCTGCCTGAAGGAGGTAGATCTTTGTTATGTAGAATAGACTGGCCCAAGCCTTAATGGTCCATTGACAAAGGGTGGGGGCAGGAAGATGGGAGCTGCTTCAAAATATGCTTCTCCATTTCTCATCCAGGGAAATATAATATTCTGCCTTTTTCATATTTCCTAAAATATTTCACTCTTCCAGGAAAGGGGTGGGTGCTAACTTCCTACAATAATAAAAAGGGTTCCAGTACAGGTAGTTCTCAATTTACAACAGTTCATTTAGTGACCGTTCAAAGTTACAATGGCACTGAAAGAAGGTGACTTATGACAGTTTTTCATAGTTATGACCTTTGCAGCCTCCCCATGATCATGTGATCAAAATTTAGATTCTTAGCAACTGACTCATATTAATGACAGTTGCAGTGTTCCGGGGTCTCATGGGATCACCTTTTGTGACCTTCTGACAAGCAAAGTCAATGGGGAAGCCAGATTCATTTAACAACTATGTTACTAACTTATCAACTGCAGGGATTCACTTAACAAATGAGGCAAGAAAGCTTGTAAAATGGGGCAAAACTCATTTAACAAATGTCTTACTCAGCAACATAAATTTTTGGCTCAATTGTGGTTGTAATTTGAGTCGATATACTACCTGTATATCCAAAATAAAAAGAAGAGAAAGGAATCAATGTGACAGCTACTAACAAAGAAAGAAGGAACTATTCAATTTTAAGGTGCTCATGTTTGCCTAGCTAAATGTGAAGAACAGGATGAAGAAGCAAGATGTCATCAACATCCTGCTTAAAAGCATTTACCTCTTTCCTTAAGAGGTAAATGCTTTACCTCTTAAGGAAGCTAAGATTGCAGGAACGTCAGCGACTGCTAAAGCATAAGACCCATATTTTTTACAGTAGTTGCTGCACAGGCCCACACACAGAAACACATTTACGAATGAAGGCAAATATACGTGTCCCACGATCATGTTGCAAGATCCAATCTGGGTCAGTCACCAGGAGGAGAGGTTTAGTATTTTGAGCTTTCGGACTTATGCTGGAGCCCATCCTCGGGGAAATTCTCTCTATTGGAATGTGAGACAGAAGTGCCCTGAGAACGGACTCCAGCAAGAATCCGAAAGCTCAGAAGATTAAATCTCTGGTCCCGGTGATTGACTCAGATTGGATCCTACAAACACAATTTTTCTAAGACACTCATATTTAAAATGCAATCTCTTGAAGTAAACTTATTTAAAGTATTGATCTCTTGTCTGGCTCAAGCCTGACAGTAAAACATCTTCTAAATCTGTAGAGAATCCAGGAAGAATTTCAGAAAGACAAGATAAATCATCTTTGGAAGCAAGATGTTAAAATTACCCTAGAGTGTTGATAAATTGTCGGTTTACTAATGGAACTACTGAACTGAGGTTCTCCTTAAATTATTTTTCTTTACTTCTGGGTATGGTGACTTCCACCAGTTATCACAGCGAATAGACATACCTCCCTTTTTTTTGCTGAAATTTGATCTATGAATGCATTAGGGATGGTTTCTATTGTTCCTAATCCTATTTTTATGACATGACTGTAGTACTGCCATCATCACATTTTGACACAGCTTGCCAGTAATAGAGCAGTGTTAACCGATGCATTCCCACTTATGTGATCATATTTTTTTAATAAACATCGAGTTATGAATATGAAGGTTTTTTTAAAGCACAATTCTCGGTGCATTCAAGGCAATTGCCCCAGAGAACCATGAATTGTCTTGTCAATTGCAACATGTATAGGCAAACATTCCACAAATAAGTGGGTCAACACTCATTGATATGATGTGACTGTAGATCTTCTGTCAGTGTGACCTCAGAAAGGTCAAAGCCCCGGAGGCCTAAGTACATCTCTCAAAAGCAAAAATTTAATATGTACTTTTGTTATGCTTTTATAACAAAACAAGGATTATCAGAATAGCTACAAAGGGGTTTTGTGAATGCTTATCTGGGGGAGTAACCCAGGGGATCTGAGTTATTTAAAAACAACTTTAAGGTAATCTTGTTTTAGATAAAGCTGAGAACATTTCTTTTGTTATTTACATCAGACAGACAAATCTTAAGAATGACTATGAAAACATTTCTTACCTTTTAAACCTAGGAACACTTGGCCAAAATCTCAATAAGCAGTTTAAAATGTAATGAATTCAAGAACAGACTATAAGCAGAGTGTTAAAACAATGACAAAATGAAACAACAGGTAACATGTGCTATTCTAATTGCTGAAAATGCAATTATTCTGCAAGCTCTAGTAATGGGAGTCAAGGAGATCACTTTTTTAAAAATGGAACTAAGATTAAATATAAAAAGATTTAATTAATAAAAATAGCCACAGCAACCAGCCTTAGAATGGACTAAGAAGATAATGAAGTTGTGGATAGCTTCCACTTTTTAGGATCACCTATCAACAGTAGAGAAACTAGCAGTCAGAGGCTTAGTATAGTAGCTATGAAAGATTTGAAAAATGGATATGGAGTCTAGAACAAATCAACTCACAGCACACTCACTCACAGATAATCAGGCTCAAATTATCATATTTCATATTTCAAACACATTATGTGAAGTTCTAGTCCTCTGGAAGTCAATAGTGCTGGGAAAGATGGAAGGAAAAAGAATGACCTAAAGCAAGTTGGACAGGTTCAATAACGGTGATAGTAGATGCACTGTTGGAAGACCTAAAGGACCAACATGTGAATAGAACTTCCGGGGTGGAGATGTAAAGCTGAGTATCATCAGCATATTGATGGTAACTCACCCCGAAACTCCGAATGATCTCACCCAGCGGCTTCATATAGATGTTAAAGAGCAAGGGGGAGAGAACCGAACCCCGAGGAACCCCACAAGATCCTCCTTGAGGAGGATCTCTGCCCCCCTGCCCAGACAAACTACATACGGCCTGAGAGGTAGGAGGAGAACCACTGTAAAACAGTGCCCCCCACTCCCAACCCCCCGAGTCGTCGCAGTAAGATACCATGGTCGATGGTATCAAAAGCCGCTGAGAGGTCAAGTAGGACCAGAGCAGAGAAATAACCCCTGTCCCGGGCCCGCCAGAGATCATTCACCAGGGCGACCAATGCCGTTTCCATGCTGTGTCCGTGCCTGAAGCCCGACTTAATGTTTAGTATAT
The DNA here is from genome assembly GCF_029215685.1 of Pituophis catenifer annectens. NCBI lineage: Eukaryota > Metazoa > Chordata > Lepidosauria > Squamata > Colubridae > Pituophis > Pituophis catenifer. The sequence continues at coordinate 89,428,544 of NW_027256881.1, forward strand.
ATTTGAAGCTATCTTATACTCATTGTTTGTATCTTTGTGAACTCAGTAGCATTATACCCAAGTCCTTTTGTTAAACCAAAACATTTTAAAGAGTGGAATATAAATTAACTACAGCACAAGCAGAAAAAATAATGAAAAAAAGGAATCTACAGACTGCATATTGATTAAAATAAACACAATAAAAAGTAAGAAAAACTAAATCAGGAAAAACGAAAGAAAAGAGATCTATATACTATCCATATTAGGAATACATATAGGTCTAAATTTAATTATAAGCTTCAGGGCTGAATTTTATTATTATACACCGGCCAGAGTCTCCTTTGGGGGGAGATGAGTAGCTATATAAATTAATTAATTAAATAATTCTATATTGATACTACATGGATCCCATGCTCAAATATTTGTGACATATATACAGTAGACTCTGATAATTTACTCTGCAAGGGTTTTTTCAATGAACAACCAAAAAGTGGAAGTATCTAAATAGGAAATCATGGTTTTTCAGAACCATTTTAAGCACAGAACAAACGAAGAGAAACCATGATTTTCCATATAGGGGAATTATTCTGTCCAGGAACACTCCTCATCCTGCCTCTATAATCCCAGAACATTAAAGTTTTTCATTGATCCTGCCATAGGATTGGCACTGGGGTACAATCAAACAGACAATGGATTTATTTTTGTCTGGGAAGTATTGTTTATCTGGATGATGGCACTCAAACCAGCTTAGCAGAACTCTTTCAGCCAATTCTGTTTGAGGATTCTGGCAACCTTTTGACAAGATCAAGTCTTAAAGCAGTAAAAACGTTCTGTACATTCCTTATTCATTATCCATTGGGCTATTGCTGACTTGTAATCCTGTTGGCAAAGCAAGTGGAATTAATAACCCCAGAAAACTAAATGACTATCCTATGACAATAACCCTTATGTGGACAAAGTTATCACCCCGTCATTTAACATTTCAAGCAGAAAATGTTCCAAAAATGCAGGAGATGGTACATTAATGAAGAAATTTTACTAACATTGTTTTGAATTATTATCTACCCAGTATTAAATACTTTACTCAGTGATTTTTGGTCACTGAGATAACTAAAAATATAATAAATATATAAACAGACAAACTATAAATCCAGTGGGGCTTAGCACTGAGCAAATATCCTAAGAGCAGACTGAACAGGTAGTCCTCGACATACAACTTTAATTGAGCCTGGACATAAATTGAGACATCACGCAATTGATTTCAGAATTACAACTTTTTTGACAATGATTAAGCTAACAGGGTGATCATTAAGCAAACACAAAAGTCATTCAGTTAATCCATTTTCCCAGATGGGTGTTTTTTGCCAGAAATCAGAAGTAAATACTGGAAACTAACTACCAAAAAAATGTCACAAATTGTGATCATATTATTGAGGGAAGCTACAAGCGGCCATAAAGGTGAGCCTGTTACCAAACACACACAAACCTATCATGTAACTCTGGGTTGTGTGTGCAGCTGTTGTAACTTTGAAAACAGGTCATAAATAGCTCTGGGAGAGGCATTGTAACTTTGAATAGTAGTAAATAACCAGTTGTAAGTCAAGGACTACCTGTATAATATTTAAATATTAATAAATGGAAACCCCTGGATTGGCATTGTTTCCTTTTATTCAAATCTGGGAGAAGCAGAGTCTTAAATAAGACTAAAATACTTTATTATATAACGGTGGATTCAATGTTTAACGAATACTTTCTTATAGTTTGCAAACTAATAAGCCCATTTTTTTGTCTTTACCATTTTTTTTTTTGTTGGTATGAACGCTGCTAAGTAGATACTTTTCAACTAGAAAATATGATGGACAGCAATCTCCAATCCAATGTTCTCAAGATATATTGGACTACAACTCTCATCACCCTCAACCATTGGCTATTGGTGATGGAAATTTCCAAAAGTCCTGATACATTAATTGTAGATCTGTCTGTTGAAAGATGCTATACATATGTCTCTTAGATAAGATTAGTAAATGACTAAAGTCTCTGCACAGTAAGAAATGCAGTCTCTCACAAATCTGAGAGACAGAAGTGGTGTTTTTTTTAAATCTTGTCTGTGTTTATTTCCAACAGAGTATGGATAGTCATTTGATAAGCTTTAATTTGGATATAGCAGTAAGAATGGGTTGGACCTAAGTGGCCCCTTCCAACTCTATGATTTTTTTTTTGTAGATAGACGGTATAATTTTATGTAATTCCCAGTTATTTCCACTAGCTTGTTTGCCTGCAATGCTGATGCAATACCTTTGCAGTAGTAACAACTACTTTTGCTTAAAAAAAAAAGAAGAAAGATATCTCATTAATGCAGCAATCAGTACATCAGTACACTGCAGTCTAAGCATTTATTTCCTAATTTGGGGGGGGGGGAGAGAATTGGCCTCAGGTACACTTAAGGTACACTCTTAACATTTAGACAGTCAGAATCTAACAAATATAGCATGGGTGGGAAGTAGGGAGTACTTTGCAGATAAGATAAAAGTTAGAAAAATACTAGCACAATTTCCTATATTACTTGGAATTTCCACTGAACTGTATTAGAGTAACACATAACAAAATGTTATCATACAGCTATTTCAGAGATGGTTACAAATCACTTTAACGTAGGTCTACTTCACTTCTGGCGTAGAGGGTTCATAGCCTAGAGACTATATACATCATGCTCTGGTAGCCTTGCACATAAGACTCCAGCTTCAGAACCATATAGAATCTGTGTTAAGACTGTTGTAACCTATTGTCTCTTAGTATCACCCACCCACCCTTCCATCACAATCATTTGTAAGAAACTTCCCTAAGTTTACATACAAGAACAGTAAAGGATTGTATGTTGGGCTTTCCTTTTGTGCCAGGCAATATATTAGCAATATGGAAGTAATAAAAATAAGTTGTTGCAAGGTGCAAGTCAAAAATCGCCCAGCTTCAAACTCAGCTCAATAATATCCACAAAAATCCCCCATCACCCGTTCCCAAACCAATACCAGTAATATGGTGCATTTTAACTGTTCCACTTTAGGGGACAGCCTTCAAGGCTGTGTGTGTACAGTATATGTGTCCACCATCAACAAATTCTCTGTTTTGAAATAGGACTTTAGAAGAGGAGAAGGAGGTTAGGACATTTCTATTTCAGTGTTGGCAAGTAGGTATAAGGCAAAGCTACACTGGTGTATACTTATGATGATGGTTACCAATGTACTGGATAGTCCTCAACATACGACCATAATTGGAATCAGAATTTCCGTTGTAAAGCAAGTCAGTTATTTAGTGAGTCGCACATGATTTTACAATCTTTTTTTGCCATGGTTGTTAATTGAATTACTACAGTTATTAAGTGAATCATATAATTGTTAAGTGAACCTGGCTCCCTCCCATTAACTTGGCTTGTCAGAAGCCAGGTGGGAATGGCGATATGACCCCGGGATGCAACCGTCCTAAATACATGCTGGTTGCCAAGGGCCCAGATTTTGATTACATGACCATGGGGATGCTGTGATGGTCTTAAGCATGAAGACTGGTTGTAAGTAACTTTTTTCAGTGTTGTTGTAATTTTTGAATGGTTGCTAAATGAATGGTTGTAAGTTGAGGACTACCTATACACGTTTATTCCAAAATAGAGACGAATATGTTCAACCTAACTTTTTTTTCCTACTAAAATCCATGTTAGAATATTATTATTAGACAGTTCACTCTTATTAGTGTGTAAGCTTTCAGATTCTTTAGAATCTCTCATCATACACAATGATTAATAAACAAAGGGAACGGGGAGAGCTGGCTACTACTTAGATGTAATACATTTATTTTCAGTTTGAATATATGCAATGGTTTCTCACATTTTCCACCTGAAGTCTATAAGAAGAAGTAGACTCCATTGCTTGAATAATCCAAAACGGTTATCCTTTCACTCTCCTTCCTTTGTTCAGTATTTTATCTAATTAATATTCTGGAAAATCTGAAAGGTGTTTGGTGATCTTGGTTTAGCCTAATGTAACTATTGTCCAATCCGGGTTTTAGAATTTTTCTTATCAATAACTCAGCTAGTTTGGATTTTTTGATATTCTTTAGAAAGTATCAGAGAAGGAAGGAAGGAAGGAAGGAAGGAAGGAAGGAAGGAAGGAAGGAAGGAAGGAAGGAGAAATTAGAGTTGAGCAGATTTGATTCCAAAAAAGTGCTTTAGATGCACAGAAGTGCAAACATAGCACCTATCTCTAGGTCTGTACAGAGACACAGCTCTTCCCAGAATGATACAATCGCCATTCATAGCCCTATGCACTATAAAGTATCTTTTGGAAATCAAGTCCAAAGTGCTGCAGAGCCTTTAACAGAAAATAGCCAATGTGTGGAAGAGGATTTGTCTAAAGTGGAGAGTGCAATACTAATCGAAGTGACAGGTTCAGGAGATTTTACTTAATCATCAAGGCCTGAAGTCCGCACAGGGAATTCCTCGTGTCTTGTAGGGTGAGGGTGGGGATTTGCGGCTAGAAGTCACCCGCCTCAGCTTAGCGAGTTGTGTTGCAGACTTCACCCTCCACCTCAGAGCACCCTGCCAAACTGAGCCTCCTTTTTCAACGCCTAGCGTGCCCATCGCTTCCTAGAACAGATGGCAGAGTGTTAGCAGGCCTACTCTCATCTATTGGCCTTAGTTCCTACTCAGAGAAAGGTGCGATTGTCACAGGGACCCTAAATGTCATCATGGACCCTAAAAACGGGTCTCCATGAGGTCACAAGGCTGGCCTCGACAGCCACGCAGAAATCCCCTTCCCACCCCCCACCATCTCTTCAGAATGTGAACTCGAGCGCCCCCCGCGTCCCCTTTAAAGGTTGCAGCCGAAGTCTGGTGCGAGAACTCGAGACTTCGCCGTCTGTCCTCCTTCCCTCTGCGGGGAGAGCGAGAGAAACAGAGGCGTTCAGCGGCCGCAGGCTGGGTTTCGGGCTCCGGAGGCGGGAAAGCCCTCGCCGTGTGTCTCTCGCTTTCCTGTTCGGAAGTGCTTGGTGCCAGGACTGGAAGAGGGACGCCTGCTCCAGCCTCCACCCCTGGGCCGGCAGGAAAGCCCAGTCTCAACAACTTCTCTTTCCTTTGAAACGACACATGTTCGGGAGCCCAGATGTCTCCCTCCGCTGCTAAAAAGAGAAAGGGGAAGTGGCGTGGGAGGCTGGCTGGGTGGGGAGGGAGGAACGGGATGACACCGGCGGCAGCCGTCCTCTCGCGCAGTTTTGACGCCGAAATAGCATACCTCCCTCCCCCCACCCCGCTAGCAGCAGCAGGGGAACATCTGTCCCCGCTATCTTTCGGCGGCGATCCCCAAACCCGGAGCCCTAAGGAGTCATTCTGTCTTCTCTATAGTTGCAAATACTTAACCGGTTTGGGAATCGGCTGCTGGATGTTTGCTGCAGCGAATCGTGCGATTAAACAGTGCTATAAAATCTTGCCTCGAAACTCTAGCCTAGCGATTCCAATCCACAAATCACATCCACTGAAATAGTGCATGAACGGTATACCCAAAAAGCATATCGGGATCGCCTTCCCCAGCTCCTGATGCTGTTTTTTATATATATATAAAAAACACTCTTCTATATAGAGTGATAACACTCTTCTGTTCTTTAGTTGTGTTTTGATTCAAGTCTTGCTGGGCTGCAGTTACAAATGCATTAATTATAGGCGACCTGCATTTCTAGTTGCACACCGGGTGTGCGTGTGGGCATGTTGTGTACATAATAAGCAAGGGATGATTTCAGTAAATTTCAGGGTTATGTTGCAACAACGTGGCTAACGCTGAACTTTAGTTCTCCGTGTGTAAATCACCTTTAATGCAAGGTTCATAAAGTGGGCAGCTAGATCAGCTGGTTTCTTTCCTTCATCGCCCGCCTCCTGTCAAGCTGATTGGGAGCCGGACAGTAGTCCAAAGGAGACGTATTGTTGGGAATTATAACAAACGAAAGGATTTAAAAGTACAGAACGGCACTGCTGTTGTGGGATCTTGAGGAAAAGGAGAGAGGGGAAGAGAAAACCATGAGAGGGAAAGAAGAAAAGCCTTCACTAAAAGGTTGGTTAATTAGTTTTCCTAACAGTTCTTTTGTTTGATTATTCATTAAGAGGGGGGGGGGACTTTTTCAACAATTTATCTGGAGGAACAGTGATTGAAACTTTGGAAGGGGGAGGGATACTTACAAATTGTAATTACTTTTATCAAGTAAGCAAGCCATACAAGGATTGGACTCTTTTTCTTTTCTTCCTTTTTTTTTGGTGCTGTGGAAATGATGGAAAAACCCTCTTTGAAAGCAAACTGAAGGAATGAGATGGAGGAAGTTGTAGTGGATCTAAATGTCTTCAGAGAAGGGTGGTGGTGGTGTAGTAGCTATAGTTGTTTTGAACTCAGCTTCTTATGCCGACTTTAGTTTCCTTTCAGGGCTTTTAAAGAGAAAAGACTCTGGAAAAGGATGAAGTAGCACTGAGACTATGAATGGGTTTGTAAGTTCAGTTAAAGAGCTCTCTTTGGCTTGAGCAAGTAGACAAAATCTTTGAACTAGATTTGTTCACTCAGACTGTAATGTGTGTGAAACCTGTCATATATTGAGGCAGCCTGGCTAACACTCTGAATACAGCTGCAAGTAGCTCTTCAGGCTTTAGACAAGCCTCAAATAGAGATGTGGGATTGCACATCTTTTAAAGCTTCCCCGCCCCCCCCCCCCCCATAGTGTCCACATGTTGTAAGAATTGGCTTCCTTCAGTTTTATAGGTGCTTTCCATTATCCTTTGCATAATGTTACGACAGATAGTTGATTGGAACTAATTGACATGATCCTGGGCTTTTCTTCCTTTTGTAAGTATAGGGGTGCCGGAACATCTAAATTGTTCCAAGAGCATTTGCTCTGATGGCACCCATTGAGTATCATTGAGACTTGGAATAGCTAATTCCATAGTTCGACAACCTTGAAAAGGAATGCTGACAAATAGACCAAGAAAGAAAGGAACTCAAATTAGAAATGAATGACCTTGTTGTGCACCTTACAGAAGTACAGATCCCTGAATTCATCACTTCTGGTCTTTGCTGGCGATGCTGCCAGGAGTTGTAGCTCAGCATTAGTTGGAGGGCTTAATGTTTCCTGCCTCCGATTTGGGAACTAATACAGTACCGGCAGTATATTTTCATGGCTTCTGTGCCTTGATGAAATTTCTTGTGTTGGCTGAAAAGGAAAAACTGTGACGGAGCATGCGCGTTGTCAGCAATGGAATGTATGGTTTATAAGGGGACGTTGCAGTCGGCTACAGGGGGCGCTCTGCCTTTCTTCGCTAAAGCAAGCCCTGCTGGAAAACAGAAGCCATCTGGCAATCTTTTGACTCGGGGGGGCTGAACTTCCAATGAACTGGCTTTGTGCGCTATGACTGCTGTGCAATTGTTGCTGAAATGCAGCTGATCTTGATGTCTTTTAAGCCTCGGTTGCTCTCATTATTCGGCTACACGAGCTTCTAGATGCCAAATTAACCAAACGGAGACCTTGCTGCGTTTTGCAAACTTGCATTTGCCAAGCCAGAGAGAATTAGCAGTGGGACAGGAGGACGGTTCAGCTCAGCCTCCGTCGCGCGCTCTTCCCTTTAGGGAAGAGTTGTTCTTCTGCGGCGTAACCTGCACTTCAAAAGCATCCGTTCCGCTTCCCGGCAGCGAAAAATGTTTTCGGGCGCGCGCGCGCGCGCAGACGTTACGTTGGAAGAGGGGAGGGGCAGAGTTTGTAAAAAAAAAAAAAAAAAAAAAAAGGAAAGAAAAGAAATCCAATTAGCAGTCATTCCTCCCAAATCTCGTCTAGGAGTCGTGGGTAGCCTGAGAAAGAAGCACGCGAAAAACACCCGTTCGGGTTATTCAATAGCATTCCTTCTGAGAACTTGTCTCATAACTTGATCCCAAAGCGTAAAGTTGCAAGAACGGTGAAAGATGCAAAGGGATGAAATTTGAAGCTTCATCACCCTCCAAATCAGTGGCCTCCAAAGTTCCCCTATATTCCCACCCATCCTTATTAAGTGTGATTGGAGAACCCCCCAAAAAATATGTGGGGAAGGTTACCACAGAGGCAGTACCTGACGGCAGAGTTACAATCAACAAAATAAAGTTGATCAATCAACAAGATCTATTCTGTGGAGAAGGCTGCTATCTCCTCCCCCCTTATATGTTATGTAATCGATTCTATATTATTTAATGCAATCTTATCAATAAGGGACCAAGGCCTCTACCAGGTGGGGCATCCGTTCCGGTTCCATCAAAAGGTCTGTGGGTCTCCCTTGAAGATAAAAAGCGTCTTTGGGGCTAGGGATTCTGCTGGCGTCATTTTCGGGGTGATGAGATGTCGCAGCACCCCCCCCCTCACCCATTCGCGCTCCCCAATTATCTGTTCTGCAAGACTGGGCCTTGCCTGCCACCTGCGTTTTTGGATCACCGGCCGGTGATATCTGGGCCTAATCCATTCATAAACAAACCTCTCGGGTTCCGCTGTATTGCAGCGGCCGTATAAATACATAAATAGTCTTTCAGAGGGACGCATTGTTCTTCTGGGATCACAGTGATAATAATAGGGTAAAGCAATCAACTTTTTTTTCTCCTGTTTCCTTCCATGACTTTTGCAAATACTGTATGGAAATTTCCATTGCTTTCTTCGGCTCGGGAAGATCGTGCGGGTTTTTTCTCCTTCCCCCTCCGCTTATTATTTTATTTATTTATCTATCGACTTGTATTGGAACGTTTTGGCTCCAAGTGTTCTCGGGAACAGCCCAAGGCAGCCGCGTGAACTCCAAGGTCTTGCTTCCAAGGGGCTCTTGTTTGTTGAATTGAGAAAGCCGGGCAGGAAATCGCAGTTTCCCTGAGTCCCTCCCTGCGGTTCCTTGACTGAAAAGGCATTCCTGACCAACCCCTGACTCTCGCTGCTGCGGTCGCTTTTGCTGCGGGACAAAGTTTGAGCCGCGCGAGCCGGACTTCTCCGCTCCCCCTTTCTTCGTAACGGAGGCGAAAGACTTAACGGGCATTAAAAGACCTGATACGGAAGAAGGGATTATTGAGGCTCAAGGAAGAAGAAAAAAAAGTGCAGTTATTTCTGGTGAGGATTTTGGTAAGAAATGGATGGATAGACGATTGTTACACTTTCTCCTTTCTTGGGGGCTACTTGACTGCCTTGCCTTCTGGAAAACCACGAGCTTCCTCCCTCCCACCCCCACCGATTCTGACTTTGATGAGTTTGAGTGGCAGCAGACTTAATCCCCCTTCCCGCCCCCGGATGCCTCCTTTGGTTAAGGATTCCTTTTAAAGCTGGTTGTTGAGATGGAGCCAGCTATTGTAGCCAATGGACAACCACTCTGTCTGCTGCTGTGTTTGGTACGCTTTTGGGTCATTAATAAATACCATCTGATAAGCCCAGGCTTTGCTTAGGCTCCAGCGGTTATTGTTTCATTGCCGGAATTTGCTCTGAGGTGGGTTTTTTTTAAAGAGAAAGGGAAGGGGGAGTCTGGTCTGGTTTGCAAAGAGGCTGCCAGTTTTAAATGCCAATTACTGGAGAAGGGAACTCTAAAGACAATTTGGAACTACAGGTTGCCAAAATGCTTTGCGGATTCCGATGCTTTGGAATAGAAGCGAAAATGACCACACCGACCGTGTTTACTGTATAATTCATACGGACTTTAATGAGATGTATTCCTATATAGGTGTGTTGCACGGAGTAACTGAATTAGGAAGCCAAACTCTTAAAGGAAACGGGAAACGTTCAATGTATATGCGAGCGCAGATAGGGAGAGAGGAATTACTCGCAAAACACTTTGAATGCAGTGTACCGGCACTTAGAAGTTTCATGTTTCCTATGTTCTATAACTAAGCTGTCACTTAAAACAGTTTACAGGATTAAGCAACGGGCAGACTAGTTTCCCAACCAGGCGCCCTCCGGCAACCAGCCTGCAATGGCTGGCTGGGAATTCTGACATTGCAAGCCCACCACTTGAGGGGGGGGGAGCGCGCACCAGATTGCAGAAGGCTGACTAAGACAAAAACGCGCGTCGTAAGGCTCTGTTCCTATGACTAGTAACGGAGAATATTGTTCGGGGGCCGAGCTGTGCAGATCCCGGGGGGGTGGGGGTGGGGAAAGAAAAGCGAAAACGAGCTGCCAGCGTCACGCTCCGTTTGCGAGTTTCCTCAGGGGCAAAAGTTGCGAACTACAGTACTCGGGGGAATGTCGCAAGGACCATTCTTATCTGTAGTACAAGCTGATCCTGCAATAAGGTCTCCCCCTAGGGGCATTTCTGACAGAAGAAAAATGCCACCATGCTGCAAGTAGATAAGAGATAGGTTTTCCTCGGGGCTGTGGCAAAAGGAAGCGGGGGGGGGGAAAGAGACGGATGCACGGGAGAAACAAACAAACAAACAAACAAACAAACACAAAGACACACTCCTTTGGTCTAAACCCTTCCTCGAGAGTTTTTAAGCGACACCCAGCATCCGATTCAGGAATGGGGGGCGAGGGGTGCCACACTAACAGTCGCTACAGAGATGGCAGGGTGTGGCCAAAGGCATTCATTTATCCCACTAGTGAAAGTCTTAAAGGAAAGCTACAAAATACTTAAGACGGACCCGAACTCCCCACCCCGAGCCTCGCACCGTCTTAGAACCGCGCTGCGTTTGGAACGGAGCAATCCGTCCTAAGTGGCCAATTTTGCCTAATTGTAAACCGCGCCAAGCCCCCTTCCCCGCTGCGTTACCCTCGACGAACGCAGCCAAGGTCACCCTAGTTCTCAATAGGCGAGTGGGGGAGGGGGAAAAAAAGGAGAATTAATTAATCCCTTATTGCTTTCGCGCGCTCTCCCTCCCTCTTCCCCCCCCCTCCCCCCACAAAGATCCCAGGACTAACAAAAAATACCCTCTCTAACCTTCCTAGATTCCGACCCCAACGTCGCACTGCTTTTTCCTAACCTCCTGAAAAAAGCTTCTGAGTTGCCCCTCCCTCCCTTCCCTTCCCCTCCCCTCCCCTCCCCTCCCGCAGGCCCGCCTGGCCTGACTCTTGGAAACGTCAAAGCGAAAGGAGGAAGGAAGGGAAGGGCGGTCCGCGCGCTGCCTGCGGCTGGGCGCCAGGCTTTGCGTATCTTCTGGCGGCTCCCGGGCGCCCGGAACGGCGACTCAGACTCTTCCTCATTGTTCCCTGCGGGCTCCTCCCCTTTTTCCTCTCCTCCTCCCACTGCTAAGCGCCGGGCCCTCGTTTATATAAAGGCTTTGGCAAGCGCCTGAGACGGGAGTTTTCTTTGCAGCCCGAGAAAGGCTGAGCTTGCTAAGCATCCTTTTTGCGCTTTTTCCCTGGGCTGGCTGGCGGGCTGGCTTGGCTTGCTGACTCGCTCATTCGCTTAACTCGGTCGTAGATCGATCTGGTTTTTTTCCACCCTTCGGCTTGGATTATTGCTATCGTCTTTTTTTTTTTTTTTTACTCGCTCTGCGATGACGGTCAAAACTGAAGCTTCGGGATCCACCCTAACTTATTCAAAGATGAGAGGAATGGTGGCGATTTTGATCGGTGAGTAAGGGGGATCGAACGAGGGTCACCCAGCCGCGTCGCCGCCTCAGCCGCTCACACAAAAAGATTTCCTTTGAGATTATTTTCCGAGTGCCGGATGAAAGAGCGCCTAAATAAATACATTTACAAGAAGCATCTAATTTTAATTTTTTAAAATTTAAATAAATTTAAAGAGCATCTAAATAAATGTAATTTTTTAAAAACACGAAGGAAGTTGTCGATTGATCGGAATTCATTTTCTGTGTTTTCTTATTTGCAGCTTTCATGAAACAGAGAAGAATGGGGCTGAACGACTTCATTCAAAAAATAGCCACCAACTCCTATGCATGCAAACAGTAAGTATGTTTTGCTTTTCTGCATGATAGATGCCACGGAAGTTAACAATTTAATTATAGCCTTGTGCGATGTTACCTAACTTCTTCCCCAGGGAGGAGAGGAGTTGAAACACGATCTGTTTGTAAATTGAACTTCTAGTCTATTGATAACTTACACAGAGTCAGGTTCCACTGAGTTCAGCATATTTAGGAAGTAGACTTAAGAATGTGCGTGTGGATGCTTTAATAACTCTTTGTGAAGAGTTTCACTATAAAAGTATGTTATAGTGACTGCAATCCTATGCCACTTACTTACAAGCAAATCTCGTTGAACTCAGTGGGAGTTGTTTTTGAGAAGGGCCAGGGCGTGTACTGGCTTTAGAAAATAGTATGTGTTTCTGTTGCCCCAATAGGGACTAAAACTATCCAGAGAAATGGCATCTTGTTTGAATTTTTTTGATCTCTCTGCCATTCCTTTTCTCTGACTTACAATTACAGAAGAAACCTGAGTCTGTTTGCTCAGGTTTGTGTTGTGTCTCTTTTTCCATCTTACCTTTGAAACCTAATAAGCTGTTTCAATCGCCTTTTCTAAGCTTACCAGCCTGAATTTTGCTCAACTAGAGTTAGCCTGCCGCCTTGCGGTGAGATAATTTCCATATTCCAGGCATGTTGTAATTGGACTAATTCCATTCTGTCTTATCCTTGCAGTCCTGAAGTACAATCAATTCTGAAGATTTCCCAGCCTCAAGAACCAGAACTTATGAATGCCAATCCTTCTCCTCCAGTAAGTGGCCTTAGTTCCATGTATATTGAACTTGGAAAGAGATGTTTTAAAATAAAGAACCAGCATGCTAATTTAAAAGGGAAGATTTTTTAAAGAGCCACGTCTCATGTCTCTGCCTCATTTAAAGCAGGAAATGTGGCAACATTTTTAAATAAGCATTTTATTTCCCTGAAGCCCAAGTGGGCGTGTTTTCTGAAGCCCCATCACAAAATAGATTACAATTGTATTTGTTGTTTTTTAAGTCTGTATCCAACTATTTCAGTACAAAAATCTAACACTTTTGATTTTTTTTTCCCATTGCAGCCTAGTCCATCTCAGCAAATCAACCTTGGCCCATCATCTAACCCTCATGCTAAACCATCAGATTTCCATTTCCTGAAAGTTATTGGGAAAGGTAGTTTTGGAAAGGTAAGCTATGTCTTGATTTTCCTTATTGCTTTTTAAGGATAAAACATTCATTGCTTTTATAGTCAGATGGATCCTTTGTTCTGAAGACTGATTTTAAAATGCATCCCCATGGCCTTGGGAGAGTCAGTCTCATCCAAGACATTTGTCTTAGTATGAAGTTGAGAAAATAAATTGAATAAGTGCAGTTAAATTGGTATTCTTGAGAAAGAACAATTTATCTTAAAGCCTGAGAGAATTTGGATTATCTTCAAGAGGGGTTTGATGGCTTCATTGCCTAACTCTGTCTTTAAAGTATTGCCCTTCAGATACAAAACTTTAAGCCTATAATTATACTGAGCTGTATTTTTGCAACTATCAAAAAGGAAATTGTAGTTTTAATTTGGTTTTTTGAAATCGCCCTTAAACTTACAAGAACTTTGGTTTCTTTCAGGTTCTCCTTGCAAGGCACAAGGCAGAAGAACAATTCTATGCAGTAAAAGTACTCCAGAAAAAAGCAATCCTGAAAAAGAAGGAGGTAAATATTGACTTAATCTTGTTCCAAATAAATTCCAAGCAAGAAAATAATTCTACCTTAGGGCAGTTCATAAATTACAATATAATGAGTAAGCTTTCAGCTTCCCAGAACTCCTCCTAAAGCGCAATGGTAAACAAATAGTAGACAGGAAGCAGAAAAGACAAATCTTAAAGCCTACAGAATGTCCACTTTTAAAGTCACCACTTTGAAGCAGAATGTGGAAAATCAATCCAAAGGTGCTTAGTTGCTGTTTTATGCCCTCTTGAGTTGGTATAAATTTAGGATTTTTCTTGCGGTCACTTGGTTTGCTTTATAACAATTCAGTTGTGTTGTTCTGGCGAATACTAACAATTGATTCCATACCTCTTCTTATTTTCCAGGAGAAACATATTATGTCTGAACGCAATGTCCTCCTTAAGAATGTGAAGCATCCTTTCCTGGTGGGACTTCACTTTTCCTTCCAGACAGCTGACAAATTGTATTTTGTCCTAGACTACATCAACGGTGGAGAGGTGAGCAAAAAAAGGACACCTGGGCCCTCCAAAGGGAAGGGTAGTTGAATGGAGTTAGGTTCTTGCTGGAAAGTAGAAGTCAGTCCAGAGTAACACACACTTAAGTGCCCTTGTTTGTTATAAAAAAAAGGGGGACTCTAAAGGTAGAGATGCTAGATTCAGTCTCCTGCTTGCCAGCCTCTAATAGCAGGAAATAGCCAGAGGATTACTAGGCCATTTCCGACAATTATCCTCTCTAATTTAGTGTCTGTGCTTAATTAAATTTATTGTTCAAAGGTTTGGGGATCACTAATAGATTCCCCCCCCCCTTTCTTATCTTGCAGTTGTTCTACCATCTCCAGAGGGAACGTTGCTTCCTGGAGCCAAGAGCTCGTTTTTATGCTGCTGAAATAGCTAGTGCACTGGGTTACCTGCATTCTTTGAACATTGTATACCGGTAAGCACCCTACTTAATGAATGCATATTAAATTAGAACGGAGTTCTAATTTACAAGCTGTTTTGCCAAAATGCTAGCTATGGGCTTTCAGATCAGTAATTTTATACTCCTAAATAATTAGGGGTTAGGGGTTGCTGTTTCTGGATATGGACTGGACGTGGGTAAAAAAACATCTAGAAAACTATAGTGACAGTGACTTATTTGGGAAAAAGCTTGTAAATTGGACAACTGCAAATGACAAGAGTTTCAGATAGGTAACATTTTGAAGCTGACCCGTCTTTCATATTCTTTGCCACAGGGACTTGAAGCCAGAGAACATTTTGCTCGATTCTCAGGGCCACATTGTTTTGACTGACTTTGGACTCTGCAAAGAGAACATTGAACACAACGGCACAACTTCCACATTTTGTGGCACTCCTGAAGTAAGTCTTGAGTTCTGCTTTCTCCCATGATAGTGTTGTAAGTGTGCAACTGCATGACGATGGCAGGAGTTTCCCTGATGAGACTATAGGACATTATGTACTAGCCTTGTGAAAATGGGTGGTGTTGTTTGATGGATATGCCACTAGAGGGTTAAAAAAAAGAGAAAATTCTATTGGAGTTCCTGTAGAGAATGCTCAAGGTGCAGAAACTGGTTTGACTGTCCAGATTGACTTGGCCCCTAGTTCACATATGTGAGCCCCAGGCATTTTGCTTTTTCAGTGAGGAACCTGGGTCCTCTGTATCTAATCCATCTTAGTTGACAAGATAGTGGTCAAGAGAATTGGAGTCATAATGTAGGGTTGCAGGTTCCCCATGTCTGCCTTGAGCAAAATGCCTAAAGAAGGGTAGGTTTATCTTAGATTTGCCATTAGCCTTCAGGTTTTTTTCTAATCAAATGTTCCCATTCTTTCATTTGTGTCCAATAGTACCTTGCCCCTGAAGTCCTTCACAAGCAACCTTATGACCGGACTGTGGACTGGTGGTGCCTTGGGGCAGTTTTGTACGAGATGCTTTATGGATTGGTAAGTAAGAACAGAAACGACATATTTAATCTGCTTGCTGGGAATGTTTGCCACTCCAGTAATTATAGTAGAGGAAATAAATAAAAACCTTTGGTGCTACTGAAAGTCAGTTGGAGTTTATGGAGCAATATCAGCGATGCCCATATTTGCTGGTGAGGTTCTTCAGCAGCCCTCTCCTAATGGGTTTGATAATTCAAGAAAAAAATGTTCTTTTAAATCTTCCCTTATTTTTATAAATAACTCGAGGTAGCAAACATACCTAATACATTTCCTTCCCTTATTTCCCCACAACAACCTTGTAAGATAAGTTGGGCTGAGAGAGAGACCAAAATAATCCAGCCAGCTTTCATACCTAAAATCGGACTAGAACTCATTTTCCTGGTTTCTAGCCTGGTGCAGTAACCATTAGACCAATCTGGCTATTTAATGGATATTGCATTAAAGTAAGTCTTGCATCAAAGCTCAGAGACTGTATGGTGGGGTGGTTAAAATATTTCAGTAGGATTGCAGTCTAGCTTACATCACAAGTGGTTGTGGACAAAATTGGAGAAAGGAGTGGCATGCATGATACCTTGAACTCCCAGAGGAAAGACAAGATGCAAAACTTTGGAAATCAATAAATAACAACAGTAAGGTTAGACAATGGATAGTAACTATTCCTACTCTTCTTGCAGCCCCCTTTCTACAGCAGAAACACAGCAGAAATGTATGACAACATCTTGAACAAACCTCTACAACTGAAGCCAAATATCACCAACTCTGCTAGACACCTTTTGGAAGGACTTTTGCAGAAGGACAGAACTAAGAGGCTAGGAGCAAAGGAAGACTTTGTAAGTATAACTTTTGAAAAGAGGTGAAAGGCATTTGAGATTTTGTCTAGATGGTTTCAGTTCTTTGCATTTAAACTAATGTAATTTCCATTATTTCAACAGATGGAGATTAAGAATCACATTTTCTTCTCTCCAATTAACTGGGATGATCTTATAAATAAGAAGATTACACCACCTTTTAACCCAAATGTGGTAAGAGCTCTCTTTTTTTGCTTTAATTTATATGCTGCCCTTCTCCAGAGACTCAGGGCGGCTTACAATGCGTTAAGCAATAGCCTTCATACTTTTGTATATTTATACAAAGTCATCTTATTGCCCCCACAATCTGGGTCCTCATTTCACCTACCTTTGAAAGGAGGGAAGGCTGAGTCAACCTTGAGCCTGGTGAGATTTGAACTTGCAGTAATTGCAAGCAGCAGATGTTAATAACAGTGCTTTAGTCCACTGTACTACAGGCTCTTCTCTAATTGCATAATTGCCAGGGAAGATTTATTTTATTGGGGATGTCAGAAGTGTATGTGTCCATAAATCAAGAACAAGTGTCAGAGTTCACACCAGGATTCCACAGGAGGTCTCAGTTCTCCAGACACTTAATAACCCATCACTGGAGGGGAAAAAAACCCTGCATTTGACTTAACAGAAGACTTAAACATGTCTCTGCTAGATTAGAAGCTTTATAGCCTACAAAATACAGTTATAATACATCTATTGATTTGCCCAATGCAAGGCAAAAAACAAAAATTCTTTTTATACACACACAAACATACATCAGAGTATTTTTTCCACCACTTTGAGTTAACTAATAATTTAAAAGGTTTGCTTTTTAAACCCGAGAGCACAGTAGTGGATTTAAAGAGGCGTTTCAGTTATCAAATGATTTTCAGAGGTCTGCTGGACACTGGTGATAAGTCTCATTATCATACACATGAAAGCAAATTCACTGGCTTCAGTGGGCCTAAATTCCATAGTAATTTAGTTTTGAATTTGCCCTGCTGTTAAAAGTAAATGTTCTTTGGTACTGAGGCTGTCCTGGACAAGATAGGCAGGTTGGATCTAGATAGGCTGCAGGAAAAGTTCCTTTTGTAAATTTTGTCCTAAGTGTTTCTTAGACTTATTCAAGAGGTAGAGGAGGCTGCAGAGAAATGGGAAGCTGTTCTGGTATCTACAGCAGAATTTGTGGATCCAGCCTTTTGTCTGCATAGGCTACTGAATGAGCATGCCTTTTGGGTGTTAGTTTTGAGAACCACCAGGACTAATTAATATTGGCATGTTACACACACACACCTCCCCTATACAGAGTGCCTAAAATGCTTAAAACCTTGGTAGCCAGCCTTCAGATAACCTGGAACTACAACTTCCAGAATTATTTGGCTACATTAGCTGGGAATTCTGGCAGCTGCAGTTTCAGCACCTTTGACTGCTCCCGAATGCAGAAAGTTGGCTTGGACCTTATATGACCTCAGGAATGGTCAACAGTGAGAAGAAACCTGAGAATTGGTTTCCAATTACTCTTAGGAAAATGTGGCTTCATCAGATCCTTGAGTGTTCACTTTTGAATTGGAAGACAGTGTAGCATTAAGTGTCCTTGCAGCTTACCATTTAACAACCAAATACCTCTCATTTTCTTGCAGAGCGGGCCCAATGATCTGCGACACTTTGACCCTGAGTTTACAGAGGAGCCTGTCCCAAACTCCATTGGCCAGTCTTCAGACAGCATCCTCATCACTGCCAGTGTCAAAGAGGCTGCCGAAGCATTTCTGGGCTTTTCCTATGCTCCCCCCATGGATTCTTTCCTTTGAATTTTGTGATTTCTTTTCTTTTTTTTAAAAAAAATAATAATCGTTCTTTTGGCATTCTGATCGAGCTGCCAGTTGCCTGGTCATCTTGAAAGATAAAATTTTTTTGCACATCTTCCCACTGTGTGGCAGCTTTGCAGCCTTAATTTCAAACTCTTTATCGTTTGCTGAAAGCTTTTTTTTTTTTTGAAGGGGGGGTGTTGTTCTTGTCCAACTGGAAGAGCACATTTAACTCCTTTTGAGTGAACTCATGACATTTCACTACTGGTTCTTCGCAGTCACCCAAGTGGTGCTACATCACGGTTGCAAGTACTAAAAGGAGAAGGGAAAAAATGCAGCTGCTGCCATAGATTGCTCTAAAGTATAAGCCTCAGAACAAAACTCCTTGAGTGTCCTTGATTGGTGAGCATAGCGCCCCCAACTTGGAGATCTTTCTGGATGTGAAGAGAACTTTATGAAGACGTGCCTTTTTTCCCCCTCCGGACGTTGAGATCTTTGTGAACTCTGAAGTTTTTATCACAAGAGTGCTTTTGGATTCATGTGTGAGCAAGTGTGTAACATGGACAAATGGCAGGAGTGTGATTTGTATATTCCCACAGATGGACTTAGCTCAGAGGTGTCTATGTGACACTTGGAGGGCAGTGTGGGGCATTGATCGTTCCTTCCATATTTGGAAGACAATAAATTAATAAATGTAGATAGTGATTTTTTTAAGAAAAATATGTAAAAAATATATAGTTCAAATGGGCTTCAACTACTTGTATCCCAAATGCTTGAAGAAAGCATTGCTGCTATGGAAATATATATATACAGAAAGATATGTATATAAATATTTCTATTTTTAGAAATGGTTTCTATGGACCAAAATGCCCCAGCTGTTGTCTGCTAATCTTTTGGGTTAGTTCATTTTTTTTGTTCATAATCTGTAAACTTGGGCATTATTTATGGGTATTGTTTGCTTGCATTACTTGTTGTATGTATTTGTAAAAAGATGTGTACAGTTGATTGCAATGCTAAATGAATATTTAAAAGAAAAAAAAAACTTTAAAGGCTCATAATGTATACCACCATTGTAATGTACTTAACATGGTTATATGTACCATTTTTGTGACCAAACCCATTGGTTTGCAGTAAAATCTTGGACAATATTTCTATTAATGTTTTCAGTGTCTTTATAAATTCAGGTTTTTTCTCCATCTTTATTCAGAATGCACTTTACAGTCAAAACTGCCCACTAATGATTCATAATATTATTTACAGTATTGAACAACAATACTAAAGATACACAGCGATTTTTGGGTAGGAAAAAAATGCACATTCTGAAGATGTTTTTGATTTAGAATTTCCAGTGGCCTAACAGGATCTACCACTAGAACATCAGAAAAATTATAGTAATGGGGTATTATTATGTGGCTACCTATAGGGCATGGAACAATCAGAACTGAAAGTTATCTCTGCCATTACTTCTCCCTTCCTGCCAGGCATAATGATGTTTAGCCTCCAAATGTCCTATCCCAATGCAATACAAAATAGAAAAGTTGAAGAGGTGACTGACCTGATCAATCACCTCCTCTCATCAAGTTTATTTCATTATATAAAATCTTCCTCCTCAATTGTATCCTGGTTGTGAATGCTTCTTAAATGAAAGAAATGCAATATTATAAAGCAACATTTTTTGGCATACCTGACTATATCTTCAACAATGGCAAGAATATCCTTTTTTACAATTTTAACCAAGAAATCTCAGAGTTAGGCACTTCTTCAAAGTTTAATTAAAATGTGGACCTGGTGTTATAGTCTGCAGAGCAACAAAATAAGTCTAGCCTCTCCATAATCATCTTTAGCATATTTTCTCCAGGCCTTAG
This sequence comes from Pituophis catenifer annectens, assembly GCF_029215685.1. NCBI lineage: Eukaryota > Metazoa > Chordata > Lepidosauria > Squamata > Colubridae > Pituophis > Pituophis catenifer. The sequence continues at coordinate 89,448,557 of NW_027256881.1, forward strand.
TAAACCAAGATTTCTTGGTCAACTTATTTTCAAAACAATAATGACCCTGGCCCTTCTTTCCTATATGTATTACAATTTGTCAGTGTTTTTAGAAACTAGTCATAACTCAACATGATAGCCCAGTGTCAGCCTGATCAAGTGAAGAGCATGGAAAGAACTAGGGATCTAACCAGATGCTAAAGCTGTGGTGGTTAAAATGCAGTTTTGCTGGCTAATTCTGACTGCCAGCAGTTTGATTCTCACCAGGCTCAAGGTTGACTCAGCTTTCCATACTTCTGAGGTCAGTAAAATGAGAACCCAGATTGTTAGGGGCAATATGCTGACTCTAAACCACTTAGAAAGGGCTGTAAAGCACTGTGAAGCAGTAGTGCTATTGCTATTGTTAAAGAAAATGCTACAAAGGAAAGGGATTCTCGAGATACATAACTCATTAGCCAGTCAAGGGACCTAACAACTAATAGCTCTGGGAGCATAGCATCATACTAACTTGGTTAAAAAATCATGTTTTGGAATACAGAATCCCCACTAATTTTTCCAAGAAATGCATGGTGGTATTTCATGAACACTTCATTGTCATTATTACTAAATTTTTACCCAATTGGTATCTTTGCATGTATGTAACTCAAGGCGGTGAACAAACCTAATACTCCCTCCTATTTTCCCCAAACAATAGTCTTGTGAGAAGGGTTGGTCTGAGTGAGAATAAATGGCCCGAAGTCACCTGCCATCCTTTAATGTGTCCTTATTGTGAGAGGACCAGCAAACATTATTATATCATCAACTGATTTAGAGAGGCTATAATGCTTCGGTAGTAAACCTGCTTTTTTATGTGCTCTTTTTCTCATAAGGGTTCCCCCCCCCCTTTCCACAACATAACAAGCTGGGTGGTGTAGTTTTAAGTACAGTGCAAAAATTAGATGTCTTTTGAGTAAATCTAAATTAATTGCATGAGAGAATTGGCTCCTTCTATTCCCATGAGATACCACCACCAATGACTCAAATAATTGTGTTGTGCAAATAGTATACACCTGCTTGTGCCTGAGTCAGGCAAAACAGGGGTTTAGACATGTTTTATGCTGTGTCAGAGTTACAACAGAAGATCAAACATATGGAAACCTAATGTGGATGAATCTTCAGTATCATGTACCTCACTGGCCATCTGGTCCGACATTGCTTGTTTTCCACATACCCTTCTAACGCAGCCCCAAACATGTCCAAAGCTAAGCTTAGTAGGCTTAGCAGAAGAGATATTTTCAGATGGCATCTGATGATTCAAGCATCTGAGTCATCCCACCTACCATGGGGGCAAAGTATGCCCAAGTACTTTCATCCTCCCTCTCAAAACATTAGCCAGCTGGGTTTGAGGGAAAGTGCAGGCACAAACACAATAATGAGCCAGGCCCTTACATGTATGTACACATACCAAGAAGTAATTTGCTGTAAAAGCTAGACGGTTTACAAAGGAATCAGAAAGAAAGGGGAATGGGCAGAAGAATACATTATACACACAAACCCTACTCAAATACTTCCTCATGGCCTCTGAAAATTTCTTTCAGATCATCATTCCTCATTTTTGAAGCTTATTTCATAATTATAAGTTAAAGAGACTCTTGTTTTGGACAAATGGTTTATGTGGCAACATAGAAAGTATATATGTTGCTTATGTTGTATGTTTTCATTACCAGCAAACACACTGTTCTTAAAAGGTAAAATTCGTTTGGCCTGTTACATGACCCAGAAGTGATTTCCCAGATAATGTTGAATTAAAACCCCAAATATGCCACTGGTTATGCTGAATAGGGCTATTGGATGTTATAGTTCAGCAACATTAGGAGTACTGCAGGTTCTTATTTTGTTTCCCAGTCTGTGGCTTTTCTTCAATAGGAAAAGAATGGGAAAAACAATATGAAACACTGGAAGGTTGAACATGAAAAGTGATTGCACTTGTATCCCCAATAAATCTCTGTAAATGGGTCATTTCACAATGAAGCCTTGTTTAGAATCAATCATGAAGTCAGCAGGAGATTTCAAGTTTACAGTGCAATTTTCCCTTGGAGTAATTTGCAGCACAGTGAACTGTAGATAAAAAGTGACACCATGTGGTTTGCTAAAGATGTGCACATCCATGTTCCACAAAATGGAACAAATCCCTTTTTAACCCTTTAAGCTTCAAATGGCTAATGCAACACCAGGAAAAATAAAGTACTGATATTATCCTATGGGATTTTTTTGCGGGAGTGGGGGGTGGGGAGGAGGAGAGGACTCTGGAGGTCTATATTGTAAATTGTGTGCAGATTTAAAAAGTATAATAATGAGAAATAATTTTATTTATTTATTAAATTTGTGTGACACTCATCTTGTCTAGAGGTGACTCTGGGTGGCTTGCAAACATCTTACCTAAAAAGGTACAAAGATGACAAAATGTTGGAGATGGAATTTTGGGGAAGAGTTTCAGTCCACTTGCTCCTAGGCAACAACTGATAAGCATCAAAATGGATATCTTAAAGGCTTTTAAGAATACTGGTTCAGAAAATTGGAAAAAATAAAAAACAAAGTAGTACCTGGATACAAAATGGCTGCCATGGAAGAAGGAAGAAGGAAGGAAGGAATGAAAGCAAATTGATGAGGCTGTAGCTTGTTAACGCTTACAACTTCTCTATCCATGATGGTTTCTCTCAGTACATCCTATCTTGATTTCTCTCTCTTTTTGAGGGGGAGGAGGGAAGATGCATAGGCTCCCACATCAAATACAGACTATATCCATTTTTTATCTTGTAAGAATGCCTATGATGGCTACAGGAGGCCTGGGGGAAATCCTGTAAAAACCAAGTGTGTAATGTCTGATACTTTATTTTGCAGCATACAAAGTTACCACATAAAAATTAGAAGTTACCAATGAAAGCATATTGTTTAAAAATCAAACAAGAGAGGAGTCTGATAAGAACCGAGGGCATGACTTACTGGTAGACACAATACATATGGGGACCGCAATAATTTCCTATTCCTAATTCAGATTTTTTTTCCTAATTTCAGATGGGATTGATCTTAAAAACCCAGTTTATTAAAAGAAACTGAATTGTACATATTATGTCACAACTATGATTATTTTTCCTTTCTGAGTTTAGGTGGGATAGAAACATGCACACTCACAGAAACACACATTTTATTTTAATCAATTAATTATTGCAGAGGGTCTTGGCAGATATGGTCTCAAGAATTAATATGTCCAGGATAGCAGTTTAGCTTTTAGATAGATTTGTCCTGACAATGTAAAAAAAGTCTTTGAGGAAACCCAGAACCAATTACATGCAGCCCTACATGGATTCTCTTCCTTTTTGATGCTGCACAAAAATAAAAACAATCCAGAATATGCAACAAACTTAGAATTCCCTATTCCAGTTCATGGAACTCTCTTAGTCTGCCAGTTATTTCAAATGGCTAAATGCTAATATTATCACAAAAATAGGATGATTTTTAATTTGACTTCAATCACATCAATCTAAATCACATCAATCACATCAAGTGCTAACACACTATTTTTATTTCTCCTGATAGGCATTCATTCCATATCAACCTTCTCTCTCTCTTTTTTTTTAAAAAATTGATTTATATGCCGCCCTTCTCCGGAGACTCAGGGCAGCTTACAATGTGTTAAGCAATAGCCTTCATACTTTTGTATATTTTTACAAAGTCAGCTTATTGCCCCCACAAACTGGGTCCTCAATTTACCTACCTTAGAAAGGATGGAAGGCCGAGTTAACCTTGAGTCTGGTGAGATTCGAACTTACTAATTGCAGACAACTGGAGTTAAATTACAATGCATTAGTCTGCTGAGCTATCCAGGCTCCTTTAACATTTCGATTTTTCATGGGAGCTTTTACTTGGTAACACAACAATGCGGGTGGGATTACATGTACGTAGCCTATAATAGCCCCCATTAAAATGCTCTAACCCAGTTCATGGGTATTTGTCTAGCAACTGTTCTTCAACCATTTTTGAATTGTAGGTTTCTTTGTTCTCCAGATAAGGAAATCACAATTACTTGACCTGGTCTGGACACTCCAATACATAAAAATGCTGAGGTACTAAAAAGAGTGCAGAGAAGAGCAACAAGGATAATAAGGGGTCTGCAGGCTAAATCGTATGATGAACAGTTAAGAGAACCAGGTATGTTTAGCCTAGCAAAGAGAAGACATAGGGGTGACATTACTGTCTTCTGATACTTGAAGGACTAGTCAAGAGACAATGAAGTTGATTTATTCTCCATAGCACCTGAGGGCAGGAGAAGAAACAATGGGGCATTGCTCATTGGAAAGAGATTCAACCTGGAACTAAGAAGGAAATTTTTTTTGACAGTGAGAACAATTAATCAAAGGAACAGCTTGGCTTCTAGAGTTGTGGGTTCTCCAACTGGAGGTTTTCAAGAAAACATTGGACAACCATTTGTCTAGGATGGTATAAGGATTCCTGCCTTGAGCAGAGGATTGGTTTAGAAGACCTCTAAGGTCCCTTCTAATCCTGTGACACTATGACTATGCTCTCTAAAATGGCAGCAACGTACATTAATATAAAGCCTGAATAAAGGAGAGATTTCTCATTGAAGAAGAATCAACATTAAAGTTGGATGAGGTATAAGTATGATCTGAAATGACAGATTAACATGAAGGAACTTGATTAGATCTAGATGGCTGAGACTGTTTTGATTAAACTTGTTTAGATCTGAATTCAATAAGAGTATTGTTATGAAATCAGAGTTCATAGTTATGAGTCCAGACTTGTTGGGATTGAGCAAACAAGCTGGTTCATAAAAGTCTAACAGTCTGATTGCCTCTTGGTGTTAGGAGTAGCTAATCAAAGCAAGAATTTTTTTAACTATGGCTTGTTTAAGCCTTACAGCTAAATGGAATAACTGCTTTTCTGATAAAACATAATCTTAAACTGAGAATACAATAAATCTCTAGTTTCTAATTCAGGCTTGTTCAGAGAACAACAAAACAAGGATCTTGTTTTGACATAATGCAAGATATGCATGGAGCTAACAAATGTACTGTCCTAATCATGCCCCCAGAAAGGGCCAACATTGGCAAAATATACTGGTATTTTTTAACATCATAATAAAAATTCTGGCTTATTATAAAGTGTGACCAACCTGCCAATGGGCAAACAGAGCCTCAGCTCTTTTTTCCAACATGGAAATATTATAAATAGTATATAATTAAATTTGTAATGTGCTTTGCATGTTTAAAATATTAAAAATGATAACATTGAAGCAGATGGTTTAACCTGAGACTTGGTTGAAATATATTGCTTACTAGAAGAGCAAACAGACAAAAATATTGTTTTGATGACCTCTAGTGGAAGAAACATGAATATATTTTATATTGTTCCTTTTCATCCCTAATGAAAAACAGAGAGAGAGAGGGGGGGGGGGAGAGAGAGAGGGGGGGGGGGAGAGAGATGGTACTGAAGAATTCATAAACACACTGTTGTGAAAATGGACCAAATAAAATCTCTGAAGAAATCCAAGAAGAAAAGTCAATACTTTGCTGACAATGAGTTCCGATTCTATAAAACAAAACCCCAACAATAAACCTGGGGTAGTGTTCAGACCACAAACATCACTCACAGGATGTGCAGCAAATATGCTCACTTAAAATACATACAAGGAGGGGATAACTTCAGAAAATAAAGGCTACAGGTCTACTTCATTGGCATCTTCAGTCTCAAGAGACTATGGTATCGTGCTCTGGAAAGAGGTCCTAAAACAGCATCTAATGTGACTAAAAAGGCCAATTCGAGAGTGGCAATCCCTTCCACACTGAGGGCAGAAACATTCTGTCCTCTGCCCAGCCCCCAGATTTTGCTGGTTCCAGGACTGCCTCTTTGCCTCAGCCTGCCGAACAAGTGTCTCTTCGAATTGGAGAAGGCCATGCTGCATCTTTAGCCTCCAACCTGAACGATCGGAGGTCAAGTTTTCCCAGTTGTTAATGTCCATTCCCAAGGCCTTTAGGTCCCTTTTGCAGATATCCTTATATAGCAGCTGTGGTCTCTCTCTGAGGCGTTTTCCCTGCACTAATTCTCCATACAAGAGATCTTTCAGAATCTGACCATCAGCCATTCTCACGACATGCCCCAGCCAGCGTAGATGTCGCTGTTTCAATAGTGTATACATGCTAGAAATTCCAGCATGTTCCAAGACTGCGCTATTTGGAACTTTGTCCTGCCAGGTCTAGGTCTACTTATTTCCAAATTAATCCACCCTCCATCAAATTATGTCACTCAGCCATGCAAGTAGAAGATCAGCTGAAGCGAATATGAAAATCCACTCGAATTTACACTTCACTATATGGAATCTAATTGCTCAGCACACATGAACAGTTATTTATAAGGAGGATCAATCTCAAGTGACAATTAAGTTGATCTTTCCTTTATTTTTAACAAACTCAGATCTCACACCATACGAAAAGAAACACATGAAAAGAGGAACAATTTGTTTTAATGGACATTGGTGGTTAATTATAGTTATACTGAATTATAGCTAGCTATTATTCTTTATCTTCTGTTTGGAAGTATCTATTGAAGCCAGGTTGCAATTTACTAAACCTTCAGTTGATGCCTTCAGCTGTTTTTCAATCTGACAGTATACACAATATAGACAATAATGGTGATTTCCATTACAAAGTGCTATGAAGGACTCACGCAGTACACAACAAAAACCCAGCATTACTTCAAAGACTAAAATGTTCTCCTGACCTACATGAAAGGACTTTCTTTGGCAAATAGGTCTTTCATCAACAAAGAAATTTCTAGATTTTGTGTTTTCTTGTTTGTGAAATAAATTAGAAAAAGGGGAAAAAGCTGATATCCTGGAATACATATAAATAATTCAGTTTAATTTATAAACTATGTTGCAGGCATTCAGCTACCCAAAATAATATGATAGTGATATGGGCTGCATATAAATTTAATAAATAATAATAACAATCAGAGATGTAAAAATTGTTGATAAGAAAGACAAAAATGCGTGGATGTGGTAGTACCTAGACACAGCAGAACATAAGAGAAAGAGCTGAAGAGAAATCACAAAATAAAAAGACCTGCAAATAGAAGTAGAAAGTGGCTTGAAGAGATAACCCAACAACAAATAGAATTGAAACCAGAATTATTCCTATTAGGCATACTTACAGAAAATTATGATAAAAAATACAGTACTTAATATTACATATTATAACCGCAGCCAGAATTGTGTATGCGCAAAACTGGAAGAATAACACTATACCATCAGAGGAAAGTGTAATAAGAAAAGTGCTAGAGTGTGCTGAGATGGATAGACTTACAAAAGAAATAAAAGATAAAGGAGAAACGGATTATTATTTGGTATGGAATGAATGGTATAAATAGCTGGAGGACAGGTGCAAAAGCTAAGAAAATATCAAAGAAAGAAGACTTAGGAGTTAGAAAATAGTAATAAATCTGTATAAATATATATGACACAAAATGTATGTTTATAAATTAGTATATGAATATGTTAATATGTATAAAGCAGGGGTGAAACCCAGCAGGTTCTGACAGGTTCTGGAGAACCGGTAGCGGAAATTTTGAGTAGTTCAGAGAACCAGCAAATGCCACCTCTGGCTGGCCCCAGAGTGGGATGGGAATGGAGATTTTGCAGTATCCTTCCCCTGCCATGCCCACCAAGCCACGCCCACCAAACCACACCAAGCTGACCAAGCCACATCCACAAAACCGGTAGTATTTCACCACTGGTATAAAGGATAATGGAACCACATGTATAGATATATAGTTGTTAAGGGGAAAAAATGGATATATAGCGGATGTATAACAATGCGGAAATATTGCAAAGAGGAAAATTGTTAAAAACTTTTTAAAATTATAAAATAAAATTAAAAAAGAAGTAGAAAACAATGACAAAAGAAAGCAAAGATGCTACCTGAAGTGAGTATGAAAATCTACTTGTACACTTCATTATATGGAATCTAATATTAGAGAGTATCAATCTCAAGTGATAACTAAGATGAACTTTATTTTTTAACAAGCTTAGATCTCACACCATGTGAAAGGAAACACATGAAAAGAGGGAGAATTTGTTCTGGTGCAATCCCAAAAATTGGAGCACCACTTAAACACCATCAACATTGACAAAAATCATTATCTTTCAACTGCAAAAAGCAGCAATTACTTGGAGCTACTTATATGCTATGATAATACCTTTAACACACCATCAAACAATAACTTGCTTATCCCAGGTCCTTGGGAATGACTTGGTAAGTGGATAAAAATGCCAAATCCAATCTAAACATCTGGCTGACCATGCAACAAACCACAGTTATATTCTTTGTGACCTGGTTTTGATCCTTGCAATATAGTGCACGTACAACTGTCTTTACTGGTTTTGGTTGTACTGTACTGTTCTTGTTTTTCTTACAGTAATTTGTTGCTGAATAGATTGTGCTGAATGCATTTGCAAAAGACAGCTCTATACTGTTCAGCTATCTGGAGACGCCAATATTACATTCCAACAAATTCTACATATATACTTGCACCTTTTGGGACTACACCTAATTACAGTGAATATTTTGAAAATAATATACTTTTGTCAATATTTGCTGTAGAGAAAATCAATATACCCAGTCTAGAAACCGGGAGACCAAAAGTTCTAGTCCTGCCTTAAGTACAAAGAAAGCTGAGTGAACTTGTACTGTCAGTCCTTCACAATGCTAGGAAGAAGACAAGGGCAAGTCGTTTCTGAAATCTTGGCAAGAAAACTGCAGGGCTAGTCCAGGCAGCCACCAAAAGTCAACAATGACTCAAAAGCACACAAAAAACCCATCAGCTGTAATAGGCATATGACATTGATTTGGAGAGTACAGTATGAGCTATATCAGGGTTTGTTTAGCAAGAGTCTGTCTTCTCATTGGAAATATATTGCTCATTGAATTATATGCTTGTTTGTCCTGAATATGTAGTTACATCTTCCATCATCCACCATTTGGTTGACTGTAAGTACTCAGTGAATGTTTTGGATTTAATGACATCTTCTAAGAAATTCTCAGTTGAAAAATTCAAAGTTGCATGTGTGACCTTTCTTTATTGCCATTTGTTTGTTGCAGCTTAAATACCTTGAATACTTTAAAGCCTTGATAACAAAAGAATAATACAGATAATCTTTGACTTACATCCATTTGTTTAGTGACTGTTCAAAGTTACAACAGCACTGAAAAAAGTGACTTACTGTATGACCAGGTGCTTATGAAAAACACACCTATGACTACTGCAGTATCCCCATGGTCACGTAATCAAAATTCGGGTCTTAGCAACTGCCATGTATTTATGACAACTGCAGTGTCTCAGGGTTATGTAATTACCATTTGCAACTTCTCAGCCAACTTCTGAAAAACAAAGTCAATGGGGAAAGTTGGTCATTCACTTAATGACTGCATTATTCATTTAACAACTGCAGTGATTCACTTAACAACTGAGTTAAGAAAGATCATAAAATTGGGCACAATTCACTTAACAATTGCTTTGATTAGCAATGGAAATTCTGGTCCCAATTGAAGTTATAAATCGAGAACTACCTGTAATGATAGATTCATTTTTTTCATACAGTGCAATATTAGCCCTTCAATAGTAACTTTTTTTCTTCTATTTTACCCTGCAGTACAGGAAGTAGGGAAGAAAACAACTAAATTGCATCTGAGTACAAATATTGATTTTAAGAAATACAGGTCCCATTGTTGTGTTGGGAAAAATATTTTATCTGGAGAGTTGCGGAAAATGCTTACCAAGGATAGAAGTTACAGATGAGCTTTCCCTTTGAATTACTCTTTGAAAATAATGAAACCACATCGGAAGTAGAATTAAAATTATTCTTGATGAACAACTTCTCATTTGTCTATAGAGGTTCTCATTCATCCAGGTCACGATTGTCCCAAAGGTACTTTTATTTAAAGGCACCTGGAATGTCTGATTTTTTCTTTAAGACTTTTCACTTCTCATCCACAGTTCTTACTATGTAAGAGGACACAGATTATTAGCACCAAGGTAGTTTCAATAAGACTGTTGTCTGGCCTTTTGCAGAGAGTATAAACCCCTTCCATGCCCCACAAATTAGTTAGAACTGAAGAAGCTTCTTGGATGAGAAGTGAAACGTCTTAAAGAGAAACCAGAAAGTCCAGGTGCCTTTAAAATAAAAGCATCTTTGAAGCTTCTCATTTGTTTTGGGTTTTCCTCACTTGTGTTGATTTTAGTACTTCTGCCATTCACCAGAAGATTGTTGCTATAAATCCCACTGCAGATGACACTGAATGGATCTGGAATCATATCTCCCCTGCTTAAATGTTAAACTAAAGTTACTAAACAAAGCCTGATACATTCTTGACAGGAGCACTAGAGGAGCGTTTGTGTCAAAAAGTCAAGGTAGTGACAGGAGTGGTGTGATCAAATCCCCACCTCTTTTTATATACACTGTGCATGTGATGTGTGAAAGAGCTTCAATCACACAATCGTGGCCTTTCTCTTCTTTTTTCACCAGACAACCCCACCTTGTGATTTCCACTATATTCAAAGCTAGCAAAGCGCAGGTACTGAAATTTAGAATAGTTTTAAAAAGCCATGCTTTGTAACGCCGCCGTGGTCAACATTTACAGCATTACCTCCCCAGAAATGTAGTATTTCAATATTACTGCCGGGATGACGCATTGTACTGAGGCAGTCTGGTTTTGCTTTGTGCAACATAATCAACCCCTGGGGTTTGTAATCCTGTAATCCTCCAATTAGTTTATAATTATGTGGTTATGTGTGAACCCAACAAAATTGTGGGTTATTCAGGAAAGGATGCTACTTAAATAGAAGATTGTGAGATTAATATATTTATTAAATTTATTGTAGGTAATGTTACATTCTTATGTAATTTCTGCAGGTCAGCTGAATCAAGACTCATTATACACACTCACATCCTACTGTTCCCTGTGCAAAACTTCTTTAATTTTTTACGGAAATAATCCACTTTTGAGCTGGCTATAAATATCCCCTTTTTCTTCTCAGACGTGTCCAGGGTTCTGCTTCCTCTTTCTTGCCAGCATAGCATCCTTTAATTTGAGGGGTGGGGGTGGGAGGGAAAGGTGGGGGGGGGGAAGCCAGACAAATAAACATTGGATTTGCCTTAGGTGACTCTTTCTCACATTTCTTTAATTGCTCAGAACGGTAAAATATATATGTATATATATATATATATATAAATGATGGTCCTGTACACGGACGGTATACTGTGTGCTCGTTTGGCTTGTTTGTGTAGGCCCTGCAAGTACTTCACCTCTTAAAACACGCACACACGGGAATGGGGGCGGGCGTAGTAAATAGGAGCGGGGGTAAAATGCTCATTGTGGAGAAACAGCTTCGATTAGTTAGAACGGGGAGCTCCAGAGCTTCAGGCTGAGCTCCGCGTTTCTCCTCTTCGTTTTCTCAGCTATTTGTTCGAAGCGAAAACAATACGTCTGGAAAAGAAAAAAAAAAATCCCTCCCTTTCGCGCCGCTGATAGGCTCCGCCAGAATAGCAACAGGCCAGGTCACCGAAAAGGGCAAAGCCTGCGGTAGCGGAAAGAAAAGTTACTCGCGGATCTCTTTAGTAAACTTTCAGATTTCATCCCGCTGCCATGAACAGGGCGGCGAGAGTCATCGCCGGTCTGGAGCGCCTGGGGAAGGCGGCCTTCCTGTAAAGGCGTTTGAGTCTCGAAGGAGCCCTGGGCTTTCTCAAGCTCCAGCCATGTTACTCGGGCAGAACAAGGAGGACCTCAGTCCGAAAAGCCAGAGCGAGACAGAAGAGGGTACCGCATGCAGGAGCCTTCACGAACCTCCAGCTCAAACAGGTAAAAGAACCGATTGCGGGCGTGCCTGCAGACTTGACAGATGCAGATAACGTGCGTCGGTAACTTTCCAGTTTCAAGAAACAGAACAATAACCAGAGGGCAGAATGCTTAGAAAGAAACAAAACAGCCCGGAAACTTTGCAACCGTTTTGTCAACTCAATTTTCTCATTCCTGTTTTTCTTTAGAGAGGTGCTGGAAGTAACACTATCAGTATATATGTACATATAGATCCTTTTGGCCTTTGGAGAAGCCAGAGGAGGCGAAGGAGAAGAATTCTGCTTGTTCTGTTTTAGCTTGGTAGTATTTCTGTGTGGTGTGTATAAAGCTAAGCAATGAGAGGCAGAGTGTGTCTTGATCTTGGAATCAGTCTTGATTCCTAATGATTGCCAGGAAAATCCTTGAGGTTTTCTTGGCAAGATTTCAGAAATAGTTTGCCATTGCCTCCTGCCTACTGTCCTCTTGAAGGAGAATGCCTGGCTGAAGATCACCAGCTGGCTTTATGCCTGAGGCAGCACTAGAATTCAAGTCCCCCAGTTTCTAGCCCAAAATCTTAATTGCTACGTATATCAACTAGCTCTCATTTAAGCAATAGTAACTAGGTTTTAATACAGATTTTCCTGGTCCAAGTAAAGTCCTCATCTGCTACAGCACTTTGATCTTATTGTTGAACAATGAATGGCCTTTGCATCATTTTGCATGTGAGGTGCAGGTTGTTTATCTTGCACTTATTTTATTTCCTGGTTTAATTGGACCCTAACTTATTGCAAGATATATTATCACCTAGATTAGAATGACTGATGTGCTCTTTGCAGCACACCATGAAAACAACATCTGTCTCTCTTGAAGCTTCAATTCATCATCTAACTATGGTTGTCTTTCCAAATGTTTGATGATGATTTTGGCTCTGATTTCAGAACACAGCAAGACTGGTATTATCTGTGTTTTCAAAAACCCTTAAGATTGCAATGTCATTATTGTTCCATTTTGTTTATGCCTACTTGGTCTTTTGCAGATTTCCAAAAGTAACACAAAAGAGCTACATGGGGTGGATTCACAATGTGCTGATGCTAAGGATTTAACTTTCACATGACAGCTGAGATACTTGGACTGGCTTGTGCAGATGACTGTTTTCAATACATATACAAATCCTTTTATGAAGCACTTCTATTCCAGCCAGTGAATTCATAAAATGCCCTCTCTTAAAAGCCTGCAGCAAGGAATGTGGGAGGTTGGAAGAGAACTTGTGTTAGTACGATAAGGACTAATGGGTATGATTGATTAATCTTGAACACTTGCTGGATTAGTTAATTAAATAAAGAACATGGGCAGGATCAGCTTGCTCCTTTAAGTAATCAGAGAGCTTAAATTTCATGGAAAATGGCATAGGAGATTAACCGAAGCAGCAAGTACACAAGTAGTCCTCGACGTAGGACGACAATTGAGCCCAGCATTTCTACTGTTAAGCAAGACAGTTGTTAAGTGAGTTTTGCCCCATTTCATGACTTTTCTTGACACAGTTGTTAAGTAAATCACTACAGTTGTTAAGTTAGCAACACTCTTTGTTAAGTGAATCTGGCTCCCGCATTGACTTTGCTTGACAGAAAGTCACAAAAGATAATCCCACAACCTCGGAACCTAAATATGAGCCAGTTGCCAAGTTTCCGAATTTTGACCATGGTGACCGTGGAGATGATGCAGCAGTCATTAAGTGTGAAAAATGGTCATAAGTCACTTTTTTCAATGCCATTGTGACTTTGAACGGTCACTAAATGAATGGTTGTAAGTCAAGGACCAACTGTAATTAGCCAAAAAACAAAACAACAACAACCCTCCTCTGGTGTTAGTGACCATCTCCAGAGTTCAGGGATCTGTACCTGAAAAGGTTTCATGTCTTCATTGCCTGTATCTCCTAACATCTCTTAATGTGTGCTGCAGCTCCTGATTTCACATCTCACCTCAATCCCTGAAGCTGCCAAGCTCCCTTCCCTAACAAGCAGCAGTGTTTTTGATGGGGGCCATGTCAGTCCTTTGCTTTGTTTCATAACAGCATTCTAGTAACGGGAGGGAATGGGACCCATACATCAAATGGGTCAGGTTTGTTGTGGCTTATGGTATTCTTTCATTAGACCAGTGTTTCTCAACCAGCCTGAGAGCCAGTTTGGTCTAGCGATTAAGGAGACTGTAAGTTCTAGCCCTGCCTTAGGCATAAATTAACGGTCTTTTGGCCAGTCACATACTTTCAGTCAAGCTCATCATTGCAGGGTTGTTGTTGTGGGGAAAATAGGTGGAGGAAGGAATATTGGGTATGTTATCTGCCTTGAGTTATTTGTAAAAATAGTAAAGGTAAGAAATAAGTAAAGCAAACCTTGGCGAACTTAAGCTATGTGGACTTCAACTCCCAGAATTCCACAGCCAGCATGTTGTTGCTAAGGTTGAGAAACACTATTAGACAACTGGCAGATATCCGTTGCTCTCACTTAAAGAGACATCACACAGTCAATGCAATATTCACCCTTTTGAATTTGAGGGCCTTGGCATTCATCCAAGAATGACATTCTCAGATGGTACGTTTGGGTAGAGGTCAAAATTCTGTTCGTTGATAATGGTCTAAATGTGGCTTAGATTTAGATTATTCAGTACCTTATATCCATATACGTAAAATAACTAGGTCCCTCCAAAAAGTCATTGATGATGTAATAAAATGATGTTCTGATAATGGCTTGTTTCATATATCTGCAACATAAATTAATTGGTTAGATTTTGGATTATTTCAAAGGCTCATTGTCCCCAGTGACCATATATTTTAGAAAGAAACACTGTAGATGTTGATTTTGCAAATAGTTGCATACACACACACACACATATACACAGATACATACATGTACATATAATACATACACACATAAGCACATACACACAAATGTAAGTATGTAAAAATCCTTTTAAATTTGCTGCATCTACTACAAAGAAACACTGTTATGTTGTTGTTCATAATTTATATTTATGTTATTCCTAATTTATATTAGGAAAGAATGCATAGAAAGGGTTTACAGTGTAATTAGATCACATCTTTTAGACTTTTCATTAATGCCCTGCATTTTGATTAAAAGAATGTCAAGGTCTATAGATCTTTAAAATGAAAGTTTGGATTGGATTGCATTATATACATACACCATTTCTTCCTACTGGTAGTTCTTCTTTTTGTGCTGTTTTCTACTTCTTCCTCCTCGTTCACTTTGCCATTAATTCAAATCTCTGAGTCCAAATGTACCTGCCTGTACTGCTTGCCTGAGACTGCTAATATTAGATGGATATGAGAAGATGTAATGTACACAGTATATTGTTGATATATGGGTGCTACTCAGGTTAGCAAGTTAGAAGTTAATACAGCATTAAAGTTCTATAAATTTCCTTTATTTATTTATTATATTAAGAAGCACCCAGCTCTCTCACAGAGGGACTCTATACAGTAAAATATTAAAAACGTAACATGGTATATAAAATTTAAAAGAGGCAAGGAATGTTAAAAGTTATGGGGCACTTTCAGGGAGCTAAGCAGCCCTATGGGTGCAGGTTCCTCTGTACATCTGAAGCAAAGGCACAGAGCCATGTTTTTACACCTTTACGGAAGGTCAAGAGAGTGAGGGGCCTGTGTCACCTCTGTGGGGAGAGTGTTCCACAGGGTGGGGGCACAGCAGAGAAGGCTCTCTTCTGGACTCCACCAGTCAGAATTCTTTGATTGACAAGGTCCGCAGAATACTTTCCCTACCTGAGTGGGTGGGATAGGCTGAGATGAAGATGGTTCCATAGGTAACCCTATTCCATACCATATACAGGTTTTAAGGGTCGTAACCAACACCTTGAATCGGACCTGGAAGCAGACTGGCACCCAGTGCATCTCAGGTAGCAGAGGGATTACCATATTTTTCAGACTATAAGACGCACCGGAGTATAAGAGGCACCAAGATTTCGAAGAAGTAAACAATAAAAAAAAAAGGGTTTTGCCCTCCCCAGCCCCCAAGAGCACTCTGCAGGCCTCCCAAACCCTCTGTACGTCCCGTTTTTGTGAAAAACGTTTTTCACAAAAACAGGGCACACAGAGGATTTGGGAGGCCTGCACAATGCTGCTGGAGGCTGGGGAGGGCAAAAACGCCTCTGTTTTTGCGAAAAATGGGCCCATTTTTGGCCTCCCAAGCCCCCCACGCATCGTGTTTTTGCCCTCCCCAGCCCCCAGGAGCACTCTGCAGGCCTCCCAAACCCTCTGCATACCCCATTTTTGTGAAAAACAGGCCTGTTTTTGGTGAAAATGGGACACATGGGGCAGGGTTTTGAGAGGCCAAAAATGGTTGTATTCGGTGTATAAGACACACCAACATTTCCACCCTCTTTTAGGGGGAAAAATTGCGTCTTATATTCCGAAAAGCACGGTATGTACACCATTCTTTGGGTACCCAAGATTGTCTGCAACAACATTTTTTACCAGTTGAAGCTTCTGGATTCTTTTCATGGTGGCCCCATGAAAGCTTTCTTCTGAAAGCCATTTGTATTGAAAAGGAGTAGGTAGGACAGAAAAACAAACAGTAGCTGCTACAGTTTATTGAGTTCTTCCTCTTCATTGGAATGTTGGAACAGTAATGGGGTTTAGGTGGAGCAGAGGCATTCTAGCTTCACTGGGAAGCAAAACAAGATGTTATCTTAGGAGCATGTTGTTCATCAACCTGAATTCATTGGCAATAATGCAGCTGGGTAATTTAAGGTTGACGTCTTTATAGCCCCCTCTTTCTTCATATGTTATATGCAATTCTTCAAGCATGCAAGAAATGCTTCTTCTCAGTGTCATTCCTGTAGCGGTGAACATGTGGGAGAGGCACTAAAGAGATCCAGTCTTCTGTCAGCCATGAAAGCTCATTGAGTGACATTGGCCAGTCAGTAATTGGGTATGTCTAGTTTATTTATTTATTTATTTATTTATTTATTTATTTATTTATTTATTTATTTATTTATTTATTTATTTATTTGTCAGATTTATATGCCGCCCTTCTCCCGTAGGACTCGGGGTGGCTCACAACAATAAAACAACCTGACAATAGATAAAAATTAAATAATATTAAAAACCAATTAAAATCCCCAAATCCCCAAGTTAAAATCCACGGCAGATCAGGGAAGTTGCTGAAAGAGCCATGTCTTTAGGTCGGCGTGGAAGGTGCGGAGGTCAGGGACTGTCTGGAGCCCGGTGGGCAACCCATTCCAGAGGGTCGGTGCGACCACAGAGAACGCTCTTATCCTGGGGACTGCCAGCTGACACTGTCTGGCCGAGGGGACCCGGAGGAAGGCAGCCCTATGTGAGCGCACTGGGCGGTGGGAGCCGGTAGGAGGTGATCCTGCAAATACCCCGGGCCAATGCCATGAAGGGCTTTATAGGTGAGTACCAGCACCTTGAAGCAGATCCGGAGGACCACCGGCAACCAGTGCAGCTCGCACAATAGTAGTGTTATATGGGAGTAGCGGGACGCACCCGTAACTACTTGCGCGGCTGCATTCTGGACCAGTTGGAGCCTCCGGGTGCACCCCAAGGGCAGCCCCATGTTTAATGAAAAGAAGGAATAGAGGTGACATGATAGCAATATTCCAGTATCTCAGGGGTTGCCCAAAGAAGAGAGAGTAAAGCTGTTCTCCAAAGCACCTGAAGGCAGAACAAGAAGCAATGGATGGAAACTAATCAAGGAGAGAAGCAACCTAGAACTAAGAAGAAATTTCCTGACAGTTCGAACAATTAATCAGTGGAACAACTTGCCTCCAGAAGTTGTGAATGCTCCAACACTGGAAGTTTTTAAGAAGAGATTGGACAACCATTTGTCTGAAATGGTAAAGGATTTCCTGCCTGAGTAGGGGTTGGACTAGAAGATTTCCAAGGTCCTTTCCAATTAGATTCAACAGAATTGAATCTAATAACAGATTCAATTCTGTTCTGTTCTGTTCCATTTCACTCCACTCCACTCCTTCTTTTTTAGCCCAACCAACCTCACAGGCTTGTGGGAAAAAGGAAAGGAAAGGGGATGGCTTGGGTCCTTTATAATTCAGCTGTCCTAAGAAAATGTGTCAAACACTTCATGTAATGTTAATTTGTACAGCGTTTGGAGTCATTGTTAAATTAGGCAGACATTTAAATTATAAATAAGTAATCCATTTTCTTTGCACTTTATTAATTTCTAAGTGCTTAAATCTGTAGTACTTGATGTCTCAAGAAGTTATCATTCTCAATAAGTGAGTAAAGTCTGCTGGAGTTGGCAGCTCTAATGTATTTAACAAAAGAAATAAAATTGGGTAATGTGCTGATTTTAATGAAGTAACATGTATGGGAAACTGGAACCATACCAGATTATGTTTTTCTTATTTGCATAGTAGAATGTTAGACATCATTCCTTTCACTTTCTTCTCCTGTGAATTTCCAAAGGTTTGTCATTTGCCTATAATTCCCACTCCTAAATGTTAGAACCACTTGCAGAATAGTACACTGTATACCCTAATCCGGATGCTATATATTCATTCTTTTTTATGCTACTTTTATGCCACAAGAAATGCTTCTTCTCAGTGTCATTCCTGAATATGTTGGGCAGGCACTAAAGAGATGTAGTCCTCTATCAGCCATGAAAGCTCATTGAGTGACATCGGCCAGTCAGTCTTTCTTTGCCCAACCCACCTCATAGGGCTGTGGGAGAAATTGAGTGTTCTGTGACCATTACTTTTCTCTCCTGAAGGGAGAAATAGCAAACAACCCAAGGAGGTTTTTCCTGCTTTAATGCTGTATTTGCTGTAAATAAATCACCTTTCTGTTACAGTTATAACTATTGCCTCACTAAATGATTGCTCAGGTAATATTCACCTTCTTAAGAATGCCTGCAAGTGTGCGCAGCACATTTCAAAATCAGGTAGAATTAAGGACTCCAGGAACTGAATTAAGTGCAAAGAGGTTCAGGAAAAGGTGAGTCCCAGGAACAGCTGAAGGAAAGATTAGAAATCAAAGTAGACAGAAAAGGATTCAGAAAAGCTTCTGCTTGTACAGAAGTTGATATGCCGCCCTTTTCAGGGCGGCTTACAATGTGTTAAGCAATAGCCTTCATACTTTTGTATATACCTGCTTAGTAGGGCTTTGCCCCCCCCCCCCAAAGCGGTGTTCTTTTTTATACAAAGTCAGCTTATTGCCTCCCAGGGTGGATTTGATTTAAATTGAGTTGATTTAAATCACAATTTAAATCATGATTTAAATCACTAGTAAAAAGGCTTGATTTAAATCAACTCGATTTAAATCATAATTTTTAAAGAGCAACTGTCATCTCTGCTACTCTATCTATCTATCTTACGATAGATTTTTACGCCAAAAGTTTTTTATTAAAATAAATTCGATAAAAATCAAAAAAATCCGATTTAAATCAAAAAAATCCGATTTAAATAAAAAAAATCCGATTTAAATAAAAAAAATCTGATTTTTTTGATTTTTTTAAAAAAATCATTGATTTTTATCCACCCTGTTGCCCCCACAATCCGGGTCCTCATTTTACCTACCTCAAAAGGATGGAAGGCTGAGTCATCCTTGAGCCTGGTGAGATTTGAACTTGCAGTAATTGCAGGCAGCTGGTGTTACTTAACAGTGCTTTAGTCTGCTGCGCCACCAAGGCTCTTATTGGGGAAGGCCGAGTTCTAAATGTCAAATGTAAATCTAAACGGAAAAATCCAATCCTGGGCAACTAAACATGCTTATAAAAGAACAAATGCAAGTGCCTTCGTTTTAAATTTATTGCATAGATGTTAGTAAACTGCTAATAATGCTAATAAAAGAAGCGGGCATTAATCTTGTGATGACTCACAAGGCTTATATAATTCTAAGAAGATGATGTTGTTTTCCATCAAGAATCTGCTTGTAAAGGAAAGGGGACAGATCAGTTCCTTTGTAACTCAGCTGTCCTAAAAAAGACGACAAACAGTTCATGTAATGTTAATTTGTATGTCGCTTAGAGTCATAGTTGAATTGGGCAGAAATTTAAATTATAAATAAATAATTTTCTTTGTACTTTATTAATTTCTAAGTGCTTAATTCTGTTAGTGCCTGATGTCTCAAGAAGTTATCATTCCCAGTGGATGAGTAATCTGATGGAATTGACAGCTATAATGCATTTAATGAAATAAATAAATTGCATAATGTGCGGATTTTAATAAAGTAACATGTATGGGAAACTGGAATCATGCCAGATTATGTTTTTCTTATTTGCATAGTAGCGTTTTAGACATCATCTTCACTTTCGTCTCATGTGAGTTTCCAAATGTTTGTCATTTGCCTATAATTCCCACTCTTAAATGTTAGGACCACTTGCCGAACAGTACACTGTATACCCTAATCCGGATGCTATATAGTCATTCTTTTTTTGCTGCTTTTATGCTACAAGAAATGCTTCTTCTCAGTGTCATTCCTGAATATGTTGGACAGGCACCAAAGAGATCTAGTCTTCTGTCAGCCATGAAAGCTCATTGAGTGACATTGGCCAGTCAGTCTTTCTTAGCCCAACCCACCTCACAAGGTTGTGGGGGAAAATTGAGTGTTCTGTGATCATTTTCTCTCCTGAACGGAGAAATAACAAACAACCCAAGTGCTTTTGTAGTTCTTATATAAAAATATATGTGTAAAAAAGCCCGAATCAAAGACAATATACCAGCTCTGATTTGTTAAAGAACATGTTTAATTCTATATTTGAAACTTTCTTAAACCAAGGTACCATTGTGACTATGGTATGTATCTCCATCTATTCACTTTTGAGGTGAGAATGTTATGTAAAACAGAAAAAAAAGTAGTGAGAAAGACACATACAAGGCAAAAGAAAATCTAATGAAATGTAGTTACACCACTGCCATTTGCTATGTTGTTGTTGTTAGTTGCAAAGTCATGTCCAACCCATCGGGAGTTGCAACCCCATGGACAACGTTCCTCCAGGCTTTTCTGTCCTGTACCATCCTCTGGAGTCCATTTAAGCTCACGCCTACTGCTTCAGTGACTCCATCCAGCCACCCCATTCTCTGTCGTCTCCTTCTTCTTTTGCCCTCAATCTTTCCTAGCATTAGTCTCTTCTCCAGTGAGTCCTTCCTTCTCATTCATTCATTCATTCATTCATTCATTCATTCATCATTCATCAAAATAGCCATTTGCTATATACAGGTGAAACTCGAAAAATTAGAATATCATGCAAAAGGTCATTTATTTCAGTAATGCAACTTAAAAGGTGAAACTAATATATGAGATAGACTCATTACATACAAAGCGAGATAGTTCAAGCCTTGATTTGTCATACTTTTGATGATTATGGCTTACAGCTCATGAAAACCCCAAATTCACAATCTCAGAAAATTGGAATATTGTGAAAAGGTTCAATATTCTAGGCTCAAAGTGTCCCACTCTAATCAGCTAATTAAGCCATAACACCTGCAAAGGGTTCCTGAGCCTTTAAATGGTCTCTCAGTCTGGTTCGGTAGGAATCACAATCATGGGAAAGACTGCTGACCTGACAGTTGTGCAGAAAACCATCATTGACACCCTCCATAAGGAGGGAAAGCCTCAAAAGGTCATTGCAAAAGAAGTTGGATGTTCCCAAAGTGCTGTATCAAAGCACATTAATAGAAAGTTATGTGGAAGGGAAAAGTGTAGAAGAAAAAGGTGCACAAGCAGCAGGGATGACCGCAGCCTGGAAAGGATTATCAGGAAAAGGCCATTCAAAAGTGTTGGGGACTTTCACAAGGAGTGGACTGAGGCTGGAGTCAGTGCATCAAGAGCCACCACACACAGACGGATCCTGGACATGGGCTTCAAATGTATTCCTCTTGTCAAGCCGCTCCTGAACAACAAATAACGTCAGAAGCGTCTTACCTGGGCTAAAGAAAAAAAGAACTGGTCTGTTGCTCAGTGGTCCAAAGTCCTCTTTTCTGATGAGAGCAACTTTTGCATCTCATTTGGAAACCAAGGACCCAGAGTCTGGAGGAAGAATGGAGAGGCACACACTGCAAGATGCTTGAAGTCCAGTGTGAAGTTTCCACAGTCTGTGTTGATTTGGGGAGCCATGTCATCTGCTGGTATTGGTCCACTGTGCTTCATTAAGTCCAGGGTCAACGCAGCCGTCTACTAGGAGATTTTGGAGCGCTTCATGCTTCTTTCTGCAGACGAGCTTTATGGGGATGCTGACTTCATTTTCCAGCAGGACTTGGCACCTGCCCACACTGCCAAAAGTACTAAAACCTGGTTCAATGACCATGGGATTACTGTGCTTGATTGGCCAGCAAACTCGCCTGACCTGAACCCCATAGAGAATCTATGGGGCATTGCCAAGAGAAAGATGAGAGACATGAGACCAAACAATGCAGAAGAGCTGAAGGCCGCTATTGAAGCATCCTGGTCTTCCATAACACCTCAGCAGTGCCACAGGCTGATAGCATCCATGCCATGCCGCATTGAGGCAGTAATTGATGCAAAAGGGGCCCAAACCAAGTACTGAGTACATATGCATGCTTATACTTTTTAGAGGTCCAATATTGTTCTATGTACAATCCTTGTTTTATTGATTTCATGTAATATTCTAATTTTCTGAAATTGTGAATTTGGGGTTTTCATGAGCTGTAAGCCAAATCAAGGCTTGAACCATCTCGCTTTGCATGTAATGAGTCTATCTCATATATTAGTTTCACCTTTTAAGTTGCATTACTGAAATAAATGACCTTTTGCACAATATTCTAATTTTTCGAGTTTCACCTGTATATCTTCATACCTATCTTTGCAAACTCTTAGAGATTGTTGACTCTTCAGCACCTCATGACCTATTGACTCAAAGAGGGAAAGAACACATAGAAAGACAGTGAAGGATGACATGTTTGTCTTCTTTTTGTTCATCATTCTGCCTAAGAGACAGCTAATCTGAAGGGCCTTTTTCTTCACATGTATAGAGCCCATATTTATGACTCCTGGTATCTCACTCGGTGTTAAATTTTGACTCTTTGTATACTGTATTTGCTGTACATAAACCACCTTTCTGTTATAGTTATAACAATTGTCTCACTAAATGATTGCTCAGGTAATATTCCCCCTCTTAGGAATGCCTGCAGATGTCCGCAGCATGTTTCAAACTCAGGTAGAGCTAAGGACTCCAGCAACTGAATTAAGTTGCAAAGAGGTTCAGGAAAGAGTGGGTCCCAGGAACAGCTGAAGGAAAGATTAGAAATCAAAGTAGGCAGAAAATGATTCAAAAAAAGCTTTGGCTTGTACAGAAGCTGGAAGTACCAAAATTCTCCCTCTAGTCCTGTGATGGCGAACCTACGGCACGCGTGCCAGAGATGGCACACAGTGCCCTCTCTGCGGGCACATAAACTCGCCCCAGTTCAGGTCTGCCGCACATGCACGGGTGCCTCCTGCCAGCCAGCTGGTCTTTGGGTCTCTGCTGCACATGCGTGGGGGGGGCATGCACACATGTGCAGGGGTGGGGCGTGTGCAGGGAGTGCACACGCATGCATGGGGCAGTGCACATGTGACGGCGCATATGCATGGGGTGGGGCACATGCATGGGGGCCGTGCACGCATGGCATTTTGGGGGTTCGGACGTGCACGCGCACATTCACACACTCATGCATGAACTTTGGGCACTCAGTCCAGAAAAGGTTAGCCATCACTGCTCTAGTCTTTCAAACCAAAAACACTCTGGAGAAGAAGAAAGCAAATAAGGGAGGAATAGTATAAACAGTATAAGCAACACAGCAGTTGGGACAATTCTGTTGCTGTGCGTTTAAGAAATTTAGATTTAGATCATGTCCAGGAGAACCTTTTCACACTTCAGCCTCTAAAGTGTATATTTTCAGAAAGCTATGCAGTAAGTATATGTGTGTTGGGGAAAGCTGAGTTCTAAATGTCAAATGTAAATTTAAATGTGAAATCCAAGTCAGCCTGCGCAACTAAACATGCTTATACAAGAACTAATGCAAGTGCCTTCATTTTAAATTTATTGCTTAGATGTTAGTAAACTTCTAATAATAGAAATAAAAAAAGTAGGCATAAATCACAAGGCTTCATATAATTGTAAAAAGATGATGTTGTTTTCCATCAAGAATCTGCTTGTAAAGGAAAGGAAAGGGGACGGCATGGGTCCTTTGTAATTCAGCTGTCCTAAAAAAGGGTGACAAAAAGTTCAGGTATGTTAATTTGTATGCTGCTAAGAGTCATTGTTGAATTTGGGCAGAAATTTAAATTATAAAGAAAAACAATTTTCCTTGCACTTTATTAATTTCTAAGTGCTTAATTCTGCAGTACCTGCTGTCTTAAGAATCGACAGTGTAATCGATGAGTAATCTGCTGGAATTGGCAGCTATAATGCATTTAATGAAATAAATTGCAAAATGTGTGGATTTTAATAAAGTAACATGTATGGGAAACTGGAACATGTATGAAAAACAGATTATGTTTTTCTTACTTGCATAGTAGCATTTTAGACAACATCCCTTTCACTTTCTTCCAAATGTTTGCCATCTGCCTATAATTCCCACTCCTAAAAGTTAGAATCACTTGCAGAATAGTATACTGTATGCCCTAATCTGGATTTTATATATTGATTCTTTTTTATATATATTTTATTTTCTGTTCTTGATTACCTTGACTAAAATATGTGCCAGTTATCCATTGTTAATTTTTCATTTACCTGATTTCCCCCCCAGCCACCCCCAAACAAAGTCTCTGGTGATCTCCATTTTCTCCATTAGTTATTTACAGTGTAATTAGACAGAGTAGACAACTACAATTTTCCACCCTGTTTCCTTATTGCTGGCCTTTCTCCTCCCAGAGCATGATTCACCTAGCCAAATCATATGCTTTGTCATCTATGATGAAATAGTTGGCAGCAGCAAGCAGAGAGATAAGAAAGAGAATCCAGACAATACATTGCTACACCAGCAAGTTTTTCTAATGCCATAGAACTTTTTAGAACTTCTATTTTTTTTTCTCCTTCCTGGCATTTTCCAGCAAGTGCAGGGTGTTTTTTTTTTTCCTCCAATGGAGTGTTGATCCATTGGGTACAACAAGATTTGACTAACCAGCTTGTCACCCGAGCCTGATGTCATGGGCTGAGAGAGAGGGATCGGCCCAACTCTGCCTAAGATGGATCTAGAATTTACGGTGACTTGGTTTCTAGCCTGGTGCCTTAAGTTCCACACCAAATTAAACGTCTTTTCCTCATAGAATTTCTAATGCCATAGAGCAGGGGTCTCCAACCTTGGCAACTTTAAGACTTGTGGACTTCAACTCCCAGAATTCCTCAGCCAGCTTTGCAAAGCTGGCTGAGGAATTCTGGGAGTTGAAATCTACAAGTCTTAAAGTTGCCAAGGTTGGAGACCCCTGCCATAGAGCATTGCTACACCGGCAATTTTTCTAATGTTACAGTTCCACTAAGGACCATCTATGAAAAAAGGTTTCATGCAGGGATTTGGGAGTTTTCAGTGTTTCCGAATATGCTCATTAAAATCCCCAAGAACTGTGCTGGCTTCCAGCGGGTTTCTGAGTACAATTAAAAGATGTCATCATCACTTATATAGCTCTACATCATGGGCCAAGGTCATGTTATTTGCACGACAATCAGGCTCCATCTTTCTTTCTTCTACTTAGTTCTTGTCTTTATTTGACTGGAAAGTGGAATGATTTTTAGATCTTGGGCATGTGTTATATTATCGGGGTGTTATTTTTGTAAACTGTTTTTTAATCACTTTGAATCACTATGGCGATGTGAACAGCATATCACTTATTTAATAAATAAATAAGCCATTTCAAAACTGTGTCAAATGGTGAATAGTTCAATTGATAGCTAATAAAATGTACAATGATAATAACAGGTAGTATAAGAAATATAAAAGTAATTTGCTTTTAGTGTAATAGATGCACACTTAAAAATGGTTTGCAATATTAAGTCAATAAAATATGTTTTGTAATTACTGTTCAGGTTTATGTATTGACTGTTACAGTTTCTTATGACTAACAAAAGTAAACAAAGTGAAATGTAGGAAGAGATATTTTAAAAAGACCAAGTGAAAGGAAATCTAAGGGAATTCATCATTAAAATAGACTTGGAGCCAATGTGTATTTAACACATCTTAAGCAGAAGCCTAGCAAAGAGTACAGGCTCTGTCTTGAATAACTACCTACTTAAAAATACATTGCAATGGTGCATGAAAAGCTAATCAACTTCTTCTGTTACCTGTTTTCAGCCATTATTCTAAAAATAATGAGCATCTCAATCTCTCCCTCCTCCTTAATGATGAACATGGTGACATGTAACTGTTCCTGGGCCCATTGTTTAACAACAATGCAATTAATGGAACACGCGTTCTGGTCCTTGGAAAGATCAACTTAAAGTGGATATTAAAATGTGTCTCACCAGTGGTGGGTTGCTCCCGGTTCTGTCCGGTTCTTTAGAACCGGTAGTAAAAGGGGCGGAAGGCTCTGCCCACCCGCCCGAACGTCATAATTGATGATCTGCGCATGTGCAGAAGCGCGAGAGCTAAGCGAGCACACGCACACACTCCCTTTGCAAACCGGTAGTAAAGGTAAGTAGAACCCACCCCTGGTCTCAACCTATGTCCAACTAGCATGGTTAAATAGCATTTTAATTTTTTTATTCAGAGTTTCTTCTTTAAAATAAGAAACTAAAGTAATTTCTACTGGTTAATATCCAAGGTAGTGTGGACTATCAGCAAACTTAGGAAATAATTTTTAAATCATAAACAGTACAAACCTCAGGCCATATGGTTAAGCAGGTTCGTAAGACTTACAAGACAGTCTGCTTGAGCTAAACTTTACACACACACACACACAATGTGTGTGTGTGTGGATGGATGGACAGAGAGAGAGAGAGAGACTATAGATATATAGAGAGTGAGGAGGGAAAGAGAGAGAGAGAGATAGAATACGGAAAATCATTTGCAGTCTTTTATTTGGATAGTTTTTATACCAATGTGTCTCTATGTCTCACCTATGATGACTTTTCTGGGATGTGTTGTGATTTCCTTGTTAAAAAACCAAAACCAAATGCAAATAAATAGTATGGTAGGTATTATCTGAACAGTTTAACATTGCATAAATTACTTCAATTGGAACTTCATGTGAATTCATGTTGCAGTTTACTCGTTCTAGTATAGTTAACCTAGGTCCTTTCCTAAATCTTAAATCTAAAGGATGAATAAAGCTTGTGGAAATTTAAAAAAAAATAAAAAACGTAAAATAAAACAATTACTTTTATAATAAAATGGTACCTTGATATTAGCTCCATTTCTCAGGTTTCCAGTTGTCCATTATTCTGGCATCCCAAATAGCTACATGTTTTGGCAAAAAAAAATGATTATGGAGATCAAAGATGTTTTGTTATGAATACTCCCTCTAAATCAGGGGTGTCAAACTCATGGCTGGCGGGCCGGATTCGTCATGTGCTAGCCTCGCCCCCACCCAGCATAGCGGAGGGGGGAAAGTCTCGATCGTCACGTGACAATGCCATGACGACACGAGTTTGACACCCCTGTTCTAGATTCACCATTTCAACTCAGCACATTCTGTCATGGAATTTTTGTTGATGACCAGTAATACTGGATAGGACTCCATTCATCAGCAGACCCTGGTTGCATTCGGGATCCAGAAAATTCTGCTACAGCTTGACCATGACTAACTGTTTCCTTAGCCCAATTCTTAATTGTCTGGCCTCATACAGCAGCATCCTGGTTTTTGAAATAAAAATAGTTAATCTATTTAAAACTCTTTTTATACAATTCTCCATTTTAACTGCTGGAGCATCATAGAAAAGTATAGTTTCTAAGATACATTTACTGATGCAACAAAACTAAATGCATTTTTCTTATATTCTTTAATTCCAGGTTGTGGAATGCTTACTCTCCTGTCATCTGTCATTGCTGCCATCAGTGGATTTTTGATGGGTTATGAGCTTGCAGTTATCTCTGGAGCTCTTCTTCAGCTAACTAGCATCCTAACACTTTCATGCCGAGAACAAGAAATAATTGTAAGCACAATTCTTGTAGGTGCCTTGTTAGCTTCAGTAACTGGTGGAATCCTGATAGACAAATATGGGAGGCGATTTACCATTATGTTGTCGTCTGCTTTACTAGTTGTGGGCAGTCTGATTCTGATCATTTTTGCCTCCTATGGACTACTTATAGTAGGGCGGATTGTGATAGGGGTTTCTGTTTCCCTTTCTTCAACTGCAACATGTGTGTATATCGCAGAGATTGCCCCGCAGCACAGAAGAGGTTTGCTTGTGTCTTTAAATGAACTCATGATTGTTACGGGCATTCTCTTTGCCTACATTTCAAATTATGCCTTTGCTAATGTTTCTCACGGCTGGAAGTACATGTTCGGCCTTGTTATTCCACTGGGGGTTTTACAGATAGTTGCTTTATATTTTCTTCTGCCCAGTCCTCGTTTTCTGGTTATGAAAGGTTTCGATGAAGCTGCTAGTAAAGTACTTGGAAAACTCAGGGCGACTTCGGACACTACCGAAGAACTCACCATGATCAAATCTTCCTTGAAAGATGAACACCAATATCATTTTCTGGATCTGTTCCATTCCAAAGACAACATGAGAACACGGCTGCTGATAGGGATCACTCTCGTTTTTTTTGTACAAGTAACTGGACAACCCAATATCTTGTTTTACACATCCACTGTTTTGAAATCAGTTGGATTTCAGAGCAATGCAGCAGCTACTTTGGCTTCAACTGGGGTTGGAGTGGTTAAAGTGATCAGTACGATACCAGCTATTTTTTTTGTGGACCACTTAGGAAGCAAGACATTTCTCTGTATTGGTTCATCCCTCATGTCGGTGTCGTTGATCACCTTAGGATTAGTGATGCAAAATATACATGTGAATGTCACCGCTGTCTGTAAAAATCAGTCTTTGGAAGAGATTCTGTTTCAGGGAGCAGGAACAGTGACCTTCACCAATGAAACTTTTAAGGAACGTTTTGCTGGCACGACTTTACCTGTTAAAAGTTCCTCCCGGTGGAAGGATGAAATTGCTGGCCCCGAGTATCAGAACGGAACAACATTGGTGGGAGACAAAACATTTGTCAGAATGCAAACAGAATCCCAGGTTGCAGTTGAATCGGCCAAGGTGCAACCCTTTCTGAAATGGCTATCTTTGGCTAGCTTGCTAGTTTATGTTGCAGCTTTCTCCATAGGACTTGGACCAAGTAAGTATTACTTATATTGCTTTCCCTCCTATTTTGGTGTAGTGTTAAGATGCTTGGATTGAAGTCACTGAATAGGAAAGTTTTACAACAAAAATTGTAAAGCAAAAGCTTTGCTGATGTGCCAAGACACTATGATATGTCTAGGACAGTGGTTCTCAACCTGTGATGCACAGACCGTCCCGGGGGTGGGAGGCACAGTGTCACAGGGGGTATGCAACAGTTTGAAGAAATTTCATGATTTAAGTCTTGAGTTAAATCTTGGTGGTTCGTGGCCACAAAAGGTATTTAAAGGGGGTCTGTGGTGAACAAACGATTGAGAACCACCGTTGCAGGAAATAGATTTGCTTGCAAGCAGTTGGATTCCCCAGATCAATGTTTCCCAGCCTTACTGGCTAAGGAATACTGGGAGATGAAGTCACACCTCTTAGAGTTGTCAGGTTGGGAAACACTGACCCAGGTGAAAGATAAATGTAATTGCTGACTGTATCACACCTTGTTTGGCCCTCAGAAGCTTCTTCTGCTACAGTGTCTGTTTCATTAGTAAACAATACATTTAGGTTGGAGAATACATTTTATAGTTTAAGAATATGTTTTGGCTGGTTACCGTAGATTAATTTAAAGAATGGTTGCCATTATGAACATGGCCAGTCACAAAACATCAATTTATTTGAAAACAAGCTAGTGATATCATATCCCATTATTTCCTCTAGCTCCTGGAACATGTGCTTAACCTCTGTGTACCATTGCTTTTTCCCAGATTAAGGGGATAAGCTTCTAATCAAAGATTGGATTGCAGCCATTTACCTTTTATTGGCCTAGGGATGGGCTATGTTGTGCCAAAGGCATTTTGAAAAAAAAGGCATTAAATGAATGTCTTAAATAATGCTGTGCTTTATATAGCATTATTATATTTTTTATTTAAAACATCTTGACCAAAATAAATAGAATTTAGATAGGGCAGGGAACTTGGCTGACTTCAAGGAAGATTTCCTCAGGAATATTAATACTCCAGGGCATGTTGCTATCTCCTAATCAAATCTACACCTCCTACCTTTGCATCACTGTGGACACAAGGTGAAATGGTACCGGTGGCTGGTGCACATATCATAGTCAGCCATTATGTGATCTACTTGAAAATAATGCGACATTAAGATATTTTGGATTGTAGTTAATGGTTTATGACTCAGGGTTATGTGTGAAGCAAAGTAGACTCTTAAAAAGACATTGATTGGTTTGTAATAGAAAGCTCTTTTTGCCTTGTAAAAACCATGATAAACAAATGGGCGGCTGACCAGTTTTGTTCTTGTTCGTGTTACATAGAAAGTAAATGGAATAAGAGGGTTTTTAAAATCGGTTTTGCATTCTTAAATGTAATTAAATTAAATCCAGCAGCTCCTTTCTGCTTTCTATTTTAGGTTAGATTGTTCTAAATTATTAGCAGCTAACGAATGCATACATCAATACTGTCAAAAATGAAGAATTTCTTTGTTTGTAATTGTTAGTAATTTTTTGGCCTCTGTGACTCAGATTTCCTAAAATCCTAAGAAACCTTTTGGTTCATTATCTTTGGATTCCATTGTAGAATTTCAGAGCATCAGGTGGAATGAAAACCTAAAATGTCTGTCTGTTCTTTCTTCAGAGCCTTTAGTAGATTAGATGTAATGAATAGAATGGTAGCTTAAATATCCAACATTGATTAAACTCTTCCTTTCACTTTTTAAATAAATTCTACTTTGAGAAATGCCTGAATTACAATTATCAATGTGAAAGATCCGTCTGCAAGGAAGGCTGCTGAAAACCAAACAAGAACAGGCTTGGCCTGTTCTGAATAATAGATGTGAAAAAATGTACTAACACAAACTTTGCTGCTTTAGTATGTTGTGTTGGTAGGATTACCGTATTTTTCTGACTATAAGATGCTCCAAAGTATAAGACGCACCTAGCTTTTGGGGAGGAAAACAAAGGGGAAAAAATCTGCCTCTGCCTCCCAGCAATTTACCTCCTTGCAGCAAACAGCAAACAGCCTGGTCAGCTTTAGCACAACTTGATTTAGCACAAGCAGCTGACTGGCGGCTGGATCAGCCTCCTGGAATACTGCCTATCACCTGTTCCAGGCTTCAGGGATCACCATCGCCCGTCACTCCCATCACAGCCCATTGCTGCTGCCACCTATCACCGCCTTCGCATGCCCCATTTTCAGCTTCTGCTTGTCCTGTTTTTGGCCTTGTGCGTCCCGTTTTCAGCCTTGCACGCCAAAAATGAGATGCGCAAATGCCAAAAATGGGGCACACGAAGGCTGAAAATGGGATGTGTGGAGGCCAAAAACAGGACGAGTGAAGGTGGCAATAGGTGGTAGTAGCGATGGGCAGTGACAGGAGTGATGGGCAGTGGCGATCCCTGCAGCCTGGAACAGCTGATAGGCAATGTTCCAGGAGGCCGATCCAGCTGCCAATCAGCTGCTTGTGCTAAATCAGGCTGTGCTGAAGCTGACAGGCTGTTTGCTATTTGCTGCAAGGAGGTAAATTGCTGGGAGGCAGAGACCAAAGGGTAGGGGGCGGCGTGTGGGCGGGGCTTCAGCAACATTCACTGTATAAGACGCACAGACATTTCCACCCACTTTTTTTGGGGGGTGGGAAGTGTGTCTTACACACTGAAAAATATGGTACTTGCTTCAAATGCTCAGTGACAATGAATCAAAGCCACAGACAGGGTGGGGCATTGTTATATTCTGCTTTTTTTTAATTAATATTGCCTCATTCCAAACTAAAGTCGTACTTGAATTTCTAGAGACCTGGACTGTGTTTGAGGCTACCGTATAGGGCCTCATGCCCCCTCTTTCTGCACAAGAACTTTTCCCCAGAACAGAACAAGGATAGAAGCCTCAAAAGTGATGGAACAGTATGGGAGCAAGAGCAAGTGAACTGATCTTGCTGCCTTCTTAAGATTGAGATCTTTATTTGGAAATTATCTATGTGTCAAGGTTCTGACTAATGAACCCAAGCAAATCAGAACTCTGAGACTTGGCTTCTTCTCAAAGGTCCTGTTTATTGAGTACATCATATCAACACAGCTTCAATGGAAAACCAATTATAAATCTTTCCCGTGGCTTTAGTATAATTAAACTAGGAAATAACCCCATCCCCAGGTGTCAGGTCACCTTGGCCAATTGAGTTAATTGGTGGCCTCTTCAGGGACTCCTTCCCCAACCTTATCTGCTGCCAGTGGAGATGACCTTGGTTCTCATGAGAAAGCTCTTCGTTGTGTCTAGTAATGCTTTCCAATCTCCTTCCCCCTCTGTGTGGCAACTGAGGAACAGAAAGATGGCTGCAGCCAGGTTTGGCTCGAAGTTGACACTATGCCATTTAGCAGCTTAACTTAAAGGTAGCTAATTTTGAGATGTTACTGTTCCTCAGTTAAGGAAAATTAGATAATAATGATTTCTACAACATCTGGAAGACAACTTGAACACCATTGGCACTGACAAAATCACCATCATTTGCAGAAGGCAGCTTTACTTGGAACAGCTTGTGTCCTAATTTTAATATTAATAAACAGCAACATCTACCTATCCTGGTCCTTGAGAAGGACTTGATAGGTGGAAGAAAATACCAAATCTAGTCTAAATACCTTGCTGACTATCTGACTAAGCATAATTTATTCAATTTGTTATATCTATTTCATCTGAGTGACTCTGGGTGACTCAAAACAGGTAAAAACAGTGGAAATGGGGAGGAGGATAGTCATTAATTTATTTTATTTTATTTTATTTTTTATTTTATTTTAAATTTATATACCGCCCTTCTCCCTGAGGACTCAGGGCGGTGTACAGCCAGAATTAAAAAAACATGGAATACAAATATTAAAAACAATTAAAATATATATAAATTTGGCCCAAAATTAAAAATACAAACCAATTAAAACATTTAAAATTTCTTCTTAAGCCAGCCCGGCTTGCTGGAAAAAGTGGGTTTTAAGGGCACGGCGGAAGGCGCTAAGGTCTTGGATTCTCCTTATCTCTGGGGGCAACTGATTCCAGAGGAATCTGGGGGTCACCAGCCTGCATTGATTAGCTGATGGCACCCTGAGGAGGCCCTCTCTGTGGGAGCGCATGGGACGATGGCGGCAGGCGATCTCGGAGATAGCTAGGCCCTATGCCATGGAGCGCTTTAAAGGTGATAACCAACACCTTGAAGCG
The DNA here is from genome assembly GCF_029215685.1 of Pituophis catenifer annectens. NCBI lineage: Eukaryota > Metazoa > Chordata > Lepidosauria > Squamata > Colubridae > Pituophis > Pituophis catenifer. The sequence continues at coordinate 89,481,899 of NW_027256881.1, forward strand.
CACCCGGAAGACCACCGGGAGCCAGTGCAGCTCGCGCAGGAGCGGTGTTACATGGGAGCGCCATGTTGCTCCCATCACTACCCGCGCTGCTGCATTCTGGACCAGCTGGAGCCTCCGGGTGCTCTTCAAGGGGAGCCCCATGTAGAGAGCGTTGCAGTAGTCAAGGCGAGAGGTGACGAGGGCGTGAGTGACTGTGCACAAGGAATCCCGATCAAGAAAGGGCCGCAATTGGCGAATCAGGCGAACCTGATAAAAGGTCCCCCTGGTAACAGCCGTCAGATGTTCCTCCAAAGACAGCTGCCTATCCAGGAGGACTCCCAGATTGCGAGCCCTTTCAGTGGGGGCCAAAGACTCGCCCCCACTAGTCAGTGACGGAGTCAACTGACTATATCGGGATGCCGGGAGCCACAGCCACTCAGTCTTGGAAGGGTTGAGCTTGAGCCTGTTCCTCCCCATCCAGATCCGCACAGCCTCCAGGCACTGGGACATCACTTCAAGGGCATCGTTGGGGTGGCCTGGGGTGGAGATGTACAGCTGGGTGTCATCAGCGTACTGGTGGTATCTCACCCCAAAGCCACGGATGATCTCGCCCAGCGGCTTTACTTTAATTTAGATTGCAACTAAGCAATCAAGCATTATGATGGCAGTGTTTAACATCTAAAATCAAATCAAATGGGTGTCCCAGATACATGTTTAGAAAAGAATCATTGTACCTGATCAGCAAATATAACTAATTCAGTTAAGTCAATGGAGACGATAAATCAGAAGGCTTTCATTTGGTCTCCATGCCTACTTGGGAAGTCCTTCAAGGATATTGAGTAGCATCTTTTATATAAGTCACCTTATATAAGGTGTTTATGTGTTTCAAGACACATAAAGGAGAAAGTCAGGTTGTTGTTTAAGACCTGGAACAAAAAAAACATTGTTTACCATATGGAGACTATAAGCTGCTTTATTTTCATATTTTAATCACAGTATCCAAATAGTTCGTGCTTGAATGGAATGCTGTTTTTTTTTAATGGATCATTTATGTGACTTTTTTAAAAAGTACCTCCTTTTAAAATAAACGTTCCAATTTTATTATCTGTGGGTCTCTTCCTTCTGCGGCTTCTAGAACCTCTGCTATAGTTGAGAATCTGAAATTTAATGGGACTATGAAGTATAAGATCAGGGTAGAAGAATGTGAAACCTGACTAGCTAAACTGATTTTGTTTTTTGATTTCAGTGTCTTGGTTGGTGTTAAGTGAAATATTTCCTGGAGGGATCAGAGGAAGAGCAATTGCTTTCACATCAAGCGTCAATTGGGGGGTTAATCTCCTTATCTCATCAACATTTTTGACTGTAACAAGTAAGTCTGCTGTGGCTGGGGAATTACATAATCAGCCTTTCTCTCCTCTTGGTGTAATCCTTTAAAAATAAGATGAATTGATGCATATTTGAGCAGAATTCCAAGAATCTGGGAAAGTCCAAACATTTGTGGATGCTTCATTGCTGGAGGTTTTCAACGAAGTGTGGACAACCATTTGTCTGAGATAGTATGAGGATTCCTAGTCTAGGCAGGGAGTTGGACTAGAGGACTTCTGTAGACAGAAGGATATTTTTAGTATTATATGACAAAATCACTCTTAGAATGAAAGTAAAGTAAAAGAGAGAAAATAGTCATTACCCATTATGTCCAAGGAAATGGACAATCAAGTAGTATTTTTAAATATTTCATAATATCCTTTCTGGTATCTGCTATAAGGTTTTGTTTTGTAAGCTAATAATTTCTATACGTTGAAGATAAAACATCTAGAATGTTTGTTGAATATTTTTCAATGTTGAATTGGTTTTGTCGTTGCTGTTTTCCTGTGTACTAAGATTTATATGTTATAGCAAATCTTGGGTAGCCTCAAATTGTTTGTCTATGAATTATCTGAAGTATATAAAGTATACTAAAGTATCTGAGTCAAACCATTTTTATTCTTTTTAGACCTACTTGGCTTACCCTGGATATGTTTCATTTATGCCCTGATGAGCCTAGCATCATTAGCTTTTGTCATTATCTGCATACCAGAGACAAAAGGATATTCTTTAGAGCAAATATCCATGGAACTGGCAAAACAGTAAGTACAAAGCAATATGCACATATATTGTACTTCTTTATATACAAGTGTATTACAGGTAGTCCTCGATTTACGATCACAACTGACCCCAAAATTTCATTTGTTAAGTGACTTTGCCCCATTTTACGACCTTTCTTGCCACAGTTGTTAAGTGAATCACTGTAGTTGTTAAATTAGTCAAACTGTTGCTAAGTGAATCTAGGTTCCCCATTGACTTTGCTTCTCAGAAGGACGCAAAAGGAGATCACATGACCCCTCCCCCCAGGACACGGCAACCGTCATAAATAGGAATTACTAATTGCCAAGCATCTGAATTTTGATCACATGACCATAGGAATGCTACAAGGGTCATAACTGTGAAAACTGGCCATAAGTCACTTTTCAGTGCTGCTATAACTTTGAACGGTCACTAAACAAATTGTTGTAAGCCGAAGGCTATCTGTAGTATAATTAATGATTTATTTGACTCCGGGGAAAAAGTCACCACACAGCTCTGGATTTATAACACTTAAAGTTACAGATGGTGATTGTTGTAGGCTTGAACATGGCTACACTCATGGCTACACCATAGTTTTATGTTTTGATGATTCTCTGAAATAGGAGAACAGCTGATGTCTAGTGCAGTGGCCCCCAACATTTTGGGCACCAAGGGCCGGTTCCGTGAAGAGAGGTTTTTCCACAGACCAGAGTGGGCGTGGTTTCGTGTGCTGCCTGCATCCCACAGATAGGGTTGCGCTTGTTTGCACAGCCTGGTTTCTGGCATGCCATGGCCCGATGCCGATATACGGTCCAGGAGTTGGGGATCCCTGGTCTAGTGGACAAGTGGTGACATATTTTGCAGTAAATAGAAAATAATGTCAGACTATGAGTGAATAGAATTGCCAGCTACCCCCACAAGTTATGCAAGCATGCCGTCACTGCCCCGATTTCCAAACCGGGAAGTTCTCCATTGTGCCCATAGCTTTTCTGTCCACATTTGGCCTTTTAAAACAATGTGAAAGAAGGTGACATTCAAATAGGCCTCTTTGAAAGCCTCTCTTGAAACTGGACAAATGTCTTAATAGCAGTATTGTTGCAAAGATGATATTATTATTATTATTATTATTATTATTATTATTATTATTACTGCTATTTTTGATTGATTGTTTTTAGGTTTGTAGTTTTAACATTTATAGAAAGTTGGGTTGTGTAAGACACTCTTAATTTCTTTCAATAGGGCAAGTTATATTGTGGAGGCAACATAGTTGGCCTTCTGAGATAGCATAGGTCATTTTTGTTTGCGGGAAGTCTATTTCAATACTTTCAGAAAGCTTCTGTAGACATAATCTTCACTGCTTGAAAATTATGTGTACAGAAGCCTCAATTGGACGTCAGAAAAGACACTGTCGCAGAACAATATGATAGCTTTAATTTGAACTGGGAAGCTAGGGAAATAATAGCTGCAGTAGCCCTGCTTTAAGCAAGAAATGTAAGCACTGAACTTCAAGAATTTGATGCCCTTCATCAGCCTGTGTGCGCTGTGTCATGGCAATGTGTCCCTTGCAAAAACTTGAATACAAAGTCTTCAAGTGTTTAAAAGGGGTAGAGAGCAAACGGTTTTATGTTAGTCAAGCAAAACATGTGAATATGTATACTAAAATGTAGCTATTTTAGAATTTACTTGCATAGATAAAAATGACATTTTTAGATCTTCTATTTAAAATCTTAAACGTATCATGAAGTATTCTGTACAAAGATGGTGCTGACTATATATTTGGGAAATTGAAATACCCAATATCTAGAGGGTACCAGCTTGAGGAAAGCTGTTAGGTATACAGTATATCAGTATTCTTTTGAAAAAGAATTGTGTGCGATGCTTATCATGATATAAATATTCCATCTAATAACTTCTGAGCTGCTGACATAGCATGGGAAAGGACAAAAAGCAAAGCTAATCCCAACTGCTACCCAACATTTTTGGACCAATGCATACTTCTGGAATTTTGAAAGCTTATTTGCATTTCTACAAAATAGTTGGTCACACCAACCATGGCCCATATACCAGAAAGCAAGCAAAACTGTAGCCACCCATCATTTTATTTTCTAGGAATTCTTCTGAGAGTTCAGAAACATTAATGGAAATAAAAGTATTGCTGGAAATTGATTCCTGATGCTTCGGTCCATTCTAGTTCCTGTTGATTTTTTTTTTTTTTAATATAGAAGAGTCTTAAATAAAATCAGATAGGACAGAGAGTTTGATAATATGTAAAGGTACATTTTCCCATCCAAGTTGGAACCCAGGGTCTCAAGGCAAAGCTTCCCAAACTAACGGTTGCAAGTGGGCTGTGTGTGTGTGTCACACTCCCACTCTGGCTGGACCAGACCATGCATGGGATCTTAGTGCTGGGTTCCCCTTCTTTGACTTCATACCAGCAGCTCTTGCAAGATCCGAACCTGCTATTGACCACTACTCAAGGCAACTTGGCAGAGTCTTCATCACTCTCCTCTTCCATGGACAGAATGGGACAACTTACCACAGTCAGCTTGCTGCGGGCAATCCGCCATGTCTAACTTGCCACAGCCAACTCTCCATGGGACAACTTGCTGCGGGACAATTTAACAATTCTATTTAATTATTTTAAATAAATACAAAATAATTTTAATTTTTGTCATTCCCATTTCATTCTGTCCCTCCTTTTGCATCCCTTCTTTAATGATTCTGTTCCACCATTTCTTTGATATTAGTGTAACTCTTGCCCTGCAGCAAGTTGGCCATGGCGAGTTGTCCTGCAGTGAGCTGACCACGGCAAGTAGGCCATGGCATGTTAGCTGTGGGGAGTTTGCTGTGGCAAGGGCGAATTGTCATAGGCCCTTCAGGGATGACTTTTCCTGGATTTGATGCTGGATCCTGGTAGTGAATGTGCGCATTCACTCCAGGCAGCCTGGGCATTGGACCTCTTGCAGAAAACAGTTTTGCAATGGGGAGCCAGTTTGACATCCCCTAGGAAAAAGCTGCTTTGGAACAGAGGCAAGGTGAGACTGTAAAAGAGTGTCACACAAATTCATTAAGTATTTTAAGGGTCATAATACCCCAAGGGTTGAGGATCTGTGCGTTTAGGAGTAAATGCTGAACCTTATGTTAAAGATTGTGCTGAAAATGTTTCCTCTTTTTCAGAAAGCACGGCAAGAATCCTTTTTGTTGGATGGGCCAGCAGCAAGACCAACTGATTGGCTCAGCTATAGAACTTTCTAATAAAGGCGCCAATGAACAGTTCTTCTAGGCAGAAGCAGAGGCAGATGCTTGAGTCACTAAGACCAGAAGAGTTAGCTTTCGTAATGGACAAGATGGTAGAATTCATAGAAATCCTGCCGCTACATCTGAATGCTTTAGCGTCTTACTCTAAATTAGCTTTCTCTGATTTTTTATTTTAGAGGACTTTTTGGTCAGTGAATGTTATGAAATAATGAATTTGCACATTTTAAACACAGAGCTGTCAAACTAAGGATATTTCTATGGAAATAAATTAAAAAAAAAAAACCATGAACGTAATATAGCCAATTATACAAAGATGAGAAATTTGTGCAAACTTCTCTTTAAGAAGAGAGTAAAATATTTTAGTCATGCTCAGCAGACCTGTGCAACTGTACCCATCCTTTGTAGGCCTATTAGCCAAGCTCTTTAAAAGGAAAGACTGCCTATTGCTTCGTGCAAAGTCACAAACACACAAACGGCATCACAGGTAGCACTCCGGTTATGTCCACTTGTTCAGCAACCATTCAAAGTTATGACAGCACCGAACTTGTGACTCATCCTTGAAGTTGTGGCTGTTGCAGCATTTTTGTGGTCACGTGATCGTGATTTGGACCCTTGGCAACCGGCTTGCAATTAAATCAGTTGCAGTATCTTGCAGTCACATGATTTCCATTTGTAACTTTTTCTGCCTGCTTCCTACAAGGAAAGTCAATTGGGAAACTGGCAGGGAAAATCACAAATTGCTCCCATAGCCATGCTCTGTAGCACCTGCCCGTGGCACCTTCTTACCCTCCTGTGCCTCCCCGGGACACCCACCTGCCAATGCTCAATACTGTCTGCCCATGGTACCTATCCACCTGTAGCTCTCACCTGCCGGCCTGCTTGCCTCTCCTGTTCTCATGTTGTAATCATGTGAGATCCTTGTTTAATAACCTGTGTCATTCTGGGGTTAAGACAGCAGTTGGGACTGCGGGGATTGCCATTACTTAGCAATGCAGTCACATAACTTCACACTTTGACATTACTAGTGACAGAAATTCCAGTCCCATTGAGTTATCATAACCTGAGGACTACCTGCTTGGCAATCTATAACAGCTGCCTAAGAAAATCTACCCTAAGGTCATTAAATCTGGGCAAATGGCAAGATCTGGATATAGGAAGCTGTGGTTAAATTTGAATATAGTATTCAATTGTGGTTTAGAGTTCTAGTACTTGCACAAGCTTATCTGAAAACTTCCCTTTCTTCCTGGAGATGAAAAATCTCATTTGCGGTTTAAATTAAACATTTTCCTTTCTTTTTCAAGTGGCATTGACCTTTGTATGGCATTTTTTTAAAAAAGCAGAGAGTTGTATATTTTTTAAAGCAAACCGGTATTCAAAGCCAGATGGTTTAAATCATGTTTTGTTGTGATTTGTCTGTTGTAGAACTCAAAAAAAAAAAAAAAATATAGCACAGGGCAAGCAAAATGAGAAAGGGTCCCGAGAGGAAGTGGAAGCTTTATACTGTATCTTAAAATAAGGATGAGTAAGGATAAAAATCATGATGGATATTGAGAACATCTGTGCCTGAACTGTGGTATTAGAAATCAAGGCCATTCAATAGAGTTGAATGGTGGGAAGTTTTGCGCTCACTGCTGTGGGTGGCCTTTCCACAGGCATTTGTTGGCTATTGTACAGGAACACTGGCCTTTGCAAGGCCATTGATCTGAGTCAACGCAGCTCTTCAGTGTTCTGACCTAGCAATATGCTGGGCTAGTTGAAGGCAAGAAATAAGGACTTCCAGTTTCCTATTTATGTTCACACTACGGAATGAGCAGAACGGATAAGAACTTGAGGCTTTTCAAGACATATCCTGGTACTGTTGAACTACGGTTCGCTGTTATGCTTGAATATAACTTCTCTCTTTTAGATTGTACAGACTAGAGGTTACATCAGCCTTAAATAATTACCAAAATTATTAGTCTTAGCAGGTTCAAAGTCCAGATGTGACATAAGGCAATTGGAGGCTTTATCCAGTGTTATGTACCCTCACGTGCAAAAGAAACAGCATGTTTTTGCCAGTTGCATTACAACCACCAAGGAGGAAAATCTGAAAACCTCTATTACTTATTTCCTCCCAGCAATTCTCTGGCTGGAAATATTTCTAGATGTGGCAAGTGGCAATATGATGGGAAGACCGGGGGGGGGGGGGGGGATGTTCAAGACTTACATTAGACTACATCAAAGTACCTGCAGGGCTGGTGAGTTACCCGCTTTTGTGTTGAGTCCATGAAGACTGAATCTTTTTTTTTTACTATTAGATTTCAGATTAAGAAATGAAATTATGGCTATACTAGTCTTGAAACATCTGATTTTTTTTAATTTTGGATGGGAAAAGACTGATGTTTTAACATTAGTATGTAGGCACTATGAATTAGCTACTTGTAACCTAAAGCACCTCGTAGACCATTACTGCTGCTCATCGTCTTTGTCCCCTACTAAACTAATAAGCCTTTTCAAATCACTGGCTGCAATCACATATTTTACTATAAAATTATAATGCAGTCTATCTTAATTGTTGCTTGGTATATAACATGAATTGAACAACTGTGGTCTGTAAACCATAGTTTATGGCTTAGAGTTGTGTAAACCAGGCTACTGTGATTTTTTTTTAAAAAAAATAAGATTAAAACAAATCATTGCTTAATATAATGAGGAGGTCCAATCAACAGAGAAATGTTTCTGATCTTCTGTAATTGTGGGCCAAAAGCAATTCCTACCTCATTTTAAAAGCCTTTTAAGTGTTCTCTTCAAACTCCTGATTGCTACATACCAGCTATATTGATCTGGACTTTATTTGTATGAGAATGTTTTCTCTGCTTTTCTGAGTTTCTTTCCATATAGTTATGATGGCCACATGTAACAAAATGTTTAGCAAAATGCATAATTGACAATTTTGAACAGTCTCATACAGTCTCATACAGTCTCACTACTGTATGAGTCACTTTTGTGCAAATGAATTCATATGAGAAACAGAATGCTAGTCATTTTAAGCAATTTACTACATGTATGTAAAACAAAGTTTCCTAATTGGAATAAAAACTTTAAAGGCAGAGTAAAAATTTAGAAAGCTACATTTTGAGATAGCAGATTAAGTGTTGTTGCTAAATTAATATGAAAATATTGGGTACACCTCTTTCCTGTACTTTAATCCTGTTTCCTCTAGGCGACAGTTCTCAATCTTGACAACTTTAAGATGTGTGAACTTCAACTTCCAGAATTCCCCAGACCGCATGCTTCTGGGAGTTGAAGTTCACATATCTGAAAGTTGCTGTAGGCCAGTGACCTTTTCCGGACCAAATGCCGAAAGTGTGCCTGAATCCCCAAAATGCAATGCATGTGTGGCCCCTGCACATACGCTCCCACTCATTGCATCCCCCCCACACATGCGTGGCAGAGACCTGAATACCAACTGGCTGGTGGGAGCGAAGCTGAACTGGGGTGACGGCTCGCGTGCCTACAGAGGGCGCTGCATGCCAAGACATCACAGCTCTAGGCCAGGGGTGTCAAACTGGCGGTCCCTGCAAGCTGGATGCGTCATGCATCATGTGACGGCAATGTGATGTGGCGAGTTTGACACCCGTGCTCTAAGCAATCTAATCTTTTCCCCCTCAAATTAGATTGATATCTGGTTTATACAATACTAGCTGATGACCTGGCGCTGCCCGGAAATTTTTCATCCTAATCCGCCTCGCCTCCCGCGCATATGCGCACAACCCCCCCCCCGGGGCCCGTTTTGGGTCTAGTAGGCCACCTGTGAGCCAAAATGGGCTGCGGGAGGGCTGCCCCGCCCCGTTTTTGGCCTAGTACACCTCCCTGCCTCGCACCGCACTCCCCTGCACGCCCCCCCATGCACGTGTGGCAGAGACCTGAATATCAGCTGGCCAGCGGGAGGCGCGCAGTGGAACTGAGTTGGGCTGTGTGCCACCTGCGTGCCAAGGGGCACACACACAAACACCCGAGGGTCTTAGGGGTGTCTTACCCCCGCAGTGTTTGTCTCCAGAGGGTAAGTCATCTGTGCACCAAGTTTGGTTGAAATTGCTTGAGGCGTTCCAGAGTTATGCTTGAACATACCTACATACATACCTACATATATCCTTTTTTATATATAGATAATTATTTTAACAGTTGCTGATCTTCTTTAATGGGGCAGAAAACCTCAGAAAATTTTGAGCACCATATAGAAATGAATTAATTAATAAAGTGCACCAATAGTTTACACCCAATATACAGTATGTCTGAATACAAAAGATAAATTTGTAAATATTTACTGCTTTTTAACTTGCTGTACTCATTGCAACTTCTATCAGATCAATTTGAAATTTGGCACAATTGCACTCCAACTCATCAATCTAGGAAGTGTCACTTTTATAAGCAATACACTTTTGAAATGTAAATTATGACTAATTAAAAGTTAATGTAGAGGGTGTAATCATTCTATCATTCTTATTTATCTCCATACTTTTTCATACACACTATGCATTTATCTTACATAAGTTTCCAAAGAAGCAATTAACAAATAATGAACACTAGATGATTAGGGATGATTAGAGGCGAGAGCTTGGTGTAGCAGTTAGGAGACCATGACTTCTAGTTCCGCCTTAGACACAAAAGCAGCTGACTAACTTTGAGTGAGTCCTACCCTCTCAGCCCTAGGAAGCAGGCAATGGCAAACCATTTCCAAAATCTTGCCAAGGGAACTTGTCCAGGCATCACCATGAGTCACACATGACTTGATGCCACACACAAAAGATGATAATCAACATTAGCTTGTAGTTATGGAGGTACTCTTCCTAGTTCCATCGTAATTATTATTAGGTATACGCATAATCATTGCTTCCATGTTTTAATCTATGTGAGTAGATGCCTCTCAAAAGGTGAGCCTGCTTCCTAGATGAAAATGCTTTAGGAAGATATATTTAGCACACTTTCTGGTTGGAATAACACAATGTCTATTTATATTCAGTCCATTTGTCTCCTCTCCCAAAGCACAATTTATATATCATTTTTCCAGCAGACCTCCAAAGTTCTCATGACATTTGAACAGTATTTTAAAAATAGTTTGAAAAAAATATGCCAATCGGATTTTTATCTGCAGGACTCTGCTGAATTTATTTCAGTCTGAAGTGGAAGCTGAGAACTGAATACATGGTATTTGCAATGTTCATATCAACATTTATTCATTTTTGAGGCTCAGATATGAAAAAGAGACATCTGCATTTTTACATATTTATTGTATATGATGAGAGTAGCATCTTCATTCCAATTAAAATTTAATTAAAATACCACTCATCTGTACCAATGCACATGTACTGAGAGATTCAACATTGGCTTTTGAAGTCCCAAGATTACATGTCAAAACCAAGCTTTCTTACATGTTAGAATAAAAAACAAAAATGAAGTACTATAGCAGTATTTGGCAAGTGTGGACAATTTTTTAGAAGTAGCTAAAAGGTCTACATCAATTAAACTTTTTTCCTGAAAAATAACACTAGTCAATGGAAGTAATTCACAGCAGTTTTTAAAAAATCAACCAAAACTGTATCTGAATTATGGACACAGTAAGCTGATTTTACTAACATCAAGTGCTATCATGGTACTTCTATCTTTACTGAATACAATGTTCATTAAAATCTGTTATGATCCAGAATGTGCCCTTACTGAGCAAAGCAGAAAAAGATCAGCCAACCTCTGCATTTACTTACAAATACATTGCAGAAAAAACAGAGTCTGTCCTTTGTACACATATGTATCTGTCATTCACTTGAATCTATTCTGCTATTGACCACTTTACACACGCACACTAAAACTGGAAGAAAAAAAATGAACAAAAGATTACACTAATAATGCTTTAGTTACTTTGCCAATATACAATTGTTAATTGAAAAGGGAAAAGGAATGTAACAGAACAGGTATGAAGGAAGGTTTTGCAGACTTTTATTTGTGCATGTTTGTCAGGTGAAAAAGGTAATGTCTACAGCTTCTTTGGTGCCCAACAGTCAGCATACAAAAATGTAAAAGACTATTAACAAATAAAAACACAAGCTCAACCTAAAGAAGTATTTCCAAGGTTAGTGCATATCATGACAATTCTGCTTATGAACACAGAAATCACTGCAGAAATAAATAGAATGTCTTGTAAAAAGCAGCAATTTCATATTTTTGTAAACTTTTGTTTTTACAATACAGCACTGTTCAAAATAAAATCCAAAAAGGACTGGAGTTTATCACTGTGGCCAAGAGTTTGTACCTTCTCAGCTGCCTTGGTCCAGTTAATCCTTTTTTCTTTACCCTTTTTTTGCTTTAAGTCCAATATGCAGCAGTCTTATAAAAGGTGCTTGGCTAGTTCACCTAACCGTGAAGTGGCAAATTATAAAATTTCTTTCCTGCTCTCAAACACATACGGGTAGATCTGTTCCACTGCAGTGGCAACAGCTTTTACATTTGGCCCTAAGAATAAACAGGGGGAAAAAAGGTTCAGAAGAGACACAGAAACAAATCTTTGAAACTCCTAAACTTTATTAGTGGAACTTAATACTTACGACAACTGTTTTCTCCAATATTAAGTGAACAATTCCAACACTACTGAAGCAGAAAATAAAACTAGCCTGAAAACATTAATTAAATTATACATCACATGCATCCATAAACCTCCTAGATGGATCTCCGCTCTCCTCACATTGAAGACTAGCTGTACCATAAAAAAGTGCAAATTCAGCAACTGATTTCACCATATTTGCTACTTGCACTTTATATTGTTGTAAATTACCTGTTATCATCAACAGCCACCCAACACTCCAACTCAAATTAGACCTTAATATAACTATTTATCTTGTTTTTCTTCAATTATAAGTCCAGAAAATCTTCACTGGGATCCCAACATGTAGGAATCAAAGTCTTATTTCTTCTCTCCTCAGCAAGACTGAACAAAATTGTTACTTCCCCAGAGTTGCTAAAGTATAAAAAAAAGAATGTTCCCATTGGTACAATGGGATATTTATTCTTAAAAGTATGTAAGTCACAAGCAGAAAGGGAGATGTAAGCCTTCTTCCATCGTATACTACATTCCTGATTAAAAAACAATATTTCCCCATGTGCTCATAATTAAATTGGATGTGTAACTAAACTACTTCTTATAAGAAACCAGTTCTTTTGTCAGTTATATTGATTTATGGATGGACTACTGAATTTACCTAATTGTGACAATTAACTGATCTCACTCAATTATTTTTCTGCTTTTATCTGTTAGATTTTCAAATTTCAATTTATTAGACTTTCAGTTTAAAATTTAATCTGACTGCTTTCATTCAAACGTCACTTGTCACACATTGATGATACAATTTTAATGGAAAAACAAGGTGTTATGTGATCTACAAAAAATGAGCATACAGGATCTACGCTTAAACATAATTTGTTTAAAAATAAGAATATGGCACTCTTACTTAGTACTGGGGCCAATCCGAAAAGAACTATTGCCTTCTAAGGATTTTCATATATTTATTTTTATTTATTTATTTATTAAATTTTTATACCGCCCCCTCTCCCGAAGGACTCGGGGCGGTGAACAGCCAAAATTAAAAACACACAATACAAATATTAAAATACATTAAAACAGAATTAAATTATCTTAGGCTTCTCCAATTTAAAACCCCATTACCCATAAAATTCACCAATTAAAAAATTTTTTTTAACCCAGCCCGGCTTGCTGAAATAAAAACGTCTTCAGGGCCCGGCGGAAGGTCCGGAGATCCGGGATTAGTCGTATCCCTGGGGGCAGTTCATTCCAGAGGGCGGGTGCCCCCACAGAGAAGGCTCTTCCCCGGGGGGTCGCCAGCCGACATTGCCTGACAGACGGCACCCTGAGGAGACCCTCTCTGTGGGAGCATGTTGGCCGGTGGGAGGTTATCGGAGGCAGAAGGTGGTCTCGTAAATAACTGGGTCCTAAGCCATGGAGCGCTTTGAAGATGAGAACCAACACCTTGAAGCGCACTCGGAAGACCACCGGAAGCCAATGCAGCTCGCGCAGGAGAGGTGTCACGTGGGAGCGCCATGCCGCCCCCATAAGTACCCGCGCGGCCGCATTCTGCACCAGTTGGAGCCTCCGAGTGCTCCTCAAGGGGAGCCCCATGTAGAGAGCATTACAGTAGTCAAGGCGGGAAGTAACGAGGGCATGAGTGACCGTGCATAGGGAGTCCCGATCCAGAAAGGGGCGCAACTGGCGTATCAGGCGAACCTGATAGAAAGCCCCCCTGGCCACGGCCGTCAAATGCTCTTCTAAGGACAGCCGTGCGTCCAGGAGGACACCCAAGTTACGCACCCTCTCCGTGGGGGCCAATGTCTCGCCCCCAATAGTCAGCGATGGCACCAGCTGACTATATCGGGACGCCGGCAGCCACAGCCACTCAGTCTTGGAGGGATTGAGTCGGAGCCTGTTCCGCCCCATCCAGACCCGCACCGCCTCCAGGCACCGGGACATCACTTCAAGGGCATCGTTGGGGTGGTCTGGGGTGGAGATGTACAGCTGGGTGTCATCAGCGTACAGATGGCACTGCACCCCAAAACCACGGATGATCTCGCCCAGCGGCTTCACATAAATGTTGAACAGGAGAGGCGAGAGGACCGACCCTTGTGGCACCCCACAAACCAAGTGCCTTGAGGTCGACCTCTGCCCTCCAGCCAACACAGACTGCGACCTGTCGGAGAGATAGGAGGAGAACCACCGTAAAACAGTGCCTCCCACTCCCAACCCCTCCAACCGGCGCAGCATGATACCATGGTCGATGGTATCAAAAGCCGCTGAGAGATCTAATAGGACCAGAACAGAGGAGCAACCTCTGTCCCGAGCCCTCCAGAGATCATCAACCAACGCGACCAATGCCGTTTCCGTGCTGTACCCGGGCTTGCAGACTAGAATTGCTATTTCTGCATCTATTAATCTAGCATATCATTGTTATTTTCTACCAATTAAATACCATGTTTTCCCCAAAATAAGACATTGCCTGCTAATAAACCCAATCGGGCTTTTGAGCACATGGCAATAAGGCCAAGTGCTTATTTCACCAAGTGCTTGAACTATTTTTAGTTCAAAAAAATATAAGACAGGGTCTTATTTTCAGGGAAACACGGTAGTGACTCCATATTTTTATAACTTAGTTTCACAATACTTGAATGTGTAACTCTTTAGTTTTGTTTTTGCCAACCACAGACTCTATAAATAATCTATAGTTTTCCTTATGTAAAATCTCTTTACTTTCTCTTCTTTATGTTCCCTACCTGGCATAAGCAGTGGTGGGTTTCACTTACCTTTGCTACCGGTTCGCTCGCATCCATACCACTTCTGTGCATGCGCAGAGCGTATTTGATGATGTTCGGGTGAGTTGGCGGAGCCTCCCGCCGCCACTGCTACTGGTTAGCCCGAACCGGGGCAAACCGGTAGCAACCCACCACTGTGCATAAGCTATGTTTTACTCAATGCAAGAGATCTGAATTTTAGCTATATTGTCAGAGAAGGTAAGAAAGAAGTAATTGGGGATTAATCCAATCTACATACTGCTGCCTGGGAATTAGAGCTAGCATTCATAAAAACGTTGGACCTGTTTTTAGCTGTCATTCCCACTCCTCCATTCCAACACCAGCTATGTTTAACATCTTGCTGAGCGAAAAATTCTATTCAATTCAGATTTTTGAAAAAAAATTTGTAGCAGATTGTTTGTCTTAATAAAGGTAATTTTTTGTTATTGTTTTCATGGTTATACAGCTATCTTTAATTATCTGAGGTCCCATTGCTAAGGAAGATATTTATTCACAAAAATGAATGAGTACCTGTAACTGTGATACTTCCTGTTGAAAAAATCTGTAAAGTAGCTCTAAGTGTTTTTATTCTGTAGCACACTGCAGGATGAAGCTCTGGTTCATAACTAGGAAATAAATAAACAAAACATATTTCAAAAATAAATCCCAATACAAAAACATAAAATAATTTTAATTTGTTCTATTCATATTAAAACAACTTCAATTTGTATCGTATAATAATACTGTTAAATTGGACTATACCTGGCATGGGGTCGGTTGTTTTTTGTAAATTCTGGCAATCTGACTTCAAACGGCATGTTGCATACTGCTAAAACATTGACAACTTTAAAATCTGTAAAAATCACCTTTTTGAAGGAGAAAGAACATGTGGAGATAGATGTATTAGAACACTTTTAAAACTTAAATAAAGGGGTTATATACATTTTTGTCTCATTTCAAAGAAGCCTGTTTCCTGAAACTATGGCTAGAATGTGCTTTTTAGCATAAGACCTTTTTGAGAAAAGAAGTTAACATATTTAAGTCAAAAGAAAATTATTTCAGTAATCAACTTCGTATAATTCAATTAAGTTGCTGCAATGGCAATCAAGATTTACTAATGTTCCCAAAAACTGAGAAATATTCTGTAATTGTCCTTTTAATCGTATTCCTGTTTCACAGCAAACAAATCATTAGGAAGTACTGAACTCAGCTAGCCTGAGAATTGAAGTCCACACATCTTAAAAGTTGATGAGATTGAGAAATATTTAGATTATTTTTAAGACAAGCTATTTTGTCATGAGAAGTGCGCCCCCTCCCATTGCACTCTGTGAAAGAATGCACTTTGCTTCCTAAAATACATACACATGGACACACTCCTGCATCCACACATGCAATGCAACTGATGTCTGAATACTATGATTAAATTCTATTTACTAGCCAGTAAATATAATTCCTTTAAATTATATGTCAAATTAAACACATTATTATTTCATTGCAAATAAAGCATGCACTCCTCTTTCCTTTTAATAAACTACTTATTTATATTTGGATTTATAATTGGTAAAGTCAGAATCGGTAGCTGAGAAAACATTTTATTATTGACATTTAGCCAAATAATAGCATACAAACCAACAGAGACAAAATGAACACAAACAGGGAACATAGAGGTGGAAGAAGACTTGCTCTTAGCACTGAGTTTTTGCAGGGAATGCATGTAGAGCTGTGATGTTCCTTCAATTCTTTTTGCATTCTTACAAAAGAACCTGGTTTCTTTTCATAGTAAAGGATCTAGGCATTTTTTGCAATGACTCAGCTGATGAGAGAAACTTTCCTTTTCAAAGAAATTGATGAAAAGAAAGAAAAAAAAAATATTTTTTGACCCCATTTTGTTTTGTGGTGTTTTGCCTGAAACGCACAGGATTCATCAGAGAGGAAAAGGGTTTTAATTGCTAGTGAGTAGCGAGTAGTCAGTTGACTTTCTAGAAACCGAGCCAATAAGAAAAATCTCTGAATGAGAACAAAAAGAGAGGTGTCATGTCACAATTGACTTAATAAAGCAAAACATATTTATTTCACTAGAAAAATTACCTGAAAACCTAGTTTCTGCAGACTACGGGCTAGTCGTCTGGCACCAAATTTTGCTTCTTCTTCACTAGAGTTCAAAACAAACAAACAACCAGTTAAGGGATTATGCAATTAAGCATTACTAATACATAAACGATTTCATTAAAAAGCAATAAAATATAGATTAAGTATACCTTGTAGCTCCTGTGCAAATTACTTTCCCTGAGGACCAAATTGTTGCTGTAATCCTGGGTTTCCTAAGCTTCATTAATACTTTCTGAAATCAATCAGGGAAAAATAAGTTGAGAAATCTAAAAAGAGATCTAAATGCTATCATTTACTGTAGAAAGATTCAACATGAAGTTTCACTTCTGAAGTACTCTACACTGGGGGAAAAACTAAATGTTTCTTACTAGTACATAGTTTTGTTGTTTTTGAAACAACTCCAATAAAAAGGCAAGATTTTAAGCATTTATTTTACATTACAGCTGACAAGGAGATAACTGCTGAAATCTAATGCATCAAAAGGATAAAGGCTAAGGAAGCCTATGATAACAGTATGTAACTATACCACAGTAAAAACCAAGAAAAGTCTGAACCTCAACATAGTAACAAATTTTCTTCCTTTCTCTTAGTATTTTAATCAAAATTGTTTCAGCTCTTGAATCTCCTGCAATTAATTCTTATTACTATAGTTGTTCAGGCATGATGCTTTACCAACAAAACAATATTTATTTGCAAACAAGTTACACAGTATGGGTTACTTGTGGACAGAATTCCAATTATATAAGCAATTCATGTGAACAAAGTATCAGCTATATAAATATCTAATATTCATCAACCTGAATTTTTTAAACTTTAAAGCAGAAATGATTATATTTCAGAAATACAATTCTGAAACTAATATAAACGAATTGTGGTTAAAATCCCTATTTTAGGTCTTTCCCCCATGCTGACATTTCGTTTCTCAGCTGCTCATTTTAAAACAGTAACACAATAAAAAAAGTTAAAAAACACATTTTATAATACTAAAATCTGTTTCAACTAGAAGAGCAGCAAGACCATTTCAAGGTATAAATAAATGCATTTATTAACTTTTCAGAAAGCTCGCACTAATGGTGCTGATGTACCCCAGATAGCAAGATACTCCATATGTGTGGAACCTACTATAGAAAAAGCTCTCTCTTTTGTTTTAACCACACAATTATCTCCCTTAAGTATGGCCAAGAGAGCCTTCAACTGAAGGGCAGGCAGGTTGATAAAATGAAGACAGTCCTTCAAACAATTTAGTTAAAGTACTGAAGGTTTTAAGGGTAAGAACTAGCACAATGATTTTGTTTTTACTATATACACTAGAAGTGTACAAAACATCTCAAATCTGAAACAGATTGCTCAAGTTTGATATACTGCTGATTGAATTAAAAACCACCATCCCATCTTATAAAAGTGTTCCAATACTCTTCTGATTATGGCTGTTAGAACACTTTTGGTAAGATTGGCCTTTGAGCTTGAAATATTACATAAACATTTTTGTACGCTTGTTATGCATGCAATGCAACAATTAAAATCTGAGAACTCATATCACGATAAACTAATTCAATCTAAAAAGGCCTGGCTGTAGAGGAAAAATACAATTCTTTTAAAAGGCATAGGAATTCCCAATGGGGTACTTTCCATTTGAGAATAACATTGAAGACACTCTCCTGAGTGCCTGACACTGTAAAAAAAATTCAATCCTTATTACCAAATAAATTATCTAAAATGTTTTATTATGTAGAGCTTTTAAAGTTTCCAATATTCGTGAGAGTATTCTAAAATTAAAATGTTACTTACCCCAACGTCACGCTTATATATCACATTTGCTCCCTCCAAAGCAATCTTTCGCAAATTTAAATGACATCTTGTTCGAAAGACACAGACCACATTTGTGATTAAAATATCCAATGCAACATCACTCTCTGCATCCATTGGGGTGATTTAAAACACAGATTCCCAGCACCATACCATGAAAGATTACATCCTGAGGGTAAGATACATTAAACAGATATCAAAAAGTATAACAGTATGTTTTAACTCCCGAAATGAAGTCCTAATTTGAAAAACAGCATCTTCCCAATAGACAAATGTTGTGTGTGTGCATGCATGTGTGTGAACGTTTAAGTTACATGATTTGATTAGAATTTTTTTTTACAAGAGTTTGATCTAAGGACATTGATACCCATTTAATGTAAAGATATTAAAGTTAATGTGATTTTTTTAGCCAACCAAAACTGTTAAACATACCATCATCTGCAAAATACTGTACATAGAATACTTTCAAACAACAAGGTTAGCCCTGGAATTGTTTTATTTATTTATATTTATTTATAATTTAATTTTCCAGAGCTTTTTTATTGTTATTTGTTGATTTATACTTTCCATGTCATAAGAATCTGAGAGACAGAAACCAAACTGAATTGTTCATGTTTTTCTGCCTCCAGCGAACATGATGGCAGAGAGAAATACTGTGAAATTCAGTTTTTCTATGCAATATGATCTTTTAAATTATGAAATATATTCTATCAACGTATAAAATGTGTATTTTGGTTCTTTTATGCAAAGTAAATTATACCACTACATTTGGACTTAATTGGAGCTTGTTTATAGTGGACGGCATCATGCCCAAAATTACAGCATAGCAAAAATACAGATGTAAGTAATGGAAATTGGAATTGCATTATCTTCTTCCAGAAATGGGTGAGATTCAATAAGTTATCTTAAATTATCATTGAAAATTTAGCATTCCAAAATGAATATTAAAAGCATTCCAAAATGAATACAAATTAACATTGTAATCTGCATTCTTTAAAGTTATCTTACTTCAATTGAATTTCTAACAATTATTTTTCAGCCATTAAGATCTGTCTAAATGAAGTCTGAAGTATCTGAATTAGGGAAATCTTTAACTATTCCTTAACTAGCTGATCTTAAATTACAAACAAGAATGAAGTGAAAAATGATTATATGAATTTTTGAATTCCAATACCTATCACCTTTAGCCAATACTAAGAACAAGCAATTCAGTAACAACTGATGGCTCTCACACTATTCACACCTTTCTTTTAGCTCAAAAAAATTATTTCAAAATTCAAAACTGAGAAAGAGGCCATCTGGTAGTTCAAGATAGCAGCTGGGGAACTGAGGGGAAAAGAATAATATAAATCTTTTATTGGAGGAAAGGATAATACAGGAAACCTACACAAATTCTGGATACCATTTCCTGAAAGTGCTTTCTGCAAGTTAGCTAGCAGCTGTCCACTAAAAATATTTCATTTCCCACCAAATACAATGATTTATTCCTGAGCTCAGATGTGTGAACATATACACAACTTTCTTCTTAATTATACACTCACTGATTCATAAAAAATACTTCTACATTTTTTCTCTAGGATGCTATCATAACTTTCAGAACTGCGGATGGAAAAAGCATGTAATAAAATCCAGTAATATTCAAAGGGCTGGATGCTCTGGAAAACACTGAAAGTTTATCTACAATATTACCCCTATCTTCCAATTAAGAATATTGATCACTGTTACTCTTTAATAATTTTCAAGGCTTGCGTATTACTAAAGGTACCAATTCCTTCTTTTGAAGATTGGCATGCATTTCAGCTTAAGAACGGACTCTGATTATGAGTTTCACTCCATTGGAGTGTTTCAAATGGGTTGATAGTGGCAAAATAAAATTCATTTGTTTTGTCCTATTGTCATCGCTGCAAGGACCAATACTCAAGGAGTACAGACAGAAGCAGTTGTGTAAACTCCCCTCCACATAGTACAAGAGCTCAAGGCTAGCAAGATGTTGTTGTATCTAGCTCTAAATTTTAATATTGCATCACAGTTTAATTGCTGTACAGATGATAACAAGAGTTCAAGACAAGATGAACAAAATGCAGTCACCTAATAAGAGGCATTTATTTCAAGTTTACAATGTTATTTGAGGGAGAAGTTATTTGAATGAAAGATAAAAACTTGAATGTACACATCCCAATTCCAGAATACCTCGAGCTTTGCCTTTTTACAATAGAAAGTATATGAGGGAAGGTGACTGAAATTGATTGGAGAAAAAGTTTCTTGCATTTTAAGAGAGTTCCCAATAATAAAGAATATAGAGCTCCTAAAAATGGGAAACCTAGATTTGTGAAAGGGAGTAAATAGGTCTTTCCAGAGCAGTTCTACTACAGTATACCCATGTGTCTTCTAGAATATGACAACATTTCTCAACCTGAAACTCATTTTAATTCATTCTATTTTTCCCATCCTGTTCTATGGACTCCAGATTCAATTGTTGGTGGGTTTTCTGAGGGGGGAGGGAGGGGGGGGGAGAATGTTCTTTTGCACTTTAATTTCAATTATGCTTTTCTGAGTGATTAAGATTATTTGAGCATTATTTATAATGCAATTAATAATCTGCTTTTCAATATACTTTCTCAGAAACAAAGGAGTTTAAAACTAAGTAAACAATAAAACCAGGGAGGCAGAAATAGCTGCAGTGGCTTACTAAACATGGCTAAAGTACAAAACAGGAATTGAAATTCACTATTCAGACTTCTGAAATGCTGCAGCAAACAGGAAAAAAAAATTCAAAATGCAACAAATATCTGGTTTCTCAGTCAAAAAGGCTGTCTCAGGTTACCATCCATGTAACTTCAAACGGCAATGGGACAATGGATGAAAATTACGGGATGCAAGAAATACTATCTATTGAACAATGTGTTGGTACAGAATAAATGTAGCTACTTAAATGATATGGTTTCTATCAAGCCAGATTACCTTACAGCTGTATTTTCTATAAACTGCAATTTCTTTAGAAGAAGTCCTTCCTATGTCACATTACAATAGACAGCCATCTAGAGAAGTTACTGCAACGTGGATAGCTATATCCAGGCTCTATTTAAGGGCGTTTTTTAAAGAAAAGCCCTCCGGTAGAAAAAAGGATGCATAGCATTATGAACCCATTCACGACTCTATTTAAGGGCATTTTTTTTTAAAGAAAAGCCCTCTGGTAGAAAAAAGGATCCATAGCATTATGAAACCATTCACCTCTCCCAAATAACAAGATATAAAATCTGGGCCTCTGTAGAGGCAATCCTATGAAGAACCCAGCTGGATCTCTGAGCGGATCCATTTCATTTTCCGCCTCCAGGTGAGGTCACAGAGCGCATCCCTGGATTACGAGAAAGGAGAGCAACCTTGTGAATGAAAAGGAGGGCCTTCAGCTTATTTACTTTTTTATGAACGTGAGTCACTGAGGTTGCCAGGAAACAGAGAAGTGCCTGCGGTGGACGCTGTTTCCTCCTCCTCCTCCTGCTGGCTGTTTCCCAGGGAGGACGAATAAGGCAGCCATTCCCAACCCCGTTAAACGTCCAGATTTCTTGGGTTTAGAGTTCTCTCTCCTCATCGCCCTTGCCAGCATGGCTGTTCCTCCCCCCCCCCCCAAAAAAGAGGTCACACTGCGTTGAGGGAAGGCTGGCTTATGGCGTTGCATTTTCCCCCTTCCCCGCAGCCGAAACGGGAAGGAAGATGGGAGAAAGCTCTGGAGCAGATGCGGAGAGAGGGAGGAGGGGAGAAGAAGAAACGTAGCAGCCTCCGCTTTTGCACCCAAAGCAACTCTTCGGCCTTTCCTGAGCGCAGAAGCCTTCCTTTCCTTCGCCCCCCCCCCCCCGCTCCCCCCTCAACCTCTTCAGCTCTTCCTCCATCTCAAGATGCCAGGCGGAAAGGGAGGAAGGGGGAAAAAAAAAAAAAAAACCCACCCCGGCACTTCTGACCCCGCTTCCCCCGTAGGCTCGCGTGCAACGGTTCGCGGCACGAAGACCGTTACTGACGTACAGCCCCGACGGCCTTTCCGCCTCCTCCTCTGGGCTCAACGGCTTCTGAGAAGAACCGGCCGCTAAGCGACCCACAGACGTTCGGCAACCGCCGCCGCCGCCGCTTCTCCTGACGGTTCCGGGTTTCCAGGCCGCCGAATCCCCGCGACACAATAAAACATCACAAAGCGCGCGAACACCATAGACGGCGCCCCCATCTCCGCCGCCTAGAGCGGCAACCGGATGTTCTCCGCGTGCACGGTCCTTCCGGTTTAAGGTCGCCGCTAGTTTGTTTCGATCGGCTGCCTTAAACTTTCTTCGAGAGTCCCGAAGCTTCCAATGCAAATCGAGAAGCGGGAGGGCGTGGTCAGGGAAGAGAGATCGCGTTTCTCTCTCTCTCTCTCTCTCCCCCCCCCCCCCCAGCCCTCGGGGCTTTCCCGCGGCTGATTTCTTCAGCAGGCGGACGTAGCTGAAGGCTAATAGTAATTTAAAAACTGGCTGTCGCTAGATGACAGCAGCAGTCAAGAGTTTTAGGTATGCTGTCTGCCGTCTAGCGCTTATCCAAGTGTTTAATATAGCTCCCCTTCTGGAAATAGGGAGCAATATTTCTCTTTTCTTCTTCCTTTCTTCCTCATTGCCCCATTTTAGTAATAATTATAATATTAATATTTTAAAGAAACTGGACAGCGTCATCATTAAGAGTTTAAACATGTTTTGCAAGCAGCAGATATTATCATTTGAATATTTACTTTCCTCCAAATGTTCTCTGTATGGAGAACTATAACTGTATAACAAATGCCTCATCTAGAAACATTACTTTCTAAGAACATGGATATAGGTACTTGGAAGTTTTCAAAAAGTGATTTTTTTACAACTGTTGGTCATAATTTTGATCTAGAACACAGCACCAGCTAAACCAAAACAAAACCTACCAAGAGCCTTGATAGTACAGTGGTCTAAGTACCCTGTTATTAACACAGCTGCCTACAATTACTGCTGGTTCGAATCTCTCCAAGGCTCAAGGTTGACTCAGCCTTCCATCCTTTCTAAGGTAGGTGAAATGAGGACCCAGTTTGTGGGGGCAATAAGCTGACTTTGTATAAATATACAAAAGGATGAAGGCTATTGCTTAACGCATTGTAAGCCGCCCTGAGTCTCCGGAGAAGGGCGGCATATAAATCAAATTAAAAAAAAAACAAAAAAAACCAGGAACCTAATCCTAAATTGTCCCTCATGCATTTTAATTATGAGAACAGAAAACAAATGCATTTATTAAAGTGTATTGTGGATTGCATTGTACTAAATACAGTATCTGGAGACTAGTTTTTCATTCTTAAAAAAGCAAGTATTTTCTGCCGAATGTGATTGCAGATCTGATTGAAAACATTTTGTATATAAATTTAGAAAATACTGTAGAATGTTAGAGAAAACTAATTTTAATTTCCCTCCATGGGTTTGTTTGTTTGTTTGTTTGTTTATGTGAAAGAAAAATATACCAAGCATGAGTGCCACCCTGTGGCATATAAAAAGAAAACAATTGAGGAAATATTTAAATGTTTATCTTTTTAAATTCTTGGATATAAGACACCATATGCTATAGATCCTAAAGTTGGTACAATTTACTTTTGATTTTTTTCCCAAGCAAGTTAGAATATTTTTCTGCATTTTTCTATATAATACCTCTATTAGGTTTTGATATCATATATTGAAATACTAACATAAAAGGAAAGAAAATAGCAAAACATATTAAAAGTGATAAAATATACACATAAACAAATGTAACAAAGGTGACCTCTTGCTTCCTTTTAAGACAGAGATATTAGCAATACAACCACCACTCTCTAAGTTATGCCCTTTTTCATTAAAGAAAATTGCCTTTAGATATTCTGTTAAACATTTTAGTAAATATTCAATTATAGCAGTGAGTATAAAAAGAAATCTATATTCAATTCATATGAAAAAGGCTTTGTCAGTGGAATTTCTGCAGATAAAACTGTCTCTTAAATGTCTATGTGGAAAAAGTATAATTAGTAGTAATGTTTGCATGTTGCTTCATTCCTAACTGTTAGACAAACAAGCCTTTAAAGGGTGAGGACTGGCTTCCTGCTTCAGCTGTGAAATTTACAAGGATTTCTGCAGATCAGCCACGAGATTTCGAAATGCTTCTATATCCTTTAGAACTTGCATGTTTTCTTTCTTGTGCCCTACTGTATCCTGACTCTAATGCAAAGAGGGAAAATTATTTTTCTGTTGAAGTTGTATTCTCTGTGAGGGGATGGTAAAGCCTGTACCAAAATTAAATAAGGCGTCCTTCCCCCCTCTTTACGTTTTTCTACTTTTTCCTCTATGCAATCAGACTTTGGGGGAAAGTATCTTCTTGCCAAAAGTTTGAAACAAAAATTACCAGACAATTTTCCCATCCCATCCATCATTCTGTCTTAGTCCCCCCCCCCCCGCTTCCATCTCTCCGCCCAACCCCCAGTTAATTGAAAGTCAGTTTCCTACTCCATTTCAGCTATAGCTGCTAAAGATTGTAATACTGTGACTTCTCCTTCTAGCTTATTGAATTTTGATTATCAAAATCTTAGCCAATGAACATGGAGAGACAATGCACACGCTTCTGGTATTATTAGATTGCAACTCTTAGTAGCTAGCCCTCATCACTAACTGTTAGATAGGACTGATTGGGGCTTAAGGAAACTCTTAACATAAGGATCTTGCCAGTGATGGGATTCAGCCAGTTCGCACCACTTCGGGAGAACCGGTTGTTAACTTTCTGAGCAGTTTGGCAAACTGGTTGTTGGAAGAAATAATTAGGGCAGAGAACCGGTTGTTAAATTACTTGAATCCCATCACTGGATCTTGCTGTATACTCAAAATTTATTTATTAATTTAAAACATTTATATAGCCACTCATCGTATAACAAATTCTGGGCAGTTCTCAGTTAAAAATTAAAACAACACAAGAACCATATTAAAACTTTTAAAATCAAGTACATATAAACAAAAATCTGGTGGAAGTCAAGCTTCTGTTGAGCAATCACCTCATGAGAGCGCCAGGGGGAAAAGTCAGTGTTTTATGGAAGTTGAGGATGGTAGAGGCCTGCTGAACTTTAGGGGGGTGTTTAGAAGGTTGTTCCATGGGGCAGAGGCTGCCAAGGAAAAGGCATGCTTTGTACTGTAACTCCCACAAGATAATAATGTTGAAAGGAAGTTTTAAATGTTTTGGCAGAGGTCAGTTCTTTTACCTTAATGTTTAGCTCCCGGACATTTCATTACCAAACTAGGTAACATCTTCAGCGGGATTTTTGGGTGAAACCCCACTGAAGATGTTATGTAGTTTGGTAATGAAACGTCCGGGAGTTAAACAACAAGGTCAGAGAACAGACCCCTAACAAAACCTACAACCTGAACTATGAATATTCTCAACAATTTCTAATGTTTAAAATGTGTTTGAGAGCCATATTTATAGATTTTTCATCTATGAAGACAGCTATACCAAGACAAACACAGTTTGTTTAACCAACATAAATTTCTATAAACCAACACTGGCTACTATTATGGTATTAAACTAAACTATTACTATGGCTTATATCAGAGACTAGGTTCCTGTAGTGTGTTAAGCTAGAACCAAGGAAAGCTCATAATTTAGTGCCATGCATGAATGGGGTGATTGTATATTTGTGTGCAGATAGATTGGGACTCCTTTGGGATCAATTATAAAGCCCAAGCCCAGATAAAAGAGTAATAGAATGCTAGAGGCACTTTTTGACGTATTGGGCATAGGTATTGATCTCAAATACTCTGTTCACAAAATGAACTCTTAAATTCTCTTAATCATAATTTAATTTAATTTAATTTAATTTAATTATTTAATTTAATTTAATTTAATTTAATTTAATTTAATTTAATTTAATTTAATTTAATTTAATTTAATTTAATTTAATTTAATTTAATTTAATTTAATTTAATTTAATTTAATTTAATTTAATTTAATTTAATTTAATTTAATTTAATTTAATTTAATTTCCAATTTATATACCGCCCTTCTCCCTGAGGACTCAGGGCGGTGTACAGCCAAGATAAAAAACATAGAATACAAATATTAAAACATTTAAAAATATATATAAATTTTGGCCCGAAAGTTAAGAATCACAGACTAATTAAAAGAATTTAAAAATTTCTTCTTAAGCCAACCCGGCTTGCTGAAAAAGATGGGTTTTCAGGGAACGACGGAAGGCATTGAGGTCATGGATTCTTCTTATCTCCGGGGGCAACTGATTCCAGAGGGTGGGAGCCCCCACAGAGAAGGCCCTCTCCCTGGGGGCCACCAGCCTACATTGTTTGGCTGATGGCACCCTGAGGAGGCCCTCTCTGGGAGCGCACGGGTCGATGGGAGATCGTCGGTAGCAGCAGGCGGTCTCGGAGATAGCTAGGCCCTATGCCATGGAGCGCTTTAAAGGTGATAACCAACACCTTGAAGCGCACCCGGAAGACCACCGGGAGCCAGTGCAGCTCGCGCAGGAGCGGTGTTACATGGGAGCGCCATGTTGCTCCCATCAGTACCCGCGCTGCTGCATTCTGGACCAGCTGGAGCCTCCGGGTGCTCTTCAAGGGGAGCCCCATGTAGAGAGCGTTGCAGTAGTCAAGGCGAGAGGTGACGAGGGCGTGAGTGACTGTGCACAAGGAATCCCGATCAAGAAAGGGCCGCAACTGGCGAATCAGGCGAACCTGATAAAAGGTCCCCCTGGTAACAGCCGTCAGATGTTCCTCCAAAGACAGCTGCCTATCCAGGAGGACTCCCAGATTGCGAGCCCTTTCAGTGGGGGCCAAAGACTCGCCCCCAATAGTCAGTGATGGAGTCAACTGACTATATCGGGATGCCGGGAGCCACAGCCACTCAGTCTTGGAAGGGTTGAGCTTGAGCCTGTTCCTCCCCATCCAGATCCGCACAGCCTCCAGGCACTGGGACATCACTTCAAGGGCATCATTGGGGTGGCCTGGGGTGGAGATGTACAGCTGGGTGTCATCAGCGTACTGGTGGTATCTCACCCCAAAGCCACGGATGATCTCGCCCAGCGGCTTCACATAAATTTTGAACAGGAGGGGCGAGAGAACCGACCCCTGAGGCACTCCACATATAAGAGGCCTTGAGGTCGACCTCTGCCCCCCTGCCAACACGAACTGCGACCGGTCGGAGAGAAAGGAGAACCACCGTAATACGGTGCCCCCCATCCCCAACTCTTCCAACCGGTGCAGCATGATACCATGGTCGATGGTATCAAAAGCCGCTGAGCGGTCTAACAGGACCAGAACAGAGGAGCAGCCCCTGTCCCGAGCCCTCCAGAGATCATCCACCAACGCGACCAATGCCGTTTCCGTGCTGTGCCCAGACCTGAAACCCGACTGGAACGGATCTAGATAGGATGTTTCCTCCAGGAATTGTGGAAACTGTTGCGCGACCACACTCTCAACAACCTTCGCAATGAAGCGAAGGTTGGAGACAGGACGATAGTTAGCCAATATTGCTGGATCCAGGGACGGCTTCTTGAGGAGAGGCCTCACCACCGCCTCTTTCAGGGCAGCGGGGAAGTGACCCTCACTCAACGAAGCACTAATGACGCCCTGGAGCCAGCCTCGTGTAACCTCCCGGGAAGCCAGTACCAACCAGGAGGGACATGGGTCCAGTAAACATGTGGCCGCACTAAGTCTCCCCAAAATCCTGTCCACATCATCGGGAGTCACAGCATCAAACTCCTCCCAGATAACATTCTCAAGACTGTTCCTCGTCACCCTGCCCTGATCTACCCAGTCAGAGTCCAAATCCCCCCGGATCTGAGCGATTTTGTCATACAGGTATTGTCCGAAATCCTCCGCCCTGCCTTCTAAGGGATCCTCCCGCACTCCCAGATGGAGCAGGGCGCGGGTCACCCTAAACAGGGCGGCCGGACGATTCCCTGATGACGCAATAGAGGCGGAAAGTAGTTAGACTTTGCCGTCTTTATCGCCACTAGGTAGGCCTTAATATGCGACCTTACCAGTGTTCGATCAGATTCAGCGAGACTGGCCCTCCAACTGCTCTCCAGGCGTCTTTTCCGGCGCTTCATTTTCCTCAGCTCCTCAGTAAACCAAGGAGCCGCACGGGATTGGCATCGGGTCAGAGGCCGCAAAGGCACAACTCGGTCCAAGGCCCCACCATAATGAGATGCAATGAAAGAAGAGAGAGGGCAGTTGGTTGCAAATGCAAGCCATGTGTTGATGTTTTTTATTTGAAGGCCTGTGCCTCTGGTGTTGGTAGCATCCAAGGAATATTTTCCTCATCATGGCTGTTGGAGCCATTCTGCCAGTTGTTGCAGTGCTTATTGGGTATAAAGAAAATAAGGACATCTTAGTTGTACTAATACAGAAGGTGACATTCTTATTAGTCTTTTGTTAATGAATTTTCAGGTAATAGGATGCACACCATTCCATTTCATCAGGTTCAGAAGTTATATTTTTTTAAAAAAAGTTTTTGAGTCAGTATCCCTTAAAATACAGCCTTTTAAAATATATACCATATAAAGAGTAATGATTTCCAGGGAATAAAAATATCTCTGCCTAACTGGCACTAAAAAGATAATAAACTAGGTGCTAAGCAAGCCTTACTAGGGAGGGCTTTCCCAAGAGACACTTGGAGGGGGCCCACTGCCAGGTGGACATTCAGTCAGAGATATTATTCCACTGATTCGACCCTATTCATGAGAACTGCTTCTTAAATATTCACACACTAGAACTCAAACCAGTCTCCTATTTTCCTACTCTGCCTGACAAGTCAGGTTGTTCTAATTTGGCAACTCTTAAGATGTGTGGACTTCAACTCCCAGAAGTCTAATTTCCAAGTTTAAAAAACACTATTCTACTTACACAGAAAATTCCAGGAAGTTCATTAGTCACTCAGTGAAACATCTTTATGTTATGCTCATGTTGTATTATCCCTTTTAGTAACAATTAATAAAGCTCTCCCACAGGGAGTTGATAAGAGCCACAAGCTGATACATGCTGGATGCTTCTCCTGAGACTGTATCACAAAGAGTGGCCATATATTCAGGTACCTTAAGCATCAGGTCCTTTAAACATGGTCAGAGTCATGATGCTTTCAGAAGAGATGAATAGAATAGATGAGACACTAACAGGAAAGAAATTAAAATAAATTCTTGGTTTCAGCAGAATTCCATATCTATGGCATGGAAAATGGAGATGTATGTAGACTAAGGAACTTTTTTTATTTAGGTTTGATTTACTTTAGGTGAAATACTAGCTATGGATACATTTCCATTATTCTCAGAGAATATAGAACAGAAAATATTTTTAAGGATAACAGGCAACAGAAGGTTGGACATCACAAAAAGACAGCAAAAGGATAATTATTGATTCATTGTTATGCTCTTGTATTGTCAGGCTGTAGGAGAGGCATCAATGATTTTTCTGCCCTTAAAATATGAAATTCTAATACTGTGTACTGTTTGCTTCTTAGCCTCAGGAATGAAATGCCTTGAACCAACCCCATGGATGTCTTTTAGGTCAATAAATCATACATACCTCACACACATCTGAACTGGGGATCAACTTTGTTGAAGAAGTATTCCTAGCTCACTCAACAATAAAGCTCTGAATAGTATTTCATTTTAGGTCAGGGTTTTTTCAAACTTGGCAACTTTAAGATTTGTGGATTTCTACTACAGGAATTCCCCAACTGTTTGGGGGAATTCTTAAAGTTGATTTCCACATATTTTAAGAGTTGCCACATTTGAAAAACACTGCTTTAGAGCAACTCTGAGCACAATGTTAGATAGGTTCAAACCTAACCAATAAGAAGATCAGCTTTTTGCTTTGTTTGATATAAAAAAGATAGTCCATTTCAATAATTAATTCAATCATAGTTCTTGTCTTCCCCAAACTTTGAAAAGGCTCTCTGCACACGTTTGTTTATTCAATGTAGATTTCTTAATTCATTGCCTGATTTAAAAAAACATACTTTTTTTTATAGTGGCAAAACTAGAGAGGGCTAGATTTATTATATTGCATTTTATTATATTGCAGGCAGCAGCCAATTAGTATTAAAGAAAAAAAATCAGAAATGTGCACAACTGTCCTTTGCTATAAATTTGTTATCTCTTGTCTTACCTTCAGAATATTTAGAGAACATCATATAAACATAAGCGAGATACAAATATTTCTCAGGCCAGAATTCTAAGAACCAAATTACACATGCTGTTAACAAGAGTCTCCTTCCTGACAAAAAAGTTTGGGTAATAGAAAAGATACTTTGGGTTAATCTTCTTCCATATGCCTTGGTCCCAATTCTAGTAAGGTCCAGGGTTACTATTATTTACAACATGATAGATTAAAAATGGCATTAACAGAGTAATTAGGCCCTAAGACTGCAGAGACCCCTCGATACAATTTTTTTAAAAAATGTAAGACTAAATATCTTCATGTTGCAGATTTTATACAGCTGAAATGTCACGTACCTTATATAAATGAATGTGGGGCCTATGCAATTCTTTACATTTCATGGAAGATGGGGAAAGAATGACACTGCATCTTTAGCATACATCTTGCACATACTTCAGATAAGCTAATTACCTCTTGGCACTCTTTAATGCTGCCTTATTCTCTCTCTTTATACTTATAAAATATAGGGGGGACGACTGAGGCCTTAGGTTAAGGCCCATATGGCTCACCCAGAGCCCTGTACAAGGGGCCTCAGGGATTCTCCAAAAGCAGCTGCTGAGCTGTAGTTTTAACAAAATTGGAGGAGAAACATAGTAAATACAAAAAGAGTTTTATATATACCTCATTTAATTATTTTGGTTTAAATTCAGTTTAACTGGGATGCTGCTGAATTATTTTTAACAAGCTGGAAGGAGAATCATTAAATACATAAAGAGGGAGATATAGTCTAGTTAATATAATCTAGTTAAATTCAGTTAAAATGCTGCTGAGTATTGGTAACCTGATAGACAAAAAAAATACAAAATATACGGAGAGTTATTGATACTGCATTTAATCCCATTGACCCGTGCGCTCCCACAGAGAGGGCCTCCTCGGGGTGCCATCAGCCAAACAATGTAGGCTGGTGACCCCCAGGGGGAGGGCCTTCTCTGTGGGGGCACCTACCCTATGGAACCAGCTGCCCCCAGAGATAAGGAGAATCCAAGACCTCGGTGCCTTCCGCCGTGCCCTTAAAACTTTCTTTTTTCAGCAAGCCGGGCTGGCTTAACATATTTTTAAATATTTTAATTGGTTTGTCATTTTAAACTGGGGCCAAATTAATATATATTCTTTTAATTGTTTTTAATGTTTGTATGTTTTTATCTGGCTGTACACCGCCCTGAGTCCCTCGGGAGAAGGTGTGGTATATAAATTTGAAATAAAATAAAATAAATAAAATAAATTATTTGGTGCACATTTCATCTTGATTATCTTGGATCTGCCCACATTTGCGACCTTATTCTATCCATATTTTGGAGTCTGGTGCTAGCCATTTGCCATAAAAAACTAATGGCAGCTTTCTCCTGAAAAGACTATTTACTCATTGAGGTGAAGTAAGTATGCTTAATTATTTTAATATTAAAAAAGGATACTGTAGTTATTTCCGGTTAATTAAAACCAAGAATATGTTAATGTTGTTTTAGACATATGTTTCTTATATCACATTTTACAGTCATAATCTATGTGAGAATAATTTAGATAACTATCTTAATATACCCCTTATAATTCTGAAGTATGAACCTAATTTATTCTGTTGGGATGACATCACAGAGAAATTAATAATCAAATCTGTCTCTGTGAAATTTGGTTGCAGAAAAATCTTGGGGATTTCTAGCTTATTGCAAAAGAGCATTAGCTGTCTTTAGATGTGTATTTTTTTTTACTAAGCCTGCTACTCAGAAGTTAGTACTCTTGTGGGTCACACACCCATGCTAATAGGAAAAATATTTATTTTCTTGTGTGATATATATGTGAGGTTTGTATAATTTGCACAATATCCCAATAGATGTATTGTGTGTTGCCTGGAGTTTTGTAAAGAAAAATCTGGAAAATTTGTCAACTTCCGCCTGTCTTAAGT
Organism: Pituophis catenifer annectens; assembly: GCF_029215685.1. Classification (NCBI taxonomy): domain Eukaryota; kingdom Metazoa; phylum Chordata; class Lepidosauria; order Squamata; family Colubridae; genus Pituophis; species Pituophis catenifer. The sequence goes on from NW_027256881.1 coordinate 89,514,587, forward strand.
TATCTTTGTATCATGCCATTAAGAAAACTATTTCATGCATGTGATAAGATGGTCCATTAAAACTTCTACAATAAACATGATTTTTAAGCTTACGTAAGACAGTTACATCTTGGATAAAGGATCTTAATCACATCTTCCCAAACTGCCATGTTCCTTCTATTTTTTATATAACTTTTTGGGGGGGGGGTTTGTGCAAATTTTGCAAAAGGTTAGGCTTGACTTTAGTGAAACTTTCCCCCACGGGAATGTTACTGTTCCCAAAAGAATCCAGGTATCAAATTAAACAATATTACCCCCCCCACACACACACATATGTATGAACGAAACTGTGGAAATTTAAAGCCCCTCTGCTGGGAATAACAGTATAAATAACTGAAGACATTTTGTAAACAGTGCGGTCATAACCTTGAAACGTTAAACAGTTCTCTGGGATCTGGCGCATCAGCTGCCTCTGGACTGAGCTGCCTCAGAGGAAAGAGCCCAGCACTTCTGTTTATCTCTTTGCTTAATCTCTCACAGAGTAACAGATCAGATCAATAGAAAGAATGATGTTTAAATTAAAGCCAGGGCACCATGAGAGTGTACAAGGCAAGAGTATCTTCCCATCCAAATTATTCCATCAGTATTTTTTAATGTTGCTTAAGATACTCTCCTGGGTCCACCATCTTACCTGTTGGGAGGCTCTGGGGGGATTGATGAAAAGGGGAGTTATCTTTACAACAAGGCTGTTTTTAAAGTTAGGTACCCTACACTAAAGAAAGGAACTTATTTGAAAATATTATTTTATCTTCCAGTAATATAAATTATTGTTTGATGATTAATAACAAATTCCAGGCAATTTTTTATCCAAATAGGGATGAGCAGTTAAAGATTATCCTATCCTCTGCAAAAGTATAATGTACATGCATAACAAGTGCTTCCATAATACTTCCATAATACTATATAAAATGTATACACGGGCCTGGGGAACATGGAGCAGGATGGAGCCCATAAAATGGCTCGTATGATGTGTTGTTGCGAGGGGTGGGGAGTTATTTTATTATTATATATGATTCTTTTATTAGTTTTATATTTTTTTATATGATGTTTTTATATTGTAAACTGCCTTGAGTCACCATGTGCGAATAGACAGCAATAGAAATCAAATAAATAAACAAACAAATATAAATAAATAAATAAATAAATAGCATACGTGTAGCCTTGCACCATCTGATTGATAAAACATTTGGAAATATGGCATACCTTATAATTTTATTCAGCATTCCAGCAGATGACAAGTTGGGACACCACTGTGACTGAATGCAAAGGCACCAGATGTTCTCCTTATAGACTTCAGCAATCCACAAATTGGAGAGATAAGGGTTTGTAGTGGGAACCTGGTTTGCAGTGTTCCATGGTTTGTACAGATGCATGCATATGTGCATGTGGAGATTGTCAATATAGCCCAGCCAGCCCAAATCAAGATAGTTAACAAAGACAATATGTTCATTTTAGTAAAACAGAAGTGTTAGACTTCCCTTCCCTTCCGTTTAAAGGATGAAGACCTGTAAAAAGATAAAGCTTGAACTTGTGGGCCTACAAATAAATCATCTTTCCTTGACTGCTTGGTTAAACCAGATAAATATAAAGGTGGTTTCATCTAAAGAGTATTCTGATTTACCAAGAAATCATATTTAAAATACAGACTAGAAATAAAAATTAAAATAAGCAAGAAAATGGTAAGACAACACCTGCCTGACCTTGATGGATATAAATCACTTGACATGATGGATTACATCCCAGTGTTCTGAAGGAGCTGGCAGGAGTTATCTCAGAACCATTGTATCATATCTTTAAAAAATCTTGGAGCACCAGGGAACTACCAGAGGACTGGAAAAGAGTTGATGTGGTTCCCATCTTCAAAAAAGTAAAAAAATAGACCCAGGAAACTAGACCAATCAGTCTAACAGCAATACCTGGAAAGATACTGCAAAAATAATCAAAAAAATAATCTAGAAACAAAAGTTATAACTAGTAGCCAGCACCGGTTTGTTAAAAACAGATCATGCCAAACCAATCTAATTTCATTCTTTGACAAAGTGACTAAATTAGTAGACCAGCGAAATGCTGTGGACATAGTATATTTAGACTTCAGCAAGGCATTTGACAAAGTAGACTACAACCTACTTCTTGGTAAACTAGAAAAATGTGGGATAGACAGCATCATCACCAGATAGATTTGTAGCTGGCTGACAAAACTGTACTCAACAAATAGTCCTTAATGGTACAACATCTACATGCAGTGGGGTATTACAAGGTTCCGTCTTAGGCCCAGTACACTTCCATATCTTCATAAATGACTTAGATGAGGGAATAGGAGAACTCATCAAATTTGCAGATGACACTAAGCTGGCAAGAATAGTCAACACCCCAGAAGACAAGCTCAGAATCCAAAAAGATCTTGACAGACTTGAACAATGGGCCCTATCCAACAAAACGAAATTTAACGTGGAGAAAAGCAAGGTTTTACACTTGTCAGGAAAAACCAAAGTTCCAAGTAGATTAGGTGAAACCTGGCTCAAAAACAGTAACTGTGAGAGCGACATTGGAGTCCTAGTGAATGATCCCTTAAACATGTGGCAGCAGCCAAAAAAGCTAATACAATCCTTAGTACTGCTTTATAAAGACTTAGTAAGACCACACCTGGAATACTGCATCCAATTTTGGTCACATTACAAAAGAAGATGTTGAGACTTTGGAAAAAGAGCAACTAAAATGATTAAAAACCTGGAGACTAAAACATGAAGAATGGTTGCAGGATTTGGGTTTGGCTAGTCTAGAGAAAAGAAGACTAGGAGGGACATGAACAGTATTCCAGTATTTGAGAGACTGCCACAAAGAGGAAGGGATCAATTTATTTTCCAAAGCACCAGAAGGCAGAACAAAAAAGAAGGGATGGAAATTAATCAAGAAAAGAAGCAACCTGGAATTAAGGAGAAACTTCCTAACAGTGAGGACAATTAACCAGTGGAACAGCTTGCCCTCAGACGTTGTGGGTGCTTCTTTATCACAAGGTTTTTAAGAACAGACTGGACAGTCACTTGTCTGAAATAGTATAGGATCCTCTGCTTGAGCAGGGGGCTGCACTAGAAGACCTCCAAGATCCCTTCCAGCTCTATTTTGATTCCGATTCATTTCTGGATATATAAAGGTTTAATTGATATTGAAGATAAGGTGATATCATTTAAAGAGTATTCTGAGTTACCAAAAAATTATTTCTGGGTTTCTTAATAAGCATAGGATATTGAAGATAATGTGTTACCTATCTTTATCAAAGCATTAATTAACTTTATATATTTATTCAATTTCTATAGCTGCCTGACTCAACCAAGTAATTGGCCCCAACATTGCTGTTGGTAGCTTGGGACTGCCTATCTCTCTAATATTATATTACTATATTAAGAGTGATTGAAAAAAAAATGAAAAAACCTTAAAGCAAAATATTTCAATTTTTGCTTTGTTTGGCTTATTTGAAAGGTTATGGACGACGCACTGTCTGAATGGCAGAACAAAGCAAAAGTTCAAATATTTTACTATAAAAATGTTATTTACATTTTTGCTCTCATCTCTAATTCATCTCTAATTTAAATTATTAACTGTATCCTTGTGAGATCCAGAATAAAATTGTTTGACCTGCTTGATACTTTTCAAATAATTCCTTTCTACACCATTTTTAACTAAAAACCCGAACTATATACAGATCTTCAAGCTGCTTAGCTAAAAAAATATATGCTGGGATGTAATCTGGAAGTATTTTTTTCTCATGTTGCGTCTGTTATTTAGGAATGTATAATTTTAGAGCTGATAATTTCCAAAAAGTTATTTAGGAACATCATATAAATCCCTTGGAAAAAATGAAGTTAACAGGAAAACCCTCTGAACTTACCTGGGATTTATTTCCAAGTATAAATCAAATCACTTTAATCCTTCAAACACCCTGCTTCAGATTTATTCTAGTGAAAGAAATTGTACCTACCTTCATTTAGCATTTTTCTGTTTTCAGCCTTACATTGGCAATGTTTAGAAAAGACACATTCCATGCTAACACTTAGATTGTATGACTTGTAAAAAATTCTATAAAACTTAGATTGTTTAGTGTACAAAGACAATATAAAACTGTCTGCTTTCCATCTCTTATCATCTTTGCAAACAACCCCATTCTAAATTAAGACATGAATAGTAATGACAATGCAAATGTATGGATTGAGCTACAAATTTTGTTAAAGTTTGTTGCTAATTTCACAATCTCCCTAATTCTTAGTTAAATTATTGGAAATGTGACAAACAGGTTCCTTCCTTCCTTCTTGAGTGAGACAGCCATTACATGCTGTTTTTCTAGTCATCTAAACCTCCCCCCAAAGGCTACGGTCTACCTCTTCTTAATTAGGAAAATAAACATTTCATAATCTGAGGTCAAATGGTTTTTGCATTGTGTCACTTTAAGATTTGTAAAATCTGCTTACCCAAAATAAAATAAATAGTAATCGTCTTTCTCTTTTCTTTCAAAACAACAATAATAAAAAAACCCACACAGCACAGTGCGCTATTTTCATTTTCCTGTTGATAATTTTTTTAAAAAAAATTATACAAATTATAGCAAAATTTGTTTGAAGAAAATATATTCATAGAATATCTTTAATGTGTATTCTTTTTAGAGAGATGTGATTTCAGAATATTGATTCTAGGAATCGCCGTCTTTCACAAAGTGGAGTACACAAAGATAGAAAGTTGCAAAATTTGGTTGGATCCAGAGAACAGCACTTGGACCAGCAAGGCGTTGCTGCAGGATATTCAAAATATATATATGTGTATATTTATATATATATATACAAGTTAATAAAGTTAAATATATGTTCTTTGTGATTGTTTCACTTTCCTTTGGCATAGTACATTTGGTCTTCTTTTCAGTTTAAGGATTTGTTTGTTCCATGAGAAAACAGTTTGTTGCCTCCTTGAAATGCTTCCCCCACCCGTTTCGTATACACAATGCACAAATGCATTCATCCACAGAGAAGGGTGCTTTTCTCATGCTTGAAAATCCTGGGTCAGGAGGCAGTAGGGCCACACAACCGAGTTGTGTTCACTGTTTCTTTCAGCTCATTCTCTGGTTTGCCAGCAATCATAAAAGGCCATGTCTGTAGCCAAGGAGCAAAAAGGTGTGGGGGTGGGGGAAAAGGAGAGGAAGAAAAAGAAAGGACGAGAAAAAGAAGAGAGAGATCAGTGTATTTCAAATGACACAGTTCTTGAACTGTAATAAAGACATAGATAACCCAGGTGTTCTTTCCAAACAATAGGAAGTAGTGGTTAGATTAGACAAGTCTCAGCCAGTGAGCGTAACTAGGTTCTTAAGATGGCTCCACCGTATTGTCCCATGCAGCTGCAGAGTCGTATGTTTTGCACCATAAATATGTTTTTTTTACTCTTTATGTTCCTCATAATTCTCTAAAACCTTTGGGGGTGAAAGGTCATGCTTTATTGATCTAGATACCAGTATTGGTTACATTTGATAGAAATGATCTCTCTCTCAAATAGATATACAATGAACGCAACATAAAAAGGGATATTGGGGCAGACATCTTTTTTTTTAAGCCCCTGTCTATTCTTGACTGGGTAATGTCAAAGCACGGCTCCCCCTTCACTTTTGCTTTGTTTTGAAAAAGATAACGAGTACTATCTCCTCTAAAAGCATTTTAGAGTTGGAGATGGGGGTTTCTTCTTGACTGTATGCTTTGGTTTGCAACTGCCAAAGTTCTGCTGAGGTCAGAAGCCTCATAAGGAAAGTATAATTCTAGAACAGTAAAATTACAGTTCTATCCATTTCTTATGGGCATTAGAGACAATAGGCACAAATCACCTTCTTTTTTTAAAAAAAAATGTCATGAATGCAAACTTGCTAGCAAAATAAAATCTGTGTAGATTATCTGTACTGTGGTGGTGGGAATTATTCATCATTGTCATGCTATTGTACTAATTAATCTCAATGTCTTTTTAAAATGAAGCATATACATGCAATAATGATATCATAGCAAAACCAACAACAAGGTCAACCATATCTCACCCCTTCTCCCAAATCCATCAGTCAAAACAGTTTGGGGTTCTGAGTTTGCTTTCAGTAACTTTTTTAATATGTTTACTGTTGCTAACCATAGAGAAATAAAATAAATAAAACTTCAGTCCTTTATTATTAATTAACTGTTAATACGAGTAAGAAAACAATTGTTTTACATATAGAACCACAATAAAAGTAAACCATCTATCAGATAAATTAAAAAACACAGTGAAGGAATATAATGCCCCCCTGCCAGATTTCTTTCCAATAAAGAGGGTTCAACCGATAAAATCCTGAATGGAAGTTGTTGTTTTTTAACCGTTCCCTCTCTCTAAAAACGTTTGCGTTCGTTTCAGCCATAAACTGAGGCTAAACGTTTTCCTCTTTATGATTAACTCCGTTGCTAGAAATAACGGGGCCTCCAAATATCCGAATCGATATCTATTATCTATATGTTTCTCTTATACCAGCTCGCATCTACTAAAAAGGCCGGAGAAGCTTATAAAATATTCCAAGCCACTTCCTAACAGCCCCGTCCGTCTTCTTTCTTCCTCCTTCGTGACCTACAAACGGATTTGTGGCCCCTTTCGTGACGAGAAGTCGAGAAGGTGGTTGTAAATCTGAAGGTGTGCGGTACACACACCCACAAAAACACACACCCCTTCCACTCCCGAAAAGTCCATAATTTACGGGGGAGGGGGGGCAGGATCCTGACGACGGGGCGGGCGAAAAGAGACAGGGGGGAGAGAGAGAGAGAGAAAAAGAGGCACCTCTTTTCGTTTAAAACCCATTGTTGTTATACGGTGTTTTCGAAAAAGCGGTTTCGATGGTGATTTAAATAGCTTTATTTAAACAGCGTTAACAGTCGCGGTCGTTAGTGGCTGCGATAGTACTACTCGTACTAATCTCCAACCATCGGCAGATAAAACACGCCGAAATCAGATTCCCGCCGACTGACGCCGTTAAGTCAATAAATCGGGCTATTTTTTCTCCCTCCCCCTTATTCTGATCAATTAGTAAAACTTGGTGAGTGAAAGACGTGACGGCTCCCCTCAGTTATTAGGAAGCGGCCGGGACGGCTGGGAAAAAAAAAAGAGTTCTGTGGCGCAATCCGATTAAGAGGACGGTTAAAAGAAAAAAAAAAGAAAAAGAGGGGGGGCTTCTTTTAAAGAGTGGTTATCGTTTTGGCAATTTTTAAAAATATTATTATTATTATTATTATTATTATTATTATTATTATTATTATTATTATTATTATTATTATTATTATTATTATTATTATTCTGCCCGTCGCTCCCTGCGCCTTTTCGTCACCGCTCGGGACAAACCGAGCGCCGAGTCGTCGGAGCGCGCGGGGAAGTGCCGAACGCGCCAAGCGGCCGAGGACTTTTCTACCCCCGGCGTCCACAGCTCACACAGTTCCCTCGGACGACTTCGGAGACCGACTTCCTCGCCAGCCGCCGAGCTAAGGACGACGACTTTGCTGGCCGGAGGATGGTTGGGGGAGGGGGGGAAAAGCAAGGGAAGAGAAGGGGAGCTGAGGGCGCCGGGAAAGCGTGGAGCCAGGTGCGAGCGTCGCGGCGCGCGTGTCCTTTCAGCCGCCCCCCCCCCACGCACGGCGTGTTTCCCGCCTCCCGAGCGCCCCACTCACCAAATTGACGGGGTGAAGGTAGCCGTTCTCGTACTTGTCGCTGGCCAGGATCTGCCTCAGGTGGGCGATGTAGCTGGAGGCCAGGCGGAGCGTGTCGAGCTTGGAGAGCTTGGTGTCCGGCGGCACCCAGGGCAGGGTGGTCTTGAGGCGGGAGAAGGCTTTGCTCAGCACCCGCATGCGAGCCCGCTCGCGGGCGTTGGCCGCGTTCCGCTGGACCTGCTTGCCCTCCTGGCCCGCCGTTCCCGGAGGGCTCTTCTTGCCCGGCGTTTTCTTCCGCGCCTTGCCCGCCGCCGCGCCCCGGCCTTTGCCTGGGGAGCCCCGTTCGCCAGCAGAGCCTTCGGCGGGGCTCTGGCGTGGAGCGGACGGCGAGCGGCAGCGGTCCATTTTCAGGCTGCCGGAGCAGCCCAGGATCTCCGCCTCGGGAAGGTCTTCGGCATCGCTCAGCGAGCCCGTGGACATGGCCTCGGGCCGGGGGGCAGGGAAAGGGAGCCCGCCGCCTGGGGACCCCCGCTCAGCCTTCTTCGCCTGACTTGGCGAGAGGGAAGGAGAAGCGCAAGTTGATGCGGAGCGCCCGGGAGGCATTTATCCGGGGGGTGGGGGTGGGGGGTGGGGGGGTGAAGAATAGGCGGTCCGGGGCAGCCCGTGGGAGGGGCTTTTCTCCAAAGGGTCGCCGCACTGCGTGGACTGCCGCACTCACCCCGGATCGGTCGGGGGAGAGAGGCCACTCGAGGATCTGGGCTTTCCTTGAAACGGGGAGATCTGTCTTCTTTATTTTCTTTAGTCCAGATGTATCTGCTTCCCTTTTTGATGCTGAGCTCTCTAGACTAGGATGTCTCCAGAGATGGGCCTCCTTCCCTGGGTTGGCCCAGAGGTTGCCTGGGTTTAGGAACCTCTGGGACATCCCTGCTCAGATGACATTTGCTTTTCCTAGTTGTTCAGTACTAGGCCTTGTCTTCCTTCCTTCCTTCCTTCCTTCCTTCCTTCCTTCCTTCCTTCCTTCCTTCCTTCCTTCCTTCCTTCCTTCCTTCCTTCCTTTATCTTTCTTTCTTTCTTTCTTTCTTTCTTTCTTTCTTTCTTTCTTTCTTTCTTTCTTTCTTTCTTTTTCTTTCTTCCTTCCTTCCTTCCTTCCTTCCTTCCTTCCTTCCTTCCTTCCTTCCTTCCTTCCTTCCTTCCTTCCGATTGCTATTATTGATGATATTTCTCCTGTGAAGTCTTAAATGCTGTCTCATTTTTTTTTTCAAGAATTGCAGAAATCTAGGCCTTTACTCCTGAATTCCTGGAATATGAATGGGCTGGCCAATGACGTCTGTGTCTGAGACCTCTAAGTTCTTGATAGAGCTGACCTAGCTTAAGCCTGTCAGAGTTTGCATAAACTTCATCCCACCAGGCTGGACCAGCTTTCCTGTTAGGCAGAGAAGGGCAACTATTTCAGCAGCTGATTCTAGCGGTTATGAAAAGGCAGCAAGGTGCTATTTAATTTGTTGTTTATTGTGTCTTTACTGCCAAGGTTGGGAAGAGGTGCTTATGGGATTTTCTGCCATATGTCAGAATAATTTGTTTTAGGATGTAGTATTTTTTTGCTTTTGATACCTTTGAGTCAGTATTAACTCCTGGTGACTGTCTGGCCAAATCCCTGCAGTTTTCTTGGAAAGGATTCAGAAGTGGTTTGCCATTTCCTGCTTCTTGTGGGAATGCTGTACATGTAATATATCTTGATTCCAGCAAACCCACGGCATTCAATTTAGCATTATAGTTGAGTAGGGGTTGAATGGTATGACAATTAAATGGATATCAAAGGAGCTGAAACATTGTATTCAGACTGTTCATCAATGGTTAAATGTCTATGGAATTCTCAGTCATCCGGGGTCATGGTTGTCATGGCGAAACATCTTCAAGAGAAAAACATAGAAAGTCCAGTTGCCTTTTGAAAAAGCATCTTCAGGATACTCATCAACGGTTCCTTATCAACCTGAAGCAAGATACCAAACAGAATGCTACCAGGTTCAGATTTTATTAATTAGTGACTTCAATTAAGAAGTGAACAGAATGTTATAGATCAGCTATTGTAGATCGGATAGAACTATCTTTTGTTTTTTTGTATGCTTTTACTTTTCCAATAAACTTTTCTTTTTAAGTTTTGGTTAAGATCTATAATTTGAAGTCAAGAGATCTGAATTCTGTTCAGTTCTGGTATCACATTAAAGGTATGTTATAAAAAGTTATCTTAATTGTGGGCCGCTTTGTATTCTGGGAGAGCATTGCAGCAAAGAAGCCTCAGTTCAATATATTGTTTGTACAGTGTACACATGCTCCCCTCTTCTCAAAACATTTGTAACACAAAAATAATATACATTTCTTTGTCATTGAATCAGATTACTGAAATATTATTGGAAGAAGTGGCTGTGAGTTTTGACTAGTTAGAACAGTTAGAACAATTAATCAGTGGAACAACTTGCCTCCTGAAATTGTGAATGCTCTTAACACTGGAAGTTTTTAAGAAGAGATTGGACAACCATTTGTCTGAAATGGTATAGGGCCATGATGGCGAACCTATGGCACGTGTGCCAGAGGTGACACACGGAGCCATATTGGTAGGCACACAAGTGTTGCCCTAGCTCAGCTCCAGCACGCATGCATGCACTGGCCAGCTGATTTTTGGGCCTTCTGGGCCCAACGGAAGTCGGCAAACGGGCTGTTTCCGGCCTCTGGAGGGCCTCCAGGGAGGTGAGGAAGGCTGTTTTTGCCCGCCCCAGGCTCCTAGAAAGCCTCTGGAGCCTGGGGAGGGCAAAAAAACGGGCCTACTGGGCCCACCGTGCCATCCCATGCCAAAAGCAGGGGGAGCATGGGTGGTCGCGCACACATGCATGGGGGGGTCAGGGTGCATAGAATTGTGGGTGTGGGCATGCACGCGCGCGACCACCCCACACTCCCCCAGCTTTTGGCACGTGATGGCAAAAAGGTTAGCCATCATTGGTATAGGGTTTCCTGCCTGAGCAGGGGTTTGGACTAGAAGACCTCCATGGTCCCTTCCAAATCTGTTATACTGAAACTACCTCTTACACAGCCATGTTTTATTTCAGTCTTGTTCAATCACTCTTTATTCCTACATCTGTTCTTGATAGATATCTTAGCCAGGACCTTAGAGGATCTAGCCTAAGTTTCATCAATGGACCAACTGAATCTGTAGAACTGTTTATTTCCCAAGGAGCATCTTGATTCGCCTGAAGAGGAGATCAAATGGCAAGATGGCGCCCTAATATGCCACAGCATGAATTCCAAAGCCTTCTCAATCTTAGTATAAACTTCAGTTGTACATCCTCTCCAATGATTAAAAGAGTGCAAAGTACATATTTAGAAATATTGATCAAGATTTCCCCCTCTTGGTAAAAGGTTCATAATTGGCAGCTTTTCTGTATAGCCAACTCTGTTAATAAATAGCAAATACAAGTGAATTAACATGATTTATTATAAGGAACCAGTATGGAATGTTTTATGCACTGTGAAATATTGCAATAATTTTGTAGGTACATTTTAAGGAAATATATAATTATAATGAAGTGTACATGGTATTAAAATTACAATGTTCTTCATTAAAATAATATTTAAAATAGAATTTTTCAAGGACAAACTAATAGTAGATACCATCCCTATACCTATAGTAGAATAATATAGTATACAATACACTATAATAGAAAATATTACATTTACATGTGTTTTGTAAGCTTTTATCTAAAACTCATGTCCCCAAGTTCAGTGGGAGGTAGTTCAGGGTTGATATATGTAGGACTGAATGTTTTTACTATTAATTAAATACTTGATTCTATACATCCTCTATCATAATCTTCCCCAATCTAGAATACACAGATAAATTTAAATTCTGAATCTATTCTGTAACACACCAACCAAAAGATGTGGAACACCCATGCTTTAGACAACTTAAAGCAACCCTAATTGTATAGGCTTTGACAGCTGATGTCTGAATGGCAGTGTTGAGTTTCAGGGTTTAATGACCATGGTTTAAACAACGGATTTCCTAATGTTTCACCAGCAACTCTGGCTGGCATCTTCAGAAGCACGGTGGCCTTCTGTGCAATTCAGGAAATTGAGCAAGGATCGACTGGGCTCCTGTCCTTATAGCAGGGCACCTGATTTCTGATTGTTTGCAGGGATGATAAATCTGGGCTCCAACACTGAGCTGGAATTCAGACTCTTGAGTCAAGAGTAATTTGGACTGTTCCAGATAAATTGGGATTTACCCCTGGGTTTTCATTTTATCTTCTGCCTATTCTTCAGTGGCGGCAATGCACAAGTTGGGAGGTGCCTAGGAAGTGATTCAATGCCAGACTCTGGACCAAAGGACCATCCCAAAAACTCTTGTTTTTCAGGAAGAGAATGGGCTAATCCCAAAGGAATGATCCAGGTTGAAGCCAAACTTCATTGGAGAAAATGGCCTGTTTGGAGCTCTCCAAGGTTCTGCAACTCCAGCATCTTGACTCTGGCTCAGCAAACTACCAGTTGGTGTCCATTATGCCCTGTAGGCTTGTTTTTACATTTTTAAAATCCTTCCTTTATTATTTTTATAAGTAACCCAAAGCGGCAAACATACATAATACTCTCCTATTTCCCCCACAACAATAACCCTATGAAGTGAGTTGGGCTGAGAGAGAGCGAGTGACTGGCCCAAAGTTGCCCATGCTGGGACTAGGCGGGACTAGATAATCTAATAACTAGATTATGTAATTAAAAAGGTTGTGACAAATAAGAAGCTTTTATTGATTTAAATGGGTCAATTATGAGAACCCCAAGTCAAAAAAAATTACACCAGCTTGATTGAGAGTGAATATGGAGATGTTTGTAATTATTATAACATTTCATTAAGCTTTACATGGAGTCATTGTTTTCATTTATTTTGGAACTGGCTACTTTACAGACTGCTCCCCCAATCCAATATCCATCAGATATGCTGAATTCAGATCAGCTGATGTGATCTTTGGGAGGGCTGCAATTGAATTCTACTTCAACAGCTTCAAAGAATCTTGGAATGGCATCTTTGCCTTTCTACACTCCAAATGGCTTTCCATTTTATTAAGGATGTTAAGAGTAACTTTCTCCAGGAACCCAAGTTATAAATGGGAATTATGAGAGCTACATTTCAACTGGAAGGCAGCAAGTTTCCATCTTTTTCAAATCAACACTTAGATAAGCTCATTGTGTTACAGCATTCATCTTAGAAAAGAAAGAGAACATTCTCTGATTCCTGCAGAAAGTCCTATGAAGAATCTTGAAATTGTGCAAAACTTAAAATCAACAGCACTTTATGAATGACCAAATGATCCAATCATATCCACTGCAGAGATATTTCTTCCATTGATATTAATCGGAAGAAGCCAAACTAAGAGCAACTAATTTCCACACAAAAAAGTAGGGAGATGATCCTCTTATGAGAATGGTCATGCCGGGTTTAAACTTATGTATATTTACATATAAAAGTACATTTACATTTGTCTTTTGCTCCAAGGCAGGTTATAAAGTAAAGTAGTCTTATTAGAAGGGCTAACACTACTATTGGGAGTTGTCACATGTGGCTACCATTGAATGAGGTTATTGCTTGCTGTATGGATCTGTCATGCTCATTTGGGTTTAAAATGAGGCCTCGTAACAGGTTTTTAGGGGGAAAAGACACACTTTGCCAATTGAGTTTGGATGGTGCCAAGATTCAGTTCCATTTAACTTATAATAGAGTGGTTCAACCCTAATTTAATCCTAGAAAAGGATCACTGCATAATGATCCTGCTCCATAACTAATAAAAAACAAAAACCATCTTAATCATAATTACCATATATATACTGTGTGTGTGTATATATATATATAGACATTTTCATATCAAGTATGAAAATGCAAGGAATTAAATAGAACTATCTATTGCTATTTATATGCAAACTAATAGATACAATCATGGTGCAGAATTGGAAAATCATAATAGCATGTCATTTTAAACACTCTGCTTCATCTGGGAATTCAGTACCCTTACTTTCATGTAAGCTAACACTGGGTTAGTATTGTTTTTAATGAACTATTAACTAAACACATTGTCAACTTAATTGATTATTGTAGCTAGTTGTTTTAGACATGCATTCTTACCGATTTCAAAAATTACTCATCAGCAGGTCTGAGATTTATGGTCTTTTTTGTTTTATGTTCCTGATCATTGTTTGTGCAGGTGGATCCCTACATGGTTGGTTTCCCCAGCCATGATTTATTGCTCAAGTGATTGATACTATAAACTTCTGCAAGGAGTCACTTCCAGCTTTAAGATAAGAGAAATATCAAATTGAAGCTGTTCATATGAAAAAAAAAATCCAGACAACTGAAATTGTGCACAAAATTAGTTAGAATTTATACAGTACAGGATTAAGACAAAATGGACTCACTGAGGCTCAGGGGCAGATATTTCTGAGCTGAACTCAGGGTACATTAGAATCTTAATTAGATACAAAAATAAGCAAATAAGGTTTCCTACCTCCCGTACTTTTGAGATACTCAAGCAAAAGAAGGAAGAGATAATTGAAGAAGCCAAACTTTTGGGTGGTAGAGACCCAACTTTTCCCACTGAGAACAGTACCTACAGCAGCTAAAATAGGCAACAGTCAAATAGAGAGAAATCAACTGATGTAGTGCATGGCTATCCCAATCTTACTGTAAGTGTGCTTTGAGTATTGCTTAGATCAGCGCAGGGGTGAAATCTAGCAGGTTCTGACAGGTTCTGGAGAACCGGTAGTGGAAATTTTGAGTAGTTCAGAGAACCGATAGTGGAAATTTTGAGTAGTTCGGAAAACCGGCAAATACCACTCTGGCTGGTCCCAGAGTGGGGTGGGAATGGAGTTTTTGCAGTATCCTTCCCCTGCCACTCCGACCAAGCCACACCATGCCCACCAAGCCATGCCCACAGAACCAGTAGTAAAAAAAATTGAATTTCACCACTGGATCAGTAGTCCCCAACCTTTGTGGGTCCATGGACCAGCAGTGGTGGCGGCAGTGGCAGCGGCGGGCGGGGGGAGGGAAGGGATGGTAGCATGTGTGCAACCTATTGCCATGCCTGCACAAATAAAGCTTTGCACCCACTCGCCCTTGCTTGTGCAGACTGGTACTCAATGGACTGAAGATCAGTACCAGTCTGGACTGGGGATTGGGGATCCCTGGTTTAGATTGATTATACCATTTGTTTCTTAAACCAAACCTAACAAACCCAATACTTATGAGTATTATAATAATAAGTAGTATCTTACAGTATATGTAGATAGTTTGTAATTTAGTTCAGACGCTCTGATAAATATATGTTTTTCAAGTTCTGTGAACATGCAGAATTTTAAAGAAATTCAAGAATCTTCAATTCTGTTACATACATACATACATACATACATACATACATACATACATACATCAGATGTTTAAACTAATTATTTAAATATGTACAGTTATTTTAGAACAAGGTTGTCAACCTTTCTTAGTCTGTAGTGGGCTTATTTTTTTCTGTTTGGGATCTTTGGGAGGAATTGTTTGCTTATTTAAAAATTTCATATTTTTACAGCATTAGGATTTCACCCAAATGATGCAATTGAACATTTTGGATCCTTTTGCTATTTTAGAACTTTGGGGAGTAGATTCAAGGAGCAAACATGGTGCATTAAACTTTGCAGTGTGACATCTCTCCAGATCAGTCTGAATCAGAGCAATGTGGACTTTAAAAAAAAAGTTGGTATGGATACCTTAAGCCTCTGTGAGGCTTAAGATACTTATTTCACTCTTTAATCTTTTAAACCTCCTTGGCCGCAGGAAAAAAGTATCAAAATATTTGGCCCCACACAGTCTGGGGAGGCGCTGGGGACAATAAATGGGGTGTTGGGTTGGATTGCATATAGTAGTGGCCACCCATGGTTAAAAGCTCAACATTGGCAGTAGTTATAATGGAAGAGAACCACTAAAATTGAAAATAGCATATATTAGAATATAAATCAGCAGGAATTAAATATTAAAATCAATTAAAATGAAAAAAGCATTAAAGATCAATGGCTGACAGCATTAGAAGAATCTTAAATTGTCCCGAAGCACCCTCCATCCCTCCAAGAAGTTCTCTGGATAGGATCTTCTATCACAGAGGTGTCACTGCTGAAAACTTCCTCTCTTTATGCTTTCCTGCTAGCCTTGTGTGGTATAGAATGGAGCAGAACATCTGCAAGCTGTATCCAGTGACTGCCCCTATGCTGGGGAGATTAGATCCCACTTAGAGTGACACTGAAGATAAGGTTTGCTTTAACAAAGCTGGCTGGGGAATTCTGGGAGTTGAAGTCCTCCAGGCTTAAAGTTGCCAAGGTTGGAGACTCCTGCTTTAGAGGTACAGTATGGATAAGGCTGGTTTAATCTTAGAAAGTAAAAGTTTTATTTTCTAATGAACAGAATAGGGTTTGCTGCTACAAGACGGAGCAGAGCAAGAAATGTTGAATTGGGCAGAAACTTAAAAAAAAAATTTTTTTTAGCATATTGTGGGCGGTAAGTAGATTCTATGTATGGAATGATTCCTTGAACCAGAAAACAACTGCAGTCCTTTTTTTAATGCATAGCTAAATCCATTTATATGCTTTGTGAATAGTTATGTCTATTGGGCATGGATTCTATGACCTACTTTTTTGTTCCCAGAATGGGTAAAATATATCAATATTCTACATAATGGCAATAGCTTCTATTTCTGAAGAATCCTTTTTATATGAGAATGTGAGTGCAGGAAGTTCAGGAATCATAAAAATATTCCAATTTCAGATTGTCTTTTACTGACCAGCTAAAATCAAAATGAAATTGGGCATGAACTATACTGTGCAATATCATTGGTTTTACAGGCTATAAGACTTAGGTTTTAGGTTTAGTTTCACCATACCTAAAAAGATGACAATCTCTGCTATGCGTGTGTAAGGGAAATGTAGCTATTGATAGCTGTGATGGATACTGAAAGATATGCAAGAGAAGAGAAAGTTCTAGTCATGCAAAAGTGCACTCAAGGTAGAAGAAGAAGAGTTGTGTTAGTTGTTCTACTCTGCAGGATATTTAGCTCAATGTGTTAATTAATGACAAGAAATGCACCAAATATTTATTGAAGGTTCTAACAATAGACACTGAATGTTGCAATTCTTTCTTCCAAATATTCTGAAGAACAATTAAGGGGAAAAGTCCCCTCCCCGGTGTTTTATGACATCTTATAACCAAAAGTTTAAATTGTTTTGGTTCTGGGATATCTTTTAATGCTGTTTCTATGTTGGCTAATCCTTCACATTTTTGTGGTTTCAGAACATGATGAAACTGTTTGATAAGGAATAATTTGTTGAATTTACTTTCCAGTAATTAGAATGTAAGTCTGAAAAACAATTCCAGATTTTCATAAATGTGGAATTACAAACCTCTAGCTTAATGTGGACATGGGTTAAGTATTAAATCAGCTGAGGACTTCTTGGGTCACAGCTGTGCACTGTATTTTCCACAGTAATATGCCAGATATCTCTGGAACATCACAAATAAGCTGTGAACAATTGTTCTTTGCAGTAGATTGGACTCCTGTTGCAATGAAGTACCATAGTATGCATGCATATATATATATATATATATATATATATATTAATTTGATTTATATGCCGCCCTTCTCCGGAGACTCAGGGCGGCTTACAAGGCGTTAAGCAATAGCCTTCATTCTTTTGTATATTTTATACAAAGTCAGCTTATTGCCCCCACAAACGGTCCTCATTTCACCTACCTTAGAAAGGATGGAAGGCTGAGTCAACCTTGAGCCTTGGAGAGATTCGAACCAGCAGAAATTGCAGGCAGCTGTGTTAATAACAGGGTGCATTAAACCACTGAACCATCAAGGCTCTATATTGTTAATATATGAGATGTAAACTCTGCATATATGCAGTTCTGATCAAATTTCAAATTGAAAGAATATATGATTCTGCTTACATTGATGGACAGAACATGCTTATATATATTTAGACTTTCCCTTGTACTATTCAGGCAAATGAACACATCTACAAGATTTCTAATGGGCACCCTAATTTTTTGTCTATATGGAATTCAAGACAATTCCTGTCCATATGGAATTCAACTCTTGTCTATATGGAACTCAACAAACCAGCCTGATGTAGCAATTTGAATATTGAACTAAATATAAAACATAGAAACAGGTTCTAATTCACACTCAGTTATAAAGTTAAATGGGTCACTTTTGATACCATTGTTATGAAGATAAAATGGAGCAATGAATCATCTTAGATACAAATGCAATTAATAATCCATCTATTTGAGGATTTCTGAAACCATTACTACCTGGGCAGGTATAAATTATCTCAGCCTTCCTAACCTGCACCGTTCCAAATATGTGGATGTCAACTCTCAGAATTCCCAGGCTGCTCAGCCATTGCTCTGAATTCTTGGAGTTGAAGTCCAAATATCAGAAAGGCGCCCACGACTGGCCTATCTTATCTTACAAATAATTCATTCCACATCTGGATAATAAGCCAACCTCAGTTTGGCAAGGATGAAACATTCCAAAACATTCTAAATATTCTCAGCAGGAAATAAAGAATTCTCCATAAACCAAGTTAGTTAGAATGTTAGATTTAAACTGAATGGTATTTCATGGACCTGACGTAAGAGTTGTAACATTATATATAAGTAGAAAATGACCTTACGAATGAAGATGATTATATATGTATCCCAGGATAATGTTGCAGGATCCAATCAGGGTCGGTCATTAGGATCGGAACAAATGACAGCTAATGACTTAAAAGCCAGCCATCAACACACCCCAATCAACATCTAAAAAGCCACTTACAACAGGCACTATAAATACCACACACAGAACAGCACACTCTTTGCTAGAAAGAAGTTCCCTGAAGATGGGCTCCAGCACGAGTCCAAAAGCTCGGAAAATAAAACCCCTGGTCCCAATCAGCAACCCAGATTGGATCCTGCAAAATGACCTTAGCTTAAATTACTTAGAAATCCCTTGGCCTCTTAAGGAAGGAAAATAAAGTGCTACTTAAAGTTTCCTGTAATGCTTACAGTAGGATAACACTGGAATCTCAGAGGAGATCTGTCATAGCTTAGAGTGTTTTCTTACACTTTTGGATGGTCATATCTCCTTTACAAAACTACTAATCAAGTGCTGTTCTATGCCTCAGCTAGTGTTAATTTAGGGTTTATGTACACAATTGTTAACTTCTAGATTTATCTTTAAGTAAATGTAAGTTTACCTCTAAGCACTAGTCCAGTAAAGGTAAAACCATGTCTCCCAAGAGATAAATGTATCAGTGAAAACTCCAACATAAAATTCCCAAAAATTTATTTTTTGGAAAATGTTATTAAATCAAAATTTCTGTAAGGCTATTCAGAACCCACCTCTGTCTCTGTATCTTCCAATCTTTTCTTGACTACAGATTCACTATCACAATATTAAAGGTTGATTTGTATACCCTAGCTAAGTTAACTTATTACACGTAGACCTCAACTTACAACAGTACACTTAGTGATCATTCGAACTTACAATGGCACTGAAAAAAGTGACTTATGACCATTTTTCACACTTATGACCATTGCAGCATCCCCATGGTCATATGATTTACATTTGGATGCTTGACAACTGACTCACATTTATGATAGTGGCAGTGTCCCAAGGTCATGTGACCATCTTTTGCGACCTTCTTGAGAAGCAGAGTAAATGGGGAAGCCAGATTCACTTAACAACCATGTTATTAATTTAGCAACTGCAGTGATTTACTTAACAAATGTGGCAAGAAAAGTTGTAAAATGGAGCAAAGCTCACTTAACAAATTTCTCACTTAGCAATATAAATTGTTCATGATCTTCCAGTGCCTAAGCAATGATAAGAAATGATAAGATACCTCTAGGCATTGATCAAGTAATTAATAATTAACCAAGCAGAACATCCTCTAAGTTCCTCTGCTATTTGACACATTGCCTTTAATGATAGGAAATCTGTTTAATTCTCCACGAATCAATTACACAAGTTGCAAATTGGGAATTTCATATTCATATCAACTACTTGCTTTCAACTGGCACATAGAATCCTGACTTTTATGATATCCCATTCTTGGATCTAGAGAAGTTGGGTTTATTTACTTAATTGTATTAATCCATTAGATTTATATCCTTCTTTTCCACTTGTAGTTGAATGTGACATACATGGCATTCTCTCCTCCAATTTTTCTTTACAATGAACACCTGTGGGGTAAGTTGAACTGAGATACAGTTATAGACCCAAAGTCTTTTTGTGAGTTCTGTAGCTAAAGGTAGGTTTCTTTATATAATGTTATATAGTATATCGTCTATTTTTGTTCTCTGCATTTTGGGTTAATATTTGCCTTAAAACTTCAACTTTGGAAATCTCCAACCAGATCATAAGATCTAGAATAGATTTCTGTAGGGAGTTCTGTGCCAACAGAGGAAGAGAAGGGAGGGAAGCAGGCAGAGATGAAAGTCCTCTAGGGATGTACTGTAGATGTTGGGAAGCAGAGATCTAGCAGCACATTTTTTCACAGTATCAAAGGAGCAGTCAGACAGCTGACACACACCACAAGGCCTGAGTACACCAGAAAATGACCAAAGTGTTACTTTACAAATGATAGTTTAAGACTTATGTCCATCAGCACACTTAATTATGCAACACAGCTATCCTTCTCACTCAGATCCTCCACAGTTACAAAATTTCACAACAGTTTCATGACTGCTTCTCACATTCCCAACCTTCCCACCCCTCCCTCATGGTGAAATCGTTTTCATCTTGCTTGCAAAGAAATAAAATAGATATTCAGATGGTGCCAAATAATGTAATGGCTTTGAAACCAGTTCAGCAATTTCTAGAATTCAGCTGGAAATCCATTATGTGGACATGTTTATCTTGGCTGTGTTATCTTGATAAAGATTATAGAACTAATACAATGAAGTTGTATAGAAAATAAAGCATTTCGTTTAATATCAGAAAATAAGGAGGTGAACAAAAAAGTAGCTGTTTTACAATGAAACTATGAAGAGTAAAGTACCTCAGATACTTGAAGTGCCTGTTTGTAGATCACCTTCTTATTGTATTGATTTATTAGAATTTTGAATCAGTCTTGCCATCAAAGGCTCACAAATTATAACAGTATTGATTGATTTAGTTAGTAGATCTATATCCTGTTTTTCCTCCATGGGGTCAAGAGGGCATGCACAAAACTTTTTCTTCCAGTCTTCCCTCCTGTTAACTTCCCTCCTAGCAACAATAACATTGTCCCAAAGTCACTCATGAATTTCCATAACTAAGCATGGATTTTCATTGAGGTCTTGTCCAAAATAATGTGACCATGTATTAATTCTGGGCACATTGTCAAAATGACCTCAGCGTGTGTGTTTTTATGCTCCACTTCTAATGTACATTTTTCCATGTAGTGTCATCTCAAGTGCTTCTGTCTGTTTTGAATAACATATTTCAATTTGTTGCAAGTTAACCCCAATAATTCATTTCCATAATGAAGAACACCCATTAATAGAGTCAATCCTTAGTAATACTTTTGAAAAATGCCCCATATAATGACTGCTTGTTGTAATACAATGGTTATAATTCCTGCCTTCCGAATAGAAAATTATTAGTTTGAAATCTGGTTAAAAAAACGATTACTATTTATATTTCTCTGGGCGTGCTACTTTTTCCTATGCTTTTTTTTCCCCTGAGTCCAAGCATGTCCTGTTTCACCATTTGTTGTTGAGAGCGTGGTGGCACGACAACTTCCCCGGCACCTGGATGAAGCTATCTATCTAGACCCGTACCAGTCGGGCTTCAGGCAGGGGTACAGCACTGAAACGGCATTGGTCGCGTTGGTGGATGATCTCTGGAGGGCTCGGGACAGGGGCTGCTCCTCTGTCCTAGTCCTATTAGACCTCTCGGCGGCTTTTGATACCATCGACCATGGTATCATGCTGCAGCGGTTGAGGGGGTTAGGAATAGGGGGCACCGTTTTGCGGTGGTTCTCCTCCTTCCTCTCCGACCGCTCGCAGTTTGTGTTGGCAGGGGGACAGAGGTCGACCTCGAGGCATCTCGCATGGGGAGTGCCGCAAGGGTCGGTCCTCTCGCCTCTCCTGTTCAACATTTATGTGAAGCCGCTGGGTGAGATCATCCGTGGTTTCGGGGTGAAGTGTCATCTGTACGCTGACGATACTCAGCTGTACATCTCCACCCCAGACCACCCCAACGATGCCCTTGATGTGATGTCCCGCTGCCTGGAGGCCGTGCGGGCCTGGATGGGGAGGAACAGGCTCAGACTCAACCCCTCCAAGACCGAGTGGCTGTGGCTTCCGGCGCCCCGATATAGTCAGCAGGTGCCATCGCTGACTATTGGGGGTGAATCTTTGCCCCCCACAGAGAGGGCTCGCAATCTGGGTGTCCTCCTGGACGCACGGCTGTCTTTAGAAGAGCACATGACGGCCGTGGCCAGGGGGGCCTTTTATCAGGTTCGCCTGATTCGCCAGTTGCAGCCCTTTCTGGATCGGGACGCCTTGCGCACGGTCACTCACGCCCTTGTCACCTCCCGGTTGGACTATTGTAATGCTCTCTACATGGGGCTCCCCTTGAAGAGCACTCGGAGGCTCCAACTGGTCCAGAATGCGGGCCGCGCGGGTGGTTATGGGTGCAACCCGTTGCGCCCACGTGACACCCCTCCTGCGCGAGCTGCACTGGCTCCCAGTGGTCTTCCGGGTGCGATTCAAGGTGTTGGTTACCACCTTTAAAGCGCTCCATGGCATAGGACCCGGGTACCTTCGAGACCGACTTCTGCCACCAATAGCCTCCCACCG
Organism: Pituophis catenifer annectens; assembly: GCF_029215685.1. Lineage (NCBI taxonomy): Eukaryota > Metazoa > Chordata > Lepidosauria > Squamata > Colubridae > Pituophis > Pituophis catenifer. The sequence continues at coordinate 89,537,213 of NW_027256881.1, forward strand.
ACCAGTCCGCTCCCACAGAGAGGGTCTCCTCCGGGTGCCATCAGCCAAGTTATGTCGGCTGGCGACACCCAGGGGGAGGACCTTCTCTGTGGGAGCTCCAGCCCTGTGGAATGAATTGCCCCCCGAAATACGAAAGATTTCCGATCTCCGGGTGTTTCGCTGCGCCCTGAAGACCCTGTTGTTCCGCCAGGCAGGGCTATTAACATAACGTTTTAAATTGGGGTATTTTAAATTTCTGGGATTTTAATTGGAGCCTAATTATTTAATGATTTTAAATTTTAAATTGTTGTTGTGTTTTTTGTGTTTTTAAATAGGCTGTACACCGCCCTGAGTCCTTCGGGAGAAGGGCGGTATAGAAATAAAATTATTATTATTATTATTATTATTATTATTATTTACCAGTCATCTGTGGTTAAAGCGTTTCACCCTCAACTACCAATTTAAATGGTACACCATTAGCCTTTAGAAATAGTATAGATTAATTTGCTATTGGCTTCTTCTGGAATGCCCTTAGGGATGCTTTTCCAGTTTGTCTTCTAGCATTTCTTGCTTATCTAACATAGAAATATTAACCAGGATTGACTCTCTTTAACCTTTCAAATCAGGGACCATTTCCGTGGAGGGAGGTTTTTCTACGGATGGGAAGGGGGTGTGGTTTTGCCTGCTGCCTGCATCCCATGGATGGGCCTTCTCTTGTTTGCATGGTCCAGTTTCTGGCATGCCATGGCCTGGTGCTGGTCCACAGACTGGGGGTTGAGGACCCTTGTTTTATGGCTTTTATCTTTTAGGAAATAAAAAAAATGAACATATTAAAACTGGGGCAGTGGGATGGCAGATGATATTTCTGTGCTGCAAATTGAGATGACTTCATGCAAAAGATGTAGAACTTTTTCCTCTTTTATAATGGTATCAGAGAAGAATACTGACACCCCCCCCCCGGTGCAATAATTAAAGGTAGAAACATTCTAACACTTTTCTACCATGGCTTCTCACCTTCTTTCTTTCTTGTCCACCCTCCCCATCTCCTCTCTTTCTTGCCCATTTTTTACATAAGTTGAGTGTGGGAGGGGATGAGAGAGAGAAAGAGAGAGAGAGAGGAGATACTAAAAAATTCCTGTTTTGTGGCTCTTTCTCTCAGACTTTCTCTGCTTCAGAAACAGGGAGTGAATATTAATGTTCCATTAACCCTCTCAACCTTGTTTTGAACATTATAGCAGCCTGTAGAAGTTAGCTTACAATGCTGGTTTTGGGGGTTTTTGGAATTGGTTATTATAGTTGCATGACATCCTAACTCTTTACCCTGTGGCCTGCTTAATCATGTCATATGAACAGCGTCATTTTGTTTACTTCATAAAGCTGGCTTAATGACTAGAGAAGATGACAGTATTTAATTAGCAGTGAGATAAATAATTTAGGCAAATAATTATTAAGAGGAAGGTTATTTTGCTCATTTAATATAACATACTACACATAATACATATTCTTGACAATTTTGGTGATAGCTAGGCATTTTATGAGTATTGCAGAAATTGAATGAATAAAAACTTTATTCTGGCATCTGTAAAACAGGCTACAGCATATAAAAGTGAATGCTTTCTTTAAAACAGCCTTACATATTCCTCTGCTTAGACTATAAATAACTTCACCTATTCTTCTTAATGTCAATTTAACATTTTTTCTTAAGTGCAGCACTGACATCCTTCAGTACAATAAATAAGAGCTCAGTTTTAAACATCTCCCAAGGAATGTTAAGCTAATAGAATATTACTTTGTAAAGGTTTATGCAGCTCTGGAAATCAGCAGTTAAAGGCTATAATTCTATGTTCGGGGGCAGAGAACCCGAGTATGATCTTGGTGTGGCACACAAATGTGGGTCGGACCAACCAAAACTGCTCCCACAGTAGAACTGTTAGCATTATTTCTGGCAACAGACCCCCAAATGAAACTGCAACAATGTCTTTGTGCTATACTTTATTCGGCACACACACATACACACCCCAGCCATCTCGCAATATAGATTTATTCTAAGTATGGGAAATAAATTACTGTAGAATAAGTGGGATGTATTCTAGGGAATGAATTAATTAGTAGGCTGTAATCACCTAGCAGGCATCTTTATTCACAAGAAAATCCTGTTCTGTTCACTGGGAATGATCCTTCATTTCAGTCTTTAGTCAATGAATGGCTTGCGTTTCCTAACGTTGAGATAGGCTGCTTAATTAATCATTTCCTGAAATAGTACCTAATCAGCAGCCTATCTTTAAATTGCAACTTCCCTAATCCCACAGGGTTATAATCATCTGGTTATTTTTTTTTTAACATGGATTGCAGTGAGTAGTATGGATGACTGAAAATTAAGAATGATTGAATATATGCCTATGTAAGAGCATGGTAGAAGCACTGAAGGGGTGGGATCAACAATATCAAAATGCAGTTGTATGGCCACATCTTCCCCCTTTGATATGTGCGCAATGAATACAACACCTGTTGAAAAGTGGTAGGACTTGACATGTGTATTTGTGCCTGTCCTTTCAACATCATCGAATGTCACTGTATGTGTTTAGCAAAAAGAAATGAATGAATGCATGAACATGAATATAAAATGCCACACGAGTATGCCTGAAAGGGTAACCATAAAAGTAAGTCCAAGCCCAAAAGGGGTGTGAAATTGGACTTGACTACTTCATATGTCATGCATTCATTAAAATCCTGGCTTTTGGAAAAGTCAGATGTTCACTAAGTTCCCTGTAGAGATTGAGCTACTGCTCCATTCTTAAAAAGAACAGCCTTTACTCAACGAATTGTCTGAAGGAATGGAAGAAGCAGGACAAGGCAGTAATCAAATGAAATAATGATGTAGTATAAAAAGTGAGCAAATAGTGTAAAAATATATAAAATACAGACCCCATATATAGAGATAATTTTATCAGAATTCTCAGATAGATTATATGCTATTTCCTAACATGGGTCAGGATGGGTGAAAGAAAGAAAGAAAGAAAAGAAAGAAAGAAAGAAAGAAAGAAAGAGAAATTACCTCTTTGCCCTGAATAAGATTCATATTATTCATTGTACCTGAATAGAGAAAAATCATATGCTATTATTTTAATTGAAAAATACAATAAGGTAGTGCACAGTAAAGTGATGAGTAAGAAACATATAGCTCTATGTCAAAAATTCTTGCATTCCATAATTTTCAAGCCATGTACATTAATTTAAGGGTCATCTAAATGCAACATTTTCATTTAACAATTGCACCAACATGACTATCACCATCATCTTTTGTAAAAGTAGGAATGGGTAGTCTAATCTTAGCAGATATCCGGACAGTCTCAGTAGAGGTGATTCTAACCTTTCACCATTTATTTATTAGATTCTCAATACTGCAATTTTGCATCAGTAAGGATTGACTTGATTACATGCCATCAGGTTGCTGTTAACTTCAATTTTTTCCATGATGATCTGTCCCCAACCTAGTCTTTCAGATCTTCCAATGGTATATTTATTTCCACTGTAATTGAATCTATCCACCTTCTTGCTAGTTGCTCTCTTTCCTTTCCACTATTCCCAGCACTATAGCCTTTTCCAGAGGGCTAGGTCTTCAGTAAGTGTTCAAAGTAGGATAATTTGAAACTGGTCATTTGTGCCTTGAATGAAAAGTCTGAGTTGATTTGTTTGATCGTCCATTTGTTTTCTGGGTTGTCCATGGTATTCCCAGGAGTCTTCTCCAGCACCCAAGTTCAAAAGCATCGATAGTTTTCCCATCTTGTTTCTTCAAAGTCCACATCAGTAAGACAGCTTCCAATGAATAACTAATGAGAAAAAGAAAAAGTTTAAATTTCGGTTATATGTCAGCATGAATTATACTTGAACATTTAGCAGTTAGAACATTTAGCAATTCTGTTTGGCAAATGGATATATGTTGAACATTTGAAACTGTCTTTGTAGTACCTAACTTCTAAGAAGCAGAATTGGTGTTTTGCTGATTTTCCTTTCCTTTCCTTTCCTTTCCTTTCCTTTCCTTTCCTTTCCTTTCCTTTCCTTTCCTTTCCTTTCCTTTCCTTTCCTTTCCTTTCCTTTCCTTTCCTTTCCTTTCCTGAATAGAGGGGATTCTCTACCCTAGTTTCTTCTAAGTATCTGTGTGTGCACTGTGAGATGACCCTCTCCATGCTCTACTCAACCTACTTGGACCAATTTGTCAAGAATACTATCAGATAAATATCCGTCATTTGAAACCTTTATAGTGGCAAACGCAAATAAATCAGAGACACATTTTTGCTAAGCACATCAGCAGACAGCTCTAACCTAATGTATTGGCCTTCAGACCTCCAGTGAAGTTGTTTCCCACCCATCCTGTAAGGAGTAAATTCTGGCTAAATGAAACATTTTATAAGGAAACCAATTTAATCTGTAGCACATCTGTCCCATTTAATGAATGTCTAGTTGATTAAGTAATTTGTCCACAAAGCAGTTGCATGGTTATTAACTAATTTTCATCTTTATGTTTCTATTTAGTATTCTTTTGCATAATTAATTTAATTATTACGCTTTCTTTCACTCAACAAACTATTACTATGAATATTGACCTAAAAAGTGCTCCTAAGTATCCTCCTATACAATGAGAAAAAAAATTATCCTTCCAGAATTCGCTTGTAGAAATATATGGTATATTTGGACCACTATATATTCTCCTTGCTCAAGAGGCACTAAATACTATTTGAAATTTCATTTGATATTAAAGGATGTTTGATGTCTCATTTACATTTGGCAGGTTTTCACTAGTACATTTGACATGCAAATAATATTGACTACATGAAAGTTTGGATAGCTGTACCTAAGAGTATCTGGAAAAGTGTGAAAACTGACATGCAATAGTGCTTTAAAAATGCAGCTAACTTAATAAGCAGAGAAAGCTTTTATTGAGATGTGGTAACCTTGGTTATATTGCTGTAGCAGTACCCCTTTGCCAGTATAATAAATACCATTGGTAGATCAAGTCTCCATTCTCTGCTATAGCTCCTATTAGATTAAGGGAACTTCCAATCTGAAAGCCGAGGACAGAGGTTCTCATTGCTGGCATGACATTGGATGATGGGTGTCATGATCCAAAGAGTGAAAAAGGCAGGTACAATTCCAAAGTGGTTACATTTTGATTTAATTTTCTCATTCAAAGTTAAGATTTCATCTTTGAATTTCACGTTCTAAATTTGCTCAAACTGGCAATTGAAGCCCATTTTGAATGTTTGCAATGCTACCTTACCAAGTTGATTATAGTAAAAATTTGTACAGTATAGGTCAGAACGTTTGAGCCATTGGAGATCAGGGTATGGATCATTATTTGTTTTCAAATTTCCTTCCCTTCCCCCAGCTTTGGCAGATTTGTTTACTTTTTAGTCTTTTAATGAATGCTTTGCTCTGGTGTATCCAAGGTCTTAATGCCCTGATTCCCTACAGACTCTAAATTCTATCTTAGATTTCTCCCTAGTGGGATCCATATAGAAGCCGACTCAAATACCTAATGGCGCCACAGGAAATTCTCTTGTAATAGATACCCTATGGTGTAAAACCAATATTTTGTTTTTAAAGTGATTTCCTTTTTTTGTTCAGTCTCCCCAACTTGCTTTTTGACCAAGCCAAAACATCAGAAGTCATTATCAGTCCTGAAGAAGAGAGTTTAATATGCTGATTGGTGGCTGACTCACGGATTACTACATAATTTCTCAATTAATTTCTTGTAATCCTTGCTCCATATCACATATTCCAGAGAAAGAGAGCAACCAAAACAATTATGACAGGATTTGAACTTGTGCATTCTTTAAAGATGAATCAAGAGGAGTGTATATTCTTAGTAATTTCACAGGCTATTGCACAGTAAATTTACATGTAACACACAGGAAAAATTGATTTTTTCTTCTTTGTAAGATTCTCTTTCATCGAATTGAATTGAATAACTGGGGAAAAAACCCTGAAGAAATGGTGAGCATGACTCTAATAAGATGTCCTAGAAATGGATACACATTTCACTCCATTTAAGTGATAGATACTATAGGATCTAGGTTGTTTCTAGGCCAGCCAAACAAGTACAGATTATTGTATCCAAACAAAGCATATATATCATGTATATTTCATCACATACCACACATACAGGTAATCCTTGATTTACAATCATAATTGAGCCCAAAATTTATTTTACTAAGCAAGACGGTTGTTAAATGAATTTTGGCCATTTGATAACCATTTTTGTCACAGTTGTTAATGAATCATTAAGCGAACTTGGCTTCCCCCATTGACTTTGGTTGTTGGAAGCCAGCTGGGAAGGTTACAGATGACACAACTCCAGGACGGTGCAATTGTCATAAATGCCTGCCTTTGGCCAAGTGTCGAAATTTTGATCATGTAACCATAGCAATGCTGTAATGGTTGTAAGTGTGAAAACTGGTCATAAATAATTTTTTTCAGGGCTGTTGTAACTCTGAGTGGTCATTAAATGAAGTTGTAAGTGGAGGACTACCTTTATGCAAGAATGAGAGAGAACACCAAAACAAACATAAAATATATTATAAAAACACTCACTTCTGCATATCCCCTCAATTAATCCTTTCTTAAAACTTCAGTACAGAATCTTTGTAGTTCAAGAGTTTTTATGGAGGGCTTCATATTTCACAAAATCATGTGCAGTCACCAAAATACATTATATATGTATAAAAATTAATCGTCTATGAAATCTATGTAGTTGCTGCCCCACTGTTCAAGATATCACTGCTACTGTCTTCTCTGGGAACTATTTTCCTTCCAACGTATAGTGAGATCCAAAGCCGGAGCACACATGCAACCACAAGAAAAGTCAGCAATTAAAGAAATAGATCAGTTCATAAGAAAGGAGCCAATCAGCAGAATGAACTGTTAAAATTGTGATTTATGGAGAAGAATGACGTGTCAGGAACAGTCATCAGCCCCCAGCTGATACAATAAGTCAGGAATTTAATATTATATCTTATCTGGCATAAACCTAGTAAATTCCCAGGCTTATACTCGCAGAAATAGATCATATTTTCTACATTGCCAATTGTCTATATGAATACGATCACAATAGCAATAGCACTTAGACTTATAAATTGCTTTACAGTGCTTTATAGCCCTCTCTAAGTGATTTACAGAGTCAGCCTATTGCCCCCAACAATTTGGGTCCTCACAAAGGCTCAGAAAGAACTAAAAGCAGACTGGAGTATGCCAAACATTGATGTCCAACTTCAAAATTGATTGCTTTGGAATGTTGGGTAGCTTGATAACATAAAAAACACCCACCTGATACAAATTCATTGCTCCAGTTCTTGTATTTTATTTTTTTAGAGTTCCTAATGCTGCGAATGAGTCTGGTCTTAAGGCAGAATATAGTGCTGCATAAATTTAGTTAAAGAAAATCTAATTGAATGAATATCTGGATTGAACAACATTGCTTACTCATAATTGTTATGGTTCTAATTCCACCATAGACACATTGAACATAAGGAAAATGTTCAAGAGCTATGTGGTTACAAACATTATTCCACACACTTTATCAAGAGGTTAAGTTGCACACTCAAAGCAAAAAGCAAACAAAAAAGAACTCAGTGGTTTCTAGGAAAAGCTAACAATTAAGGCCCTGATCTCTATAGACAGACGAATTTAAAAACCTGTTAATTGCTTCAGCAATCTAAAACATTATTCAGGGCACACACAAATACACACACACACATCTGCCATACAGACAACTTGAAATTAAGCTTAGAGAATAATTAGCTCAGGAAATAAGAGCTGGGCACTAAGATTGTAATTGTCCTATCATACCCTTATTATTTAAAAGTGGAAGGGAGTTGTTTATAATAACCATCTTAGATTACCGAAATGGTGGTTTAGCCATTTATCAGATGTTCATGAGAAACCGGGAAGGCCGGCTGAATCTGCAGGACCCTCTCCCTCTGTTACCCCCTTCTTGTCTTTGGCATGTTCTAGTGGGTGACAGAGCATAGCAATGTGTTGGGCTTGACATTTATCCTGAGAATAAATCACTTTGGATAGCCTTAAAGGGTAAATAATTGAACACAGATTAGTGTTGAAAAGTGAGAAGGAGGAATAAAGTAAGTTCAGCTCAAGGGGCCACCAACATATAAGAGAATCAATATTTCCCCGACTTTGTCCTTTCGCCAATGAGTGCAAACCCTGAACACATTTATTTACTGTAGATATATACAGTATATAATATGAATGTGTGTGTGTGTGTGTGTGTATTGCTGACTCAATAAAGAGAATATATATCTTGTAATACAATCTACACCACAAAAAGAAGTATCGCTTTCTAAGGCAATTACAGAGAAGTAAGTTTAGACTGCCTAAAAGCAACCCACACAACTCATCTACCCTTCCCCCATGTTAGGTTACTGTAGGTAATCTGGAGAGTGGCTTGTCACAGATGACAAATTGTGTCAATAGATTTTTTTTAAAAGAATGGGTTAATTTGTGACCATTAAAAGCATCTGTAACTGCAAATTGTGGTTCAAGGATGAGATTCAATCCACTGACCCCCTTTCAACATTGTAAAGTTGTATAACTCATTGGGGGGGGGGCTTCTTCTTTTTTTTTTTGCTTTTCCTATAATATCTGAAGTCAAACAGTTGTGCTCTAACAACTTTCAATAGCTGCTTAATCTACAAGGGACACCTAACTTTTTATTCTAAAATTATGTAATATTTATCCGGCTCACTTAAACGTTCAAAATTCAAAACATAGAGCCCTCTATGCTTGAATTACATTTTCTCTTTAAAATTAGATGTTTTCAATGCATTTGTAATAGCGGGGCTATAATAAAACTTTTGATAACCTCAGTCAAGTGAGGGCTTGTTTGGTATCAAAAGCCAGTTTGCTGTAATGATGAAGACAACAGTTTAGTAACTGGGAGAACATGAGTTCTAGTCCTGCACAAAGTCAGATGGCCGATCCTGGGTCAGTTACTCTTTCTCAGCCCCAGGAAGAAGGCAATAGCAAATCACTTCCAAAATTTGCTAAGAAAACTGTAGGGACTTGTCTAGGTAGTTGCAAAGGGTTAAAATTGATTTGAAGGTTTCAAAAAAATGCCCTAACCCTTCAACAAACGAAGGAACCTGGTGGTGCAGTGGACTAAACTACTGTTAAAGTAGTATTTAGCTGCCAGCTGCCTGCAATTACTGCGAGTTCAATTCTCATCAGGCTCAAAGTTGACTCAGCCTTCCATCCTTCCGAGGTAGGTAAAATGAGGACCTGATTTGTGGGGGCAATAAGCTGACTTTGTATAAAATAGAACACCGCTTAGGGGGGCCCAAAAGCACTACTAAGCAGGTATATACAAAACTTTGAAGGCTATTGCTTAAAAGCATTGTAAGCCGCCCTGAGTCTCCGGAAAAGGGCAGCATATAAATCAAACTAATAAAATAAAATAATAAAATAATAAACAAAAACATTTTTACAAAATTTATTTAAATGTACAATATTTAAGTAAATAATGAAATTAAAAACATTATTTTTAAATTAACATTAAAAAACCTCAGAAACAACAGAACTCACCCATTCAAGCCAAGCCAAGTCAAGCCAACCCATCTACAACATCAAAACAAATGAAACCCATTCTCCAAAGCACCTAAAGGCAGGACAAGAAGTAACGGATGGAATATAATCAAGGAGAGAACCAATCCAGAACTAAGAAAACATTTCCTGACAGAGCAATTAACCAATGGAACGGCTGGCCTCCAGCACTTGTGGGTGCTCCAACAGAGGAGATTTTTATGAAGAGATTGAACAACCACTTGTCTGAAATGGAATAGGGTCTCTTGCTTGAGCAGCTGTTTGGACTAAAAGACTTCCACGGTCTCTTACAACTCTGTTATTCTGAAACAAACCTATATACATGGTTTGAAAATAACATTCAAAATGTAAAATATATTTGAGCTTAAAAAGAAATACAAAATATTAAATATCCAAATTCAGAACTCCTAGAGAAAAATATATTTATATTGGTACAGGCAACCTGTTAAGAGTCACTTAGCTACATAAAAGAATCTTTAATCAACTCTTCCAGATTCATTTCTGTCATGTTAATTTTAAAGCTAAGACTCTTGTCTATACTTCTAAATGTAATTAATGCAACAAAAGATGTATTTTCATTATACAGTATTGTCAGTTAAGAACAATATTGTATAATGATATTTAGAACATGTCCTTGTTTTGAACTTTATACAATCTGACAAAAGGAGACAACAAATCTGTGCTAACATAAAAACTGTTTTGCAATTTTTCCAATTTTCTTCAGCTGTTCTATTACACTGTGCATGAATTAGTGAATACACTTCTATGCCACCTCTTCCTTGGAAACTCAAGTGAGAACACATGAGAGAGACCTCTCATTTTATCCCTCTAATAGCCTATGCCAGTGGTGGCGAACCTATGGCACGGGTGCCAGAGAAGAATAAGAATAAGAATAATTTTATTTCTATACCGCCCTTCTCCCGAAGGACTCAGGGCGGTGTACAGCCTATTTAAAGCACAAGACAAACATCAATTAAAATAATTTAAAATTATTAAATAATTCAGCTCAATTTAAAACCCCAGAAATTTGGCATGGAGGTGGCATGCAGAGCCCTCTCTGTGGGCATGCGCGCCGGCTAGGGGCGGGTTTCAAAACCCATCGCTACCGGTTCACTCATGGGTGTGCGTGCTTGTGTGCATGTGCAAAACTTCTGTGCATGCGCAGAAGGATACGGGTGAGTGGGTAGAGCCTCCCGCCATCGCTGATACGGGTTCGCCCGATCTGGTAGCAACCCACCACTGGTGCCATCGCCCCAGCTGTTTTAGGTCTCTGCTGTGCATGTGCGTGCACCTCCTGCTGACCAGCTAGTTTTTGGGTCTCCCCCACACATGTGTGGGGCACCCACGCATGTGCCCACACTTTGTAATTTGGGCTGGGCATGCACACATGCGTGGGGGACGCTCATATGCGCCCACACCTTGCCATTTGGGTATGCGCACACACTTTGGCCACTCAGTGCCTAAAAGGTTTGCCATCACTGGTCTATGCTAAGTAACAGACAATGGCAATGCTCTGAGGCTTGTGGCATTGCACCAGTGGTGAAATCCAAATTTTTTACTACCGGTTCTGTGGGCGTGGCTTGGTGGGTGTGGTATGGCTTGGTGGGCGTGGCAGGGGAAGGATACTGCAAAATCTCCATTCCACCCCACTCCAGGGGAAGAATACTGCAAAATCCCCATTCCCATCCCATTCCTAGGGGAAAGATATTGAAAAATCTCCATTCCCACCCCACTCTGGGGCCAGCCAGAGGTGGTATTTGTCGGTTCTCTGAACTAGTCAAAATTTCCGCTACCAGTTCTCCAAACTGCTCAAAATTTCCGCTACCGGTTCTCCAGAACCTGTCAGAACCTGCTGGATGTCACCCCTGCATTGCACCTAGATTACTGTGGAGGAACTTAGTTCTACCCTTGAAAAGAAAATGAATAAGGCAAAATGGTTGCTCAATTCTTAGAAAGTAGAATATGTGAGAAAGAAACTCAAAGTAGCCCTACCTTGATCTTCTTGTCCTTGGAAGAGGCAGTGAAAGTTTTCTTTAAACACATAAGATTCTGTTAATAAAAGTGACAAGGATAAAGTAGCATTCCTATTTCTTGAACTGGTCCACCTTAAAGGATTGACAGCTACCATGCTGGGATTTCTCTCCTGCAACAGTTCAATTGGCTATTGAATAAACATACATATGCTAATTGAGAGCAGGCAATGCTTCAACATTTGTACAATTATGGGACAATTAATTTGTACCAATAAAGGAGAATATTTGTAGCTCAGAGTTGAAATGAGTGGCTCTTGGTGCTCTCTGAGCTTGGTTGTTTTCTTGCAAACATTTCATTACCAAACTAGGTAACATCATCAGCGCTAGTGATGGACTAGCACTGGTAATGCTATCTAGTTTGGTAATGAAATGTCTGAAAAAAAAATAACCAAGAGAGCACCAAGGACCCCTCAATTAATTTGTTTTTATATTTTATGAAGTATGCCACCCAGAATCGCTTGCTGGGATTGGTACCTATAGAAATGAAATAAAAAATAATGCAGATACTGAAAGATTTACGGTAATTGAAGCCGCAACTCCAACTGATGTACAGTTTAAAATCTTCATAAAATAGCATCCATTTTTCCCTGCAGGAGACATTTTGAAATTAGATAAAGAGAACGGAGAATGATTTGATTAATGTACAGAAGAAGCTTGCTTTCTGATAGGACAATATCATTTGTTCCGATTCATTAAACAAGAGCATTATAGTTATCAGGAGTTCCAGTTGTTTATTTTCTTTTACTGCTGCCAAGTAGGTTCCCGTTAAGACAAAACAGATCATCACTACATTTGGTCACAGACATGATAGGTGCTGCTGGGCCATTTCATACCATTTTCAGCTTATTATGAGCTTTCAAATAATGGGATCGAGGGTTGCACTTTCTTTTTCTCAACTCATTGTTCAAGGAGATGTCTTGCCTTTTTCAGAAGCAAAAGACTTCAAAATCCCTGAAATGAGAAAGATCCACACAAAAAAAATGCACAGTTCTAGCAGAAGACATTTCCATTTCACAGTAACTTGATTATCTATAATATTTTATCAAGATTCAGGAAGGAATTAGTATAATTAAGTGCAAATATATGTTTGTGACAAGAGAAAAATCAGAACACATTTTTTTCCTTGCCAAGAGAAACTTAGTTAACCCTGGTATATTGTAACTTATTGTATTTGGGTTTGACCACACCTCGTTTTTCAGATGGCTGCCTTCTCTTGCTGACGTAGATGAATATCAAGCATCAGAATCACACAGAATCAGATATCACATACAGGTTGTCCTTGACTTATGACAGGTCTCTTAGTGACTAGTCAAAGGTACAATGGACCTCCCTATGTGTATTTACAGCCCATTTCCAAAGTTCTAAGAGCTGCTTCCCAGTCATGTGACCACATTTTGGATGCTTGGCAACCAGCTTGCATTTATGGCCATTTGCAGTGTCCCTCTGTCACATGAACACATTTTATGATTTTTTTACTGAAAGCTGACATTTGCTTCCAGTTTTCAGCAAAATTGGCCCATGGCAAACAATAGGTTTGCTAAATGATTATGGTGTTCACTTAATGACTGTCATGTCCACTTAATGACTGCTGCTAAAAAGGTCACAAAATTGGGTTGGTTATATGGATAACAACACTTTACAACTATCACGACTTACAATCATAATGGGCAGGCTCCATTACGGCCGTAAGTTGAGGACTATCTATGTACCATATATTTAAACCAAGGGTGTCAAAACTGGCAACCCGTAGGCCAGATGCATCATGTGCAAGCCACGCCCACCTTGGCTCCGCAAAGGCAAAAAATGTCACGATACGTCGTGATCCATCATGTGACACGATCGAGTTTGACACCCATGATTTAAACAATTGAATAGCATTATGTTGTTCCTGATCTTTGGAACAGCTCTTTAGGTTTGAAGGAAATGTCTTCTACTGAAATACAACCTTAGACACATTGCTAAATGATTATATTGCTCACCCTTTCCCAACTCTCTCAGAAAACAGACGGGATCCAACCAATAATTTCTCTCATTCTTTGTCAAAATATTTTGCCTGTTAATTGTGGGATGTTATAAAGCTGGCCACTACTCTCAAAATAATAGATGAGATTATAAAAAGGTTGCAGGAAGCCAGCTGCAAGGACAAAGTTAGTTGTTTGTTTCATCCATCAATTTGGATATATTTGTGGAGGCCGATAATCAGTGGTGATTTCAGAAGAAGGGATAGGCTTCTGCCTGTCTACAACATACACAATTATTCCTTCCAGTGTTTGTGCTGCTAACAGAAGGCCTAACCTCGCCAACTCAATTGTCTTTCAATTTTCTTGTCCTCCACAGAGTTTGATTTCTCTTATGTCATTAAAGTAACTGACGGGCTTTGTACTATACAGTAGGATTTCTCCTTGTGATTTCTGTCATAATTCTATTTTGACTGAAAACAGAAGTGTTAGTAGTTTTTTTGGCTTAAGATATGAACGAGTTTCTCTTCCTGGCATCTAAGCAACAATTCTTTATTATTATTTGCACATGGATGCTTTTCATTAAAATAAATGCTCCACTCTGAATCTGCTTTTTTAGTCTCAGGGATCATTTAAAACCAGCTCTAATTTAAGCCTAAGGAATGCAGTAGCATCCTAAAGTTTCACTGGTGAAATACAATAGTTGCATGTTGCTTTATTTATTCAGGACTTCATCTCCCTCTCCTCTCCCCAACTAACAAATATATGTCTGCTGTATGGAGCTATTGGAAAGCCAAAACAACCTGGGTCAAGTTGACTGGGTCAGTTCTGCTATCCTTTAAACACTGAGGAAACCAAAGGCATTGATTTGTGATTCCCTATGGAGCAATTTAATGCATGAAACTGTTTAAAGATATAGATATAGAGTCCATGATGGAGGAGTAAATATACTGCAGTCTCTCCATTATGTTTAATGAGTTGTGAATGGTAGGAGTACAATACTTACTGATCTAATTTGCATAGCACTTCTCATTATTAAATAAAGTGGCCTACATGAATGGGATTTAACGCATCTCACAGGGTAATTTATAGACATGGGAGGATTACCATTTGGTGATTATCCATCCTTCATATCTGATTGGATAAACATAGTTGTCAACCAGCCCAGATAATAAATGGTTAAATAAATTTTCATCTGGTAACCCAGGGCACTTTCTGAAAGTATGTATTAACAAAGACTGTTCTTTAATTACAGCTGCTGTTAGTATATTTGATCAAAAGGCATTAACACAGTTATTCCAGCTTGCCTCCATCAACAGAGTTTCTATAGTTAAAATGGTTGATTAAAATAGGATGGAAACAAGGGTGAGTTACAAATGGAAGATCCTGATCCCTGAGAAAATATTGGCCTATTCAGATACCAGTAAAGATACCCAGTAAAGAGAAGAAGAGAGAGGGGGGGGGGAGGGAGGGAGGGAGGGAGGGAGGGAGAGAGAGAGAGAGAGAGAGAGAGAGAGAGAGAGAGAGAGAGAGAGAGAGAGAGAGAGAGAGAGAGAGAGAGAGAGATCATCCAAATACTGTACCCACTTAAGTTTTGTCAATAATTTCCCCACAAAAAATGGCTGTGAAAAAAATCTACCGTAAATAATTTGATCAAGGAAATAAAATGGTGTTTTCAGCTATCCAATATTGCCTGCCAATCCCATTATATATTCTTCTGCCTATCAGAGTTCCCTTTAGCCCAACCAGTTTCAGACAATTACTATTTCTGCAGAAGTTCTGCATCATCTGATCTTGAAACTAAGAATGAAGAATGCAATGAAGGAAAGGATGGTCAAGGGAATTTGACTACTACAAGATAAGAACACACCAATTAATTCCTCCTTATCTACTCACCACAGCAAAGAAGTTAAGATCATCTTGCCAGCCCCTGCACTGGAGTGCAAAAAGCAGCTGTTGCTTCGGAAATATCCTCTGGGATGTTGGGAGATGCAATTTAGAACCCAACCAAAAACAATTAATTCTTAGGACGTTAAGATCTCAAAGGATTCTTGGGTGAGGACAAATTCCTAAATTTATTCTTAAAAGTACAGATGGGAGGAAGAGTCATTAGTTTACATTCTGGGGATTAATTTATGGACTGAAATTTAGTTTAGTGCATACAGTGCATACTTCTCAGTATTTTGCAAACAAATTACCAATGAGAAATGCAGCATGGAAAATTCCGTTTAAAAGTATGTATTTGTAAACATTTAATACACAAGTCCATTAATCATGGAAAATGAAAAACTGTATATGAAACGAAACTGTAAATAAAAATAAAAATGCAAACTGCAAAAATAAAATAGATGTGTTCACTCTTGTTTGGAAGTAGAAGGATTAAGAATTGCAATTCCTAATTTCAATACCAGAGATATTGAATTTATTCACAAACCAGAATTCTAATTTGATCTGTGCCCATCAGCTCCGCATATGGATTAATTGGCCAAGTTAATGCTTTTGACTGCCATTCCAAGAATCTCAAACAATGGCTGTTCTTTTTCCATACAGATCAAAATACCTGGCAATCACTGCACCTCTCTGCAAGGTTTTGAGGATCCACATGCAAAGCTTGGCCATTTTGCAATAATAAGATAGTTTTGATTAAGATCAAGCCAAGCAGTAGGTCACGGGAAGGAAACAGTGGCCTTTGACAGAAGGGAGTTGACAAGTGATGAAGTAAGGAATGTGCTGATGTCCTTGAGCAGAAATGAGGGGCAAAGTGTGGGAAGATGCAGGCACATGAAGATGAAATCACTGTTGGGTTAATTAATTGGGGTGGGATGACTGCACATTCAGGGGAGGAAAGAGGCTTAGTTTGCCCTAAATCTAAATTTCAAGTAGCAGCTACAAAGGATTCTGGAGCTACAGGAAGCATGGAAGCTATTGGGTGAAGCTTGAATTGGCTGCTGTCCAAAGGAGTATGTCAAATATTAGTGAAAACAGACTGCAGCTGTTGTGTACAGGAGTATTTTCTTACAATTATGCTTTCACTCCTTCTCAAATGAAACTCCATGCCCACCAGGATTGCCACTGGTACCATGGAGGGGATGTATCTACACCAAGCTGGAAGATCATCAAGAGCAAAATGCAAAGTGTGAGGAGAGCAAAATCACCAATTCTGTTGGATCAGTTGCCTTTGGTTGCTTTATGTGTAAAACTATTTAGGGACCAGAAGCATATTGTCCCTTGAGAGACACTACTCAATTAACCAAAGAGTTATTTTTCTTCAAAGCCAAGCTTTTGGCCTTGAGCTTTGAGAAAAAGTCTGGTGCATATTGCTGGAGCATCATTGTCCATCAGTACAACGATATATCTACCTGCAACTCAAGAACGCTGCTAGGTCCTGCAAAATGGGCATATTACAGCACCCATCTTGCTCCATTATGCTCCATTTCTATTTAATGTTTATTATTAAGGTGATAAAATGCTGTACAATCAGGCCAGAAATGTATTAACAAGGGAGACCAGAGCAGCAAAAAGAAGCTACTCTGAAAAGTTAAAGAATCAATTCCCAACAAATGAAACAGCAAACATGTGGAAAACTCTTAAAAATATCACCGGCTACGGCAAACCTCCTTCCCAGGCTGAAGGAAATCAGCCACTGGCAGATGACCTGAATGTGTTTTACTGCAGATTTGAAAGGAAACTACAGTCACCTATCTCCACAACCCCCATCTCAGACACACCAACAACAACCAAGCCTCCTACAATGGACCCCATCCCATTGGGTACACAACCCCTAGTGATCACAGAAAAGTAAGTGCAAGACCTATTTCACAGACAAAAGCCAGGAAAAGCTCCAGGCCAAGACAAGATAACTCCTTCTTGCTTAAAAGTCTGTGCTGACCAGTTGGCCCCCATCTTCACCCGAATCTTCAATAAATCACTAGAGATGTGCTATGTTCCTTCTTGCTTCAAATGCTCTACTATCATCCCAGTGCCGAAGAAGCCCACCGTCAAGGAACTGAATGAGTACAGACCAGTTGCTCTAACATCTGTAGTAATGAAAACCTTTGAAAGGCTAGTGCTGTCCCACTTGAAAACCATCACGGATCCGCTGTTAGACCCCCTTGCAATTTGCATACTGAGCAAATAGATCAACAGATGATACTTTTAATATGGCTCTGCACTACATCCCACAATACTTTGAATCTCCAAAGACCTATGCAAGAGTCCTCTTTGTAGACTTTAGTTCAGCATTCAATACCATAATTCCAGACACACTTCTAACTAAGCTAAACCAGCTACAGGTACCTGAACACACTTATGGATCATAAGCTTCCTAACAAACAGGAAGCAGCAAGTGAAGCCAAGCAGAATCACATCAGATACCTGTACAATTAGCACAGGGGGCCCCCAAGGCTGTGTGGTCTCCCCACTTCTCTTCTCTCTGTATACCAATGACTGCATCTCTAATGATCCATCTGTTAAACTACTGAAGTTCACAGATGACACAACAGTGAGTGGTCTCATTCGAGACAATGATTAATCCGTTTACAGATGGGAGGTTGAACAACTAGCCTCGTGGTGCGACCGGAACAATCTGGAACTGAACACATTCAAAACTGTAGAAATGGTGGTAGACTTTAGGAGAAACCCTTCCATATTTCTACCTCTCACAATACTAGACAACACAGTATCAACAGTAGAGACCTTCAAATTTCTAGGTTCTACCATATAGCAAGATCTAAAATGGACAGCTAATATCAAAAACGTCATCAAAAAAGCATAACAAAGAATGTTTTTTCTGCGCCAACTCAGAAAGCTCAAACTGCCCAAGGAGCTGCTGATACAGTTCTACAGAGGAATTATTGAGTCTGTCATCTGCATCTCTATAACTGTCTGGTTTGGTTCTGCAACCCAACAAGACAGACACAGACTTCAGATGATAATTAGAACTGCAGAAAAAACAATTGCTACCAATCTGCCTTCCATTGAGGACCTGTATACTGCATGAGTCAAAAAGAGGGCTGTGAAAATATTTACAGACCCCTCATATCCTGGACATAAACTGTTTCAAGTCCTACCCTCAAAATGATGCTATAGAGCACTGCACACCAGAACAACTAGACACAAGAACAGTTTTTTCCCGAAAGCCATCACTCTGCTAAACAAATAATTCCCTCAACACTGTCAAACTATTTACTAAGTCTCCACTGCTATTAATCTTCTCATCGTTCCCACCACCCATCTCCTTCCACTTATGACTGTATAACTGTAACTTGGTTGCTTGTATCCTTACAATTTATATCGATATTGTTCCTGATTGCTTATTTTGTACCCTATGACTATCATTAAGTGTTGTACCTTATGATTCTTTATGAACGTATGTTTTCTTTTATGTACACCGAGAACATATGCACCAAGACAAATTCCTTGTGTGTCCAATCACATTTGGCCAATAAAAAATTCTATTCTATTCTATTCTATTCTATTCTATTCTATTCTATTCTATTCTATTCTATTCTATTCTATTCCGTTTCAGAGGTTTTTGGGGAAAAATGTTCTCTTTAAGGGAAGTATTTAAGGGAATTGGGCAAAATGTACAATCAGCACAATGAGGATGTATTTACTCATTAAAATTGTTTCAATGTTTTCTCTCTAACTTCCTGCCGCTGCTCCTGGAAGATTATACATGGTGAAATGAGAAGAAAGCCAGAAATGACCCCAGGGTAATCACGCTAGCCATAATATCAGAGCAGTTCTGTTTGTCCTGGATTTTCTAGGAATGTTATATTTGTCAAAAATATCTCTATAGCTATCCATCTTGTCAAGGACTTTTGTCCTCCTGTGCTGCTTTACAGGATGACTTTAGATCTTTTGCTGCTTTGAACAACAACAACATCAACAACAATGAATGCTCCAAATTGGCACATTCACTTTAAACAATTTCTCATTTTCTGGGTTTCTGATCCATTTTTTGTTTTTTGTTTTTTTGCAAAGCATGATAAAGCTTCCCCGTTTCATCAAGCAGTAGAAACTTTCTGGAATTTTTCCATTGTCCTGTTGAACTATTCCATGCTAAAGCAAAATAAGGGAAACTATTTGTTGTTATAGTTACATAAATCAGCTGCTAAGTCATGATTCATTCTAAGCAGCACTCCAAATGTAACCCTGGTGAAGCTCAAGGAGCAACTCCTCACCTATGTGATTCCATGATACTATCTTTGTTCAGCAAGTGAGCCAATCTATTTTTGGCTCATTTGCATTCAATAGGAAATAAATGGAAGCCAACTTTTCAGCAGAACTACTGGTGCTTTGTGAAGCTTAAGCTGATTGATATCTTATCGATGGGACATCTTGTCTCACCTTTCCTCTTGTATCTTGGCTTTTCCCAGTTTCTGCAATGGTACTTTCATACTGTAGCATTTTCTTCGTAGCTTGTAACTTGAATAGAGAGATAATGGCTTGGGATTTTTGCAGCTTTAAATTGCCACAGAAACACACACAAATATACACACACACACATACACACACAGAGGTGAAATCCAGCAGGTTCTGACAGGTTTTGGAGAACCGGTAACGGAAATTTTGAGCAGTTCGGAGAATCGGTAGCGGAAATTTTGAGTAGTTTGGAGAACCAGCAAATACCACCTCTGGCTGGCCCCAGAGTGGGGAGGGAATGGGGATTTTGCAGTATCCCTCCCCTGTAGTGGGGTGAGAATGGAGATTTTGCAGTATCCTTCCCCTGCCACACCCACCAAGCCACGCCCACCAAGCCACGCCATGCCCACTAAGCCACGCCCACAGAACCAGTAGTAAAAAAATTAGGATTTCACCACTGCACACACACACCATCTCATCAAATGGCTGGGATAACATTGATGAATGGTATGTTTGTACAGGAAGTTCCCTGATTGCCTCCTGGGCGGTTCTTTGAGTTTTGAGCTCAAAAGCCCCAAAGAGGACTGCAGATTATAAGGTTCCTTCTAAGGTGGATCTTAGTTTCCCAGAATCAGCTTCTCTGGAGGTCATTTATCCAACCCCTCTTCAGTGCAGAAACCACAAGGCAAGCTCCTGAAACAGCATCTCGTATGAAAATTTATTCAGCCTTTGCTTCAAAACCCTTAAGACCTGCAGTATCCATTGACATTTTTTCCACCAATGGGCATCGGGATAGGGTGGAGGCAATGGGACAAACCACAAAACATGTATAGGGACCAAATGATGCAACTTACATACCGGTGTCAGAAGTCAGCATAATTTGTGCAACATAATTTCAGCAGTGTAAGCAGTTTGCTGTGAACATCACTGGTTCCACTGTTCAACAATGATCAGCTAATATATATTTTCCTTGTAGATTCAACACCTTTAATCATAGCTCTACCTTCCAGAACCATAAACTTTTTTTTTTTTTTTTGCATGAAATGTATTTCGGTACATCTCAAATATTTCTTTCTAGACACTACGTTGTTGGTTCCTCCATTAAATATGGCTTCTTAATGTCTTTCTTAAAATGCTGTCCAGTTCTGGATGCAAGACTGCACGGTATGACTTCAAATTAGTACAGAATAATAAACTTTTCTGGTCTTTTAACATGGTATCTCTTCTTTCTTGATAAAACCAGTTCATGTGAAACAATCTCACAATTATCTTTCAAAAGGGTTGATATGAAGCTTATCACCTATATTATTATTCATCAATTATGAGATACTGAAATCTGTGTGTTTATGTATGTGTGAGACACATTATATCTGTCTGTCTCTCCAATTGAAAATGAGTAAGCCTGTTCTTGGTCAGAGCCAGAGAAAGTAATGTTCTGGCTACAGGAATGTTAATGAAAGCAGCATTGTTGTGTCCTATTCTCAACCCACTCTACCATAATAACACAATAAACATGTTTTACATGAATAAGCTCAAAATAATATTTTGGACACATTATGCAAAAACCCAGATTTCTTGAGAATACTGGGAAAGGTGGAAGAAAAAAGAAGAGGATAATCAACGGCAATGTGGATGAACTCAGTCACGGTGGTTCTGGATGAATTGTTGGAAGACATGAAGGGCCAGGTTAGGAAAGGAAAAGTTCTATCTATGTTGGTTCTGAAGAAGCAAAATGGAGGAGACAAATTCAGATCAGATTCTAAGGCAAATTTACTTTGGTGTAAAGCCATATAGGGTGTATTACTGATCTACTGTACATATACAGTAATTCTCAACTGGGGGAGAGTATTTTTGGTCACCATTATTTATTTAGCTGTGATAATTTCTCCAAGAAAATCTCCAGTTGCAGATTTCATTATCTAAAGCTGGTTGATTCTTTCAGAATTTTCCCTTTTCTCAACTGTTTCAATTTTATTATTTATATATTTATCAGATTTATATCCTCCTTTTCCTCCACAGGCTCAAGACACCCTACACTTAGCACCCTCTTCTTTTCCTTATCTGAA
Source organism: Pituophis catenifer annectens (assembly GCF_029215685.1). Taxonomy (NCBI): domain Eukaryota; kingdom Metazoa; phylum Chordata; class Lepidosauria; order Squamata; family Colubridae; genus Pituophis; species Pituophis catenifer. Next base: position 89,559,227 of record NW_027256881.1, read on the forward strand.
GACTGTGAGGGAGATTGCGCCAAGAAATAATACATGGTCAAAATCATTCAATGACTGAATGTGGACTTAATTCTCCCCAGAATTTATCTCACACTAATTACTACAGGCTCTGATTGAAAGCATCAGCAGCTTTCTAGGTGTCAAAGGAAAAAAGAGAACTAGAGTAGGTTCTCTCAATAGATTTACTTTCCTGCATTCCTAATCTCATTTCTCTTAATGGTCTCACATAGATGTTAAATAACATGGACACTATGCAATGTACATTGTATACATCCAATGATTTACAAATGATTTACTTTATACAGTATATAATATATCCTAATAGCCAAAGTAATGGAACGCGGTGGTTCAGTAGGTAAGTCGTTGAGTCTGTCAATCAGAAGGTTGGCAGTTTACTGGTTTGAATCCCTAGTGCCGCATAATGGGGTGAGCTCCCATTACTTGTTCCAGCTTCTGCCAACCTAGCAGTTTGAAAGCACATAAAAAATGCAAGTAGAAAAATAGGGAAGGTAACAGTGCTCCTTGCGCCTTTGGTGTTGAGTCATGCTGGCCACATGACCACGGAGACATCTTCAGACAGTGCTGGCTCTTTGGCTTAGAAACGGAGTTGAGCACTGCCCCTAGAGCTGGAAACGACGATCACGCATGTACAGGGGAACCTTTACCTTTTAATAGCCAAAGTGAAGCTCATAAGAAAGGACTGGCACCATTGTAAATTGCTATCATTATGCCCATCTACTCAAAGTAATCCAGGAGTATTCTATGGGCAACAGGACAGAAAACTAGTGAGAAGTCGTACAGATCCAAAACCAAAATAAACACACTTTCTCTTCTTAGATCCCAATGCAGACTCTCTGCCAGTGCTCTCTGTATCCCCAACAGGCCCAGAAGCCAAGCTGCAGTTGGGAAGGGAAGGGAGGCAGAAGGATTCTGCATATGTTGAACGATTTATTTCACTTTAATTTTAGCTCTAGATTAGCATATTATTAGCAGAGTTTTGAAAGAGAAAAAGGTCATCTTCCCCACCCTCCTTTTCTGAGTATGTGTACTCTTCTTGATCCAGGCTTACTTATTGAAAGGAAGATAAGCAAGATGATGAAGTTCAGAAATATAAATGTGGCCAACAGAATAAACAAGTTTATCATACTGTTTTAGCAGAGGCAAAGCGAGTCTATAAACAACAGCCATCCATATTTGTCATTCTTTCACATAAAATAGCTTCAAAGCATCAACATTTTCTTTTTGTTAGTTGACATTTTTCTCCATTTACAATGATTCATAAAGCTTTCTAATCAAAGACTCTCTTTCTTCATATTAGCTAAGATATATCCAATTCATCCAGAATTACTGGTTTATTTCAGCCCTGCCACAACCACGTCAGTGGAACAAGCTCTCAAGTATATGCAGCATCCCACTTTGACCTAATCTTTCAAATGAATACTTTATGATCATGTTCCTTAGGGAGCAAAGTTTATGCAAGCTAAATGCAGTGTAATCTTCAAAACTTTTCTTTAAGGAATCAAACCATGTCAAAGTCTTTACATTTTTTTTAATTTTATGCTTGATTTTTTTTAAAAAAAGATTATCATACTTTTAAATATAAACATTATAATAAATAGATGAGATTTGAATGAACTTTCTACACTAGACCTGTTCAGATATTGTCATAAATGCATAGTGACCTCAATGTGAAAAGAGGCTGGGTCTCCATATGGAGTCTCGCATCTTCCCCCTTTCCAACTTCCAGACATTCCTTTTTGCTTGAATGTCAGTTCATTTGTTCATATAAGCCAGAACCTACTCAAATATAACCCAAAATCACACTGAAGTTCTCTTGTGTTCAAGAACCGGAGCTATGGCTAAGGTGTAATTGTTTCTCATGTTATTGTGAACTTTCCAAAAAAGCAAACACAAAAGTAACAAATAGCTTCTTTTATGTTTGACTTCTGGCATGAGAAAGTCGATACAGCAGATGCCATACTACAGAGAAACTGTTGGAAGTAAAAACAATCTAAGACTACAATCTAAGAGTGCCTGTATGCTGAAAATTAGACCAACTGAACTTAATAGACACTGAACCCAAGTAATTATATATATTAAGAAAAGGCAAGTTGCCTGCCTGTGAATACTGAATAATAGTATTCAGTTGAAAACGAGCAGGTTAAAATATTGTGGAATTTCTGAATTCAAGCCAATAAGGTTAGCACATAACATACCAGATTTAACTGGTTGAAAAGAAGAATGTATAGCTAACTCATGTGGAAATAACATGGGATAGTAGAATAGAATACAAAGAATTGGAAAAGATCACAAAGTTGAAGGATTATGGCTAAGGTGGTCCCAGTGGTTATTGGCACAATGGGTGCCCTGCCCAAAAAAACATGGACAGCTGTTAGAAAATTTACACAATGACAAAATTTCTGTTTGTCAATTACAAAAAGCCACACTGTTTGGATTTGCACATATACTACGCTGATACATTATATTATAGGTTCTTGGGAAGAACTCAAATTTATATGAAGGCCAACACCATCTAAAGATCTGGCAGGTGTAATTTCATAATTGTGACTATAATAATAATTTATATAGCTTGGTTTTCTGCTCTGAATCTAACACTGAAAAAGAAAACAACTCATATAAAAGCTTAAAATCAACTATTATGTCAGAAGGTCAGTAAGGCATAAGTGCTATTGGGATATTCCCAAACTGTGAACCTACCCTTTTAGGGGAGACACAAATTCACTCAGAATAAACTGATCCCAGTTCCAGAAACTAATTTCTTTGGTCTTGACTGGATATAAGTTCAGCTTGTCCCTTATCCATTTTGTTTCACCTAGCTCCACCCAGGGAATCCGTTAATTCCTTAAAGATACAAGTCAATATCATCAGTTTCCTGATAGTACTTCATGCATATATTCCCAGTGATCATTTCCAGGAATCTCAAGTACATTTTGAATGTGTGGAATATTACAGGCTACTGGATTAGATGCCAAGTAATAATCATGAAATATCATGTTGTAGACTCAGCTTTACAGTAAAACAATTTCCATTCCTCAAAGTCCATTCCTAATAAAAGATTTAGAAAGATGCATGGCTAGCAGTAATAGGACCAGTAAGGGCTGAGAACCTCGTGCAGTTCTTAGTATAGACCATTTGTCAAGATGTTTAACTCTGATGATTTTTCACTTTTGAATAATTTAGCCAGAAAAAAATATGTATGATGTATTATATATAGGCTGGTAAAAACTCCCCAGTTATTATGTTCGTTTGCCTCCATGTCTTTTTGATAGGGATGGATGGTTGAAGTATTTATTCTCTTTCTATATCAGTGGTTTCAAACTTGGCAACTTAAGAATTCTGGGAGTTGAAGTCCACAAGTTTGAAAAACACTGCTCTAAAATATTGTTCCAATCCTTGGGAAGTACATGATTTGAAGAAGGCCCTTGGTGCTTCCCCCACCCCCCCCAAATACCTTGCCCACTTGAAAAAATCCAATACAACAGGACAAACAGTTGCTCAGGTTACAACATTATATAGCCTGCCCTAACAAGCAGTTGGGCAAACTGCTCAAAACAAGCCACTAATTGTTCTGACTCCTACTTCCCAATAAACCAAGTGACATACAGTGTGAAAAAAACAATACTGATATATTCTGTATAAACACAATAGAAATATAGAAAGAGATATTATTTAAAACCTCCCCTGGAAACAGTAGGATATTCCAAATGGAATTTTCTCTACGTTCAATGAAATGCACCTTGGAATTTCCACCATCTTCAGTCAAACAAGTGGAAGAAATCTTATGCTTTTCCTCCCCAAACTACGAGGCTGATGTGGATCACAGAGGCACTTGGGAGCAGCAGTATATACTGCCTTTTTTATATTTCACAGATTGGCTAGAGCAAGGCTGTCAAACTTGTGGCTGGATGCGTCACGTGCTGGCCACGCCCATGCCTGATTTAGCAAAGGGGGGAAAAAAGCCCTGATACGTCAAGTGATGCTGCCGTGACGACATGAGTTTGACACCCCTGGGCTAAAGTGTGGAGAGAAGAAGCAGACAGAGGAAGTAGAGCACTTCTCCAAAAGTGTATTCAGGAATCTATTTGGATCTATCATTTGGATCTATCTATCTATCTATCTATCTATCTATCTATCTATCTATCTATCTATCTATCTACCTGGCTCACCTGTTTAACCAGACCTCGATCCCTATGGAGATTCAGATCAGCAATCAGTCTAAGACTGACTATAGTATAATCTACCTATCACAAAGAAATCACCCTGTCTACTTAGATGGAATACCAGGGCACTCATATACAATATCACAAACAAAACCATTGCCTGCATGGTTCTGATCTTTGTAGGTATAGACAGGTCATGGTGCACATCACTCTGCTTAACAACTAATTTCCACAACACTGTCAAATAATTTACTAAGACTGTATTACTATTATTCTTCTCTTCCTTACTAGTATCTATCTCTTCTCACATTACTATAACCATCTGCTTGTATCTTTCAATTTATATTGTTTTTACTTGTTTCCTAATACAATTTGATAGCTTATTAGTAACCTTGACTACCATTAAGAGTTGTATCTTTTTATTCTTGATGAATCTATTTATTTTCCTTATGTACACTGAGAGCATGTACACCAAAGAAAAATTCCTTGTGTGTCCAATCACACTTGGCCAATAAAGAATTCTGTTCTATTCTATTTTCTAAGGCCTTCATTGCTACCCCTCCAAGTAGTAGTTTATGACATACTTCTAGACTGCAGACAACCCCAAAAGGTAGAAACTGTAAAAGAATATAAGAACCATTAAGAGAGGTGAAATGGCAACCGAGTGCTAGGAAAGATGTTTTTTGGTATAAGATACAACAGGCAGAAACTCTGACAAGATTCTGTTATTATCTCTATAACAAAAACGATTGTTCTTGTGGGGTCAGTTTCTTGACCTGCCCCACCTTGAAGGGCGGATAGAAACTATTCACCATTCACTATCTTGGTTGTAAATTCTAAGGGTGGTTGCTGAACCATTGCCATTTGGCTGATCTTTTTTATGTTTCGTTGCAGGCCCTTTTCTTCCACTGTGCTGCTTGACTTTCATTACTAGAGCTCCTAGGTCATTTGCAATTTCAGCTATCAAAATCATGTCATCCGCATAGCACCGATTATTGATGTTTCTTCCTCCAGTTTTAAAACCACACTCACCTTCTTCCAATCCACCATCCCTCAATATATGCTCAGCATAGAGGTTGAATAAATAAGGAGAGAGTCTAATCCTTGTCTAATTCCTTAGTACTAAAAATAACAAACCATAAGCATAAAATACCTGCTACAAACCAAGGCAAAAATAGCATGATGTTAAGATAAACAAAATCAGAAGTGGAAAGAAGCCTATATATTACATTCATTTTCTCTGTTCCTAGATATATATATATATACATTTGTAGTCATATCACTACATTTATAAATTGCAAAGAGATTAAATTAGTCAATCCTTAAGGAAATCAACTCTGGCTGATCTTTGGAAGGACAGATACTGAAGCTGAAGGTGAAATACTTTGGTCACTTATTGAGAAGAGAGGACTCATTGGAAAAGACCCCAATATTGGGAAAGATTGAAGGCAAAAGGAGAAGAGGACAGCAGAGAATGAGATGGTTTGATAGCGTCATCGACACAATGAATATGAATTTGGGCAAATTCCAGGAGACAGTGGAGGACAGGGAGGCCTGGCGTGCTGTGGTCCATGGGTCGTGAAGAGTCAGACACGACTTAGCAACTGAACAACAACATACCATATTCAATACAGCCCTCTTTAGCCTTGATAAAATAGGCTTTCCTATGATGTCAAATCTATATTGTAGAGTATATTAGTCATAATATACTGCTACCTGCACATTAGCCTTTCAAAATGTTTTTTTTTTAGCTTTCAACTTCTGACTTTTCCCCCTTATTTTCAAAATTTAATGACACTTAGAGACAGCTAGAGGTCTCACTTGAACAGAGGCTTTCTTTTTCTAAAGCAGCCAGCAAAACTGAAGCCAAAACTGCAGTTAATATTGGTCTTTTTGGTTACGTTCTTCTGCCATTAGAAAGCTGCTCTCAGCTCCAAGGAAAACATCAGAAAGATAACAGGGACTCTAATGTTCAACATACAAAAAGTCAAACAAGGCTCTTCCACTTATATGGAACATTTCTCACGTTAAATTATGAAAGAGATCAAATTTGAACATAAGCTAATATTATGCATGGGTTGGAAGGGGGGGAGATTCTTTAATCATCCAAATTAATACATTAGCTAATATTTGCAAATAATTCCTACTGTAGTATGATGACCCATTTGCCAAAAATTCTCACTATATTGCAGAGGATTCTGGGATATACTGTAGTTAGGACCCATTTTCACCCTCAAAGTAGTGTTGTCAGGCCATTAGAGCCTTGTAATGTTTTGTGTGATTTGACACAGGTTAGGGGACAAATTCATTTCATTTGCATGTCAAGTGAGTAGCCTAATTTACATTGGGCAAATTAAATGTCAGCCCTGCTAGGTAGACCCGACCAGAAAACTAATTCTTCATGAAGGCCTAAACTTTTTTTTTAAAAGAGAGACTATAATAATATAACCTTGCAAATCTGATCTCTTCCTCCTTCTTATAGATGCAAAAGTGACATGGATCAGAAAGAGGCTGATACATGCATTCTTCATAATTGGGACTGACAGAGAAATTTGTTGCTCCATGGTTCAGCGAACATGAAGCAGCAAACATCTCTGCAACTGTTTTCCTTTCCCTCATGGAAGCATCTGAGAAATCTCTAATTTTTCTCTCTAATTTCTCTAATTTCGTCTCCAATTGCTCTGTCCTGTGCCACATACCAGTGTGTTGATCCATTCTCCCAGCCCTCCAAAGTGTAAGTAAGTTCTTGTATTCTCTTCAGACTCTTTGGGTATAATAGGATGGCTTCACTGGAGTGCTGTTCTCCAGGCACGGGTGGGCTTCAAAAATTTTAGCAAGGGGTTCTCTGCCCGGTTGCTGGGTGGGCGTGGCCATGGTGGGCATGGCCTAGTCGGCCTCCTGCACCATGGGGGAGGGGGGCTTTTTGCCCTCCCTGGGCTCTGGAGGCTTTCCTTGAGCCTCTGGGAGGGTGAAAATGGCCTCCACAGGCTCCAGAGGCCCTCTGGAGGCCAGAAACAGGCTTGTTTCTGCCCTTCCCGAACTTCCGGTAGGCCCATTTTTCATCTTCCCCGAGCCTCTGTGCGCGCCCTGCACTTACCTGCATCCAAAACGGGGCGTGTGGAGACTCCTGGGAGAGGTGGGATGGGGTGGGGTGGGCCAGCCAGGAGTGGAATTTGGGGATTCTCCTAACTGCACAGAATCTTAGCTAGTTCTCCCGAATCCCTGTGAACCCCAGCAGCCCACCCATGTCTCCAGGCCTAGAGCCAGAAGGAAAGCATACTGGAATAAACTATACTGCTCTTAATGCCAATGCTAATCCACTTATTCTACTCACTTACTAATTAAATGGGAGACAAGATAAATAATGTGATTCATGGATCCTTTGACTTCATTTCCACTTTTATCAAACCTTTCCAATGGATTGGACAATTGTAAATGGAACCTTGAGATGGCATCCATAGACACTGACTAAATTGCAATGCAAGATGATCTATTAGCCAAGCTATTTCTGATCACAAGTGTAGCACTCTTTTGAAAGAATACCAAACCCATGATCAAAGATAGCCTGGCTGACAGGTAAAATTTGCGAAGAAGTGGCATAGGTTGAAGTGGGAGAGAAATGATCAATAATAAATGTGCTCTATCCTCAACTAATGCTGCAAAATAATGGCACTTCTCTCAGTAAATGATAAAGAGCCCAGCTCTGGCCTTGATGGCTGGCAGCTTTGGGAAATAAGTTGTGAATGATCATAAAGAAAATGCAGTTATGATTTCCCTCTGCATTATAACAAAAATTTCACCATGATCCTTATTAAGATGGAACAGAGTGAACAAAATGGTAACACTCCTCCATCCCCAGGCAAGAAAAGGAATAAAAATAATTACAAAGTGGCCATGCAAAGTTCTTTGTCAGCAGGAAATATAACACCCAAAGAACCAGCAATACACAGCTGGTATTTTATTACTGATCTTTAAGCAGATTTTTTTTTTCCTTTTGGAAAGAAGGAAAGAACACAGTTGTTGGAACCCATTCTTCTTTTCCAGTTTCAATCAATTTTCTGTGTTGCCCCGGACTAAATCTCTCTCAAGAATCGGTACTAGTACTCTTTCAAGAGTATTAATTAATCCCCCTTTTTTACAATGGGTTCATGTAAGAGCTGACCATCACTTTCCAGCTGCTTGGACTGGCCTTATCCTGGCAGGGGCTCTTGCAGAAGATCCTTCCTGAAGACTAAACATTCCCAGTGACAGGTAGAAGAGGGAAACTTGGAGAGATCTAAAGTGGTTAATAGGAGCTAGGCAGGTCCCAACCCATAACTACTTGGGAAACCACCTTGTGTCAGGAGAAGAAGGTAAACACAACTTTAAAATCGGATGCACTATAAAGTCCTTTAAGATACCCCTTTAAGCTAAGGATAAGACAAAGCTATTGGCACAAGTACAGGGAAGAAAATAGTGCTTAGCAGGTACTGTTCAGAACATAAGGAGGAGCCCTTTGCTAGTTTACTCTTCTTTATTCTACACTTGTTCTGTTTTTGTTTTTTGTATTAATCTGAATTTTTAACTTAGAATTTGAACTTTAGATTTCCCTCCTGCATCAATTGCATGCTTTACCACCAAATCTTTGATTTGCTGATTTGCATTAGCTATGCTTGTCCACTCCTCTTGACTTTTTAAAAACATTCTCTCTCACTCTGGTGGAAACCTATGCAGAAAACATGATCCCATTGTGTTAGTACCACACATAAATAGTTGTGCTACTTTTGGTATAACCCCTATCATTTTGGCATCCTCTGCTCTAGGTGACAAGGACCCAGGTTCTTTCTAGTCTTTGCAACTCCACTCCAACCAAGAATCAGTACTTTAAGTGTTCTAATAGTTGTGTATCATGCAAATGGAGAAAGCTGGATGGAGGTAGGGATAGGGGCAAATATGAACAAACTGTTAAAGTTCCTGGAAAATTTATTTCCTAGTCTTTTATCATAGCGTCTTTCCTTCTGTCAATTTGCTTATTTGTTAAAGAATATGGATATATACTGTCTAGCATGCAATATATCATTAGGTACAATGCACAATTAAATAGACATTTCAATACAGTACATATTTGTAATACAGTAGTGACTTAGTCCAGTTATGGTCAGGTCCCTTAAGTCTCTTCTTTACAAATGTCTTACAGCTGTGCATTTGAGGACAGAGTAGAATGAGATGATTCAACATCTATTTGCTTGAAAGAAAATTAATTGATATCAGTCTCAAAAGAAGCATCCATTTATCTGTGCAATTGTGATTTCCACCAAAATGCTTCTCTCAACTCCTGCCTCAGTAGTAATATTCCCAAGACCAAATGTATAGAAACACCCACACAACTTTCAGTTTTCAGATCCCCAAAGTAAATGTTTTCACATAGCTATGGACTGCATCCAGGCCAATGTCTATAAGATGACATTTTTTGGAAGCTTTTGCATCTTTACATGATGTTTGGTTTATATAATATGCTCTGCAACGGGAGGAAAAAAACCCTACTAGCTGCCCAGCATTTGACCTCTTTGAGTGGTGGCTCTTTGAGAGCTCTCTTTGAGTGGTGGCTCTTCCATTAGCCTCCCCCCTGAACCAGCACCTTTTACATCAGACAATTTCAAAATTGGAAATGACTTTGAAGTTTGTGGCCATCATTTTATAGTTTACTTAAAAACATCACAACGCAAATGAAGCCTTTTATTCAAGCCACCACTCATTGGTTGCCCCTTCTTCCTTCTTTCTAGTTTTCAAAATGTGAGTGTAAGCTTGACGTGTGATTATATATACACGTACACCTTCATTGGAAACTAGCTGTGTTATAAATGGATGAATATGATTGGCTGATTTAAAATGATCAAAGTGTCAGTTCAGTTTCTTCCCGTTTTGAAATGTATGTATGAATTAGCTTTCTTGGTTTTATTTGATTTAGAATGGAATTGAGTAATATGTTTGTATCTCACCAATATCCTGTACACATATTCTTTGGCAAGGAAAAGGTTGTTAATTTTAGAACTGCATCTCAGGATAAAATTTCAAATGGTATTTAGTGCATCATTAATTAAACATGTTCTCTCTCTCCCTCCCTCCCTCCCTCTCTCTTTTCCTTCCTCCCTCCCTCCCTCCCCCCCTCTCTCAGACAAAAGAACTTCATTTCACTACTGTATTTAGGAAGAATTTAACCCTTCCCTACCAATGCTCTCTAGTCCACTATGTATCATTCTAGAATTTAGAGGGGTGGGGGAAAATGGTAGCACTACGTACTAGAAGACTTAATTTTTAAATAATGAACTGTGGCATTGCTACTTTGATACAATTTGTCTCACCTGGGTGCTTAATCTATATATATCTAAAAGCAAAATCCACTCACTCATCACGAAATCTCCAGAATGGTAAAGCCTACAAACTTGAAATTTGGCACGTACATTCCTCTTGGCTTCTAGGTCCTTGCTAACAAAGGATTTTTCAAAATGATCATCAGATCATTAGTATTTCATATACAGTATATTCATATGCAGTATATTAACACGCTCTGATGCTAAGGAGTTAGATGTTCTACTCCCTCTCCCCACCTGAAAAGTTCCAACTGCCACTTGCCTCACATTCGGTTACCTCAGTTCAGACTGGCAGACATTCCACTCCTTCACTCAGGAGCAGTCTGGGGCTCCTTACAGTACTAAACGTCGCTACCTTACCAAAATGTCTACGCCTTCCACCTATGGAACTGCTTCCGAACTCAAGGTGGCGGGAGAAATATTCCCTTATGTGTTTCAATCACCGACCACCACTGAGCCAATGGACTGTGAACCGAATTTTTCCTGCATAGTGTCCCAGCCCTAACTCACTTCTTACACTGACCTCCTCAGTTCAGACGAATCTGTTCCTTCTACTGTTCCTTCTACTGTAACACCAGTTAAAGGGAAAATACTGTCTTTCTGCTGCCCAGAAGTACAACGGATGCTTCAAAATGACGTCTTTTGGAGCCAGAGAGGTGAAGGAGGGAAATTTTATGTCAACATTCAAAGTGCAGGGGCAGGTCTACCAGAGGACAGGGAGTATCATGGCGGGGCTTCAGCAGCAGCCTTCATTTCTCCAGATATGCTTTATTGGTGATGATGACAATGAGAGTCTGTCAAGACCATGGGGATGCTACAATGGTCGTAAGTGTGAAAAATGGTCATAAGTAGCGAAGCACGGGTATCCAGCTAGTATTATATATAGTAATTATACCGAATTTGATTCTCACAGTACAATAATATTTTACTCTTGGCCTACATTGGCATGCGTCATTGCCACCATTTAATTTAAAAGTCTTTATTATTAAAATAATTTAGCAGTGTGTAAAGCAATTAAGATATTATTTGGATAAAAATAATACATAGATTGGGAAAGAATAATTCAGTGGAAGAATTAACGTTTGCATCCAGAAATTCCAAATTTCTGCCCCTTGCATTTCCAGTTTTAAAAATAAAATTAAAAGGGGTGGGAGAAGGCTGCCAAGGTCTGTGGAGAGTTACTATCAATCAAGGAATAAGTGAAAACTAGGCTAGATAGTATAAGACAACACAGTCTGAAGACTGAAATGACACAATTGAAACTACTGCTATATATTGGAGTAAGTTTACTTCCTGTGATTCTATCTCCTTTATAGATGATATGCAAACATCTAATTTTCTCCCTGAGATTTTAGGAACTAAGGTATCTGTAATCTTGTAAGCCAATAAGACTATACATGCTTCTATACCAAAAATAATTTCTTGTCATACTTCGAAAGCAGAGTAGGAAATGAAATACTTCCTCTCATGATATGCTTCACCAAATGAGAGCGAATGGTTAATCAGAGGATGAAATCACTGACATAGATCAAATGCAAATGTATCCAAGCAAAATGGTCAAATAACACATTTTCTTTCTTTCTTTCTTTTTTTAAAAAAAAGAAGTTTGAGGACTTGTATGGGAAACCAAGAGTACAAAGCAGTTTGGATCGTAGTCAAAAAGCTATTCCGAGCAGCAATCTCAAGCCATGACACATTTCCAGAGAATTTGTAACCATAAGAATCCTATGATAAATTGTAATCAGAGCAGGATCCAGCTTTGTGGGAGGTGCCCAACTCTCAGACATCATTTATAGGTTCCCAGTATGACCTATGTCTAAAAGACATTTTAATGATAACAAGGGAAAGTAGATGGATTGACTTTACAGAGTGTTGAAGGCCCTGCTTGTTGTCATCCTCAGCTTCTATAAAGACCAGAGATTTTTAGAGGGACTCATCTGTCTTGCTATCAGCCCACAGTACCACAAGGACGGAACTATCTCAGATAAAACATGCCAGAGAGAGACATTCACGCCTCAGCATTTCCTGTGGGAGTCTGCCCCAAATAGAGTTGTATTAACAAATATGAATTCTAGACCATTATTGTTTCCAGAAATGATTTTGTGGCAAAGTTTTACCCCTGGACTTTTATAATCAGAAGGAGTTTTTCTCAGGCTGTTTAAACATTAAAAACTGCAAGCAGTCAGAGTTTAGACCTCCCCACTGGGACAATTCTTTTAAATTACATTAAAAGCTCAAAGGCTCAGATCAAGTTCCATGATGAGGAGTATAATTTGCTAAATACTTTAAGTAATGTGGGATCTGCGAGTCTCATGTATTCCAGATCTTTAGAATGCCTGATAAATAAACGAAATCTGGAAGCATTTTGCCATTATATTCCCTTGTTTTATTCATTTATTTGTTCATTCATTCATTCATTCATTCATTCATTCATTCATTCATTCATTCATGGCATTGAAATTCTAGAAAAAAATAATAATATTGTACTAGTTACTAGTGCTAGGAGCTGTAGCAAAACAAGTTACTTGCTCCTTTGGCCAGAAAATTCAAAGAAAGAAAAGTCCTACCTGGAACCTCATCTTGTTATTACCCTAGATAGTGGTTGTTCTACAAAGTAGAAATACCTAGAGCCACTGAAATAATTTGTTCTGATCAAAGACAGATACTGTGATGAGGAACCAAATTCAATCACCTGTTCTGTATCTTTTTCCTTTGTACATTCACATGCAAAGGATGACCTCAATGAAATTATTTTATTTCATTGAGATAGAGTATTCAAGGGGCACTAATTTGCCAAGGTACCCACCCACACTTACACTATGGGCCTTTCTCCCATGAATGGAGGCTTTGCAGATTATCTTTATTTTGCTAGTCTCACATCATTTCCTGTCTTTTGATACATACAGTTCATTTTGTACTGTCAGCACAATCCTGAACCGGTTTGTTGGGGTATTTTCACTCTTTTCTGTGGTGCACAGCTATAAGTTCCAATAGGGCAGTTGTCAAAAGTGTATAGGTAATTGATGTTTGATTTTCTTCACAACAGTTTCTTTTTATTTAGCCTATGTTCTGCAAGTCTTTTTGATGCTGTTCTTAGCTTCTGAAGTAAATGTGGATGTTGGGCTGTTAATGGACTGTGTGTATTTATTATTTATTTATTGGCTGCATGCTGTCCTTTCTGGAGAACAGTCCCACCCTTAAGATGAGATACTGGTATTTCCCAAAGAAGTTTCTCTCCCTTCCTTTCAGTGCACTGGATATTCTATTGGTATCGTACAACAGCACAGACAGGGATGTCTAGGTGGTGTCTTCTAACAGTTCAAAGCCAGTAATGATTAAAAAAATATAGCACTGGTCATTGTGTTTTTGGCTCAACTCTGATATCAAAATGCTGGTGTTCTATTTTACCAGAATTAACTGGTGGTTGGATATAGGGACGTGGTGGCTCAGTGGCTAAGACGCTGAGCTTGTCGATCGAAGGTTGGCAGTTCAGCGGTTTGAATCCCTAGTGCCGCTTAACGGGATGAGCTCCCATTACTTGTCCCAGCTTCTGCCAACCTAGCAGTTTGAAAGCACGTAAAAAAATGCAAGTAGAAAAATAGGGACCACCTTTGGTGGGAAAGTAACAGCGTTCGGTGCATCTTTGGCATTTAGTCATGCCAGCCACATGACCATGGAGATGTCTTCGGACAGTGCTGGCTCTTTGGCTTTGAAACGGAGATGAGCACTGCCCCCTAGAGTCGGGAACGACTAGCACATATGTGCGAGGGGAACTTTTACCTATGAAAATGAAAAATGGTTTGGACTTTCAATAGGTCAGAAATATTGTTGAATGATGCAAAATTGTGTATCCTTGGTCTTCTCTACCTATGTAGTTCTATAATAAAAACAGAGATCCTCAGTCAGCATTATGATTTCACTGATGCTTGAAACAATCATAACTACAGTAAGTGTCTTATTAATATTGCCACTGGGGTCTGACTGCATTTTTGTAAAATTATTGCAATGTTACAGTGATATTAGCACAAGGGTGAAATGCTACCGGTTTGCCGAACCAGTAGTAAAAAATGCTACTGGGTTCGCCGAACCGGTAGTAAAAAAAGTTTTTTAAAAAGTTCTGAAGATCAGCTGAGTGATGCATGATCGTTGGAACTTTTTTAAAAATTATTTTTTAAAGCATTTTTAACTACTGGTTCCAGAGAACCGGTAGTAAAAAAATGCTTAAAAAGTAAAAAAAAAAAAAAAAAAAAAGTTCCGACAATTGCACGCCACAGTTGTGACAGAGAACCGGTAGTAAAAAAATGCTTAAAAAGTAAAAAAAAAAAAAAAAAAAAAAAAAAGTTCCGACAATTGCACGCCACAGTTGTGACAGAGAACCGGTAGTAAAAAATGCTTTAAAAAAGTTTTTAAAAAGATTCCCAAGCTCGCATGTCACAACTGGTTCCCCCCCCTCGCTGTTCTACTTACCTTCCCAAGCCTCCTTTTGGTACACACTGTGCATGCATGCACGCAGCACACACTTGGCATGGAGCGCGCTTGTGCAGCCAGCAAACCGGTGGCAAACCAGTTCAGATTTCACCACTGCATTAGCATCTCCTGGAAGATGGCTCTGTAACAATTAGCAACAAAGAATCCAAGGAAGGAAGGAAGGAAGGAAGGAAGGAAGGAAGGAAGGAAGGAAGGAAGGAAGGAAGGAAGGAAGGAAGGAAGGAAGGAAGGAAGGACAAGTCACACCAGCTGAAGCTGTAATGTGACAAAAGCTCTGATGCTTATGTTATTCTGAACAAAAAGATGATAATTGGTAAGTGACATATCTCTGCTTGGTTTACAATTGTGAAAGTCTGACTTGATCCTGTACACCATGAATGTGTTATCCATCAACAAGGGAATCTACTGAAGCCAGGCAAGGTAGCATCAAATGAAGTGGCATGAGACAGAATGTGCTGACCAGGAGACTGCATGTACAAGGCAGAGGCATTTTTGGACTAGGCTAGAGATTCTGAAAAGGATAAACATAGTCTTGGGCAGAAGTCACATTGAACAAATAATCTATAGGACATTCTGAATATGCAATGTAGTTTTTGAATGGTAGAGGAGGTGAGATAACATAAGTTAGCAGAGTTTTTCAGAGTTTAAGGGAGTAAATTTGGCCTTTGGTATGGAGTTAGATGAGCAGAGCCCTTCATTAATAAGACCTCCAGCTCTTTCAATAAAATATTTGGTGTACTGCCACGTACCTGCACTGAAATGATTCCAGACCAAACTTTGGAAACATTGAGTGTAGATACAGTTATATAATTAACGTTGGATTGATATGGAAGGGAAGGAAGGAAGGAGTTACAAAACTGTACGGTTGGAGGAGAGAAAGAAAAAAGAGGAGAGAGGAAGGGAAGGGAAGGGAAGGGAAGGGAAGGGAAGGGAAGGAAGGAAGGAAGGAAGGAAGGAAGGAAGGAATGAATATATATATATATATATATATATATATATATATATATATATATATATATATATATATGTATGTATAATATAATATATATATGGCATATAACACACCAGGTGTGATTATATTGGTATTTGTACATCAGCATGTAAAAAAACAAAGTTCATTGCAACCAGTTATTACATAATTTAGATTAGATCCCTTATTGTATGTCCTCACAATGCATCGTTCTTACATATTACAAATGACTTGTACAACTTCATTCCCTGTTGCAATTGCATTCATAATTAAAAAAACAGTAGAATATTTTTCCCCCTCACAATAATATGCTTTTCCTTCTGAGATAATGCAAAATCCCAAAAGGAAAGAAGTCATCTGGCTTTCCCATGCAACAAACAAATAACTATTCTGGTTTTTTTTTTTTTTTAAATGAAGCAAAACAACTGCCCTGATATAACAGGAGGAAAGGGGAAATGATCTGATTTTTGTGATGAATGAAACTTTCTTAGGCACAAGCTGTGAGACAGGCGACCAGGCAAAAGAAAACAGGGCCTTATGTCATGTATATTGACAAAAAAGGTTGGCCCTGTGATGAAAATATTTCATCCCAAGTATCCAGTATCTCTCCAAATGGAAACTGAGTAGGAGGAAGGAAGAAGAATGAGGCTTAGAATTAAGAAAGATTGGACAGATAGAGAGCTTGGAAAGATTAGATAGACTACAAATCATTACCAAAACAAGTCCCGGAGGTCATGTGCATTCACAAACATTGTACTGGCAACCATTGAGGTTTCAACAGTTTAGAAATAACAGATAACTAATAGAGCAATGAATTATTCAGTAGATTCACTTAGTAAATTGTATTCCTACAGGTGGGCAGCATATTTTAAAGACTGATCTATAATACCTAACCTATACCTCTGTTCTGTATCTAATTAATCAACCAATCTGCATCCAGAGGTTTCACAAGCAGAAAACAGCTTGCATAGTTGACCTTAATTTCTTGTTATTTTGTCTCTCTGCTGAAAGAACTTTCCATCAAGGAACAGGCAGCTTTCCGCTCTTAGTTCCTGTTCTGACAATACTCTTAACCCTATTAGACATTAACCCACTCAGATGTCCTTACCTGAGATTTAGATATTATGATGGGATGTGTAGCTGGAAAAGGAGTTGGCAACAGCACCACAGCTTCCCAGAGAGAGGGCAGCATGTTTCAGAGAGAGGCTCTAAACAAGAAACTCCAAGGTACTGAACTGGTTGTGAGAGGGAGGAAAAGTTTTAGGGTAGCCATCTCTCTGAGGAAGATGGGCAGTTAAGAAATGGGAAATATACATAATAAAATAAAATAATAATAAAATTTTAAAATAAAATAAAATAAAAATATAATAATAATAATAATAATAATAATAATAATAATAATAATAATAATAATAATAATTTCCCAGGATGTTGGGCACAAGCAACCAGAGTCATTGCTAAAGAAAACAACCTTATTGTTCTCTATCTAACTTACATAAATCTCCTCAGACTGCCTGCCCGTTCCTTGGGAATCAGCAGTGCTATAATTTCAAATGTAGTACCAAGAACGTCCATCATTCTGGAGTGGCTCTCAGAATCCAGCAATTTCTGTTATGATGATCACCTATTCTAGGTACAACCAATTTCACACAGCCTAGGTGGTATAACATTGACAGGTCCTAGTGAATGGGCACCAGTTGACAGATTCTAGTTCTAGTGCTTCTTATAAAAAAAAAATATGTGGTGCATTCCTTGTTTCCCTTTTTTATTTAGTAAGGGGGGGGGGGGGAAAGAGAAAATATGGGAGAATTACAAAGAATTCCCCGATAGCTTTCAAAAAACATAGTAAGACAATTACATAATGAAATAACCTGCATCCCTGCTTCTTATTTGAAGACATTTCAAAATGGTACTTCATTTTCTGGATAATGAGCCTTCCTGAGAGAGAAACATCAACAGTAGATTCTTCCTTTCCTTCAGCAATTCTTTTTGAATGTTTTCAGCATTCTGGTTCTATTTCTTAAGACAAGAACTTGCTCATTCTGAATTGGCTTTGCTGCTTTTTCTCAGTACATCACTCAAGGACCAAGTACAGCTGTCACTATTATGCATCTCTGGTTTCTCAAGGGATCCTTAAATCACTTCCCATCTGCCCAAGCAAACTGATGACTAAGCCTGGTTTGAATGAATGAATTCAAGTCCTTGAAGTTGCCGCTTCACACATTGGACATGTCATAGGTATCTATAGTGTGATCTGATCAGGGAAATAATATGGACAAAGAGTTAAAGGAAATGTCAGGGAATTCTAACTTCAAGAAGTTCTAAATTCAGAACTTCAGCAAATAATTGGCGTTAGTCCAGCCTATATCTCACCCCTTTCTTATGAAACATTCAAACATAACTGTCACGACTCCAATGAATGCATGCTTTTTATAATAAAAGGACTGTTTGTTGAGTACAGGTTTAAATATATGATAAATTTTCTATAACATGCTTAAATCTTATGTTCTAAAAAGTTTTATTCCTGTATTAGCAGATCAGTTGTCATAGTTTTTCAAAATTTGTCTTTCCAGAGTCTGTTCTTAATGCAAAATGTGAGAATAAATACATTCAGTACATATACTGAATAATCAGGAAAAAATGCAACTCTGCCCATGTATCATTTCAGAATATATATAAATATTTACAAAGGATAAAACTAAATCCAACATGTGGAAATGAAGTATACTACAATGAGGTGGGAAAGGCTGTATTCCAGAAAGTATGAAAATGACACATCAAATCCTTTCCAATTAAATTTTTTTAAAAAGACTTTAAAGACCATTCATGTAGCTTGTTCCACTAATTTATTTCCCATTTTTCAAGAAGAGTCTCTTCCTCAATTGCATATGAGTTTTATATGCAATATAGTACAAAGTCATTATATATCTGATTTTGCCTTTAGAATATTTGGCACCTCTTCAGCATTGGCAATAAAAGTCATCCATTAATTAATTATTAAGTGCTTTGTTTTATTCCCAAACTTTGGCTGTATCATTAGCTCATGATTCATAGTTCATGATCTTTAGATTCAACTTTCCAAAGAACTTTTCTTTCCAACTTTTCTTCCTTCAAAACTCCTAAAAAATACTTCCTCCCCAACCCAGATATCTTCCTTTGTTGCCTTACAGAAAATGGCTGACTTGTAAAGTTTCACTGAACAATACTCAGTTCATATTTTTGGCTATTTTCAGAGGCTCTTTTAAAGAATTTGGATTAAAAGTGATATAAACTAAACTAAGGGGGATATGTCCAGGCTGACTGAAAATTTCTTTTCCAGATAAGGCAAGACCAGAAACTCTGTAGTTATGGCCTCAGAAACCTCCCAACATTCTGGTAGATTGTACATTTGGAAAACTACATAACTAATATGTAGTTAACCTGTGCTCAGATGTGTCCTGTAATCAATTTCCCATAAGGCTCTTTCCTCTGGAAACGTAGAACTCAGTTTCCGATCTCTGGGTGGAGCAGCACTATTTTGTCTACTCCATGGGCTACAAGGGATGTCCAACTTTGGCAACTTTAAGACTCGTGAACTTCAACTCCCAGAATTTCCCAGTCAGCCATGCTTAAAGTTGCCAAGGTTATTTTGGGGCATTTCCGCCTGCTTCATTTCATGCTGTCCTCAGTATATGCCATTTTTATTCTATTTTTTCCTATGATTGAATACTGATGTTTTTAAATGCCTGTCGAAATTGATAAAAAAAATAACCAGCAGTAAAAATAAAAAGCATTTTCCCATCCCCATGAGTTTTCACTATTCTTCCATAAGAAGTGGGAAGCTGGTTGGAAGAATCACTTCCTTGGGCACAGGTATCCAACTTTCCATCAGTGTTTGAAGTCAAGAGTTTGGTATCCTTTCCTCTTTCTTTTGTCCCGCAGGCATTTCCAAAATCCTTGAGAAGCAAATCAGAACTGGGGCTTCTTTTAGGCCCAGAATGTCTGGGCCAGAATGTGTCCCATCTACCCCGCTCTAAAGAAATGTAAAACCATACTCTACATCAGTGATGGATTTCACATATTCTTACCACTGGTAAGAATGCATGCGCCCGGCCTCGAAAACATGCCTAAATAGGATAGCATTATGCCGGGGTGGGTGGGCAAGCCCACCCACAGTCGCCGCTATCAGTTCACACAAACTGGTGCAAACCGGCTGAATATTACCTCTGCTCTACATTAGGAGCTTGAGTAGACCTCATCTGCATTCCTGGTAATTTCAATTTGTGTTTTTCACACATCTTTGTTTGTTTTTTAAAAAGATACATTTGATTGCTAAACTGTTATTTTCTGATGCTATTTTTATGCATATCATTGATGCTATAGATTAAAAGAATATTTTTAATTGCTACAATTTTAAATAAGTAAATTAAATTAAAATAGTTAGTATCCCAAACTGCTAGAAGAGGAGCTTAATATAGTTAGAAGCTGATTTAAAACAAAAACAATCCCTGACTGCTCCAAGCTGGTTAAACAAAAGAAAATGTTGGGAAAAGAATCTCCAGCATCCAACTCTTCAACAGCAAATTTGCCTGAGTGGCGTAGGAGGCTAATGCCTCCTAAGGCAGCATTTAACATCCAGCTGCCTGCAATTACTGCGAGTTCAATTCTCACCAGGCTCAAGGTCGACTCAGCCTTCCATCCTTTCTAAGGTGGGTAAATTGAGGACCCGGTTTGTGGGGGCAATAAGCTGACTTTGTATAAATATACAAAAGTATGAAGGCTATTGCTTAACGCATTGTAAGCCGCCCCGAGTCTCCGGAGAAGGGCGGCATATAAATCAAATTAAAAAAAAAAAAAAAAAAAAAAATTTCCAACTTTTAACGTTTTTTTTTTTAAAAAACTGAACTGAGCCTTGACATAGTCCCCTTAAACATCTTTTCCTCAAATTTATTTCCTCCGAGGGATTTTACAAAAGACACACATATTTCACCCTTTTGGTTTTCCTTGTTGTTTAGCATTGTATTATCAGATTTTATGACATCCCCCTAATGAAACAGAAATTCATCTTGGTCTTAGATTTAGTTTCTTCCCTTGGACCTTCTTATTATGCTACATTCTTCTAACTTTGCTCTTAAAAGTGGATGAAAGGAAATGGGCAGAAAACATCCTAATATATACTTTTACAACGTTGGGAAGTTCAGATTGATGAAGTGTCCAGAACTCTGCCTCTTAAATTCCCATTTGAGATTTCCAGCCTTGAAAAAACACTGGGTTGTTTTCTAGCTACGTCCATGTTATTTGTTTCTCTACAAAAACAATTCTCGTCTACAAAGGCATTTTACTTAAGTAAACAAGTACTAGTCAAATCCCTGCTCTTTCTTTGGGCTGCTACTTTCAGCTTCACGCTCCATCTCGCAAAGTTGTGGGTGGTACCATGTGTAGCTATATTTTGTTCTCCTTGGAGAAAAGGGGGACCAAATGCATTTTTTCTTTCTTCTTAACATCTTGAAATTCAGACCTTTTCTCACAAAAACCAAAAGAGTGGTATGACATTAATTCCTGTCCTTTAAAATATGAAATATGACAAAATATCAATGAAAGAAAAGTATTTACTTACTTACTTACTTACTTACTTACATACATACATACATACATACATACATACATACATACATACATACATTTCTATGCTGCTCAGTTCCTGTAGGCTTTGAGTGGTTAACAAACACCAACATGATGCAAAACTAGAAGCACCAATCACATCAAACATACTGAACCAAAGGACCTTATTAGGCCCATCCAGGGGGTTAGTCTAAGCTTTCACATCCCAATTACTTTTCCAGAAATCCAAATTTTTACGCCATTAGGAAGGCCTATAAGATCGAGAAGGATGAATATCTTAGGGCAGTGATTGTAGAGAAGGACCACCATCAACAAGAAGCTTTGCCCTCAAGGTCCCAATCAATGATGCTCTTCTAAGGACATTCAGCAAAACCATAAGGAAGTTTAATATGAAATTATTCATGACAGTGTTCTTAAAGAGTTACGGCTGATTTGGCTAGAAGCTCTGATCCAGTCCTGCTGGCTACTCTACCTAAAGAAGCATGGGTATACCCTTAGCGTTGACCTCATAGGCTGTCTGGGTAGTCGCCTGCCTGGATATTCAGAATGTGTTATGTCTGTGATCTTTGATTGAAAATCAGGACAAAATGTTTTCTGCAAGGTGAAGGAATCAATTTTAGCAACTTAGTGCAGAAAACACAGAACTTTATTTTTTATTTTTTTATTTAATTTGTCAAACATGTATGAGATAACAGGAATAAGTATAAACATGGATATTAATACAGGAAATGGGTACAAATAAATTGGGGCAGTAGGACAGGGATGGAAGGCATGCTGGTGCACTTATACACGCCCCTTACAGACCTCTTAGGAATGGGGTGAGGTCAACAGTAGACAGTTTAAGATTAAAGTTATGGGGGAGTTGAGGATATAACAACAGAGTCAGGTAGTTTATTCCAGGCATTGACCACTCTATTGCTGAAGTTACATTTTCTGCAATTGAGTTTGAAGTGGTTTACCTTGAGTTTATATCTATTGTGTGCTCGTGTATTATTGCAGTTGAAGCTGAAGTAGCCATTGACAGGTAGTACATTGTAGGGGATAATTTTGTGTACTACGCTTAGGTCAGACCATAGGTGGCATAGTTCTAGGTTGTCCAAGTCTAAAATTTCAAGCCTGGTGGCATAATGGATGCTGTGACTCCGGATGATGTGGACAGGATTTTGGGGAGACTTAGTGCGGCCACATGTTTACTGGACCCGTGTCCCTCCTGGTTGGTACTGGCCTCCCGGGAGGTTACATGAGGCTGGCTCCAGGGTGTTATCAACGCTTCGTTGAGTGAGGGTCACTTCCCCGCCGCCTTGAAAGAAGCAGTGGTGAGGCCTCTCCTCAAGAAGCCGTCCCTGGATCCGGCAATATTGGCCAACTATCGTCCTGTCTCCAACCTTCGCTTCCTGGCGAAGGTTGTTGAGAGTGTGGTCGCGCGACAGTTTCCACAATTCTTGGAGGAAACATCCTATCTAGATCCGTTCCAGTCGGGTTTCAGGCCTGGACACAGCACGGAAACGGCATTGGTCGCATTGGTTGATGATCTCTGGAGGGCTCGGGACAGGGGTTGTTCCTCTGTTCTGGTCCTGTTAGACCTCTCAGCGGCTTTTGATACCATCGACCATGGTATCATGCTGCACCGATTGGAAGAGTTGGGGATGGGGGGCACCGTATTACGGTGGTTCTCCTCCTTTCTCTCCGACCGGTCGCAGTTCGTGTTGGCAGGGGGGCAGAGGTCGACCTCAAGGCCTCTTATATGTGGAGTGCCTCAGGGGTCGGTCCTCTCGCCCCTCCTGTTCAACATTTATGTGAAGCCGCTGGGCGAGATCATCCGTGGCTTTGGGGTGAGATACGATGACACCCAGCTGTACATCTCCACCCCAGGCCACCCCAACGATGCCCTTGAAGTGATGTCCCAGTGCCTGGAGGCTGTGCGGATCTGATGGGGAGGAACAGGCTCAGGCTCAACCCTTCCAAGACTGTGTGGCTGTGGCTCCCGGCATCCCGATATAGTCAGTTGACTCCATCACTGATTATTGGGGGCGAGTCGTTGGCCCCCACAGAGAGGGCTCGCAATCTGGGAGTCCTCCTGGATAGGCAGCTGTCCTTGGAGGAACATCTGACGGCTGTAACCAGGGGGACCTTTTGTCAGGTTCGCCTGATCCGCCAGTTGCAGCCCTTTCTTGATCGGGATTCCCTGTGCACAGTCACTCATGCCCTCGTCACCTCTCGCCTTGACTACTGCAACGCTCTCTACATGGGGCTCCCCTTGAGGAGCACCCGGAGGCTCCAACTGGTCCAGAATGCAGCAGCGCGGGTAGTGACGGGAGCAGCCTGGCGCTCCCATGTAACACCGCTCCTGCGCGAGCTGCACTGGCTCCCAGTGGTCTTCCGGGTGCGCTTCAAGGTGTTGGTTATCACCTTTAAAGCGCTCCATGGCATAGGGCCTAGCTATCTTCGAGACCGCCTGCTGCCACCGACGATCTCCCATCGACCCGTGCGCTCCCACAGAGAGGGCCTCCTCGGGGTGCCATCAGCCAAACAGTGCAGGCTGGTGACCCCCAGGGGGAGGGCCTTCTCTGTGGGGGCACCTACCCTCTGGAATCAATTGCCTCCAGAGATAAGGAGAATCCAAGACCTCAGTGCCTTCCGCCGTGCCCTTAAAACCTTCCTTTTCCAGCAAGCCGGGCTGGCCTAATTTTTTAAGTGTTTTTAAGTGTTTTGTTTATTGTTTTTAATTAATTAAAAACAATAAACAATTAATTAATTTAATTAATGGGGCCAAATTTATATATGTATATTTTAACTGTATTTTAATATTTGTACTTGATGTTTTTACTTGGCTGTTCACCGCCCTGAGTCCTCAGGGAGAAGGGCGGTATACAAATTCAAAATAAAATAAAATAAATAAATAAATAAGGTATTTTGTTGCAAGCAGAGGAGTAGAGTACTCTTCTCGTGAAATACCTCTGGACTCGCTCAATTGTATTAACGTCTGATATACAGTGCGGATTCCAGACAGACGAATTGTATTCGAGAATTGGTCTAGCAAAGGTTTTGTATGCCCTAGTTTGCAGTACAATTTTACCGGAGAAGAAGCTTCACAAGATTAGGTTTACAACTCTTAATGCCTTTTTGGCAATGCTGTTACAGTGAGCTCTGGCGCTTAGATTAATGCATGAGTGGAACGAAGAGATAAATATGAGGATGACAAACAGGTTAAACAGAGTCTGTTTCTTTGGCATCATTAACTATACTATTATGTGTTCATTTGCATTGGAGCCAGTGTTGACTCCTGGCAACTGTCTGGACTGGACAGATTTCTGAAATTTTGTTAGCAACTTTTTGGGAACTGCTTGGTTCCGAGGTCTGAGAGGGAGTGACTGGCCCAAAGTAACCCAGCTGCTTTCATGCTTAAGGTGGGATTTGAATTTACAGATTCCTGGTTTTTTAGTCTTATGCATTTAACCACTACACCAAATTCTTCCATTATATTATTAAGACACACCAAAGGGGATTCTTGTTCGTTTTTAAAACCATTCAAACTTTTAATAGATTAAAAAAAAAAAAGTTATTTTAGTCATGGGTTGTTTGTGTTGTGTTATGTTTCTGTTACCTTTATATTCATCTTTCCCCTGGGACCTTAAGGCAATTTTCATGGGGAGCTCCTCTTTTTTTGTCCCCATAACAATAACCCAGTGAGGATTGAGCGAGAAAGGATATCTTTAATTATATAATACAAAATAATTTAAACCATGAGTCTGTTTATAGTCTACAGTCTAAATGAGGAGGTTGCACGGTACTTTCTAAAAAAATATGAAGACATTATTGGGAACTGAATGATGTTTTCAGATACGGCCTGGCTTCCGATCTAGAATCTGCAAAAGCCCAACATCAACATGTAATATCTGAGGTTAACTGCCAAGGATCAGCAGCCTACTCCCTCTTATTTTTAATATTCCATGTTGACATCATCTTATTTTCAACAATGTCCAGAGGGAGCCTGTTGTAACATTGCTTTTTGCAAAGAAGTCCAAAGCATAGCTTTCCAGATAGTACTGGACAATCTCTCACCATTGACCAAGTTGGCTAGACATGGTAGGAATTAGCATTGGAAAGGCACCCAACACTCCACCTCCCATGTTTAAAAAACTTACTGCATTGCTAGGCTAGAGTTACTTCTCCTTTCAGAGTAAATAACACTGTCTGTGTTAATATATTAAGTTGCATTGTATTGAGTCAGAGCATCGCTTTGGCTGTCCTAGGACTGACTTTGTCAAGCCTGAGGTATCGCATGAAAAATATCTACTCTTCCTCTGAGCTATGACACCACCCTCTTTTCTTCAACAAGTTAGCAATAAGGACCTAAACCTCAAGCCTGTTTATTAAATCCAAGGTAGTACTTTACAAAAGAATACATTGCAACTTGCTTAGCACAGCATAGTACAAGATGAAAAGAAAGTGAAGGTGAGTGTGGTTTTTTCAATTTTTTTTTTAGAAGTTTCATTTCTCAATTGCCAGCTGCTAATACTTGCTGTTCCTTGCCCTTCTGAATCTATTTCATAACATATCAACAGGCACATAAGGGATTTGGGTTTATTTTTTTTGCTAGTGTGGGATAAATGAACAGCCCCTCCCCACTGGATTTCTGACATGGTGCCAAATACCTATGAGCAAGAAGCTTAAGAATAGTGTGTTTCAATAAATCTTGAAGTTGGTCCGAGATTGATCGTTCTGATATTGTCATCCATTACTGTATTCAAAGGAGCTGCCTGCATGAAAGTTGATAGAAGGCAATCAAACCTTTGGCACTGCTCAAAATTATATCATTAGGTGTCTGCCTATGGGCTGACTTGTTCTCAAGCCCCCAAAACTAAACACAGCTGAGATCTAAATCCCCTGACAAATGAAGGAAATGTGCAGGGATCATGAATAACACATGGCAAATGGAATTTCTAAACATCACTCTGCCATGTGGCATACACCTGATAAATGACTGTCTGCAAGAGCACTGTTGAAAAGATACTGGACACTGGCCGAATGTCTTTCCAATAGAAGAAAGGAAAGAAGCACGTTAAGAGAGAATTGTAAGACACATTTTAAAGTTAGGAATTACATATATATACACACACACACACACAGGGAGGGAGGGACATTTCCATGTCCACTTTTCTTCATCTGGTAAAATTTGGCATGAATGAATGCAGAGACAGCCTTTGTTAACACATCAGGCAGGCACTAAATGGCTGGAATGGCTTTGAGTTACAGTTCGTTTCCCCAAACACCTGGAGGATATTAGGTTGAAGGAAATGAGTGTAGGGTAATATAACGAATGGCAGAGCTTTGGACTCTCTCTGTATCTTCCGTACGTATTCTCCTATCAAATCTGGGCCAAAGCTACACACAAAATTTATCTGCGCAAATTAAAACAAAAACATGCCAGTTGACATACCCTGGCAGATGCATATCCTGCATAATTTGGATTGTTGCAATTAAATCACTAGAAGGACTTGCTCTTGTGCCTGTTATATCAGTCATTACAATTTTTTAAAATCCCATTTGAAATCGTTGATACAGATGTCTAAAGGTTGAATCGTGGCAATTGGACCAACTTTTGTTAATCTGAGATATTTCGTTGCTCATCCAAGTAACTTCATCAGTCAGAGCAAAATTAGTTAGGCAGAGAGTTGTACCAACTCTTGCCACACCAACTTCAGGGTTTCCCCCCAAAATGGCTTGCAATATGTCAATGAAGTCTCAATCACCCAGAATTCTGGGAGTTGAAGGTTGTAAAAGAGCCAGAATTGCCCACCCCTGACCCAGACCAAAGGTATTTAAAGGTTGAATCATGGCAGCTGGAGCAATCTCTGTTAATCTGAGATGTTTCACGGATGATCTAATCTCATTCTAAAATCAACAAAAAAGAATGCATTTTCTTGTTTTAATATATTTCAAAAGTATATGAAGGAGTGGGGGGGATCCTGCTAGCAAGGAATGGCCTATATTATTACCTATAAGAAAACCAGTTGTGCTCATGTGTTACTTTCTTCACCTATCATGTTTTCCTAGTTTAATTGATGAGGATCAATCAGTATAGAGTAGAAAACCTAGCTAGAAAACTACCAGATTTCTTAGCTAGCAAATATTCCTAGAAATGTAGTATGCATGTTTCATGTAACAGCCAACTAGACTCTCGCTGGCCCCTCCCCTCGCCTGGCCCCTCCCCTCCCAGCCATTCCTTGTCACACCCAGCCTCAACGTATCTATAGTTCTGTAAAAATGTTGTTCACCTTTTTTCAACTTTATTATTTACATACTATAGATGCACTTTCATGGACCACTGAAAGGAGGAAATGGCACACATGCTTTGCCCAAGAGTGTGATAGGCAACAGGCTTTTAAGGAGCTGCCAGAAAGAAGGGGGGGGCAATGTATTTTCCAAAGCACCAGAAGGCAAAATAAGAAGCAACGGATGGAAACTGAACAAAGAGAGAAGCAACCTAAAACTAAGGAGAAACTTCCTGACAGTGTGAACCAATATAGGTACAGAAATATTTCAGTCACAATTTCACATATAAAATAGCCATTTGTGTAATACAACCTGCCTATTGTTCAAAACAGTCATTAGTATTATGGCTGATGTTTGACAGCAATCCTAAAAGTCAAAGATTACAAGAATGCTTCTTTCTCTGTATGTATACAAAACATCACATACCAGGAATAACATATTAAGATGGAGTTATGCAGTGGTGGATTTCAAATTTTTTTACTACTGGTTCTGTGGGTGTGGCTTGGTGGGCGTGGGGTAATAGGGGAAGGTTACTGCAAAATCCCCATTCCAGTGGTGAAATGTAAAATTTGTTACTACCGGTTCTGTGGGCGTAGCTTGGTGGGGGGGGGGGTAATATGACTGAGTGGCCATGGTCAACTTTTTTTTTTTAACTTTTAAAACCATTTTTTCTATAACCTCTTCGGCTGAAGAGGTTGTAAAAAAATGCTTTTAAAGCCTCTGATGATCCCAGCTGACTTGCCTGATTGGCAGAGGCTTTTTTTCCTTTTAAAAACATTTTTTCTATAACCTCTTCAGCCAAAGAGGTTGTAGAAAAAATGCTTTTAAAAGCCTCTGATGATCCCAGCTGAGCTGCATGATCATCAGAGGCTTTTTTTTTTACTTTTAAAAGCATTTTTTTGGCCAAAGAGGTTGTAGAAAAAATGCTTTTAAAAATAATAAAAAAAAAAAGCCTCTGATGATTGCACGGCTCAGCTGGGCAATGGGGCGGGGGCAGGGATTTTTGCTACCAGTTCTCCGAACCACCCGCCTCCATCGCCATTGGATCCGGCGATCTGGTCCGAACCGGGAGCATTTCAACCCTGCCCCATTCCCTCCCCACTCCAGGGGAAGGTTACTTCAAAATCCCCATTCCCTCCCCACCTGACTAACCTGCTCTGGGAAGGAATAAAACTCCCCCCTCTTCATTTCCCCAAGTAAAATATTACTCATAAGAAAAGCAAGGAAAAATCAAGCTGCTACGAAGGAACCTGCCTGATACTCATTCCACATTCCTGCCAGCTGCATAAAGGAAACTTTGTAAGAAGAAAACAGCTACTGGTGCTTAGAGATAATAGAAAGTGGAAGCTGGAAGTTCTGCTCCATTTACAAGCAGGCAGAAAACTCATTCAAGACAGGATATTTCACAATGGAAATCGCCCAAACCTTTTTAGAAACACAAAGCCCATGTTGCACAAACTCCAAAACTTCAAAAACATAGAACCATATAAGAATCCCTCCTCTTATCCAATATGTTTGTCAGCTGACCCAGAAACGAACTGCTGAATGTCACTTCGCTTCTGCAAGCAAAAATTTCCTTCCAGCAGCTGCTTCTTGGCTTGTCAATTTAAAACAACTGCGTCTTTTTTTCCCCCCCTTCTTCTTTACCAAGCGATCTCCTGGCTAAGAAGCGATCAGTTGGGAGGCTTCTCAATTTAAAGCGACGGTGTCTTGTTTTTTTTCTTTCTATTCTTTGTCAAGTGAGCCCTGATTTTTTCCTTCTAGCCGATCAGCTGGGAGTTGGGAGGCAGCGAATAGATTGGGGCCAGGGCCAGGCAGAGGTGGTATTTACCAGTTCTCCGAACTACTCAAAATTTCCACTACTGCAAACTGGGGAGAACCGGTAGCAACCCACCACTGGATGATTAGGATTATATAGGTAGTCCTTAATTTACTTGGTAACAGTTGCTTGGTAACCATTCAAAGTTATGAAAGACCCCAAGAAAGATACTTACAACTTGGGCCACCCCCTCATGGTCATGTGATTTCATTTGGGTACTTGGTAACCGGCCTGCATTTATGGCCATTTGCAGTGTCCCAGTGATTTGCAACATTTTTTTTTTTCTGGAAACTACTTCTAGCTTCTGGCAAAAAAAGACACCCATTGTGGACAACAGGTTCGTTCACTTAACAATCACCACAGAAAAATGCAAAATTCGTTCGGTCACATGGTGACATGTTTAATGACCAGTAGGATTTAGGACTGTGATACCCAGGCTCAATTATGGCCGCAAGTCAAGGACTACCTATAATTCACAACATTCTTAGCAATGGCCACACTGGGAGCTATAACCTCAGTGCAACCTGTTTGCACGAGAGTAGGGAAAAGTCACTGTAAGAAACTTCAGATTGGTCCCTGCATTTCTTTTCAGCTTGCTGCTGCTTTTGTCCAATAATCACATCTTCTGAACAGGAAGTACCTATGCTAAACACACCACCCGTCTATTGGAAGATTATAGAAATATTCAAGGATCACAGGAAAGTTTTCCTCCTGCTGCTCATTTGTTCCAAGATGTGGTTGCTATTAAGGAGATAAGCTTTTGGAAGCAGCCGAATATTCCCAGCTGTTGTATGACTAGCCTTCTATAACAGCAGCAGCAGCAGCAGCAGCAGGAGGATCTCATCGCTAGACAGCAGAGCAACCCAGAGCACCCACAGGCATGGCAATGTCGGGAAGAGCATATGTTCCCTGTACACAGTAGCCAAAAGCAAGAGACAGCAATTAGCACCAGCCGAATGAAAATGAATGGTCATATACATAACCTTAATAAAAATGTCATAGATGGGAGGGGGGGAAATCCCTACCATGTTGGATCCTTCTTCTTGGTAAGAAAAGACATGGCTGGTTCTCTGCTTGTTCATTCACATTATCAATAATATAAAAACTGTATTTCATTCTCTATCTATCTATCTATCTATCTATCTATCTATCTATCTATCTATCTATCATCTGTATCATCTCTTGCTCTCATCTCTCTCATCTATTTCTCATCTATGTCTCATCTCTATAATCTCTCATCTATCTACTTCTTCATCATCATCATCATCATCTCTCTCATCTCTCTCATCTATCTCTCATCTCTATAATCATCTATGTTCATCATCATCATCATCATTCTTATCTATCTATCTATCTATCTATCTATCTATCTATCTATCTATCTATCTATCATCTATCTCTATTGCAATCATCTACCATCTCTCCCCCCCCCCACCATCCCCTTGAGGGACCATGATATTCTATATAATATAACTAATAATTCTTTTGTCCTTTACATCCATCCAGGCATCATCAGTCTACATGTGTGTCCTTCTTTTACATTCCAGGCTCTGATTTCATTGTTAAATTATTAACTAGGCTAGCCAGACAAATGCAACATTTCTCATTCACAAGTTGGGATCTTATATATACTTTTTCCTTCAAAGGTCAATCATTTCTAGCGATGTAGCCAAGAGGAGGATCTTGTTGTCATCATGGCAGATGTCCTCATTCATTTTGGCAGTTCCAAAGAAATGACAGAAATCTTGAACGTCACCAGCTATGGAAATGAAGGGGGCGGGGGAGGGAATTTTGCTATGACACAGGGTGAGGACCAAGTGCAATTGAACCCAAAGATTATGTTGATGATCCAATATCAATATAAGCCAATATTGATGATCCATTCTTTATATGATGGGAGGGCTAGCTCATTAAAGCTATCTTTGCAAAACATCTCTCATTCAGCCTCTAGTGCAGTGTTTCTCAACTTTGGCAGGCAGCCTAACTGGGGAATTCTGGGAGTTGAAATCCACACATTTTCAAGTTGCTAAGGCTGAGAATCACTGCTTTAGTGTCTTTAAGCAGGACTGAGAAAACTCTTACTTGAAGACCTGGAACTGTTGCTTTTCAGCATTGGCAATAGCCAATGCTGAAAAGCAGCATAATTTCTATATTTCCATTAAGGACAGTCCACCCCAATGCTAACTCCAAAGGTAATGCCTCTATTGCATTTGGGCTTTGCAATTTCCAATAATTAATGCTCTATGATATCATAGCTGAGAAAAGGAAAATGTCTAGCTAGGTGATACATGAATTAGAATAACAAGGTTAAGAGAGAAAAGATAGAATAACCCCAAGAGTATCTTCAATAATGCCTACTACTTAAAAAAATTAAATCAATTTACCATCTGATAAAAGGCTTTAAGTTTCTAAAATGTGTAATTGTACCTTCGTATTGTTAAGATTTTGTTTGTAAACCCATATTTGCTTTAGAGTTACATTTGTGCCTTCCACACCCAAAATGGATGTATTAATGCAATGAATGATACTTGAAGTCAGGATTGCTGTTAGCATAGAAGTCCCTTGTGTGGAATTCCACAGCATAGCCCTCTGCAAAGTATTTTTTTAATTTTTGAAATTTTTAAAATATAATTATATAGCGTGTTTGGTTATGGGCATAGATTCTGCTCCTGTCTTGGCAGCCAAGTATGTATGATGTATCTTCTCTGTAATTTTTATTTGCAACTGGTACCTCATCTCATGCAATGCTGTTGTGGAGTACACAAGTTGCACACTGGGTTGTAGTGGCCTGGCTGAAGGATAATGAAAGCCATTACAACCATCAAAACAAAACAGTCAAGTCCCATCCTTTAAGATGGAGAAGATGGCTGAAAGCAGGGAATGAGGGGATGTAGGAAAAAGACATATAATAGCTCTTGATTCTGAAGATTATTTTTAAAGATTATTTTTCAAGCACAACCATGTATTTAAATAGATGAAATATCAAATATACTACAAACCCCAGGATGCAGTTATAAACATATTCTACAGGGGGTTCTATCGGTGGTGAAATCCAATTTTTTAATACCGGTTCTGGGGGTGTGGCTTGCTGGGTGGGGTGTGGCTTGGTGGGTGTGGCTTGGTGGGCATGGCAGGGGAAGGATACTGCAAAATCTCCATTCCCACCCCACGCCAGGGGAAGAATACTGCAAAATCCATTCCTACCCTACTCCAGGGGAAGGATATTGCAAAATCCCCATTCCCTCCCCATTCCTGGGGGAAGGATATTGCAAAATCTCCATTCCCATCCCACTCTGGGGCCAGCCAGAGGTGGTATTTGCCAGTTCTCCAAACTGCTCAAAATTTCTGCTACTGGTTCTCCAGAACCTGTCAGAACCTTCTGGATTTCACCCCTGGGTTCTATATTGCTGAAGATGGAAACATTTGTTCCACAATTATCTGGCCTTTTGAGTGTGCAGTCTAATCGGGTCCGGAGAATAGACTTCATCCAAAACCAGTAGATATATCTTGTCCTATATGTGTTTCTAGCAAGATTGAAGTGGAGTCCTGCCCAAAAGTTCTACTGCTGCTGCAGTACTTTCAACCAGCTCTTTACAGTAGCCTAGGAAAACATGTATTTGTTTCTCAGAGAACACGGAGCCAAAATAGAAGCCAAGTAACTCTCCTTCTTCATTAGTATCCATTAGTGTTTTACCTACTTCATACTTTTTTGCCATCCTCAATCTCCTTTGTCACTCTTCACTTTAAATACACTACAATGAAAGTCATAAAACCTGCCTTTTAGGCCAGCTCAGCTTTTCAGAATTAAAATACTTTATAAGTTTGCACTCTTCTTCAAATGTACCCAAATAATTGTTTAGTTTAGTTTTTTAGTTTTTTAGTTTTTATTATATTTGTATACCGCCCTTCTCCCGAAGGACTCAGGGCTGTGAACAGCCATGATAAAACAACATACAAGACAAAATTTAAAAAACATATTAAAACAATTCAATCTTTGGCCAAAATTAAAACTTCCAATTAAAACCATTTTAAACCACTTTTAAAACCCAATTTAAAATCATTTATCCCATCAGACCGGCTTGCTGAAATAATAGGGTCTTCAGAGCTCGACGGAAGGCGCGGAGGTCGGGGATCCTTCGTATGTCCGTATCTCCAAGTTAGCTCATGCTCTAAAAGCCCATAGA
Source organism: Pituophis catenifer annectens (assembly GCF_029215685.1). Taxonomy (NCBI): domain Eukaryota; kingdom Metazoa; phylum Chordata; class Lepidosauria; order Squamata; family Colubridae; genus Pituophis; species Pituophis catenifer. Next base: position 89,593,096 of record NW_027256881.1, read on the forward strand.
ACCTTTTGCTTGTTTACTAACTGTTCAGCAGCATGTAGTGCTGGGCTGCTAACTGTTTAAGAACTGATTCTGCTGGCTCCATTGCCATGCTGTGACATGCTGCTAGCTGCAGAACATCTGATTAGTCTGCTGGGCATCAAGGCTTACCTCTGATGTTGAATGGCTTGCAAATTTCATAAAATTTAATTCTCATGAGTTGGTGCGAGTCTGCTGCAACACTCCAGTGGCTATAACATTCAGCTAAAGAATGGCATTAAGGAAATCAACCCCGAATGGTCATCGGAAAAGATCCTGATGGGAAAGATTGAAGGCAGAAGGAGAAGGATGAGATGATTAGATCATCATATTGTCGCAATGAAGATGAATCAGAGCAAACTCCGAGGCAATGGAGGACAGGGAGGCCTGGTGTGCTATGGTCCATGGGGTCATGAAAAGTCAGATATGACTTAGGGACTAAACAACAACAAAGAGTGGCATTACTTTTCTCTTCCTTAGAGTGTTAGGACAAATTCACTAGGAACATTATCAACAGCATTACCAGAGTTCTGATCAAGGGAGACAGTGTAGTAATATTTTACTATTTTACTGACGATATAAAAATGAGAAAATTGGGAAAAACTTTCCAATATTAAAACTTTCCAATAGTAATATTCTACTATTTTACCAGATTTCTGATCAAGGGAGACATTGTAGTAATATTTTCCTCTAGAGCTTGGAACTGAGGGCCACTACAGAAAAACAACTAATGGAGATGGAAACATGAAGGACTGAATGCCACCATATATAACCCTGCCAAGAATACAGGAAAATCAGGAAAAAGGATGGGATTTGGGGGTAATGTTTATTCAAACATGCTGTCTTCTATTTGTGCTCTTAAGTGATACTGTCTAGGACTAAATATTGTTGTCGAAATGTTACATTCCCATGCTCTAACTGTTAGTGGTCTGTGCCAAGATGATGCTTTCCTTAACACAGTGCTCCGTTAATTTCAAAATACATGATGAGATTCTAAATTCTTGAAAGAACCTTTCATCCAGAATATACTCACATCCCTCATTCTTACAGAACACCCCATCTCTGATGGATCCTGGAGGGGAAAAAAAATAAATCTGATTTTAGCCTTGGTTTATTTAACCATAACAATAAAGCCTCTATATACATTATACATTTGCTAAGCCAAACAGATTTGGTAGGATCCAAGCAAGCGGGATGCTAGTTGCAAATGATGATATGCAGGTCAACAGATGTTCTTGCGTTGACCTCACCAGATGAAGAAAAGGATGCAGCTAAAAAGAACAGAAAATGCACATAACTCTTTTTGGTCATTTCTAGAACCAGAGAGAGACACACACATTTCTGCTCCCTTTTATACTTTCTAAATTTCATGACAATCCAGCCTAAATTTTGCATGTTCATTTTAACAAACAGTGATATTAGAAATGGTGTTTATTTTATAGCCTAGAAACTCCATCTTAAATGTTAGTGTAAGTTTATATGACAGTTCTATTAAATATAAAATAGGCCCATTACAGAGAAAACCCTTTCTGCCTGCTTTTATCTGTGACTAAATGGCAGAGGCAGCCCTGCAACTCTTCAAGTAAGACATTTTTAGAACTCTATTTATATTACAGCCATAACAAACTCGCAACTAGAAAATTATAATGGGCACAAACAGCTAATAAAAAAGAGATTGTTGAGAAATACTTCTTAATAGCAACTTACAAGCAATTCCGATAAAATAGAGACCCTCTCTCTCTGCTTGGAAAAAGTCCATTGCTGTAACCAGAGCCACTTGGCAATAGCTTTTCATTTTCTAAGGTTATTCTTGCCAAGCCATTGTGAGTAGTGGGCATTGTTTCCTTTCTTCTTCATGTGATGACCTCAAAAGTAAACTTTTGATAATTACTGTATCTCTCCCAAATCAAAGATGAATGGCTTGTGGCCCTCCAGTCAGCAACTTCTGGAGAGTCCCAGATCCATACATTCCATTTTTAGAGGAAATGGAACTAAACAAATGACAGGAACTTCACTGGTGCTTGTGGACCACAGATTCTTTTCTTCTTCTGATTATATCACTGAACTCCTTTATGATTCACTTCAGTGGCTTCTAGTGAACTTTTGAAGTAAGATACTGAATTGAAGATTAGAGGTGTTTCTCCCAGTGATATTGATTTGATGATGGCTTGATAGGAATCTTTATTATACTGGTGCAGCTGTGGTTTATATTGCTAGAGTCCAAGGATTTTACAGAAATTTCCAGGTATTTTTCTTAAGTAAATGAAGTCCCAGAAAATGTTGGAAATTTTTGGGAGAAATTATTCTCTCCCCCACCTCCCCAAATAAATAAGAAGAGGTAGTACAACCTTTGCTAGAAAGTTTTTTCCAATTTTCTCATTTTTATATAGTCAGTATATTTCCTCACTGTAGCCATCAGGTTATTAATAAGTTCCTCTTTGTTTTGAGAAAATTTTCTTGCTTCCTCCATCTTTTTGGTGTGTTTGTCTTCCTCTGTTTGCTACCCTGCAAACAGTTGACTTGCTGAAGTTTTCCAGTGGCAGAGATATCAGATGGTTCTTGTGAGTCTCTTAATAGGATTTCTCCCTCTTTTCTGTAGTGTTGGACCTTGTCAAAAAATAGGCCCCCTCTCATAACAAAAAGCTGTGATCCAAAGATACTCTTGTAGTTTGAGGTATCTCATCAAAGGATAGCAGCTTGTAAGTTGCGGGATTCATATCATCAGGAGATCTCAATGTCAACTCAGCAGAAAACTGTGGAGGGCATATACTGACTGCACTACAGTGCTATGTATTGCTAAGAAGGCTGTGTGCCTGCCAGATAGACAGAAGAATGTTTAAATTAAGGGAAGTGAGTGTCATTTTGCCATTGTTATGCAATGATTGGTGTTTTGAAGGACATCATCTGTGCATAGTTGAATAATAATCAGGGATGCTGGAAAACACATTGTCTTAGACTGCTATCACTTCATTATATATTCTGTCTGAGAATACATATCAGCCTTCCCCAATCTGGCGCTTTATAAAGGAACTGGGTTTCATTCATATTCAACTTAATTGGAGAGCATCTTTCTAAAGAAGGTAGCTACATCAGATCTCAGTGCTTGAGCTTGCTAGCCCAGAAAAACCACAGAAATATATAGGAAGGAGAGATGTCCCAACTAGAATTAATCTGCCAGTTCCAAATAAACAGGAAATCAATTGATGCTACTAAAAATGTTCATAAGGTATGCTAGTGCAAAATAGGCTTTGATTTCACATTTGCCTCCTTTTTAGAATGAGGGCCTTAATCAAGGTAAATGTTTATCCTGGTAAGACATCAAAGGCAGTGGTTTTAAATGGGACCCTCAGAACACTTTACAAAGTCTCACTACATCAGTTATCACTAACCATCTGTGAGTCTGGTATTCTACCAACAAAAACATAACCTGATGAATAATTGAATCGTCCACATTTGAAGTGAAAGATGAATCAGAAGTCTGAAAGCAAGCCAAGGTAATGTGTTACAGGGTACTCATGGCTGAATCAAGGACGGTTTATTAAATGTGTAGATTAAAAAATTAAAACTACAATATTCAACTTCAGATTCAAAAGCGCATTTGTCATTAAGTATGAATACACACACAAATGCACACATACCGTATACATCAGAGGTGGGGCTCACCTCGGGTTCTGACCAATTCTGGAGAACCGGGAGCAGAAATTTTGAGTAGTTCAGAGAAACGGAAGTAAAAATTCTGATTGGCCCCGCCCCCATCCATTCTCTGCCTCCCAAGTCCCAGCTGATCGGGAGGAAATGGGGATTTTGCATTAACCTTCCCCTGGATTGGGGTGAGAATGGAGATTTTACAGCATCCTCCCCCTGCCATGCCCACCAAGCCACGCCCACCAAGCCATGCCACTCCCACCAAGCCACACCCACAGAACTGGTAGTAAAAATTTTTGAAACCCACCGCTGGTATATATACATGGTTTCATAGGTATTTATGAGAAACTCAAGCAAAGTTTAGTTTGAGTTCACTGCAAGCACTGCATTTAATCAATACAAACTAATCATGTGGAACAAGGACATTTCCTATGGAGAAATGTCCATCAAACCATGTGAATTACATTTCCTAGGATGAAAATGAATGGTTTCCTTTTCTTTCACCCAGTACGCTCAACTGATTTGCTAAGCAGTGATTTTTGTGCAATGACAGGGGGAGTATAGAACATACCTGTAGGGCTAGGGAATGGTCATGGGATCAAAGCACTGTAAGGGTTGAACAGGCAATCATTCTAAGTATATATATTTTTTCCAAAGAAACACAATATGATTAAATTACATTGAAAACACATCTAAGTATTCTGGAAGGTTACACCAGCAGATCTGGCATGATAAGAAAGTCAGTCATTTTGTGTATATATAAAAAGGGGTGGGAGGAAAGAATGGTTAGATCTAGATTTCTATAAAAGCTGCTGTATTTAAACAAAGGCTACATCTGCACAGCTCTTCTTGCTCACCCACCCCATTAGGCATGTAAAAGAATTCCACCATAAATTCTGCTGGAAACGAGGTTGGGTGTTCCATTTCCACTGGACTTTGTGAAGGAGTGAATGTTAGCATCCCACAAAGTCTGCTGGAGTTCATCATTCCCAGATCAAAAATCTACCCCCTCCCCTTAAATATGATCTCAGTGAATCTTGCGTGCAACCTTCACTATTTATCAAGAGGGTACAAGGTCTCCCATCTGGAGCTTCAACTTGGGGCTCATCCACACAGCCTGCTTTCCATGATACAAAAACTCTCAGTCAACTCCCTATTTGCTGAGGAGAGGTCCTCACAATGAAACCTTCACCTAATGGGCAACCCACAGGCTAAGGCAGGTTGGAAATGACCCAATGTGTTCCATCATGAATGCAGTGTTTTTATGGGGGAATAGAAGACTTCTCATCCGGGCAATCTATGGTGCATGGAGAACAAGGATTGGGTGATATGATCAAGGATGGAAACCTTAGCTGCAGCTGGCCAACAGGTTTGGTCTGGGGCTGTGCCTTTCTGTCCAGTCCTTGGACTCTGAATATATTCTGCAATTTGGGTGTGAGAGAAACCAGAACTCAGTTTCTGCAGATATTTCCTTTTTTAAATTGATTGCTTGACTGGTCAATATAGAGAATGCAAACTAACTAGCCCAACCTTGAATTAATGTAATTGAAAGAACATAGCTCTTGTGCTTCTGTAGCATGTAATTTCCTTTCTAGTGGCTACTGTTCTCAGGCAAATCTGACCCCTCAGTTTCTCTCATGTGATTTTTTTTCATAATCAGTAAAGTGATTTCTATTTATTTGATGAATATGTTTCATCTGCATGAATCCAATGACTAAATGGCAGCCCCCAAAGAGTTGAAAATACTCACTCTTTACTGTCCTCTAGTGGTCAGTTGTTTGAAGAGTAGGCCAGGCAGCAGGTCAAAATTCTGCGATCCCCTATAGCTGGGGTTTCTCTCATGCACTAAAATCCCTTTCTTCAACTCCAGCTCCATGAATACTTAAGCAACACATGCATCTAGCCTGCACAAATATTGGTGAGCATTATGGAGCAGTTGAGAGAAGCACTCTGCCTACAAGTAGTAGTTGTTAGGTCAATCGGTTGACAGGTTTTTGATGAGTGGGGGCACAAAAATGGAATTTGGTGGAACATCCAGACCTTGTAAACACTACCCCAGTTCAGATTTGGCATGTAAAGAACATCCTGTCCCCCCTCCCCCATCACTGCTTCTTGCCCTCACCATATTTGATGGTGAAAGTGGCAGAGTCTGCCATTGTCTCCTTCCAACTCAACTGACAGGAAAATGATAACACTGTGGTCTTTTCATTCATTCATTCATTCATTTCATTCATTAAATTTCTATAGATTCCCATCTCAATTAATGACTCTGACCGGTTTACAGTTCCAAATCTATAAAAATAACAATATAAAATAATGAAATAAATTTAAAACAATATTTAAACAATAAACAATAATTAAAACAATAAAAATATCCAGCCAGCACCTGAGATAGTTTATGCTTCCCAACCCCCTGGTCTGGGGTGGGGAGTAGGGAATTCAGAGGGCTGGTAAATGTGGTTCATTCAAAACCTTAGCCTTTTACCATGGCCAAAGCAGACAAAATACAGTCGAATACTTTATTGGCCAAGTGTGATTATACACACAAGGAATTTGTCTCCTGTGCATAAACTCTTGGTGTACACGCAAAAGAACAAAATAATAATCATAATAATGGGTGAAACCCACAAATATTTTTTTTTAAAGCAGGTTTCATTCCCAGTGAGATTACGCACTGGAGACAGCACTGTTGCCTCTGCAATTGGATGTTGTGAGGTGAAGCAAATCCTCCCACTTCCAAAGCAGGCGCCATAACACAATGTTGGAATGTATGCTTCGCTCCCGGGGTGGAAGACATTTTGGAAGTGAGGCTACACATCTGCATAACATTTGGATATTCTATACATCGGAAGTTGAAACGCTCTCCTCATGTGTGTGAATGTTCCTGAGAGCAGGAATTGAACCCGAGCAATGATTAGTGAAATAGGCTTTATAACTATAACAAAAAGAAGATTTATTTAGAAGAAGTATGTTTTATGGGTAGGCAAAGCCTAACCCTACCCTTTTACGGATAGGCAAAGACTAACTTTCCTCTTTCCAGTGTTTGGAATTAAAGCCATTATGTCTTGCTAGACCACAGTTGAGCAAATGTTTGACTCATAGGTAGGACTAAGATAAATGGACTGTCTGCGCAGAAAGCTCATGTTCATTTCATCACATGTAAGTGAACGAGAGACAGGCATGTTCCTAATTCTGATATAAAAGCAAAAGAAAAGAAGGCTTTTAAAAGTTTTGGACCAATCTCTCCCTCCCAAGCTGCATAGTCCTTTAAAAATAATAATCACTCTTGACAGTCATTTAATAATGGTGAGCGCTGTATGGCACTATTATTATGTGTTTCATCTAATGATGAATTTCCTTTTACCCTATGGACAAAGTACAAAGCAGGGAAATTATCGCGGTGATACTTTTAATAACTTCCTGTGGGAATGCAAATGCCATCCGGTGCTGTCTCTACAAAAGAGTTAAATCATGCAATTTCACAGATTAGACAACATAGGGTTACTAATGAGAAACTTCATTTCGGTGATAAAGTCACCCCCCCCTTTCTAGAATATTTTGAGAGGCCTGTAACCTTTGGCTGACACCCAAGGAGGCTATTAGTTTAACCATGGGACGCACCAGCAAATATTCACGAGTCAGCAGAACATCTCTTTTTCGGAAGGCAGTTCGTAACCTTCCCTACAAAGACTTTGAAAACTCAGGAAGAGCCGAGAGAAAGAAGAAAGTACATAGGAAAAAAAAACACATTTGACTTATCAGCTTCCGATAGCTGCTTCGCTTTAGCTTCCAATGTCTTTTCGACAATGTAGGTTTAACTATAGCAGCTCTGCATCCCCTTTAAAATGTCACGCTGCCCTCTGTTCTATAAACATGTATCATCCATCACTAAATATTTAGATCTGAATTGTTGGGGCTGAGTTCTGTGCCAGGGGTAGGGGGGATTAATTCTTTTCAAGGTCCTGGTTTGATAGATTCTCCGCTGAAGTAAACATCCGAGGCAAGCATATGCTGAGGCCATAAAACCTAGAAATCCGCTTGGAAGTTTAACAAAGGGGTCATTTGAAGCATGTTATCATAATTTACAGGAAAATTGTCAGGTTTCTTCTGCATGACTCATCAAAGTAGGCTCCTCCCTCTTTGACAAAAGCCATTGCTATGCAAATGATACTATAGAAAGAAATATCTCCACCCCCTCACCCCTGGGGAAACACCAGAGGGTTCTCAAGAACGAGGCATGATGGACTGTTTGCTATCTCACATCTGCCTAATGAACTGAGATGTTTTACAGACACAGGAAAACTATGTCAGGGTTTACAGAAGAGGTGACAATGGGAAGTAGTTTCGAGTGAATTTCTATAAAGTTAGATCTCGCCCCCCCCCCCCCCCCCCAAGAGTGGCAGAAAATTTACTTTGGTTTTCAACCTAGGTATCTGATTCTATTGTCATGAGATCATAGGTATTGTGTGTGCATATAGATACACACACCATGTTCACTTCCTCAAATTGATATCTTGGTTAAGGAAAAGGAGAAAAGTGGAAATTGTGGTGGGAAGCTGTTCTAAAAGTACATGATGTGAGATGTCAAATTGTCCACGACTCTTAAATCAACTAATAAAACGTCTTTGCTTCATCTCATGTCTGCTGAGCTGAGGAACAACCTCTAGGAATCTGAGAGGAAGGAATCTGAGAGGAAAAACTCTTACATTGTACATTATGAAGAACTCATGGGCTCTTTTGATATTCAACAGTATCAAGATTTTTCATTGAATCTATTAAGGTAGCTATCTGATAGTCCTAAGTATGGTTGCCTTGCTGTATCCAAATTTCTGAAACTCCTTGATGGGAAGCTTGCATGGAACCCTACATATACTGGCTTGAGCATTAATATGAATTAAAATACCTCCTAGATAGAATACTAGGAGGTACAACGTGAAAGGATCTAGTCCCTTATCCAGCCCTGGAATCCAAATTAAAGTATTCCAGAAAGATAGTTATCCAATGACCCTTGAACATTCAATAAAGGGGACCTCTTGATATTTGGTGTCATTGTTGAACTTTTTTTGTTTTTGGAAAGTCCCACCTCCAGTATATGTATTATTTTCTTCTGAACTTTTCCTATATTTTAGCTTCATAGTTGTGCTTCAGCATAGATTGAAAAGTTCCTTGCTTATTTATTTGACCCCTCATTTTTCCCTTGCCTTTAGATGGTTAACAACAGAGAAGATCAACCATCCCCCCGGGAAAAAAAAACTACCACAAAAACAAAACCATCAAAATGGTATGCAATATGTGACGTACCAAGATCCACTTAAAGTAATTATTTCTCACTGAACCGCAGTGATTAGACTGCCCTAACATTCTGACTCCAATAGTGAGGAAAAGGCAATTTTAAAGCTTTTCCTAGAGGTTAAAATGGTTGGGAGTGATTCTCCCAACCATTTTAACCTCTAGGAAAACCTTTCTCCCAAGATATGGTTCTCTCAAATCTTGGGAGAATTGGGTTTTTTTTCTCTTTCAGACAGCAGGCACCACAATAGAGTAGGCATATCTCCTGGGTCCCATTAGATGACATTTCTTCATAGAATGAATCTACAGCATGCCCACTAATTTTTCTATTGTACATTTTTCTAAAATATCTTATGGTAGAATCCAATGATCCTCTTCTATCTATGATACTTTTTCAAATAATTAAACGGCTGCTGCCCTAAATGAGACCTCAAAATTTGTTCCAAAAGTTTTATGACGCATCCAGAGCTGATCATGAGATACTGCAGAAAGAAGGAGAGGAGCTCCAGTGCAAATAGTCATCAGGTCACATAATGGTGGATGCATCAATGTTCTCATAAGCCTTTCCCATGACAAATATTACTACATCTTTCCAATGGTTTGCTGAAATAGTTGTTCTTAATTAAAATCAGTGATTTTTTTTTAAAAAAATCTTAACTTTGGCTGAATTTTGCTCTAAATAAGAACATATAAATGAATAATAGTTCAGAATTTATGATCCTAACACCAGTATTTCATGTGCAAAGATTCTTGGGTGTGGACAATTTCTTTTTAAAATAAACCAAGAAAAAAAAAAGAAAGAAACAAAACAGTGCACATTTAATTTGCAAGATTCTTTGGGTAACACCACAGAAAAAAATGTAGAACACAATAAAATCCATTCAGATATAATATGCCCGAGTAGTTAAAAGTCTGAACTTTATGAAAATTACAAAGTATTCTTGTAAGTTACAGAAAGAATTAATGGGTAAAAAGATTTGTCCATTTTCATTATGTAACATACTGCTGTTGATAAGAGCTCTCCAAAATTTGTACTATTAGATAATAAGTTTTGCCTCTAGGTGGGTTTTGAAATTTAGCCAGGGCTTAATCATCCTGACAGGCTAAAAGCTAAGGGAGTTTCTAAGTTTGCATGTTATTTCAAACATAATACAATCAAATATTTTTGATAAGATACAAGGAGGCCCACCTAAGAGGAATATTTGACAGTTTAGATTCAAGGTGAAAGTGAAACTAAGAAGGGCTTTCTTCAAATTTGCAACAGTTATGTACTCCTCAATAGATAAAATAAAGAGCATTTTTCTTGGCATGTCAATAGATTTGTCTAACCAAGTGGTCACATGCAGCATTTGTGAAGCCACTGCATTATAATGGCTTAATGTGCTCTTCAGTTGACTTTTAACTGAATGGAACATTGTTATGGTGTTCTCTTTCAGAATTTGTGGATAATAACAGCATAAAATAATAAAAACAACAACAACAATCAAAACAACAGTACCGAAGTGGTTGATATGCCTGGCCATAACCAAAAGATCTGAATGCAATAGGAGTAGATGGAATCTCAATTCATCAATTACAAAAAGCTGCATTGGTTTCAAAGCAACTTTATTAAAACATTTTCTTTGACCAGTGGTAGGTTTCAAATTTTTTTACTACCAGTTCTGTGGGCGTGGCTTTGTGGGCGTGGCTTTGTGGGCATGGCAGTGGCCATTCCCACCCCACTTAAGGGGAAGGGTACTGTAAAATCTCTATTCCCTCCCCACTGCAGGGGAAGGTTACTGCAAAATCCCCATTTCCTCCCGATCAGCTGGGACTTGGGAGGCAGAGAATAGATGGGGCGGGGCCAGTCAAGGTGGTATTTAGCAGTTCTCTGAACTACTCAAAATTTCCACTACCGGTTCTCCAGAACAGGTCAGAACCTGCTGAAACCCACCTCTGTCTTTGACTAAGTGTTTTTCTGGTGAGACCGGTCTATCAGAGCAACCTGGTCTACCCAAAATGAGACAGAGCATAGTGCTTCCACTTTTGCATCATCTTTGACTATTCTATATCCTTGGAAAGGATCTGATAGTGAAAAGAATCAAATCTAGTCAGAATTATCTGCTCGGTTGTGTGTAAATACTGTAGCAGGATTAGGAGTAATAATAATAATTCAGAAAATATAAATATCTAAAAATTCAAGTTGAAAGATTATGGGATAAACTGGCCATAGTAGTCCCAGTGGTCCTCAGCATACTCGGTGCCATACCAAAAGATCTTGGACTGCACTTAGAAAATAGGCACAATGACAAAATTTCCATCAATTACAAAAGGCCACACTGCTTGGATCTGCACATACGTATACTATGCCAATACATTATGACATCTCAGATTCTTGGGAAGAATTCAATGCATATGAAGACCAACACCAGCTAAAGAACTGGCAGCTGTGATTTCACATTGTTATGTAGATGATGATGATGGTGATAGTGATAATCAGAGGTGGGTTTTAGCAGGTTCTGATCAGTTCTAGAGAACCGGTAGCGAAAATTTTGAGAAGTTTGGAGAACCGATAGTAAAAATTCTGACTGGCCCTGCCCCCATCTATTCTCTACCTCCTGAGTCCCAGCTGATTGGGAGAAAATGGGGATTTTGCAGTAACCTTCCCCTGGAGTAGGGTGGGAATGGAGATTTTACAGTATCCTTCCCCTGTCACGCTCACCAAGCCACGCCCACCAAGCCACACCACGCCCACCAAGCCACACCCACAGAACCGGTAGTAAAAAAATTTGAAACCCACCACTGGTGATGATAGATATATTTTTCCTGGTATGTATGTATGTATATATGAAATAAACTAGGGGAAATATTCTTACGTTTGGGACCTACTGATCAGCTGTTGGATGTTTAAGCTGGAGGAACATTTATGAAGGGAGCCAGCAGTAGGTATTCCTCTGTGGAGCTGGTTTTGCCAAAAAAGAAGCTTGAATTTCTGTACCATCATAAAAGCAGCTCCTTAGCATATTTAGATATCTGTTCCTAGACACAGAAATGGCAAAATAACACACCAAACATGTGACTTCATATTGTGATGCAAGCTGGGCCCTTTATTGTTTGTTTGTTTGTTTGTATGTATGTAGGACATATAATCTGTCCCAAAGGACTCTGAGTGGTATATAATTTCAAAAAGCAAGAATAATACTCATAATAAAAAAGAATTAAAATCCAATGAATATTTTAAAATGATCACCAAAAGCAAAAATAACATCTTAAATAAAACCCAAGATAGATTCCAGAAGTCAGCTATCATAAAAAGTACATTGAAATAAAGCAGTTTTTACCTGTTGGTGGAATTGCAGTGGGGCTACAGTTAACTCTGGGAAGAGAGTTAAAGTGAGGCTATTCCAGAGAAGCTTGGCTTTAACCTAACCCCCACAAACCTCACAAGGTTCATGCCTACATCACATCACTCACAAGTACACTTGCCCTCCCGTGGGGCCTGTGTTGGAATATCTCTCTGAACAGTGAAGGGAACTCAGATTCCAGGTTGGGCCCATCACCTCAGGCTGGCCAGACTGAGGCGGGACCATTTTAAGCTACACATGCTCTTCCACTCAACTGTGGCATCTCCCTATAATACATCCAGTGGTGGGTTTCCAATATTCTTACACTGGTTCTTACCCGTAAATGCACGCTTGCTTTGCGTGCCTAAATAGGACGGCATAGAGACAGGGTGGGTGGACAGTCTCACTCGCGATTTCCGCTACTGGTTCAACCGAACCAGTATGAACTGGCGGAATAGATCCTCCCAATCTTGCATTTTCTCACTAGAAGTTTTTCAGGTAGCCTAATTGGATCTGGGGATACATTTAAAAGAGTAAAAGCGGAGTTATTGGCCATACATAACGATGACCAATGCTCACTAAGCCTTCAGAGCTGAGCCGTGGAGGCCATCGTGTACAAAACTAGAATGGGGAGTTGTCTAATTTTCCATCCCACCTTTTATTGCTCCAAAGAAAAAAGAGATAATGTTTGACAATCTTGCTCAGAAGTGTTTGACATATGAGAAAAAAAAAGGAGTGCCTTTTTTTTCCTGCCCTGTACTGCAGCACAGAAGCACTTGCTGAACTCATAGTTTTGAGCTCCATTAGCAAGCTACAGTAGCTATCTGGACAATGTTTAGAAAGTGGATTGTTCAACAGCAAGGCCTAGGCAGCCCTAGGTATTTCTTTGAAAAATACAAAGAACCCGGCATTAGCAAGAGTTTTCTGGAGAAAATCAGATGAAAATGTGAAAAGCATGGGTGTCCAAAGGAACTGGCTACTTTGGTCAGAATGAGGAAAGCAACGTCATGGCCTTTGTGTGCATGCTCCACCCCTTTTGCACATGCATGCAACATTGTGATGTACAGTATGTAATGCCGCTTTTGTTCTTGTGCCCCACCTGCAGTTGCTGCTAGTGCAGAGAAGGGAAAATGCAGTGAGATTCACTTTGCTTGAATGACAATTGAAACTAAAGAACAAAGGAATTCAGGAGAAAGGCATCTTTACGCTTATTTTGTTTTGTTTTGTTTTGTTTTGTTTTGTTTTGTTTTGTTTTGTTTTGTTTTGTTTTGTTTTATTATTTTATTTTATTTTATTTTATTTTATTATTTTATTTTATTATTTTATATTTCTTATTTTTTTATTTTTCCCACTTTTCTTATTTTCTAAATAACTCAAGGGAACATATGTAATACTCTTTCCTCCTCCTATTTTCTCCACAGCAGCAACCCTGTGGGCTGAGATAGAGTGACCAGGCCAAAATCACCCAGCTGGCTTTCATGCCTAAGGATGGACTAGAACTCACAATCTCCTGGTACTTAACCACTACTCCAAATTCATTGCAGACTCACAGCAAATGAGACAAGTATGACTGTTATGGCTACTGCGAGACAGCTTTGTTGCTGAGAACTTAGGGGAAAAAAAACAGCTAAAGATAATTTGGCACAAAGAAGGGTTGTTCCTCTTTTACAAGTTTAAAGCAGTTTATGTGGTTGTTCTTTTTTAAAATTATGGACCTCATGAACTTGGAGGAAATAAAACAATCCAGATGCAAAATTAAGAACAGTAAATGAAGAAATAAATTATTCTGACTCTAAAAATGTGAAAGCAAAACAAATATTGTTTGAGACATGTTATTTATGTATTTTAACCAGTGGTTGGTTGCCCCCGGTTCGGACCGGCTCTATAGAACCGGTAGTAAAACTGGCGGGAGGCCCCGCCCACTGATCCTGACGTTATGAGAAGCGATCGGCACATGTGCAGAAGCTTCTGCGCATGCGCAGAAGCAAGGTGTGGGCGCGAGCAAGGCGAGCGCATGCGTGCGATCCCGTTGCGAACTGGTAGTAAAGGTAAGTAGAACCCACCCCTGATTTTAACCTATATTTTTCAAGTATTTTTTATCCCCAAATGTTTTTCGGCTGAAGAAATTGAGGAAATGCCCAACAAGTCAGAATAATGCCTCAAATGATAGTAACATAACAATTTTGAAAAGCTCTTCACACAACTTCAATAATTGAAAATGCAAAGAGACACACCTTGGTATCTTTTCTAAAGGGCGAGGCTCTTTATAATTCTAAATGGGAGCACATTCCAATGTTTGGAATCAACATAGGGAAAAAAACATTTTTTCCTATAAATGCTGATATTCACAAAAGGGCAACATTTTATTTTAATAGGCTTCTCCTAATACAAAGTCTGTGAATAGCCAGGCAATAAACCACTTTAAGGTTTTAAGGCTTCAAATCAACACTTGAATCTTGAAATCATGTGGCAATTAGAGAAGAAATGTGCCTGGTAATTTCTCAGAAGTCACCCTTATTTGCAAAACAGATGCCTGTTTTCTTACCTTATTCTTAATTGCTTAAGGATATATTTTCCATTTCTCTCCATCCCCCCTCCCCCCATTTCCTATGCATAAGAGGGCTCAATTATGTGACAGAGCCTCACCAATATTGGCTAATAATCTCAAAAAGATATGCCAGATCGGGCCTGTTTAGTAAACAGATTAGGGACCACCAGGTATTCCAGTACTGGAATGGAATTAAAAACCTATGAAATCTCTCTTATTGAGCTTCCACCCGTAACCTATTGTCCTGGCCCCAGGTACTTTGGTGAATAAGTCAATCTTCTCTTCCCTGTAACAGCCCCTGAAATACTGGAAGTCAGCTATTAGTCACCCTCAATCTGTCTCTTTGTTAGACTAGGCATGCCTAGTTCTCGTAATTGTTCATAGTATGGTTTAGCCTTCAGATCCCTTATCATCTTTGTTGCTCTTCTCTGTATTCTTTCTAGGGTCTCAGCATTTTTTCTGTATCATGATCACCAGAACTAGATGCAGAATTCCACATGTGGCTTCACTAGTGCAATATATAGCAATATTATCACTTCTCGAGATGGTATCCCTCTGTTGATACAACCTAGGACTACATCGGCTTTTCTGGCAGCTGCACTGCTGGTTTATACTTAAGTGGCTGTCCAATAAGACACCTAGACCCCTCTCACAGTTACTACTGTTCAGCCAGGTACCACCTATTCTATACCTGTGCATTTGGTTTTTCTTGTCTAAATGTAGGACCTTACTTTTCTCACCAGTGAATTGAATTTTGTTGGATATGGCCCAGTGCTCAAGTGTGTCAGGATCCTTCCAAATCCCTCAACATCTCCACCTTCCATCTCTTAAGAGTAAATCGGAATGGGTGAGTATGAAATGTGTTGGAATATTAGTAATATTGATAGTAATTAGTAATATTGATAAAGTTGGGTGAGTATTCCCAACTTTATTTATTTATTTTGTCTAAAAAGACTAACTTTTCCCACTCAGAAGTTTTACGGAAGATGTGTTCTGAAATTAAATTCTGCATTGACCTATGATCTATGTTCCAACTTTCATTCAGAAGCTCAAGATGACATACGCAATATTCTCTTGCCTTATTTTCCATAAAGCACATTCCTATGAAGTAGACTGAGCTGAGAGAGACCCATCGGCCTTCTCGGGAGTGGAGTAACAAACATATGGAAAATACATTGCTCCTGCTTTTTAATTCAAACTAACAAGGCGTTATAATGATTTTTCTTGATTGCAGTTCACTGGATATTGAAAGCGAAGCTTAGTTTTGCACAGCAATAGGACCATAACCATTTTTTTAAACTGTGTGAACAGCTCTAAGGACTTCATATTATTGAGTTTAGATAATGACAGGTCTGCTTTTTATCTCCCCTAAGATAATAAACAAAACCCAGTGTGAGAATCTGTGTGAAAGAGATCCACTTTTAAAAAAATCTGTTAGATTCTGATAGTCGTTTTTAAGTTTTAGTGGTGCTTTGCCTGCAAACAATTGCCTGTAGGCTTATTAGCATATCTATCAACAATTTAAATGTTTAAAAGGCAAATAATCCCATTCCCAGCTCAACTTTTCCATCTTCTGTCATTCCTGCAGGATAACCCAGACTGAGTTTGAACTTTGAAAGCTAGAAGAGGTGCTTTAACATTTGCATCCCATCAGCTCCCATTCCTTTTCCAGCGTTCCATATAGCTGGGGTGCCTGGTATAAAAATGCTGCTGGTGACAGTCTAGGTTTTACAAGTTATTGCTGTTCATATTCCACAGTGAATAATAAATCCTCAAGGAGATCTTTAATATAAACATTAATAGTTTCCCACATCTTTGCTTAGAGACTCAGCCAAGGATTTCTAAATTTGAAGAGCTTATTCTTCCCAGAAAAATGATTCTACTTAAAAGCTCCCACATTTTAATCTTTCTAAGATCAGCCTTATTAGAAAACTCAGCCCAAATTTACAAACTGTTGTATTGTGTGATTTTGAGATATTTCCCAGGATTTGATTCCAGTTAGATTAGGCTAGGTGGGCAGGTAGGTGTTTGTGTGTATGTCTGTATGTCTAGGTGTGTTTATATATATACATGCACACACAGTCTTTCCTTCTTTAGAGACCCCAGTTGCTTCCCACAAAATGGTCACTAAGTAAACCAGCTGACTGTGAGAAAGAAATAGTGACAGCAATAGCACCTAGACTTATATACCGCTTTACAGTGCTTTACAGCCCTCTCTAAGCAATTTACAGAGTGAGCATATTGCCCCCAACAATTTGGGTCCTCATTTTACTCACCTTGGAAGGATGGAAGGCTGAGTCAACCTTGAGCCTGGTGAGATTTGAACTGCCAAATTGCAGTCAGCTGGCAGGCAGCAAAAGTAGCCTGCAGTACTGCGCTCTAACCACTGTGCCACTAAGGCTCACTGTGAAGATCTCTGGTTGTTGCTGTGTCACTTAGATAAAATTATCTCTAGTAACAATGGCAGCATTACTTGAACCAAGTACAATGTGCATTGTTGTCAGATGCAGAAATTTAGGCATAAGTACGCACATTGGTTGGAAATTTGACTTGTTTACTATTGTATGCTGCTGTGTATTACTCTTTCACTTGCAAATAGTCACTAATTGAGCAGTTGCTAAGTGAGGAAGGACTGTATTTGTCCTATTATACCCTAATAAAAGCATTTGGCCTTACGTTTTAATTATTTTCATCAATGTATACATGCTCATATACAGAGTGGTGCGGTGGCCTAGAGGTGGAGCTCTCACCTCACAATCAGGAGGCTGTGAGTTTGATCCTAGGTAGACGTACCGTAGATACTTCTTTTTCTGGGCACAATGAGAATATATCTACTGACCAAATCTCTGCGTTGGTGACAAGAAGGGCATCCGGCCAGTAAAGACTCAGCTCCATGCAGTTGCCCAGATTCCACCCCACAAGGGATTATGAGTCATTAAAAGAATATTATGATGATGATACATGCTCATATTCAGTTTTGTATTCATATTCAGTCCTTTCATTTTAATGCTCTTTTATGATGAAATGTGTCAAAATAAAGAGCATTTTTTTTTTACATGTACATTTTTCAAGTGAAAATTAGTTATAAAATACCAGACAATTGTAGTATTTTTGTTGTTTAAAAATAGGAAGGAAGGAAGGAAGGGAGGAAGTTTCTGCAATACTGGCTGGTTGGGGAAGAGAAGGAGAAAAGGGGAGATTAAGAGAGTAAAAAAGTCAAAATGAAAGAATGCTTGGCAGGAAAATGAAAAGAGGTGAAATATGCTTGGAAGGGTGTGTTGGGCAAGAAAGAATATACCTCTAAAAAAGTACTTAACCCAAGTGTCTCCAACTCCAGGAACTGGGACAATAAGATTTTGAGCCTGAAAATTAGAGACATCAATATGACCTTTCCTTGATTTATTTGTCTTTTTATCACTATTGTTAGCCCTTCCCTGCTCCAGAATTGTGTTCTACAAGACGTTTGGCCATATGAATCTTATGAATGAATGAATGAATGAATGAATGAATGAATGAATGAATGAATGAATGAATGGGTCACAGTTTTGAGATCTGCTTAATTCTCCAACTCTGTGCACACTCAAAGATGTTGAACACTGAATAAAAGATCCATTTTACATGGCACATCATCATAATCTAGTTCCTTGTGTTTCATGCCTACAGTTGTTTTTATCAGCTGTGGTTGCTCCTGGAAAATAAGGTTCCAGCTACTGTCCTTTTAGTGCTGGTAACATCTAGGTAGCTTTTTTGTAACATGCTTTATGTGATGCTGCACTTGTTTTGAAACACAACTTGATTCAAACTTTGGCTGTTGTTCTACTGATGAATAGTGAAAGGGCAGGAGAAGAGAGTAAAACACTGTGATAATATACTGCATGTCATATTCAGGAGAAGATAGGACCTATATCAAACAAGCGTTCATCCTA
Source organism: Pituophis catenifer annectens (assembly GCF_029215685.1). Taxonomy (NCBI): domain Eukaryota; kingdom Metazoa; phylum Chordata; class Lepidosauria; order Squamata; family Colubridae; genus Pituophis; species Pituophis catenifer. The sequence goes on from NW_027256881.1 coordinate 89,611,842, forward strand.
ATAAAGTAGCCATAAAACTCCCCAATCCATTCATAAACATTACTAAGCTCCATCAGAACACAAGTATCTAAGAAAATAAGGCTATTTTAGAGCTTTCTTTTAAAAAAGAAAAAGAAGCAGCTATTCAAACGAGGAAATTAATAATAAAATTAGATTTTGATAACTGTTTTTTGCTCCTGGCTTTTAAATTATATTTATTTTTAAAGTCTCTTCATCCATACTTATGGCATGTGTTTAAAATAATGTGCTTGTAAAAGAAGGGTGTTTTTTTTTTTTTAAGATCAGGGAAATAATATTGAAATTAAAGACTTAAAAAAGCCATAATTGGAGGTAAACTGACAGTCTCTAATGGGACATTAGTATTTAATCGTGTCATGGAGCTACAATAAATTTTCTTCCAGAGCTCATATCCATGTTGTTTTTATAATGAAGATAAAGTACTAACAATTACTTAAAATATGTAGGACATAACTTCTTCCAGGAAGATAGTGAGGGCTCATGTCCTCTTTATGGCATTTTCACTTTATTGTACAACAATCTTAGTGACCCTAGTGTGAGTAACAGCTCATTCTACAGGCATGCAGTAACTCCGACACTTATTTATTTATTTCTGTAATCAGAATCTAATCTTCTGGAACCAAATCAATAAAAATAGCTGTAGTGAAAGGGGAAACTCCGCAAAGCTACACAGGGATGTCTTATAGAAACTTTATGAGGATCCTGCATATTGTTTGATGTTTTCCCCAAGGAATGAAATGTTCTAACCTTCAGCATGAAAACTACATGTGGGTGGAACTCTTAAAATCTCTCCATACCTCAGATCCTATCATACTCTCATCATTCAGTCCAACAGGAAAACAATAAATGGTTTATCACCACATCTTTCTTACTGTCATGGTACAAATAGAGAATACAACATATTTATTTATTTGATTTATATTTTAGTTTTCCACCAGGAGCCAAGGGCAACATAAGCCCCTCCATTTCTCCCACAACAACCCAGTGGAATAGATGGGTTTGATTGGCATAAGGTCACCGAATGAGTTTTCATCATCGAGTCTCCCCAGTATAAAATGCAATACTTTAACCCTACACTTACCGGATTCTTTGTTGTGTAGAAAATAATCTTATTGATCCTCTTTCACCAGGATGAATTACTTGAACATCTCTAAATATATATTTTTTCTTAGGTGTGGAAAGGATTATAAATGTCATGACATCGATGTGTCATATCTGCTGAGTGGCATATTGTTCTTGAGTTTTCAGATGTATACTTAAACTCTTAAGGAGTTTCCACAACAAACAAGATTTTTAGCTCAATTATAAAGATACTTCATGGTGCCAGTTTTAATTCCTGGGAAAGAAAAAAACCAGGGTGGATTTGATTTAAATCGAGTTGATTTAAATCACAATTTAAATCATGATTTAAATCACTAGTAAAAAGGCTTGATTTAAATCAACTCGATTTAAATCATAATTTTTAAAGAGCAACTGTCATCTCTGCTACTCCTTTGATCCACTGTTGACTCACCGATAGTCCCAGTGTTGCAGAATATACAGCCTCATGCTACATAACTAAGCTCCATTTCATGCTGAATAAACTAAATTATTTATGTATCTTAAATAGAAAACTATCTTACGATAGATTTTTACCCCAAAAGTTTTTTATTAAAATAAATTAGATAAAAATCAAAAAAATCTGATTTAAATAAAAAAAAACTGATTTTTTTGATTTTTTTTTTTTAAATCATTGATTTTTATCCACCCTGAAAAAAACCCTTGGTACATAGCCACTGTCTGCATTTGCTAGTTTCCCTAATCTACTGTTTTCTTGATTCTTGATGAATGTATCTTTTCTTTTATGTACACTGAGAGCATATGCACCAAGACAAATTCCTTGTGTGTCCAATCACACTTGATCAATTAAAAAAAAAAACTTCTATTCTATTCTATTCTATTCTATTCTATTCTATTCTATTCTATTCTATTCTATTCTATTCTATTCTATTCTATTCTATTCTATTCTATTCTATTCCATATAACTTGGAACTGCAGTTCCCAGATAACATGGAGGACAACATATATTAGATCTGGAGACTACAAGCTGACGGAGGGACACTGTGGACCAGGGCTGTTAAACTCGCGGCCTGCAGGTCAGATGTGTCATGTGCTGACCGGTTTAGTGAAGGGGGAAAAAGTCATGATACGTCATGTGATGCTGTGGTGACACCGCGAGTTTGACACCCCTGCTGTAGACTGAAGGATCAATGGGCTTACATGTTATGTTCTTACACTCCTAATACTTTAGAAATGGCAGGTTTTAGTGAGATTGTTATGGGACTATCAGTGCCTCATGGCTCTCAGTTGCTAAGAATACAGACTTAAAAACTGCACCTCTGCACTCCATCCCCATCCCATTTTAACAAAAAGAGGGAAAAAGTGTGCTTCTAAAAATAATAGCTATGTGCATATAACTATTTTGTGAATAATGTTATGAATATTCAACTGTATGTTCCTGTCCTTAAAACATTTCAGTAGCCGTCCCATACAAAAATGGGTCCTGTCCACTCAGTAACATTATTATGTTGGTGGACATGTCTTCAGAGACCCTCCAAAGCACATATTTAAAGGTGAAATATATGGACTGTCCCTGGTTTAGAGTTTTAAAGGTTAAAACCATTGTTTTGAATTGTACTAGAAGGACAATTAGAGCGTAAGACCCCACTAAACAAAGTCCATGACATTAAAATCACTGTTGTTTTGTTGAGCACATTTGTTCTTCAAATACCGTTTTCTGGAACCTACTTTCAGGTAAGAGCGGCCCACAAATGTACAGGGTGGTATGGGTGGTATTGATAGTCACTGAAGAGTTCTAACAACTCTGAGACTCTTCCTCTTTTTGAACTGCATCCAGTTTACAGAATGAACTATCATTTTAGTTTGAGAGGTCGTCTTCTTCTCCTCCTCCTCTGCCTCCTCCTTCTGCTGCTTCTGCTGCTTCTGCTTCTCCTCTTCCTCCTCCCCCCCTTTCCTTCTCCCCCTTCCTCCTCCCTTCTCCTCTGTTAGCTTTGATAAATATATACAGTGCATACATACACGCAACTGTTGTGGGTTTTGATTGCACATTAAAGCCTTTCCTCTGTGAAAAAAGTATATTTAGAGTATTTTTTTGAGAAGGTTCAAGGAGATGTGTTAGAATTTCTCACTCACCCATTAGGTAGAATGTGGAGCCTTTTGCTGCTTCCCCTGCATTGAAGAATCTCTTCTATTCATGGAAATATGACATTACAAGAAGTTGAGTTCCTTAGAGGTATGGTGGGTTCTCTATGAAATAACAAATATTTTCAAGCATTGAGACAAACCATGATTTGATGTTCCTTAATTCAGATGCCAAGCCAGATTGACACAGGAAGACCCTAGCATTGGTTAGATGGCATTTCCTTTGTAGCATAAGACAATACAACCATCACAACACAACTGCAAAAAGCTCTGTAATTTTGTTCAGTTCAATCCAGTTTTCATCATTGAACTGTTATTTAAATCCCTTCCTTGAGTACTGTCTTTCTTCACACATTTTTGTGTACCTTTTAAAAAAACTGATTTTACATTTTAATAATGTATATGGTAACTTTTATAGTTGTATACCTTTCCAATCAGAAATCTCCTTCTCTTTCCTTTTTAATCTAAAGAAAGGAAAGAGACTTCATCCTGGGTTGTCTACAGAGTATAGAATTCGATGCCACCAAACATTCTCACTTGTGACACCTATATAAACAACCAGAGCATTGATTGCACCTTTTTGTCATCTTGAGCTTTTTAAACCATACTTTGGCCATACACTGCTTGGGAGGGTCATATGGAGGCTGAGTTGATGCCGAAGGAGGGTTTCCATACCTTCTGCCATTGTTAAGAAACCTGGTAGAAAATTACATTTCCCTTCACTGATAGTAATATAAACATGTTCTCTCATGGCTAGAACAAGGCAGACAGAGTAAAAATTGCATTTACAGCTTTTCTTGGATGGAAATGTTTACATTTTGTTCTGAAAAATATACTGGGCACTTTAATAGTGTAGCTCAAAGTTCAGCTTGTTCAACGTGAAGAGAGCTGGGTGGGATGGAGGCCCCAAGGTTAGTATGGAGTGTCCTCCCTGAGAATGCTTGCTAAAATATTTCTTACAATTGGGTGCATCCCAAGGGAAATAAATTGTATCCAATATGAACTTCTGGTCCTCTCTGATAAAGAATGATCTGGCAAAGATGTGGTAAGAGTTCAAATTCTATCAGGATATTCTATCAGAGGAAAACCCGAGACAATGCTCTGGCACATAACTCTTTAGAGCTCTAAAAGCCAAATTAAGACAGGGTAAAAGAGTGGAAAGATTGTGTGCATTTTCCTAGAAACCAGGGAAGAAGCACAATGTCTTTTTCTGCCCAGATCTGTGATTGAGATGGAAGACATATATATATATTTTCACCTTAAGCAGAAGGCTCCACAATCAGCTTAGGCATTGAATAGCCCGGTGGTTCTCGGCCAAGAGTCACATGGCCCCCTAGAGCCTTAGGATAATTCACAGGGGCCATAGGTTAAAAAATGCAATGGGGGGAATGGCACATGCCGGGGGGGTGGGGGGAACAGAAAATGAAAGTGAATCAAGCTGCAAATACGTTCTTTCTGACACCAGAACAGTTAGTGTTTCATGTCCCTATCCAGAACGGACCTGGACAGAGGTCCACAAGAGAAAATGACAGATGGGGAATCACAAGCAAAAACAATAAAACTGAGAAAGATTGATATAGTTAATACTTACTCATCCCTGCAGGATTTGAGTTAACCAGGGCTAACCTATCGTATGAACCGGCTCCCTGTTTTAGTTAGATGTGATGACTTCTTCTGCATAGATTTATCATGCATTTTATTGGGGTTAAGGTCTAAGAAGCCCACTCAATTTCTGCATGGTGACATTTCCTTAGGATATATTGCTATCTGGGGAGGTCTGTGATTTGTCGTGCTTTGCATAACTTTGGGGTCTCAAGCACATAAGATCCTTATCTGTTGCTGAATCTAGTCCAGTGGTATGCTAAGCAGGACTTCCCAAACTTTGTAATGCCGTGACCTCCTAAAATAATACAGTAATAAAACTGTCAGACTGCATTCTGATGTGGCTCCTGAGCATGCTGGCCTTCTATATTGACACATTTGTCCTGCTACAAGAAATGAAGAGGTACAGTACTTTGATGGTCTAGAGTGAGTGTCCAGGCTTAGTGCCAAGATCCAATGTGATGCTCCCAGAAGAGGCACCCTTGGAAGAAATAGAAGGTGAGCCTAGATAAAAGTTGATCTAGGGCAGGGGTGTCAAACTCAAATCATCACGGCGGTATCATATGATGTATTGGGACTTTTCCCCCCTTCACTAAACCAGGTGTAGGCATGGCCAGTGTGTGACGTATCCGGCCCACGGGCCAGGAGTTTGATCTAGGGCATTGTAAGAACCTTGATGGCCATGCAAGGACAATTAGAGAAGAATCCTGATACCTAGACCTTGAAGTCTAGTCCAGGGTCTGCAACCCATGGCTCTGGAGCTGCATGTGGCTCTTTCATCCCTCTGCTGCTGTTCCCTGTTGCTCAAAATATGCATCAAAACCACCAATGTGCGACACCTGCCAGCACGTGATTTATTGAGCTTTTCGACCCATCTTTTTTTTTCTGGAGTTCAAAATGTTTTTGTTGCATGCAGAAATAAAAATGTGTTTTCTCTGTAGTAGGCATTGATTTCATAAATGCAACACACTCTAGGTTTTTTATACATAGCATAAAGGTAAAAAATGATATATGCAGTGTTACCTTCATTTTAGATGTCAAAAGGGTTTTGTGGCTCCCAGTGTTTTCTTTTCTGTGGGAAACGGATCCAAATGGCTCTTTGAGTGTTTAAGGTTGCTGATCCCTGGTCTAGTCCATTGAGGCAGGATGTGATAGAACACAGCTCCCTTTAGACTTGCTCAGCTAGACAAGCCCTGTGCTGCGGATTACCAAAGTGAAATGGTTCTTGAGTAGATGATTCCTTAAGCAAATGGGCCTGGATAAGATGTGGATGGGTGTGGATAACAGAAACAAAGGACAAGCCAGTAAATATGCACACATATTTGGAGGGAATGTGGAGGGAATGTAGTGAACAATAAATAATATTAGAAACTTGCTTTAATTCCATAGAAATAACTACCGTACATTGGTTTCCAGAAGCCTTATGTGTTATACTTGATAAAATCCAGGGAATATTAAATAAACAAACCTCATACTTCCTCCAGCTTTGGAACTGGTTTTAATGATAGAGTTAGATATTTGCAAGTAAATTTTTGCAAGCTTATTGTGGGGGCAATAAGCTGACTTTGTATAAATATACAAAAGTATGAAGGCTATTGCTTAATGCATTGTAAGCCGCCCTGAGTCTCTGGAGAAGGGCGGCATATAAATAAAATAAAATAAAATGAATAACTTTCATCTGCCTTAGGAAATAGACTACTTCTTGATAGCCTCCAGCCATTTTTAGGCTCAGTATTGTAGTTATTGACTACAATAACACTGAACTTGTTTCCCGATTGTTGAATCCCCCAAAATGCATGTTATATTTTATTCATTGCACAACATTCATTGGAGTTTGACCTATTCCCTTTTGCTCCATTGACCGCTGACAATTGCAGCAAAAACTTGTGCTTATTGTTGATACTTAGAGATTGGGCTTTTACTGATAATATTTTAATATTCTATAAAGTGGCATTCAAAATAATGTCATTGCACAAATATGATGAGGAGACTCTATGCCTTGTTCTCTCCTCTTGCCCCATCCCCACCCCCAAAATAGAGTAGAGCTGAAGCCAGGCACCAGGTTCTCAGATAATAGAGGATAATAGTCAGACATTACTCTGGAAGCTACAAGAAAGTAAAATATTTTGTTGGTTAAGAAGAAAAGAAGCTGCGCTTCATCCTTTCAATATAAGGTTTTGCAAGTTTTGAGTCAATTATAAGGATCCTGGCAGATGGAATGATTTGAGTCTATTCTCAAATCATTCCATGTGCCAGGATCCTTATAAGGCCTTCTTGATATGAAAGAAACAATTTAAAAAAGTGATCATGAGGCTAAAGAAGTCTATTTCAAAGCTAAGTTCCTACTCTCAGTCTTTATTATCTCTCTTCCAATCTGAATCTTTTTGGTGAGGAGACAGACTAGACTTCTGCTATGGCTACCTGTGAATTCCACTGTCATCATCTTTGCCACATTCTTGCAGTACTAAACAAGGATGGGGTTTAGTCCTTCATGGTCCTTCACTATTTGATCCCTCTGTCAGTCAGGCTTTTTTAGAAGAGGGTCATGTTTAGAAATAACCCAGGGACAGGTAGTAGGCATGGAGCACCTCCATACCTGCTGTTAGTCATTCGAAGAGCCTATCTGAAGTGTCTTAGCCTCAACCATTCTTTATTACACAAAATAATTAATGGCTTTGATGGCTTTTGAATTTAATCTTTAATGTTAATGGCTTTTTTCCATCAGCAGACGGTGCTCACTGAAGGGAGACGTGAAGCCTAGGGGATTGGCCAACAAGGTTTCTTAATGTGTCTCACATAAAGCCTCTAAGGACAGCACCTGAGAATAGAGCAGGGGTGTCAAACTCAAGGCCCGCGGGCAGGGGTGGGTTCTACTTACCTTTACTACCAGTTTGCAATGGGATCACATGCGCAGATCGTCTATGATGACATCCGAGGCGGTGGGTGGAGCCTCCCGCTGGTTTTACTATCAGTTCTTGTGAACTGGTCCAAACCGGGGGCAACCCACCACTGCCTGCGGGCCAATCTGGCCCACAGGGTGCTTAGATCTGGCCCACGAGGCTGACCTGGAAACAGAGAAGGACCAGTCCACAGTGCCTCTGCCAGTAAAAATGGAGCCTGGGAGGGCTGCACACGGCCCTCCCGAGCTCTGTTTTCCTTGGCAGAGGGTTGCAGGAGGCTGTCATAGCTGACAATGGAGCGCAGGAGCCCGTTTTCGCTGCCAGAGTGCTTGGGCCACCACAGGCCCCCCTGACATGAGTGACGTTGAGCTGGCCACACCCACCCTGGCCACGCCCATCCCAGCCCCCCAAAGTCAAACACAACCCTGATGCGGCCTTCAATGAAATCAAATTTGACACCTCTGGAATAGACATCGGTGTTGAAGACAGCACAACTTAACACTGCTGTACTTCTCAGCTAGCTCATGTATTAGATTAGTGTGTTAACCAAGGTCAGGAAAGCTTCGCCAATTGACTCAGTGTCAAACTTGGTGACTTTTAAGAAGTGTGGACTTCAACTCCCAGAATTCTGCGACCATCAACATGACTAAAGGATAGCAGTTTCACTGCCCAGAGACTTGCAGGTCAATACACTTTAGCTTATCTTTGGTTAACGCTAAACACTTGGGCAGCAAAATGGATTTTAAGGCTTATGCAAAGTTCTTTTTGTATAGTAGACAGAGCAAAATCCTTATATATTTACTGAAGGATGAAATGTAGCGTATCTGTTGGCTGTGTGCTTGCCAAAGAATGTTCTAAAGGCAGATGCTCTGGTGTTCCTCTGTTCAGAATGATAGTCTTCAAGAATTGGAATTGGAGGGATTTTTCTGCATTCCTGCAAGGGTTATAGCTGGAGGGAATTATGCCATAAGCCTGGACTTCCTCAGAGACCGATCCACAACTCTATCCCATGGATTTTCAAAGCTATCCATTTGCAATTGTTTAAAGAACAACTTTGGTATACATGAATTAATTTGCATTAATATAATTGCTGTACATTCTTGGCTGTACAGTTTCATTAATTTTATCCGTCAGTTTATTAAAAAATATAGGAGGATGAACCTGTCATTCAATACCTATCATAGAAAATAAAATCAGATTAGCTTTCATATAATGTAACAGCTATTCTTTATTTTATTAACTATTCAGAGTCCATTTAAAGTCTGAATAATTAGTAAGTTTCGAATCAGGATTTCAAAGTTCTATGAAGTTCTTCTTCATAGAAGAACAAGTAGTTCAGGCTGAGCTTTTTAATTTATTTTTATGACAACAAACACTAGAAGTGATGTGCAATCAATACTTCGATATGATCTGGCAGTGCGATAATGTTGGTCACGTAGACTTACTCCTTACTCGGTTGCCCATGGGAGTAATGAGAAGTTTCCATTGGAGAAATACTTTTGACTGTGTTACGTTTCATTTTTTCAAGCCTTGGTTTATGATTACATGATCAGTACTCCAAAAAGAAAAAACTTTGATATGAGGAGGTGAGCTGTGATTCATCACCATTTCTCATCTGTCAGACCATCAAGGTGGAACTGAGTAGACAGCTAAACTGTGTGAGTGCTGATGAAGCCCAGGAAAGTCTGGATCGTGCTGATTAGCTAATCTGACGCCCACCCCCACCCCAAAGTACCAAGAAGATTGAATGGCACACTGATAGGGCTGCTTACCCAGGGGATCTGAACAGCCTTCCCCATTCATTCAGTGGCAGGAAATGCTCCACACATATCGTCCTGCAAATTGTTCTGAGCATTCTCTGACAGTGAAGTGAAAGTCTTTCGTGGATACATTTATAAACAGCTGCACAGATATGTAAAGCACCAGCTTTGTACCATCTCAAGCAATCCCCTTTCAAAGGATCTACTGGTTCCCAAATCCCTGAAAATGCAGTAGGGGGTGGCTGCAGAGGTTAAACAGCGAGAAGCTCAGCAGCTGCAAACTGTCATATAACATCTCACTTAAAATGTCCTGCATGCTACTTGGTTGAAACTGTCACCCCTCCAGCAATAAAAAAAAAAAAAAACAATGCAGAGAAAGCAGATGTGTTTTCTATTTAGAATTAAACAGTTTATCTCAACCACTGTCATTGTTGCTGGGGGGAAATAAATAAATAGCCCTGGTAATGTAAACTTCAAAGGGATGGTCTTGCCAAAATGGCGGATTTTGAGTCTGGTCTCCACTGAGAACGTTCATTTTGGCCATAGAGATTCTTCTCCCCCTCCCTCTTTCTAGAGAAAGAAGGGGGATATTGGCAGCTTGTGCTGGAGTGGAGTGGTCAGAAAGAATTTTTGGCTACTCTTAACATCCCATAACTCATGTCATTTGTATGTAATGGTCCAGAAAATTTAAGTAAACATCATAAATGTCTTCTGTTATTAAACTTTCCATTCAAGCATTTTGTTGAACTCTTAATGGATAGTAAAGGAGAACATAATGAAGCATACAGTGATTTGCCTACACAGTCTTTCTGGCTCACAGACCTTGAAATGGATAGCTGAACCAAAACCACGCCCCAAGGTTTTCAGCTGCCTAAGTAAAAGAAGAAGCTACAAGAGAGGTTACTAATGAACAAAGCCTTTCCAGGTTGGAAATTAATGTCCTTGACTAGCTTAGGTCATGCTGAGGCTCCCTACAACTCCCATCATAACTAGTCAAAAAGGCCAAAGGCAATACTGGCGGGGGATAGGGGAAATTGTTGCACAACATAACTGGAAGATGTCAAATTGAGAAAGGTCGCACTAAATGCTCTTTCAAGGCGCTAATTATTACAATGACTACAACGCTGTGTTTCCTGGAAAACAATCACTGAATTGTTCTTTATCTTCAAAACAGAAAGAACGAATCTTTAAGACAGATAAGCAAAATGTATGTTGGCAATAATGATTAAACACCTCAGAGCAAGGCATAATCACTTTGATCTGGCTACATTTTTTAAAAAATAAACATTCAAATAAAAAAAGTTCCAATTATTCTAAAGTGAACAGTTATATTTCTGGTGAAAACTCTCCCACCAAACTTAATATTTCTTCTAAGAAACATTAGATTATACTTACAAGAGATGAAGACAAAAGAACCCTAACTTTAAAGCTACATCCAGTGCAGTGATCTTTTCAGGTCCCCCTTCTTAACTGTAAAAGATTCTTCCAAGCATGGCATCTCCAAGGGACATCATCAAACAAGTCAAAAGCTATTGGTGTCAGAGGTCATTTGTAGCCCTTGAAAGCTAAGATGATGCTATTGATGATGGTGGTGGCTTTGTATCTTGACTATTGACTCTTAGAGACTGCCTGGACAAATCACACCATTTCTTTACCAGATTTTTGGAAGTGATTTGTCCTTGCCTTCTTCCTTGAACTGAGAAAAGTGAGTGATCTAAAATTACTTTACTAGCTTGATGCCTAAGGCAGGGCTTGAACTGCTGCTACCGACGATCTCCCATCGTCCCGTGCGCTCACACAGAGAGGGCCTCCTCAGGGTGCCATCAGCCAATCAATGTAGGCTGGTGACCCCCAGAGGGAGGGCCTTCTCTGTGGGGGCACCTACCCTCTGGAATCAGTTGCCCCCAGAGATAAGGAGAATCCAAGACCTTAGTGCCTTCCGCCGTGCCCTTAAAACTCACTTTTTCCAGCAAGCCGGGCTGGCTTAAGAAGAAATTTTAAATGTTTTAATTGGTTTGTATTTTTAATCTTGGGCCAAATTTATATATATTTTAATTGTTTTTTAATATTTGTATTCCATGTTTTTTAATTCTGGCTGTACACCGCCCTGAGTCCTCAGGGAGAAGGGCGGTATATAAATTTAAAAATAAAATAAAATAAAATAAAATAAAATAAAATAAAATAAAATAAAATAAAATAAAATAAAATAAAATAAAATAAATAAATAAATAAATAAACTCACACCCTAACCCTAACCACTACACCAAACTGGGTCTCATGGATATTTGAAAGCAGAGATGATGGAATGAAATATAGTTCCCCAAAGAGTGGGTGTTGTAGTTTGGGACTGATGGATTTTAATCATAAAATTAAATAAAGAGAATGTTTTGTCTTTGGACTAGAGTTCTACTTTGGTTTTAGTTATTTAAGTTAAACAGTTACTGGATTTCTTTTACACATGATAATCATATTGTGATAAATAGCAATAGCACTTAGACATATATGCTGCTCCATAGTGCTTTACAGACTCTCTGAGAGGTTTACAGAGTCAGTATCAGGGGTGGGTTCTTCTTATCTTTACTACTTGTTCACAATGGGGTCAGTGGGTGGAGCCTCCCGCCGGTTTTACTACCGGTTCGATAGAACCGGTGTGAACCAGGGGCAACTGGTCGGTATATTGCCCCTAACAATCTGGGTCCTCATTTTATCGACTCAGACGGATGGAAGGCTTAGTCAACCTCATGCCCTATCAGAATCAAACTCCTGGCTATGGGCAGAATTAGCCAGCAATATTGCATTTTAACCACAGCCACCAGGGTACATACTAAAGTGGTATAAAGCAGAATGCAACCGGAGGCTGAATAGAGAATTGTACCAGGATGGTCTCTGCACTAGATTTCTAAATGACCGAATTCCAAAAAGTCCAGTCTATTTTCTGAAATAGCCCCACCAGTGTGAAATATGCTATCTTTAGAAATAAACTTGGCTCTTTCACTCCTGGTTTTAGGAAATCTCTAAAATGTCTCTTTTAAAAAGAGCCTCCTTTTTAAGTGGGCCTTTGGTGGTGCAGATATCTAGTGAAGTATTGGGGTTTTACCTTATTTTAGTTGTTCTTACAATCGTTATTACTCTGGGAATTGCTTGGTTGTGAAATTCCCCTGAACACTTCTTAGAGGTGTTTGATTGGGGTTGTAAATAAATCAGTGTTAATAAATAAATAAAGAACAATGATGTGTTTGCTGAAAGTGATTAGAAGGGACAATGTTGTACTTATTAGCTATGAATGTTTGACATCTATTTACTCTTGTTTGATTACTTTGACAAGGAAAATTCAGCTCCACAAGGATACATCTGGGATAATAGACTCAGTGCCTCTCCTTGAAGATGGAACTGAATCTTCTTTGTGAAACTGAAATTGAGGATAGCATTTTATTATTTATGATGATTTAGGTAGGATTTTAATTATGTTTATTAATATTACTTTGGTCTATATTGTTAATATGTTTTTATCCATACTTATTTACAAACACTAGCTTTTTTACATGCTAGAAAAAAACTGACAGGCATTAAATGAAAGATTGAATGAAACATTTCATACTGTGTATTCTGTAAATTCTAAATCTATCTTGAATAACTGCAAACATTATATTTCATTATCATTTAATAAAAAGAAAACGCTTCTCTGTAATATGCTACCTACCGGATTGTTTTGTTCCTTCTTAGAAGTGGGGGAAGGAGGAACAGAAGAATTAACTCTCTTGAAATGAAAGACTTTTGCTAAGCTTCTAGAAGTTTGTCAGAGTTTGTTGCAGAAATTAAATCCAGAAAGCACACACAGGCAGACTGATGCAGCAGGATTCATTAACTTCTTTATATACATAATTATAGATGAAGTATTTACAATACCAATATCAGAATTCTTCTTCAAAGTAGTAGCAGTTACAACATAAGGCAGGAGAGAACAGTTAGTTTCATTTCAGCAGAGCAGACAAGCACACACACTGGTTAGTTTCAGTTTCAATTCTCTGCACAGACTCAGAAGCTGCAGACTAAGACATGCTCTGGCTGTCTCAGCTCCCAATTGGCTGACTTAGTTGCTGTGCCTAGTCATTGGGTGACCTTGTTACCATGCCTATATTCCAGTTCATGAATATACTCTGACCAAGTTACCATACTGTGAACTAAGGCTCACCAAATGAAACCCATTGTAAAGAATATAAACATATAATTTAAATATAATGTAAGAAAGCAATAATTTATTTATCACAAATGAATGGAGCTCAGAGTCATCAACAGCTTCTGCTATTTTTCAATTTCAATAGGACAATTTAGAACATTAGTTCTTAATTTGAGGATAATTTGTATCTAAACTGGAATAATGGGTCAATTTGTAATTGCTTATTTGTGAGATGAGGATCCATTTGGAGATTGCCACTGCTAAGATGCTTGTGTAAAACAACAGCCTGGAGTTTGATGGGAGGCAATATTTTTGAGACTAGGAAAAGGGTAATGTGATCAAGCAATTTAAGATTAATATTATTATTTTATTTTATAATAAGCATATGTGTGTGTTCATATGTGTGAATAGTTTTATTGCTGCTGTTGTGGTGTTAAACAATTCAGAATCAGAATCCTGATTAAATCCACTGCAGGATCAATGCTTCTTATTTTATTTATTTATTAAATTTATTGGCCACCCACCTTACCACAGGGTAACTCTGGGCAGCTTACAATATTAAAAAGATAAAACTATATAAATAAAATACTACAAAAAATAAGTACACTAAATACACAAGCTAAAAGATAGGGAGGGAGTATGATGAGCGGGGGGGGGGGGGGGAGATGGGATCTGATATTAATGTATCAATTACCCCCTACATAAAGCCCCTCCTTTGGAGCCCCAGACCAACTGGCAAAGCCAGTTCTTTAAACTCTTTCAGGTCAGGAGGGTGGGAGCCGATCTGACTCTGGGACACAAGATGTTCCAAAGGGCCGGTGCAACAGCAGAGAAAGCCCTTCTCCTGGAGCCCACCTATCATAATAGCCTGGTTGATGGGGCCCACAGCATGCCTCCTTTGCTGGCATGAGTGGACCGGGCCAATCCCAGTGGGATAATTCTTCATTGAAGATTATGAACCATAGATGGTTTTCAGTTTAGGTTGAAACACAGTGACTGGCTCAAAGGCAACTGGCTTCCAGGCCTGAAGAAGCACAAAAATCTGGGCCTCTCCATTCCTAGACCATCTCTTTAATCACCTGGCTCTCACTTATTTAGTTATATGAATAAATAAAACCATGGTGGTTTCATTTGCGATTATGATCAGAAGAATCAGTTGAAGAAACCTGGTCTATGCTTTTCTGCTACTCTACTCTGTAGATACGAACAATCGATTCATTTTTATAGAAGGTGTATGATATTATTCTCATTCATGCCAATATTAACTTTTCTGTGTGTCAGTCCTGGGTCCATCATTAACCAAAATTAAGAATGATAATACCTCCATCATTTAGAACAGGGATGTCAAACTCAAGGCCCGGGGGGACGGATCCAGCCCGTGGGTTGCTTAGATCTGGCTCACGGGGCTGTCCTGGAAACAGCGAAGGACCGGCCCGCAGTGCCTGTGCCAGACAAAAACTGAGCTTGGGAGTTCAGGCTCCATTTTCAGATAGGACGGCCTTCTGCAGTCCTCTGCCAGCAAAAACAGATTCTTTTTATCTCATTTTCACTGGCAGAGGGCTGCAGGAAGCTGTCCCAGCTGAAAACGGGGCCTGGGGGGGCCACACATGGCCCCCTGAGCTCCATTTTCACTGGTAGAGGGCCACCCCCCCATCCTGCCCCCCCGAGGTCAAACACAACCCTGATGCGGCCCTTAATGAAATCAAGTTTGACACCCCTGATTTAGAATATCTATCTAAGACACGTGAATTGGTCATATATTAGTACTGTCCTTCCATCTTGCCCTGGATTTACAGAAAAGTAATTTCTCAAAAATGTACTAAGTCTGAGCTAAGCCTGTGCTATTGCTTTAAAAGGAATGTAAAATTACTCAGATGGTCAATAATGGAAGACCAGGTGGACTGCATCTGGCAATGTTTATCATTTTTAATATTTTGAAAGCAGATGTTGGTGCTGAGATACTACGGTTTGCATTCATAGGAAGCATTGTTGGACAGAGTGACTTACTAATCTCTTGTAAGAAACTACAATGTTTTGATCTAGTTAAGATTAGCTATTAATATACAACAGGCTAAGCATTGCTGCAGTTTTTTTTTTTTAAAAAAACACAGAACAGATGCTTGATAAAAATAAAACTATCAGCCAAAAGCATTCCTGATCTTTATATAAAAATGTAAACTTAAAATATTTTATTTGTCTTTTAATGAACTGCTATGAAACAGCTTTAGTAGTCAAAATATTTCACAAGCTTATGCATATGCAAGTTGTCATTGGTTAACATAATCCACCTTTCAACTGTTGCTCTGAGAAAATGGACACTATGAATTCTCACACGTCAGGATGGCAAATGAAATACACCAGGACGTTCTGAAGATTTTCAGATCTAACATGTCAGATCTGCTGTCTACCTTCATCTGGAATGGCCCATTCTTAATTGCATTGCTTATCTGGCAGCCAAGGCTTGACATAGATACTTACTCTGGAACCTGGAGGCAATGTCTATCGGGGTGTATATGTATATCTACTTATCTTTATTACCAGTTCGCAACGGGATCGCACATGTGCATGCTCAGATCGCCTACGACAACATCCGGGGTGGTGGGTGGAGCCTCCCATCGGTTTTACTACCGGTTCTTACGAACTGGTCCGAACTGGGGGCAACCCACCACTGTTGTATATCCTGTGATTTAAAGAAGTGATACTGAGGTGTCACAGGTTGTAAGTCCAAATACCACTTGTATCCCAGTGATAATAAATGTTTTTTTGTGACGCTGCCTGGTTTGGAGTTTGTTGGGTGGAGTAGATACAGGGAGGGAATGCAACCAGAAGGGACAAGACCATTCCTCCAGTTATCATTCTTAAAAGCCTTCACAGGTGAAGGTTTTTAAGAATACAAAGAAGGAAGCTACTTCACATGCTACATAAATGCTATTCTTATTCACTTCCACCAATTTAACACAGAAGGACATTTATCTAGGTAGAACTTATGAAAAAGCCATGAATTGGGATTCTACAAGATAAAAACTTCAGTTTCTTTATACGCATATCTTTCGTCAGGAAAAGTCTGCATCAATAAATGTGACAAAATATATAAAACGAGCAATCTGTGTTGAATTCATTTTAATTAATAAATGTACTGTAACCCAGAGTCCCCCAACGTTTCCTGATTGGCGGGCCGGTCCAGGGAGGGAGGGGGA